>NC_046285.1:67324347-67974902 GCF_004115265.2 Rhinolophus ferrumequinum
AATTCAGCATCATTCATCAAAAAGGTGATCCTACTAAAACAGCCAGGTTAATTTGTGAAGCAAGGAAATAAAGGCATCCTTTTCTAAAAAAAACAAACAAACAAACAAAAATGATCTTTCCTTTATTGAATTGCTTTTGTACCTTTGTCAAATGTCAATTGAGCATATGTGTGGGTCTGTCTCTTGGTTCGCTCGTTTGTTCTATTGATCTAGATTTCTATTCTTCAATCAACACCACGGAGTCAAGATGTCAGCAGGCCTGGTTTCTTCTAGAGGCACCAGAGGAGACTGTTCCTCTCACCTTTTTGAGCTTGTGGTGGCTGCTAGCATTCTTTGGCTTGTGGATGTATTATTCCAATCTCTGCCCTTACTGTCACCTTGCTTTCTGTACTTCTGCCATCAAAATTCCCTCTGTCTCCCTCATATAAAGGGACTTGTGCTTATGTTTAGCAGCGACCTGAATCATCTAGGAGAATCTTCCAATCTCAAGATCATTAACTTAATGAAACAAGTGCCAAGCCCCACTTACCATATATGGTAACATTCACAGTTCCCAGGGGTTAAGATCGGGATATCTTTGGGGGTCATGATTCAATCTATCACATGAGTATGACTTGAATATCATATGGTTAACTGATGTTGGGTGTACATTTCAATGATTTGGGGTAAATTTGCAGAGTTGTGCAACCATAAGCACCATCTACTTAGAACATTTACTTTCCCCCCAAAAGAAAGTTTATGCCAATTTGCAGATACTCTCTCTTCCTACCCCCAATGCCAGACAATCACTAATATATTTTCGGTCACTATAGATTCGGCTATTTCTTATATGGACATTTCATATGAATGGAATAATATAATATATGTTGTTTTGTATCTGGATGCTTTCACTCAGCATAACAATCCATCTTGTATTATGTATCAGTACTCTATCCTTTTTATTGATGAATTATATTCCATTATATGGATAAATCACATTTCGTTCATCCCATTCACTACTGATGGGCATTTGTATAATTTTCACCTTTTCCCCATTATTTAAAATGCTCCTGTGAACAGCTGTGTACAAGTTTGTGTATGGACATATATTCACATTTCTCTTTTATAGGAATCTAGGAATGGTGTTGCTGGGTCATATGATAACGTATGTTTAACATTTGAAAACTTTCAAGATGTTTTCCAAAGTGGTTGTAACACTTTGCATTTCTATGAGCAGTGCTTGAGGGTTCCAGTTTCTCTACATCCTTGAGAAGACTTGGTGTTGCTTGTGTTTTTTATTAAAGCCATTTTATAGAGTGTGGTTTTAATATGCATTTCCTTAACGGCTAATGATTTAAGCACCTTTTCACATGCATATTAACCATTTTATACACTATTTTGTGAAAAGGCTATTCAAATATTTGCCCAGCATCTGGGTCTGCAAGGCTAGTCCAGTACTGGGACAGTCAAAGAGCCTGGTTTTGAGCCAGCCAGCCTGGAGGCTGGGGCCACAGTGGCTGACCTGGCACTAAGGCAAGCTTAGAAGTGCTGCCAGCCTAGAGGTTAGGTTTGTGGGGATCAGCCAAGAGCTGGAGTGAGTCAAGGGGCTGGAACTGCAGTAATGGGCCTGGCACTGGACCTGGCTGGTAAATCAGTTTTACAGGTACCCACCTGGAGCTTGGGGTTATGGGGGCTGATGGGAACTTGGGGCCACAAAAGCCACTCGGGGCTATAGGAGTTGGCCAGTACTGACAGCATAGGTTCTCAGGACTCCACAAGGAGCCACCTAGGGCCACAAGAGTTAGCATGTTGCTGGGATGGGCCAGCTCTGGGATCCATGGTGAAGTCAGCTCATATCATAGTCCTTCTCCTACAGGAAGGATGTATCCCAGCACTGAGCTTCCCAGACATAGGGTAAGGTTGATGAGGGTTGTGTGAATCTATCTTTCATGCCCTCCTCGATTCATCTGTTCTTATTTTATTCCCGTGCTTCACCCTGGTATGTAATTCCTCACCTGGAATCCTTGGCTCTTCTGTAGGTATTTTCCTGTGCAGACAGCTGTTAAAAAAAAAAAAAAAAAGTATAAATAGTTCAGTAATATTATGGAATCACCAAGCTGAAGACAACTGCATTAATCCATTTGCTAACCACATTCAAGTCCATGTCAAACTCATTTAGAAGTTTCATAGTGACTAAATTAAAACATACGTGTATATATTCCTTGTGCCATTTATTTCTCTGTATCTTAGTCTAGGATACTAAATGTCATCTTTGAAAAGACATAGGCTCTGTGATTTCAAAATGTTATATAATCTCTCCTTGAAATGACATTTTGCTACCCTAAATGGAGAATATCATAACATCATAGAGTGAAACTCATGAAACTTAAGGACTATTATTATTTTTTATATTCAAAGAAAATTTTATTATTTCTAATAGTTACCACATAGGTAAACATAAATTTGTATAATTTTAAAAAAGGGCGGGATTTTTGGTCATATAATCAAAATAATTTTTCATTCTGTAGGTCACTTTGCAGAGTATTCATATAGGGTTATAGATCTTACCAACATAATCAGCTGATTGCATCCTGACAGGAGACCTGTGAAGTATATCACACAGCTGAGGACACTGCTCACAATTATACAACTAAAGAGCTACAGTAATTACATAGTATTCTGTATTTCCTTTGAAAAATTGTAAAGAAAAAAACCAATTCCCACAAGTTGTTAAATGTATAATAGGTAAAATTATTTATGGTCATTGAATTGATCACCAGTTTGAGAATTTACAATACTAAATTACCAAAAATAAAGCCACCTAACGCAATTCCGTAACATAAAAAATATAATTCAAGAACAATCTTCAAGGAAAAGTTGATCATTTCTAGCCAATTATATATCATTTTACAATAAAGTTATGCGTTATCTAATATATAATGGCCTAATATTTCAAATTGAATAATAATTATCCTTATTCAATAATATATACTTTCAAAATTTATCAACAAATTAATGACTAATAAGATATTATGGATTGAATGATATCCCCCAAAAGTCATATGTTGAAGCCTTAACCCCCAATCTGATTATAATTGGAGGTAGAAGCTTTAAGGATGTAACCGAGATTAAATGAGGTCATAAGGGTGAGGTCCTAATCCACTAGAACTGGTGTGCTTGTAAGAAGAACATATACCAGATCTCTGTCTGTCTGTCTGCCTGTCTCTGTCTCTCTGTCTGTCTCTGTTTCTCTGTCTCTCTCTCAATATGAATAAAAGAAAGGTAATGTGTAGACGCAACAAAAAGGTGGCTGTCTACAGGTCAGAAAGAGAGGCCTCGCCAGAAACCAACCCTGCTGGAACCTTGATCTTGGACTTCAGCCTCTAGAATTGTGAGAAATAAGTTTCTTTTGTTTAAGCCAACCAGACTGGTATCTTGTTACAGCAGACTGAGTAGACTAATACCAAAAACATGGATGCTATTTATTGCTTTAACATGTATGTGATGTGTTATCTAGTTACTGGAGAAGGTGTGTTTATGCATAGATATATTTCCTATTTCTGTCCACTGAGAGGACCGGCAAGCAATAAGCACAACTGACACAAAGATTTCAGTTTCCAAATACCATTTACTAATAAAAGAAACCAGGGATCCTTGGAGAAATGGCTGACTGTAGGGCTGAGGCAGGGAAAAATACAAGATGCGTCTGGGATTATCTTGTGGTTCCAGAAAGTAAGGAAATGTTCAGAAAATGAAACAATTTGATCAGCAACATAGATATTTAATTGTATTCTGTATATTTATTATGTATACTTGTTATATATTTTCTACATATTTGCATTCATTCTGATATAAATAGTTAATTGGTTAAATAAATCTGAGAGCGTGTAGCTCTTCTTTATAGTAGTATTCCAACTAATAACTACAGAAAGAATGATGGAAATAGAAAAACCACCATTATGTCAATAGCACAATAATAATGATTGCGGGCAAAAATCATTGAAACATGATGCTGAAGTAAGTGGGCAAAATTATGATGAAAAATGGGATCTTTGCACAGTCCCAACATATTTCCACAAGTGGTAATTCTTAACTGAAAAGAGAGAACTTGCAAGTCTATGGATAAACCTCACAGATACCACCTAAAACAGGAAATGAAAATCAACATCACATGTAATAATTCATGTTCCTATCTTATATCCCTCTTATGATGACCTGAGATGGGCAAAACATCACTTCTGTGGTATTTTTGGTAAAAATATATATCCTCAATATAATACTGAGAATACATCAGAGAAACTCAAATTGAGAAACTATCTGCAAAGTAACTGGGAAGTAGTGTCAATGTTGTGCAAGACAAATGAAACAAAATGGTGAGTAACTGTGACAGACTGTAAGAGGCTAATGAGACACGACAACTAAGTGCAAAGTGGGATCCTGCATTTGAGCCTCTTCACTTACTTGATACCTGCTCCCATAGAGGTGAACATGGCTGAAGAAATCCTCTTACTGGTCTCATTTCAGATTCAAAGTTGGGGACCTTAAGTATACTTCTAATGCTGCAGAATAATCATACCACAATTCTTCATTAATGTGTTCCTTCATACTCCTTGATGTACATTTCACCTTTCCTTTTCTCAAAACCCCCACCCCATTTTTATACTCGATTCATGCTCTTTCTTTCTATTTCACTAGGAAAATCAAAGCAACCAGAAAGAAATTCCCAACATTACACCTTAGTACTATCATCCGGTTCCATGTAGCTGCTTCCCTTTTGTTACTAGAGTTGAACTGATTATGGTCCTATTCAATGCCAAACATTCAACTTGCACTCTAAAGTTCATTCCTTCTCACCTACTCATTACAGTAGTGTCCTCTTATCTCTGGAATATACATTCCAAGACAGCCAGTGGATGACTGAAACCTCAGATAGCACCAAACCCTATACATACTATCTTCTTTTCTATACATACATACCTGTGAAAAAGTGTAATTGATAAATTAGGCAATTTTGTGGATAGAAAATATGTTCTTACTGTGGATCTTAGCAATCTCAGTTCATGATTTATTTTCTTTTCCTATTAAGTGGAGAACATTTACCTGTCACTTAAAGGAAGCAACTTACAGCTATTCTTTGGCATTAACTGAATAGCCACCATCGCTACTCTTGATCTTTGCAACCATTATTAAGTAAAATAAGAGTGACGTGAGCACAAGCACTGAGATACGACAGTTTATCTGATAACTGAGATGGCTACTAAGTGACTAACAGGTGGGAGCATGAACAAAGGCATGATTCATGTTCCAGACAGCTTAGAATGGATGGTGCAAGATCTCATCATACTACTCAGTATGGTGTGCAATTTAAAAGTGATTATTTCTGGAATTTTCCGCTTCATATTTTCAGACATCACCTGACCGTGGTTAACTGAAATTGCAGATAAAGGAGTTTCAACTGCTGTACAACTTTCTCATTTTATTCCTATATCATCAAGTTTTCTCTCTCTACTGTAGCATTCCTATGAGAAATTATTCTGCTAATTTGCCTATCTTAATCATTTTGACACAATGACCTTCATTCCCTCCGTTCCCCTTTACAGCTAAATCCCTTGAAAGAGTAGTCAGTATTTTCTCTCCAGATCCTCTCTGCCCATCATCTATTGAATCCACTCCAATATTGATTTTTCTCCTATCACTTCAACAAACTTGTTCTTGTCAAGTCAGCAATGACCTCTACATTGTTAAATCCAATACTCAGTTAATAGCTATCACAATACTTGACCTGTTAGCAGTCAAGTTGATCTGCCTTTCTCCTTAAGAACCATTTCTTTTTCTTCAATTGGCTTCCTGGAATCACAAAATTATGATATTCCTCCTATGTCACTGAGGCCAAACTTTGCAGTGCCGCATAATGTCTTTGGACCTCTTATTTTCTCTGTTATCTTCACTTCATCAGTGGTCTTATTCAGTTGCATGCCTTTAAATATCACCTATATTCTAATGACTCCCAAATATACATCTCTAGCCTGGACCTTTTCTTTGAATTTTTCTCCTGTATATCTGTGACTACCCATTCAACATTTTGCATATAAAATAGATATCTGTAAGTAGTATGTTTGTTATCTTACATACCCCTGGAAATCCACCTTATCTCTTGTCTTTCTGATTCCAGTTAGTGATATCTTCATCTCTCCAGTTAGACATTTCAAATCCCTCGAAATCATCTTTGAATCTTCTCTTTTCCTCACACCCAAAATCTAATCCAGCAACAAATGATATTTCGTTTTATTACTTCTCACCACCTACACCGCTCCATCTTGTTATATATAACCTGGACCTACATTATGCCAAGAATCTCCTTATTTTTCTGATCCATCTATTTCTATACAGGACAGAGAATGTTCTTTTAAAATCATAAGTTACATCATGTCACTTTTATTTGAACCTTCCAATATATTTGCATTTAATTCAGAAAAAAAGCCGAAATACTCAAACAGCATAAAAACTCTATTTATCTTGACCTTGTTGCTAGTAATAGCTTCCTTAAGTGCAGCAGAAACAGGTCTTAGGACTGACTGCTCATTATGTTTGGAAAGAATTTCCCCATATATCTTCATGACTCATTTCTTTATCTTCCTCACATATTTATCAGAGATCTAACCAATCTATTTAAATTTGCAAACTTCTAACACAACAATTTTTGCTTCTTAACCTAACATATATGCTCTAACATCAGATATAATTTATTATTTGTTATGTTTATTGAAAGTCCCTCCTCTACCTACAATAGAAGATAAGACTCATGATGACACAGATGTCTGTTTATGTATCCCGTTATATCTCTCCCACATAGAATGATACAGAGTAGGTGTTCAATAAATATTTGGTCAATGAATAAATGAAAAAGTCTCATCAGTAATTAGAGACAATTTATGACTCAGCTTTCTTTCCAGATAAAATAAATACTCTTTTGTAGATAGAGTATTGTACAAATGGAGTGATAGTAGTATATTCCTCAGTAATTGTTAATGTAGTCCTCTAAAGTAACCTTATTGATTGTTTTTTTTTTCATTAGACCAAAAATATATCATGAATATAGGTGATAAAATGCAAAAGACTAAAATTAACAACTTATTCTTCAAAGATTCTTCCATACACTCTTTACTTTCTAAGGTGGAAAATCATATTTTTAATGAGCTTCCATGGAATAAAAAGGTTATGCCTAAAGAGAGAAATATGCCGATAAAAATGCCCTTCCAATCAAGATCATCTTCACAGATTCTTGGGGTTAGAATGTAGACATATCCTTTTGGGAGACACAATTCAACTCAACCAGTAATGATAATGTTACAAATTCTTTTCTCAAAATTATTTTATTGATTTGCACTTTCTTCTTCTCCTTGTTCCTTCTTTTGTATTTATGTCAAGACCAAACAAATCTCACTATGATATTTCTTACTTCCAAAATTACTTTAGGATAGGTAAATATCCTGAAACTGCAGATAATGGGATTTCAACTGCTGTTTTCTTGTTAGGAAAAAAGAGAAAGCTTTCAAGCCTTGAAGCAAAAATTTACACTTTTTGATAGAGATAAAATGCACTTTAGTATTGCTAGTAATAGCTTCAATTATTTTCTTAAGATCTTTAAAGATTTCTCAAAGAAGAGCAAATGCACTTATGCTAAGACAGGTCTAAATATATATATATATATGAATGAAATCCAGCTGAAGACTATAGGCAAGCTTCAGTTTAGTATCTGAAGCTGAGCATTTGGCAAAAAAATGATTGTGACAATGGAGGTACTGAAGAATATAAAAAGGTAGTCAGAGTAGCACAGTTTTAATGAACCGACACAGAGTATAAAAAGATAATTAGAGTCATAATTAGTGAAGAGTAATTCATACCTGAAATTATATGTGAATACCCTATAGTGAAATGCTGAAATTATTGGTTGAATCGATGCAACACTTTAAATGTAATCTAATATTCACTGTTTTTGTGAACAAGACAAGGATTAAGACACTTTATCTTCCCTCAAAAGCAGCACTGAGTGTGAAATGCCTTGTATAAGAACACATTTATAAAACAAAGAGTTTTAGCTCCCATACATTAGCATCTGAGCTAACAGTGGACATTAGCCTGTTCCTTCCACATTCTAAATACAAGACTTTTTACTGCAGAATGTATTAAATACCCAATGAGCCAGATTTAAAATAAGCCACAGTTTAAAAATACACATTTTCATAGGGAAAGCTCATTTAGTAGATATCATAACTAGTATCATGAATTAGAGAAATCCTGGTTGTTCCCACTAAAATCCCTTAAGCCTAAAATGAAGTTCACTCTGACACCAAATGATTTCTAGAAACTCAGAGAAGTGTCCTGCAAAGCACTCATCTGCTCCTAGCAATTAATGGGTAGAATTTATCCCATTTTCATACCTGAAATAAAAATATTGAAGAAATAGATTTTGCTTTTAATTTGTCCTTCATACCCAGGTGATTCTTGGTTTCTTCTATCCTGCTTCTACTCTCCAATCCATTGTTCTAAATACATGATTCCTTCATTAAGCTGATATTTACTGAATGCCAGGTACACAGATAAGTCAATTGCAACACATGGGATCTCACAGAAATTTTTCATTAACTCCACATAGCTACTGCTTACTGAGCACTTCACACTGTATGGATTGTGTTATAAAGATTAACTTATTTAATGCCCTCAACAACCTATGGATATGGACATTAGTAACATCCTATCAGTGAGAAAACCAAGGCTTATGGAAGTTGAATAACATAGCCAAGGTCAGAATTAGAAAGTGCAGAGCTGGCCTGGAGCCAGGCAGCAGGGCGTCAAAGGCAAGCCTCTCCCTGACTGTGCTCTAACACTTTGAACACAAGGCTCACGTTGGCTCTTCTGCAACTTTCCTCACCTTCTTATCTACCATGTTGTTTAGTTTCTCCACAGAACTCTGTCCTTTTTATTCTTCATGGTGAGCTGATGGTGATCGTCCCTCAATGATCTTGCCCTCCTCTCTACATTATTTCCTGCTTATTTAAACTTTCCAGTTCTCTCTCTACTGCTTGAGAAAAATCTTCAATCTCGGTGAAGACGATAGTGACTAACAAGCCGGTGTGTTAAAATTTCTGAAGGGAGGCAGGGAGAGGAAAGGAAGGAAGAATGGTATCTCAGTTTGAAGGGAACTACTCTGATAAGGGGAGGGTCAAGAAATATTGGGGCAGGATCTAAAAAGATAAGTAATTTGGGATTCTACGATTAGTGACAGTTTGGGTGTATTCCATGGGCTCTTAAGCAGAGGTAACTTATAAAGTGAAAGTGATGAAGTGGCTTTAATTTCTTTAAAACTATTGTGACAGTCTGTTTGTATTAGAGTCTTCAGAGTCACCTCAGAATGGACATAGAACGATAGAAAGATACCGGACATAAAATTTCCCATTTCAGGAATTGCACATGTAGAGCCAAAGTCCCGAAAGCAGTGTACTTGATAGGACACTGATACAATCTCTGACAGCAGTAATGAGATACGTGTGTCTGATGATCTCAGGTCTCTGAACAGCTCTATGTGAGACAATGCCCATGTTGACTGCTTCGATTGTGCAGATGTTTCTCCCAGGCAAAGAAAATCTAGAGAGGATGGATTCTCTCCTCTTAATAGAGCATATTTTGGCGTACAATGAGAATAACAGAACAGCATGCTTCAGGTGTTACAGTTTAAGGGCCACACACTTCCTGAGCAAACTTAGCTGTTCTGGATTCAGATTATAATAATAAAGTGAAAAGCTGGTTAAGGTTACACAAACTGTAGCGTCAGAAACCAGTCTCCACCATTTATCACCACTGGATTCAAATCCAGTCTCCACCATTTATCAGTTGAGTAATCTCAAGCTTGACCTCGAAAAGCCTCTCCTTATACCATTCATACAATGAGCATAACAATAACTCCTCCTGGAATAAATAGAATAATGTGTGCGAAACATCATAGAGTCTTTAACTCACAGAAATCAATAACAGCTCTTTATTTTTTTATTCTATGCATATGTTATGATGACAAGTACTAATATAATATTTTGTATTGTTTAAGTTCTAAATAAAAGAAAGAGAATAGAAAAATAAAATACCTCAATTTAGAATTCTAAAGCTTCTCAGATTTTTTTTTTTTTTTTTTTTTTTCCTTTTTCACTGAAGACCAGGTGTACTGTTCCGGGCAGGAGTCTGGGTAACCATGTGAGACCAGGAGTGGACTAGACCCCAGAAACACCATGTCAGGTTGGGTTCAATTGCATGACACATATCAGGTCAGTGCTGGTTCCCTGAGGTCAGGCAGCCACCTCAGGGATATTCATAAAGCCTCTGGAATTTTTGATGTCACCAAGCTGAGCTAGACACACACACACAGCACTCCACAGGGGGGGGAAAAAAAGTAAAACTTTGCTTTTTTTGACAAGGAAAGAGGAATGATATTAAATCTTTCCTAGTCACTTAAATTAAGACACAGCCCTTGCGGAACCCAGTTCTCTAAGCTATAAAACTTTCAACCCTCTGCCAAAAATGCTTATAAATTGTGACTCATCTTGCAGCACCCATTAGCAGTCTTCAGGGCTAAATTGGTACTTTCAATATAAGTGCCTTTCCAGCCTGGGAAAAAGTAACCCTTTCCCTTCCACTTAAAAATAAGCTGGAGGAAGTTTTTGCGATTGTTGAGTTTTGCTATTTTACTTGAGCTGCTGGAGAATCCCCAGCAAAGACTCTACCAATAATTACTGCTTCACAGTATATGATGGAACAAAGCGTTAACATTTTAATCTTTATCCCAGGAGTCAATGCAAATAATAATTATTTCAATTCACATTTCAACTTCATCCTGAGAATGTACAGGTTGACAGACTTCAATTTATTGCATATATTGCATCTGTTAAATGATCATCTTCAAACTTAGAAATGGAGCTATTGGGGACTGAAAATTTTGTGACACTGACTCACACAATAAAATAGAGTAGCCTCTTTGATGAGCTGAAAAACTCTCTGTCTGTACTTCCAGTTTAATATCAGAACTCGACCATAAATAAAATTAGAGTATTTTCTATTATTTTTCAAATGACCCTATTTCAAATGACAATGCTTTAGATGATAATTTCTTGAAAACTATTATAGGTAAAAATGAAATATAGTACAAGTTCAGTGACAATTAAAATTTTAAGGGACACATTTTTTAAAATCAATATTGAAATAAGAGAGAAATAAAATGATGAGGAAAAGGTTTAGTAAAAATAGATTCATCTGAAAGCTGTATGGTTTTTAAGAGTGTGGCCAACAGAGACAGAAAACCATTTATGTGCTTAAGAGTGTCACTGCAACTGTGGAGGAAAAAATATACAGTTTATGAAAAGAAAATAAAAGTAATTTGTGAGAGAATCTGGATAGATGGTATACTTCATAACCAAAAAGTGGCAAAGGAAATGACAGTCTACCATATATACAGTCATAAATAAATAAAAGAGAAATAAGACTGACAATGAAAATGAGAGATTAAAATGGGATGAAGAATATTAATGACAAAAATAATGCATCAATATAGTCTTGGGATGTAAAGTCCAGCACAGGGAATATAGTCAATGGTACTGTAATAGCTATGTATGGTGTCAGATGGGTAATAGACTTGGTGGAGTTATCACTTTGTGAGAGGTGTAAATGTCTAATCATTATGTTGTTTTGTACACCTAAAGCTAATAATAAAAAAATGCATCAATAAGAAATAAAATTACTATTGAAGGTCAAAAAAGAAACACAAATAAATGTACTGGTATTATTTTCAGAATATTTTTATTTTTAATTTCAGGCATCAATTATAGTTTTAAGAAAAAGAGTAATGAAAGGAACTTAAGAATTGTTCTAGGTGCAAAATTAAATTCTAGTTCTATTTTAAATAGGGAGATGAAGGAAAAGACAACTGAAAATCCCTAATGAGAAAGCAAGGTGGAGCATTTGCTGTTAGAATCAGATACTGTACAATGTTTGCAGTAACATTCTACTTACTCAGTGATACACTTAACACCCAAGATTAAAGATTAAGAAATATAAAGAGATTCTCCTTGCTGAAATTACTGTATAACATCAGCGATTGTTTATTGAGTACACATTACTTCATCACCTTCATCTGTTTAGTCCATTCCCTAAAACAACCATACATTTATCTTTATCTATAAACAGGGAAGACTAAAACAGAGAGATTAAGAGACTTGCTAAAAGCACACAACTTACAAGGGTTGGAAATCAAATCTATATATGCATGACATCAGATCACTCAGCCTTAAGTATGTCTAGATGGAGGGAGTTTATGTGTGTAATTGGGAGTTCTGACATGATAGATGCCTCATTATTACTGCTGTGTCTTTCTATTTATTACCTAGTTAATGTATATATTTATGACCTTAGCTCCATTTTGGAAGAAGACAGAGGGAAAAAATTTTTCAAAGTAGATAATAGCAAGATATCTGATAAACACATAAAAAAATAATAAATCTCTCCAGATAAGCTTTAAGTTCCTTAAACACATTTTGTACTCCTTTGTGTATTCTTTTTCTGTAATAGAATAAGAATAAAATGCAGAAGATATCCTCCAGAAGTACTCATTGAATAAATCATTTTGGTCATTCATTTCCAAAGCCTGCCATATGTAGAACTAATAAAATTGACCTCCAGAGATTACAAAAATAAATAATAGGACTCAGGGAGAGACAAGAAGGGAGAGACAAGAAAATTGGAAAATAGTGAAAAACTGATAAAATAAACATTCATGTTACATTAATAATAATAGGAAACATTTATGGATATTTACTTTGTACCAGGCATTGTTCTGAGAACTTTACATGGATTAACCTCTTTTAATGTGCACTACAATCCTGTGAAGAAGTAGGTCAATCGTTATTAAATTACCAATATTCACACTTAAAAAAAGATTTTATTTTAGAATAGTCTTAGATTTACAGAAACATGGCAAAGATAGGACAAAGTTCTCATATATCCCACACCGAGTTTGTTTTATTATTTGCTTCTTAGGGTTCTCCAGAGAAACAGACCAGTAAGAGTTGGATATATATATATATATATATCTATAATGGGACTACTACTGAGTCATGGATCGAACTCAGTCTGATTCTTACAGTTATAATCTTAATCACTATGGTACTCCCTCCATATTGGGTAACACAACACAGTTAAAGATATGGATAAAATTATGTTCGAGTAACAAAAGGGAGTGATGAACTTTTGGAACTAACCCTGTAAGAGAAATCCTTATGAAATGGGTGACAAGTGAACTGGTGCTGAGAATGAGGAGCTTACCAGGCAAAGGAGGGTGGGGACTTCTAGGCAAAGAAACAATAGGTACAAAGGTATAGAGACATTAAAAATGCTGCCATCTGTTCAGAATCAGTTGTTGAAGTAGAGCATATATGTTCAGGACACTGGTAAATCTGAAGGCAGACCCTCTGCCATGGGAAGGGCTGTCCTCAGGACGATGCATGCAATTTATAGTTGATAAAGAAGGAGTAGAGTCTTTTAAAGTGAAGAAGAATGTATCAGAAGGATGGCCCATAGCAGGTGAGAAACTGGTAGCAAGAACTTATTTAAGAGACTTTAGCTGAGACAAGAATAAAAGGTGAGGGATATGCGTTTACCTACATGAGAGTTTTTATGCAATGTTTCATTCCCTATGGACAAGGTGAAAATAGCAAATACACGAGAGGCTGACTAAAATCCCTTCAAGCTCTTTCTGTTGCTACTTAAGGTTTTTACTGGTATACAGCACCTAGGGTAGATGGCCTTCATGAGAAATTGTCTCTATGTTTTGACTACTGACATCAGAGAGACTCAAATTCACCATAAGGCTGCTGTTAATTACTTACATAATCATCATCATTATTATTATTTATATAAAACAAGTCCTATTACTAAAACTACACTTGTAATTAAGGAATAACAAGTACCATAACCTCAAAATATTTCTACAGAAACTTATTAAACATAGTTATAACGTTAGGAAAAGCAATTTAAACAAACAATAGGTACTGCACTTATAATGGAATTTCTCTCACCCAAGCACACTTGTTTTGAATGTGACTTAGGATAATCACTGTAGTGTATGTAAGGTGAAATCTATTCTTACCTTTTCCTCTAAATTCTGTAAGGTTTGGCACTGTTAGTGCACATCTCAGCAATGTTCCTTTAGACTACATTGCTGTAAAACAATTTATGGCAAATGAAATTTGGTGTTCAAATCGTTATTAGCTGAGTGCTATATTGACACTTATTTTTCTCCACGATTTTTATACTCTTATTGCTATTCACATTATAAAGTTTATATACAGATCTATGCCGACTTCAAATAAAAACTGAAACGCAAAAGGAAGACAATGACAATTGCTTGCCATCTCTGCGTCTTGTATTAGGTCGGTGCAAAAGTAATTGCTATTTAAAAGGTTAAAAATGATTGCAAAAACCGCAATTACTTTTGCACCAACTTAATACATTTTTTCTTCCACACTTTAACAAGAATCCTAATATTTAAAAATACAGTCATGCATCACTTAGCATCAGGATACTGCACGCTGAGAAACATGTCATTAGGTGATTTTGAAGTGCATTTACACAAATCTAAATTGTATAGTCTATTACCCACCTGAGCTATATGATATAGCTTATTGCTTTAGGATACAAGCCTGTGTAGCATGATTGTACTGAATCCTGTAGGCAATTTTAATATAATGGTAAGTATTTGTGTATCTAAATGTGTCTAAACATAGAAAAGTACAGTAAAAATGTGGTAAAAGATAAAATACTTGTACACTTGTAGAGGGCCCTTGCCATGAATAGAGCTGGACTAGAAGTTGCCCTGGGCAAATGAGTGGTGAGTGAATGTGAAGGCCTAGGACATTACTGTACCCTTCTGTAGGCTTTATAAATACCATGCCACAAGCCCTCCCTCACTGTCTTCTGACAGGGTCAGAAATAGAACATAGAAGCTGTCAATGCTGCTCAATGCACAGGAGTGTAGGCTGGATTGATTGGAAATATTGAGGAGAAACTGGCTGGATAAGGCGTACATCACCATAATAGTGGCTGTCAGGAGGGAGTGTGAGGTGGCCTGAGGATCAGCAGAAAGAAGAAATCAAGATGGAAAGATGAGGGAACATAGGGGATTGTCATGGCAGTGTGGTTTTGGCTATTGCATGTTGGAACAGTGATCAGATTAAGGAACTTTGTTATAGTCATAAAAAAAAAAGAAACAAAAAAAGAGAGGATGTTAACATGGAGAAGGTGTAGACTGAGGACACAGTATTTTCACTTTGTACATTTGTTTTCTGATTCATTGAATCTCTCTGGCACAAAGGGCTCTCTCTGGCAATGAATTGATGGAAGAAATACAACTTATCTATGCTTTATGTCATTTCAACCTGAAGAGATTTCCAAAGTACAGGGGCAGGCCGGCTCCACACTATCACAGAAAGCTTTTATTAAAGTGGCCGTCGTACTTCATATTTGTTAAGGGAGCTTCTGTGGGCCTGTGGCCTTGTACAGAATCTTAGGTCCTCAACAAAGAATTTACAACAATATGCTCTGAAGACCATCAAGCTAGATCTGGGAGGGCTGTAGTGCCCTCTCAATATGTAGCCCTGAGGGGACAGGCTCTTCTGTGCTGAGACAGTCAGTGGCTGACAGGCTGGGATGTAATCTGGGCACACAAAATTAAGGTGCTGTGAGTGAGAGGGAACCTATGGTCAAGCCCCCCAGGTATTGCTCCCATCAAAGAAAACAAAAATCCTCCTGAACCACACATCCTTTCATTTCTCAGGAAATTCAGCTCCATTATAATATTATGGGAAACCCTGGTATATGCGGTCCGTCATTGACTGAAATGTCATTATGCAGTACATGACTACACTAAAAGGAAGCTAATACCTAAATAAGATAATGAGAAATGTTGGTGCTCCCACTTTCTGGTGTTCAACATCTAGATTAGTATAAGGGCTAACTCATTTACTATTAGTAGTCATCAGTTTGAACTGGGGAGAAATACCGTACAATAATTTCAAGGAGATTTCATTACATGATTCTCATAACAGGAGGAGTTGGGAGAAAGACTTATCCTGGGCTGGAAGTAGACTGCCTGCTCATTATTCTACAGGACTACAACTGAGTGCAGGAGTCTGACTCCAAGTTTTCAGAGACAATGAAACTAAGGAAGGGTGAAAAACCAAAACTAAGTAAGGAGCCAAACGCAGTAAACGACAAAAGAGAACCAAATGAATAACCAAAAACCAAAACAGGGTAAAGGGAGTGGGAAGAAATAAATACCAAAATACAGGAGTGCAGGAATGATAAGGTGAGGAGATAAAATAAGAAAAAGTAGTTATCTATTAAGTAACTGCCTTTTGAAAACTGAACATCAAATTCAAAATATGAAAAGTTAAGAAAAATTGCTCTATTCTTTGTCTCTATCTCTGTTCCTATGCTCCTATATGTGGGAAAATGCTCTGTTGCAGAAAAGGAAAGCCATAATGGCCCAGCCAAAGCTCACACCATGTTTCCCCGAAAATAAGACCTAACCAGAAAATAAGCCCTAGCATGACTTTTCAGGATGACATCCCCGAACATAATCCCTAATGCATCTTTTGGAGCAAAAATTAATATAAGACCTGGTCTTATTTTCAGGGAAACACGGTTGAAAGCAAGATTTCAGGCTCCATAGGACTAGCAAGACCAGATACACACTTATCAGTAAACAAACAATAATAATTACAGTACTACTAGCTATGTGAAATTTAATTAGTTTAAGTTTTTGTAAATAACAAGTTAATTTTAGTGAAACAACCACCAAAGAAAAAACATCAGGAAGCAGAAAAAATTTCAAATGACCATGGACAATGTTAGTAATAAGTGAATACTTTCAAACAAGGGAAAACTATGAAAGTGCTATTATAATATCTACTGTGAAATAAGTTTGTTTGATATTAAATGGTAAAGTTTTCTCAATGACTACTACACAAAATCTACAACACAACATATCATATATTCATTGCATAAATAAATATTTAGTATGTCAAATATGAAATACATTACTAAGGTTGATTACAGGCAATTCAATGATTCCAAGAAAGCATCTAAATTAAGGAAGGGAATGGAGAGAAGAAAAGTTGTAAAAAATTTAAAGAGACGTGAACATAATGGGTCAAGCAGCCTTTATCTGCTCAGAGGATTTTGCAAGAATAAACCTATTAAAAGAATAAATTTACTGCAAATCTTGCCCAATAGTTTCTGTACTTATAATGAAACTCATTTAAATAAATATTTGATAAATGCATAAATGAATAAAAATGAAATGAATAAATGAATGGAAAGGGAACATAAATACTAAATGGTGGAAATTAAATGAATAATTCTCTTGAAATCAGCTTCACTCAATTTTGCCAGTATTCTATATAGAGTAATACCGTCTAAAATGGTAATTCTGAAAGGATCATCGTAACACGTTTATCTACACAAGAAGTATATAAATTTGTGGTTGCAATCAATATACTAACTATATTTTATTAAATACTCTGTCCTGTAAGTGCTTTAACACATTATATTTAAATAATATTTTTATTTCACTGAGTTAGATTATCTCACATTTCTTTCAATAAATCTTTAATATTGAGACTATATCCCTGGGAATAAGAGAAATACTCCATTTGTTTTCTTCTCAGAACATTAAACATATTAGCCTAATTATTCTCTTACTATAATTTTTATTCTTCTGGAATATTTCCAACATCCTTTCTATGGCTATATTTAGGATTAGATCAACCATATTGAATTCCAGTCAGGCTGGGTTGTAGAATTTAACATAAGATAGGGGAATGTGTTGTGTTTGTCTTCTGAGTTGCCAAGATTGTTTTTTTTTTTTTTTGGTTTTAATTCTTAAACTAATCTTTTAAAAACAGAAAGCATGCATAAAGAGCACTCATTTTACAACCATGAAGAATGGTGACTAGAATTATTTAAAAATAATTAGGATTTCATACATGTAAGTTTCTAGAGAAAAACATCTCGTTAAAGAAGAAAGTTCTCAGATCCAACTCGAATAGATATGCCTCCTGTGATTAGAAGAGTTGTTATTTAGAATTAACTCATTATTTTTCATATCCACAAAAGTTTGAACAATTAAACAGGTAGTTTCCTCTTTTTAAACTTTCAATCTTAGCACAATTAATTTGCTTAAAGTTTGGATTCATTTTAAATAGTGCAAAAGTAAACATTAACCTAATTCACTCTGAATTATTGCCAAGTCCAAATTAGTGAGTCCTAAATTCTTAAAGTTATTAATTCTAGTTTATAAAATAATAAATAACGTAAAGTTCTAATTATTAATCCAGCAAATTGGAAGGTATGTATTTTTTGAAAATGTACCGAATTAGCTGGTGGGAACCTTTGTCACTATGCCAGATCTACAATTGGCTTGCTATACAATTTCAAATGCATTTTATATGTTTTGTCTAAATGTTCCAAGTGCAGAATTATCCATATATTTTAAAATATTTTCTTTTTTTAAAAATTGCACTGATAATTCTATTCATATAGAGAATTATAATTCATATAGAGTTATAATTCATGCATATAGAGAAATAAAAAACATTTATAACTTAAAATGCATAATAAAAGTAATTCGCTTGAACACCTCCCAAATTAACAGCTAGACCATTTCCAGAGTTTGTGTATTTGCCTATGTTTTCCTCTCTATCCCTTTGCCCTGATTACTCCATGTTTATCATTCTGTTGAGGTTCTAAAAATAATTTTATCATATCCATAAAGGTTAAATTATTTCTTCTCGCTATTTCATTCCATAAAAGTGACATATTATTTATAATTTTCTAGGACCTATTTTCACTCAAAATTATTTTTTGAACACAACGCTATTTAGCTATCGTTTATTAATTTTTATTTTGATACTTATTCCTATTTTGGAACACACAATACTTCATTCTTCTCAAAAGATATGCTTTAGTGGTTTTCTTCATTCTTTCTTTCACAAATATTTATTATTTTATATTGTGTCTATAATTATTATATAACTTATTATTATGATATTAAATACCTATTAGCTACTAAACACTGCTTCAATAGGGAAAAAAAATAGAAAACAACAATACACAAAATTCTCCAGTCTTTATGGAGCTCATATTCTACTGAGTGTGAGCAATCATATGTTGTACATAGGAAACCATTTCCCAGAGAGTATCTAGATATTCTCATTTACAATATAATGTAAAATGTTACTATTTTATTAATACTAAATACATTTTACATGTGGTTAAAATAATTTTCACTCTAATCAGTGGTATGTAACCGTTAATCAACATCCTTTCCTAATGTTTGTATTGCCAAACTATAAACTCCTGTCAATCTAGTGGATGAAAAATAATCTCATTTCAGTTTTCATTTTGTGATAACGGTGAGGTTGAGCATCTTTTTATACTCACCTGCCATTCATATTTTCTTTTTGGGAAAATGTATGTTCATGTCTCACTCCTCTTTTCCTATTGATTTTCTTTTTCATGTTAATTTGAAAGAATTCTTTATGCATTCTGAGTAATAATTCTTTATTGAAAATATAATACCATTTTCTTTATGAGTCTTTTAGTAGTAAACAGAAGTTCCTAATTTTCAGGCCCCACAACAAACAAACGTACAAACAAACAAGCAAAGAAAAACACTGAGAGTAAGGGTAAAATTTTGCCTCCCTTATAGTAGTGAGAGATATTAGTGGAAATAAAGGTGGTTACACTGAAAAACAGATTTGAAGTATAGATGAAAAGCATTACATTGGAAAATGCCATTTAGGACTGTCACAGCTGGAAAGGAAAAGTCAACGCCTGACCTCAAAATTTCAGAAAACAGGCTGACTCTCTTGTGAAGGGCTAATGCAACTGGCGACTTTAAATTGAAGCCAGTGCTCATTTACCATTCCAAAAATCTCACGGTCCGTAAGCATTATGCTAAATCTACTCACCCCGTGATCTATAAGTGGAACAGCAAAGCCTGGTTGACAGTACAGTACCATTTATAACATGGTTTACTGAACATTTTTAACCCACTATTGAGACCTACTATTAAGAAAAAAAATATTCCTTTCAAAATATTACTGCTCATTGACAACACACCTGGTCATTCAAGAGATCTAATGGAGATGCACAAGAAAAGTAATGTTGTTTTCATTCTTGCTAACACTACATCCATTCTGCAACCTGTGGGTCAAGGAATAACTGGAAATTTAAAGTCTTATTATTTAAGAAATACATTTCATAGGGCTATAGCTGCTATAGATAGTGATTCCTCTGATGGATCTTGGCAGAACATATTGAAAACCTTCTGGAAAGGATTGATCTATCTATATAACATTAAGGGCTTTTATGGTTCATGGAATGAGGTCAAAATATTAACATTAACAGGACTTTGGAAGAAGTTGATTCCAATCCTCATGGATGACTTTGAGGGGTTCAAGACTTCACTGCAGGAAATAACTGAAGATGTGGTAGAATTAGCAAGAGAATTAGAATTAGAAGTGGAGACTAAATATGTAACTGAATTGTTGCAATCTCATGATAAAACTATAATAGATAAAGAGTTGCTTCTTATGGATGATGGATGACGAGCACAGAAACTGGTGTCTTGAGATGGAATCTACCCTTGTGAAGATGTTGTCAAGACTATTGAAATGACAACAAAGGATTTAGAATGTTCCATAAACTTAGCTGATAAAGCAGAAGCAGGGTTTGAGAAGCTTGACTATAATTTTGAAAGAAGCTCTACTGTGGATAAAATACTATGAAAGAGCATCACATGCTGCAGAGAAATCATTGGTGAAAGAAGGAGTCAACTGATATATCATACTTCATTTTCTTATTTGAAAAAATTGTCACACCTACCCCAACTTTCAGCAACCACCACGCTGATCAGTAAACAGCCATCCACATCCAGACAAGATTCTCCACCAGGAAAATGATTACAATTTGTTGAAGGCTCACATGATAGTTTGCGTTTTTAACAATAAAGTATTTTTAATTAGTTATGTACTTTTTTTAAAGACATAATGTTATTGAGCACTTAATGGACTACAGTACACTGTAAAATTAACTTTTATTTGCACTAGGAAACCAGGAAAGTGTGTGACTCACATTATTGTGACATTTGCTTTATTGTGGTGGTCTGGAACTGAACCCCAGTGTGTCTGAGGTGTGCTTGTGCTGAAGTACATTTACATTATTTTTGTGTATATAGAACATAAACCTTTTGACAAGGTGACTTTCCACTATGATTATCTAACAACTGAGGAATCCAATGTCACTAGAATTGGGTTTTTATCTCTATAATTTTATGTATCTTATTAAATATATGCTTAGTATTTTTTTCGCTGTCTCACCCATTGATTTCTAATATTTTATATTTGAGGATATTTAAATTTTGACATTTTGACTTATCTATGAAGTACATTTACTCAGTCTAGTAATTTTTTAAGATTTTTATAATCAGGTTAAGGAGAAAGTTTTATTAAATTATTCAAAAATCTACATATATTACCCAAATTGAGAAAGACTAATAAACATTAAAACCCTGTTTCTTTATAGGAGAGCAATCTTTAGAAGTAAATATACTACAGTTTTGTAGTTTTCAGTAAGTGAGTGAAAAAATTGTAGCATCTTTGATAAAAAAGAGAGACAAAGATAGATAGATCTCAACAGAATAATCTTTAAGACTGGCTGACTGCTCTGCTGTGAATCGACTTGGAACAGGAGAGTGTTAGCAGTGTTTAAAATATATAAACTGTTCTCCACATGATAAATGTTAATTGAGTTAGAGTCTCACCTCACATAACTTAATTGGAGAATGATAAAGGTCATTAAATTTCAGCATGGCTATATGGATAACAGAATGATAGAAAGACAGTGCAATAAGAAAATGTGAAGCAGTGATTTGCCTAGGACAAGGAAAGTAGGACATATCCTGTTTGGTTGTCTTGCCAATAACTGTATAAGTAATCCAGGAGAGCCCAAGGTAAGTATTTCCTCTTCCCACTCTTGAAGCTTCCTCTGTATTTTTTGCGTCTTGGTAAATATCAACTATCCCCTCTTTTCTGCAGAGAACAAACACATCAATCAACTTTTTCAATGAATAAAGTAAATCTTCTTAAACAGGATCTGGGAGAGAAAATGGATTTTTTTTTTAAGTACCAAAAATCTGAATTAAATTTAAACTTAAAAAAAAAATGGGTATTTTAAAGAAAGGCACATAAGTTCAGAATAGAACAACTCAGAATTATTGAAATTTACTCAGAGCTTTAGTTTGTCTATGTTTCTCCATTGTTTGGAACAATGTGAATAGAAACATATCTATAAGCAGTAAAGCACATGATTGACATCTTTTGTAACTGCTAAAGATTTTTTTGAGCTCTTATTCTTGGTTATGAGAATTCAGCATTTATATGTGCATTTCATAAATGTCAATAAGTCTAAAGAATTCTGGACTAAACCCAAATATAGCCCTGTCTAAACATGTCTGTCTCTCTAGGCATCTTTGTATTTAGGTATTTTACGTAAAAGGAAATCAGCATAGGACATTTAAAACCCTAACTCTCTGATTCCCTCCACTGCCCCCCTCCAAAACATAATGATGAATAAGTACAAGTAAATAAAAAAATGCTAATAGTTCCCTATTAAAACTTTGAAACTAACTTAGAAATATTTCTGTTAAGGTCTTTCATAATACACCATTATGGCATATTCAGTTTTGTTGTTGGTGTGTGTTTTTTGTGTTTTTTTTTAAATTGCTGATTTTAAAATTATCATTGCTGAAAGAACCCTTCACAGTAGATTGAAAGCTTCATTCAAGGATGGATCATAGCTGTCCTGTTCAGCTCTATGGCCTACAGCCTAACCAATTACTGATTGAATGTCTCCATTTCTACTGAAAATACACCCGTATTTTGTAAATAACAGAACAGTGGTAACAAGACTTTCACGACAATTTAAATGTAATAATGAGTAAAGATAAACTAGAGATATTTTATTCAACTAAGTTATGAGAAACTGATGAATGTTGATGTCTCAATTTAATATTTATGAAAACTAATTCAGCAAGTATATGAACATTGTTAGTTTTGACGTCTTCAATATTTTGTTGTTATTTTAATTTAACAGAGGTTTGCTAATACATAATAAGTTCTTCTCTGAAAGTATGATTGAGTACTCTGGTTTATATTTCTAAAATAAAGGCTTTCGGTATACCAACATAACCAAAATTATTCTTAAAATGTCTATATATTTAATCTCGTTACTAAACACCTATTTACATTTTTCCACTAAGTAGATTCATTCTTTGAGAAAACTTACAAACAAGTTGTAATTTTCGAATTATTAATATATATAAGGCATAAAAAAACATAAACCCCTTTCAGTTTGGGATATTTCTTACATGGAAAGTCAGCAGAATGGTCACATCTCAATTGTCATTTGGTCAGCTTTTTTAAGAACAATGTTGATATTTAAATTATTTTATGGGTGCCAAGAATCACTCTTTAAATATTCGGCTGTGAAAATATTGCCAAAAAATGACCTGGTTGCTATTTCCCTTCTCTTTAGAATGTGTTTTATTTATAAAATTAACTTGAGTTAAAAGTAAGGCACTTTTTTTTTTTAAAACCAGGATTTCATTCTACAAGCAGATACTTCACATAGACTTGTGCAGTATTTTTTCTGCTTATCAATTCTTAAAATAAAGTTTTTGCATATTTCAGTTTATGCTGTTCACGTAGAAAACTTCTTTTAAAATGGGCTAAAAAGAGAGAAATATTTTATTGTAATCTCTATTAAAGTGAAGAAAGCTTGCTTATCAGTTTTCTGGCCTGATTCTTCACACATTCAGGAACTCTCAGAACTGTTAGGAGAGTACTATACTTTTTTTTTTAATACCAAGTCTGTCAAAGATTAGGCTTAAATTAATATTACATAAATTAATAAACAACACTGGTTAATGATTATAATACAATGTCAAGACTAATGTAAAAATCGCATTGCTTTATATTAAAATACCTTTATTTCAGTATGTAAATTCACAAGATTTAATAGGTGAACACCTGTAAATATTTTAGCCACTACTTCACTAATATCCATTTCCTCTTCGATCAAGACATGAGTCATACTCAAACTCTTCTTTCTTGATTTTCTTTATTTTTCTTCCCTACTTGGAACGACATGGCCTTTTCATTCATTTATTTGTCCTTCTGAGAACTCCGTCTCATTTTGTGCATTGGTGATCTGGCACCTGTTTCAGTATGCCAGTTCCTATACAGCTTCCATTGTGTACTACTACCTGTAACTTTGGCAAATTACTTAAGTTCTCTATCTTTCAATTTACTTATCTATAAAATAGAGATAATAAAAGTATGTACCCTTAAGGTTATTGTCAGGATTAAGTAAGTCAAGTGACTAAAGCACTTAGAATAATATTCAACACATGGTAAGCCTCAAGGCTTTAGTATCCATAGCACAGGCTTTCAGTGTTTTCTTTTTCCTCACACAGCCTATACCATTTCACACTTCTGCTTCCTTCCTTAGAATAGTTACTGAATTTCTATGAAGTAGCATAAAATCTGTTACTTAATCATGCATTAATTTTCTATATTTGAGTCTTGTTTCATCAAGACCATTGGTGTTTGCATTCTGCAATGTTTAGGCACAAAATGTACTTGATAACTTATAAATATAGTTCTATACTACTAATATTGATTTTCATAAAAATAGCTAGCATTTATTAAATTCTTACTATTGCCAGGAACTTTAGTGCTTTACATACATTGTCTTTTTTTTCATCCTTACAACAATACTCTGAGGTGGATTCTATTTTCACACCCTTCTTACCAATGAGAGAACTGAGATTTGGAAAGGTGGAGAATTTGCCCAAGGTCACATAATTACTAGTAAGTGTCATCATTGGTTTACCTATATAGGTTATTTGGCTCAAAAGCACAAGTCACATCATTTCTGATCCACTTTTATTCTACCAGTCCCAAAGCTCCTCATTCTTAAATTATTGCATAAACTCTTCACTTCTATTTCTGTATTTCTCTCCAGTAAGTTCTGCATAGCACCACAGTTTCAATTCCCTGTAGCACCAAGGAGAACGTTGGTGATTTGTAATAATTTGAAGCCTGCCTCCTTGTGGAATCTCTGCAGGATTGTTTCTGTTTAGTTAAAGGAATTTAAGTGGACTAGAGTCTGTCAACACCATATAAATGTTTATCTACATTGGCTTTTTAAAATTCTTAATTGTTTCCCATCATATTTGAATAGCAATTGCTTCATTAATATGAATCTCTTCCAGGTTTTGTTTTCCAGCTTCTTACCAATTTGCCATACAATAAAATAGTCAATTTCATAGAATATTATATTTAGATGAGACTTTATAAACCGTCTAGTCCAGTATCCTTATTTTGCCAATGAGGAAACCAAGGCTTAGAGAGGTAGCTTTCCCATGTTCCTTAGTTAGGATGACAGATAAGCTGGGGAGATAGAGATCCAAAAGCACAGAGACTATGAAAGAGCTGCTTTTCCTCTCTTTTCTGTAGTAGCCCTTATGTGAAAGGCTTAGGTCATCAGGGAATTTCTCCTCCACTATTTCAGAGAGCCAGGTTTCTGTGTTTCGTTGCTCCAATCTCTCTTACAGTATTTTCATCTTCTACATAACAGAGGCTGAAAAACTGCCTTAGATACATCTCCCAACAGGAAGGGAACAGAGAGAATGTGATTTAAGTGTCCTGTACCTAAATGCTCAGATGCAAAGGGGCATATGACACATTCACTCATGTTCAATTGGTGAGTTTAGTCACACAGTCACATCTGACTTCAAGTGAGAGTACAGGATGTGTTCTAGGTGGGCAGCTTTGTTCCTAGAAACAATTTCAGCACTCTGGAAACAGGAGAGCTAGGCTCTGATGAACACCTATAAGTCCCACTAGGTCACACAGAAAATAGAAGGGAAAGACCTATACTGCTGAAATCATAATTTATACTATTTTATGTTAAGTGAATATCTAATGCTAATGTTTTACAGTGCATTGGTATTATTATTTTCTTATAAATAGTTGCTGTGTTAGTGCTATTTCTTTGTTCCCTACTGAATTCTTGGAGAATAAAAACTTTGTGTCTGTCAAAGCTGTTTTACATCTTTAGGACAGTTGATTTTGTAGGGAGTCATGTTGTGGTTGATATTTTTTGTGTGTGTAATAAAGATGCACACATAAAAACAAAGAACATATGCTTAACACATACTCAGAATTTGGGGGGGATGAGAAAGATAATAAGGGCATTGAAGCATTTGTATCTATCAGTCTTTGAGACATCTAAGTCTTTGACAAGAAGGGCCATTGTTATATGTGAGAGTTGCATAAATAATTTCATTGGTAACCATGGTGAAGTAAATTGTCCATTCTTGGAGTAAGACCATTATGAATCAAAATCAGAAGACCGCCTTATTTATACCTTTCTTTTTCTTTTTTATTTTCTTTTCTGGTCTGAAATATCAGCCGATGACCGAAATCCTTCAGCTTAGTTTATGCACAGACTCAAATCTAAAAAGAATATTGTGAGTCTTTCTTAGAAATTAAAATGTTTTGGCAGTTGTTCAATTTACTAGATGTGTTATTAAAACAGCATAACTGATTCAGAAATTTCATACAGGTATAGGTTTGCCTAAAGTTGCAGACCTCCTGCAATAACCTGGAAAAGTCAATAGAAAATTCAGAGGTTGGACCAGTGATATAATCATTAGGAATAGGCCCCTGAGTGATGTGAAGTGATTTTCTTAATTATAATTTTTCCCTTTTTCATTATACTAGAGTCTTAAATTATAACTGACTATCTTCCTTGAGTTCATCATGACAGCCTTTTAAATATAAATAAGGGAAAAGATGTTAAATCTCTTCCTTTCCTAAAATACATTAAAAAAACAACACACAATTAACACAAGAAAACAGTCAGCTGCGTTCACCAAAAACTTGTTTTCCTTATACTTTTTAAAAAATTTTCGTTTCTACCTTGAAAAACATTTTTACCCATTGAAACAGTGCTCACCTTATAATTTCATATCACATTACCCGACTAACTGTTAAAATGTAATGCTATAACTATATACTTCATCAATTTAGATTGTAATTATGCTCACATTTCTTATATTTCTAATGCTAAAGAATCTACTTACATTATTTGTAGAAGTCCAGGTTCTGTCTTCATCCGTCCCTCCCACATTGGTTAAGAATCTGGGGCTTACACAATTCAAAGGTGAAGGCAGAGTCCTACTTCTAAAAGCCAACCAGAAATTTCACTACTTATTTTGTTTCTCATGATTACATGGTGAGACTATAGAAACAGGAAACTGTCTCATCCCATGGACATTGTAATTATCTGCAATGAGCCCTTGATGATCTGTGTCAATGCCTAAATTTGATGATTCTTCAAATTTGGTACTACATTCAGAATTCTGTTAGGAGAACATAGTACCAAGTAGGCTGAGCTATAAAGAACGAAGTCTCTCGCATCAAACTGTTAGGCTAATAAGATAGCCTGAAAAGAGAGCCTAAACTAGACTAGACTCTAAACTAAACTAGACTCTCTTTTCCTCATGGGATTATTTTTAAGAGTCCTGGTAAAGCTGTGCTAGTTATCTACAAGGATTTCCTACCTTTGAAACTCTGGAATCGCATTGGAAAATTTAGGGAAACAAGTCCCAGTTTCTCTTTAGATTTGCATTCCAGAGGTTTCATTGAGTGATAGCATCTTTTAAATCAAAATAAATGTCTTTATATATATTTTCTCTTCTAATGGGTCATTTTATCACATTTTATGTGAATATGATTTAGGAAATATGCAAATAAGTATTATTAAGTTTTTGAAGAGATATGAATCTCAAATTTTAAAGTAATGAAGAATTGGATGATTTCAAAACTGGTAGACAACTGTAGACTACATTTCTACTATTGAACTATGGTAGTATCATGGGAGCTGTAAACAAATATGCTATATTTTATCAATAGTAGTGAGAATGGGTTGGACTTAGTGAATCAATTCTAATAAATCTAATCTGGCAGAAATGCCAATGTGTAACTTCTCATACTAAGTCATAAAAAGCATTGTAGGTTGCTCCTTTCCCTCTTAAATTGCTCCTTCTGGGAGAATCCAAGAGGCAGAGCATAAGGATACTCTATCAGGCCTGTGGAGAGAGCCACATAGTAAAGAACTAATGCCTCCTGCCAGCAGACCTCTTGCTAACCGCCATATAAGTGAGCCATTCTGGAAGTGTATGTGGTCCATCCTCAATCAAGCTTGCAGATGACTGAAGCCCAAATGACATCTTAACTGCAACTTCACGAAAGACCTGTAGCTAACAACCCACTGGCTAAGCCACTAACAAATCTCTTAACCACATAAACTGTGAGATAATACGTGGTTATTGCTTTTAACCAATGATTTAATTTTATGTAGTAATAGATCACTAATGTCATCGTCAGTGATCCTTTCACTGATTTCTACTACTCTTAAACTACTTATCATGAATTTCAATAAATAGCTGACCAATTGCTTCTTCAAAATCATATTTTTTTTTCAGAATTATTTTTCTATACTCCATCTGGTAAGAGAACCTCTAGCAGACTTAGCTCACACGTACATACTGCTTCAGGACCTTTTCTTGCTCTGCCTTCAAACTCATCGGCACTGCTGATAAACTAGAGAGTTCAACAAGTTGTCATAAACTTTTGACATCAGAACTAACTTTAAGAACAATCTACTCCAGCCTACCAATTAACCAACCAATGCATGAACTAGAACATCTATTCCAACACTTACCTGTGTTTGTACTCACTCACAATATCTAAGGAACAAGCTTGTATCTGCAGACAGCTCTTAATTTTAGGAAGTCTTTTTTATTAAAGGATAGTTTTGACTCTTTCAAACCAGTTTACATCTTTAGGAAACCCATTCAGAACAGATCTCGTTTTTCTTCACAGAACAACTCTTCCCTTTACAACTCAAGAAAGCAAACCTATTCTAACACTCATATTAATCAAATGTGTTTTCTTATTTAATTATTCATTCACTTACTCAACAAAATCTTATTAAATCCCTACCAAATGTATGTCATAAGATAAAAGTTGTTTAGAGTTCAAAAATGCATTCAAAGACATTTAGTCAAGAAAGGGATGTGATATATGCAATTCAAATTACTGAATTAATTGTGATCATTGTAGTAAAGTAATACAGATACATGATCATTTGTTATTTATCTCTGTGAAGAAAAGAGTTAACATAGCAGGCCTAAGACTGGTATCCTTAGAAAGCCCTGCTTCTGTGGCTGGCATCTAGGTAGTTGGATTTTTTGGAAGGGTTCTAACCATTCCCAGAACTGTGCAGTAGCTCACTGTGCTTAAGCTCTTTGTATAAGCAATATGGTTTATGCTAATCACCTGCTTTTCTCCGGGAATCTGGAATTTTAGTACGAGCTAGGCCAGAGGTGCCTATGTGACCAATCCTCAATAAAAACCTTAGACAATCAGTCTCTAATGAGTTTTTCTGGTAAAAAAAATATTTCACACATGTTGTCACATTCATTGCTGGAGGAATTAAATGTGTCATATGACTCACTGGAAGAGAACAATTAGAAGCTTGAGACTGATTTCTTTGGGAATTTGCCCCACATGCCTTTTTCGTTTTCTGAACCTGCTTTGTATCCTTGAACCAAGCTCATACACCATTTGTATTGATACACTGGCATATGAAAAGAGCAAAGGTGAGATGAAGAGATAAATAATAAATAATAATAAGCTGATAGGATTCATTAGTTCAGGAAAGAAATGGGGGAAAAAGTCATATCAGAAGAAATAACTGCACAGAATAATATAAATGACAAAGAAATAAAACATCAGCCTGAAGAAATCATCTAAATGTTAAAGGACAAAAAATGCTTATATTAAAAAAAAAAAGACAATGATAAATATGAAAGATAGGTAAATAAATTCTAATGCATGAATAATTGTGTTTCTGAAAAAGGAAAATAAAACAATAAAATATATATCCAAAATGTGATAGAGGAAAATTTTCCTGAAATAAAAATTTTAATTTGAAGGGCAAAAAATATATATATAGTAATTAAATGCAAGATATATTTTAGTAAAATTAAACTGAACTTCAGAAATAAAGAATACTATGAGTAATTCAACAAGAAATAGAAAAAGCAGAAAACATACAATTATCAGACCAGTGTTTAAGAAGTTTTAAGACAAAATAAATAAATAAATAAATAAATAAATAAATAAATAAAATAAAGCCATCTAAATTCCTTTGATTAAAAGGCAACAATCAAACATTCACAAGCAGAAGTGGGTTGGGGGCTGGAAGAACTTGGCCTGCACGGTAGCAGAACCAAGGAGAAGGACCCATATTCAACACCTTGGTTTTATACAGGGGATGCAGCAGAAAAGAAAGGTGCAGTATGGAAAGGGGAGACTAGAATGAATCCAGTGGTGTTGCATTGAAATTGGGGATAGAGTTGTGAGTTTTCTTTTCATTTACTTCATTTTCTTAAATTTCTACACTAAATTACATATATATATATGTGTGTGTATATATATATATATATATATATATATATATATATATATATATATATATAAAAACTCCAACTGGAACAATTAAATCATCTCTTATGTTGAGCTCCATTATTTCTTTTCCTATATTTGCCTTCTGTCTGTCAACATATAGTTAATTTTTCCTGACCAAGAAAGAGGTAAGCAAAAAGAAATATGAGTAATGTTACTTTTGATGCCCAAAAGTTGTGTGTATAAATTGATTAAACAGGAAAGTCTTCTTTAATCCCAAAATGGGATGATTTCAGGAAATTACACAGATAATGTTGCAACACTATCCAACAGCAAAACTTTTTCAGTCAAATCCAAATAGCAAGTCGTCTTTACCAATCCAGTGGGTGGAATATAACTATCTCCTTCTGCTCAAAGTAACATATCATATAGCTTTGGGCAGAAAGCACAAATATAGGAATATTGAGAGCCTCTTTGCAGTTAAGAAAATATGTACAGTTCAATTCTTACAACTTCTGGGTAGCTTAAAAAATAAAGAAATAATAAAACAGGGAGATTAAATGCACAGAATATTTTAAATGTTTACATTTAATATAACCATGAATTTAATATACACAAACAAGACTAACTACAATGGGATTTTGTTATCTGCCAAATAATTAGAAGTTTTGTATTAAAGACAAAATTGAAGGCCTAAATTTGAGGCCTTGTGAATTTGAAACTTGGGCCAAATGGCTCAGTTGTTCTGGAAAGACCTCAGAACACATAAAACAGAGATGCAAATTGCTGCAGTAAGGCTAGAATCTCAGAAATTTGCATTATTGGAAAACGCTCACCTTTGTAGAAATCAATTCACTTTAGGCCAAATAACTAAAACAGATTTTAAGCAATTAGGCTGTTAAAGGAAGGGAATGTTCTGCAAATAAAAATGAGAACCTTGAAACCACCAGTGCTGATGTGGTGGAACAGAAAAAAATACACTTCACATAGTGGCGATTCAATTAAACCTGACAAAAGGAGAATCCAAATCAAATAGAACAGAGATTCCAACTAAGTATTCTGAATATTTCCTGGTTGAGGTAAAACTGGAAATTGGTATCAGAACCTAAAGAATAGTATCCATTAGTCATCTTACACTTTTTTGCTGAAGTTATGTAACGTGAGCTCAATCACTGTTTAAAAAAAAAAAAAAAAAAAGCTGTTTTTGTCTTTTCAACCTCCCGAGTTTAAAACGTCCAAGCATTGTGGAATATGAAGAAATCTTAACTAAATAGAGGCTAGTTTAAGAATATGATTTTATATTACACTTTCTCAATTAACCATTATCCCCAAATAATAAGCCAGCCCTTTTCCTATCCATTCCCTCACTAAGCACTTATTTAGAAACTTCTAGGTCCAAGGAATTTTCTAATTAATGTAATTGCAGAAATGTACAAGATGCAGACTGCCCTCAAATGATCCAAAATAGTGTTTCCTGACCTAGGATAGAAATATATGTATATCAGGTGCTATGGAAGCACAGAGGAGAGCACCTAACTTAAATCAGTATCATCACCGAAGTCTTTTCAGGGAAGATGACACTTTAAATGAATGTTAAACCCTGAGAAGTGGTAAAGGGGTAGAAAGGAAAGGGAACATAATTCACAAAGACACGGAAGAGTGACAGAGTGTGACACTCTTTCGAAACTAAATATTGTTTGAAAAACTTAGCAGTTAGGAATGATAAATAGAGGTCAAATTATGCAGGACTCTGAATATCAGCTAAAGATACTTTTTGCTTCTCATATATTAAAGAAAGGTTTTAATATGATTTGGAAGTCTTACATTTTAGCACCTTTTGAAGGAAAGCACAGTGAGAATCTTCATGCACTTAGAGCCCAGATAAAGCTCATACACATCCTAGCAGAATTCACCAAATCAGTGTGACAAATATTTGGCTTCTACCTACTTCAGTTTTATTCCCAGATATAAAACATGAGCTCTTACTGTCAGCTGTGGCCTCTGGCATCTCTCTCTCTCTGGATTCCCAGCATCTCCTGTGACCTCAGAACTCTAAAATCTTCACTGCAATTTTTTTTTTTTTTTTTTCCAGACACCCAATCTGCTGATGGGAAATCTAATGCTGTTAGAGATACTTGTGTCTTTGCAGGTGATCTGCTTTTCCCCAATCAGAATCTTTAAGGACATTTTTTCTTGTTGTTTTGAAATTTCAAAAGACTTTTCTTAGGTTGGTTTAATTTCATGTATAGATGATATCCTCAGCTCCTAGAAAAGCTTGATATAGTTGACATGACATACATTTTGTTCAATAAATGCATAAATGAACCCTGCTTAGAATTTCAATACAAATCCACGCAATTTGAATACTAATCATTATGCACAGTTCTCAGGAAATTTTCTTGTTTATTACTAAACCTCTATTATCTCTATAGTCTCTTTTGACACTGTTTTAGATGATGTTAGACCTTCTGAATTTATCCTCTATGCCTCTAAACCTTCACTTCTCATATCTTCGGTTTATTTTCTTTTTAATCTATAATCTAGCAACGGTCTCAATTTCATCTTCCAGGCCTTATTTTTGATTTTTCAATTTATCAGTATTTTAATTTCTGAAAGCATTATCTTGCTGACAGCATGAATTTAAATATTTTATTTTAAATTCCCTTTCATGTGTGTTGTCTTTTGGTCATTATGGTCATTCTCATTTGTTCTGGGGGTTTTCCTCAAATAGCAAACCTAGGTTCATTTATTTTTTAAAAAGAAAGGCCTAAGCTGATTAGTATTGTTGGCTGTGGATTTTTCTCTCCTGCTGTGCAGGTAAGTTGATTTGTTTGTTTTTTTCTTCCAGTACTATGTCTTCCTTAAATGAGAAGTCTGACTTGGAGCTCTGCTTCAAGTGGAGGATTTCTGCATTAACTTTGAACTTTATTTAAAGTAAAGGAAAAGACAAACAGCCTAGGACACACTCCACGAACACCACACCAAATGCCTATCTCTCCCAGAATTTTAGAAAATGGTCTTTCAGCTTTTGTGTGACACTAAACATTTCAGCTTTTGCTTGAGGCTAAACATAGGCTAACAGTTGAATTGGAACTGGGAGCTGTTCCAGAACTTTTCAGAACTGATCCTCGCAAGCCTAGTTTTAATCTTCCCATACTCTTCAACATTCCGAATATAATAGAGACTTGAAATCTTAGCTATCATTTTGCTGAACTTTTTGATGTCCGTCTTCTTAAAGTTTAAGCAAATGGTTTGATTTATTTTCTCACTATTTTTCAGAAACAAAGAGTCAAATAATAGCAGCATATGGTTTCAGTGCATATGAATAGGAATAATTTCTCCCATCTTTCTCAAGGACAGAGGAAAATTAGTCTCTCTTTTTTATCTCTTCACACACTTGACATTTATTTTTATTCATATTTATGCACACATTTTTTGAATTTATATTTTATTTTTAAATAACATATGTTCACTCAAAAATACACTAACTCAACACTTTCTTAGATTTAAGAATTGTCAATTTAAGTAAATTAGACATATATCCAATAAATTTTGCAAAAAGATTAGTAGATGCATTGAAGAATTAAATATTAGTAATCGGTTCATTTAACAAGCTTTTTTGAAACTCTCATCATAATTTATTATGAGATTAGTATTATAGATTTGAACTAAACTACAAAAGAATTCCTTAATCATATTAGTTTTATATCTGATGCCAATAATAATAAAACTTTTAAAAAATGGCAATCTTTCTCTCCAAACATTGTTATAGGTTCCATTCATTTCGTTTATCCTTAGATTTTCGTACTTTTTCTCCTTATGAATTTATGAATTCCTGTTTTCACAAGGAAGCCATTTGATTGCCCTATTTTCAACTCTTCTTTTGTTTTCTTTGCATGAGTAATAGGATCATGATTATTCACATCATCAAGATCTAGTTCATTATCTGATAAGAACAAATATTCCTCACATTCAAATTTTCTGTGATTTTTCTTATTTATTTCTCAGTAGGCATATCTTCTTCACTTGCTGGAAATGAAAATTCATTCTTTTCCATAAGAGAATTATCATTCATCTCATTGGTAATCTATCTTGATTACCATTTTCCTCTTCATCATTAATCTAAGATACATATTTGTTACTTTTATTATTTTCATTAGTTAGCATGCATCCTCAGTGTTTCTGGAATTATATTTGATATTTAATATATTTGTGTAGGAAAAGAAAACATACGACCAAATTAATGGATGTGTAAATAAACTTTAGCCCTAAGAGCTCCTAAACTTCAAAAAGACAACTTGATTGGATTTAATCTCTTCTATTTAAATAAGGCCAAAGCATCCCAAAGATAAAACATTTGCTTGAGCTTTATCCATTTACTACAGTTTAATACAACAATTTGTCCAACACATAATAGATTTTATGAACAATGCACTTTTTTAAACTGAAACCAAAATAGCATCACGATTTAAAATGAAAATTAGTGGGGGGGTTGGAGAAAACGGTAGTTTTATGGATGTCTAAAATACCAGTTTTGAAAAGAGACCATTTAACCAGGCAAATTGATTCCACCAATATTTTTCTTTCTGGCATAGCCTGATGTGCTTCAACCTGGTTTGTTGGTTGTTGAAACCAACTGAAAGATGCAATTGACTACCCTAGAAGAGATATTTGATAATGTAATAAAGATTAAGTGGACTTGATACAGTTAATGGTGAAACACTGCTTGCAGTGATCCTCTATAAAAAGTCAGCCATATGTTCTGAACTATAGAAAGAAAGGCATTGACAAAGTTTTTATGATTCCAAGCATAAGATTGCAAGAGTATCGGGTCAATGGGTTGGAAAACTGAAAAAGAAAAAGAAAAAGTAAAAGAAAAAATGCAGTTTTCACTACAGAAAATCAGGAAGAGGAAAAACTTAGAGACATTTCTCTCTCTCTCTCTCTCTCTTTCTCTCTCTCTCTCTCTCTCTCTCTCTCTCTCTCTCTCTCTCTCACACACACACACACACACACACACACATTTCAGTGAGTGGAGCTCTTAAATGGTGAAATAATTTTTTAACATAGCAAATTCTCAAGAATTACTCAGACTACACTTCTTAAAAGTGTAAAAAAAAGGTATAGTTCTATGTATTGATCAGTCAAGCAATGATATTTCTTTTTAAATCAAAAAAATTTTTTTTACAATAATATAGGTGGGGATATAAGTGATATTGTTGGTTCGAATTATGGCAGTGTTGACATGCACAGAAGCCAGTGGTGTGACACATTGCTTATAACCAAAGCTACCTTCCAAGGTGGAACCTCACTTCAGAGAAAATGTAACTGAGGTGGAAGAAATGTGAAATGGTGAGTTAGAGTGAAACTAGAAGTGGGACCATGAAAACACAGCGATCTTTCGATATTTGTGGAATGTATTATTGTGGGTCCGAGGTTAATTTGGCAGGTGTTCACCGGCGCCTTACAGAAATATTCCAGCAACCCGGCACAGGCTTTGTTCATTAAGTTTGTCAAATAATAGCCCACATTTTTATGATATCAGGGGTTTCACAACCTCAATCTATATATTTACTTTTTTACTATTTTTAAGATTATTAAGCTACCTTCTGTAACCATTTTTAAGTGTTAAGTTTTGGATTCTGCTATATAATATTTTCCTCTAATGTTCAGGAACGCAATGAGATACAGTTAACTGGTTTTAATTGTGTAATATACTCTATAAATCGATGTAAACAGCCACCAGACACAAAAAGAGATACCATTGCACTATTTGCCGACAGGGGCTGGTGTGTGAGTGCAGTACTATTGGCTCTGTGTATGTAGGGACCGTGCACGCTTCCCTCAGAATATCTTCACATGTGACTCTATGGAATACGATTAGCATGAGGATGTTGCTGATAATTCTTGTCCTAAATATTAGGAAAAGTACATATTTATCTAAATTTTGGTTCTTTAAATGTCTATATAAATAATACTATTCTCCTGCACTTTGTAGCTCATGGCACTGTGTGACTGATTCCCCACGGAACACTCAGGAGCAGGTAGATCTTCCTTTCCTTCTGGATCACAGCCATAGGCGCTCTGGAAATTCTCTGTTAGGAATATCCATGATACAATGAGAGCCATTCTTGTACCCTATCCTCTACAGAAAAGTACAAAAAAGTTGACTGGCTTTCTCATCAGACTGAGATTTGAATATAATTTAAATATGCTTTGAGCATATTGTCATAGCATTATTAGACATTTTTCTCTATTCTCAGAATGAGAGAAAAACCTATGCTTTCCCAAAATAGGTTTGTTTCTGTTTTCTGAACACTGGTTGAATTTTGCTTTTTGCCTTTGCAACATGTAAGCCAAGGCACAGGTTTGTGGTCAATTCCAGTAATGTATTGAGCATTATGAAAACATTTCTGCACATTCAGTTTGCACTTGGCTTTCCTATGTTCCATCCTTTACGCAGATCCCTTCTTTATCTTATCCTTTAGTGTTGTACTTATTTTTATAAGGAATCTCAAATCTTTTGTAAAATATAGAAGACAAAGAATGAGAGAGATATGATAATCATGAGTGTGAAAACCACTAAATCATAATTACTACTTTAATAATTGAGGTAAGAGCACAGCTCTTTGAAATTATGTACATACCTTATTTAATGTCACATAACAGGTCTTACTAAAGTCCTATTTATCTCAAATTTTTCTAGAAAAACTATAATTTATGATACATGGTACATATGGAATATAGAACTTGTGACATATAATAAACACTTATATCGATGCACACATGTATGTGTATGTTTATGTATAATATATATATTTATAATATATAATCATATAACAATACATTATATGTAATATATAATCAAAGTATTATGAATAAGCTATAAAATAATGTAATATGTAAAATATAATATATTCCCCTATTAGAGTGCACTTTGTGTGTGTGTGTGTTTGTGTGGGTGTGTATGTGAACATTTTTTTCATGGTTACTCAAAGTGTGTTTGGGAAAATGATAGAGAAAACAGAGGGGAATAAAACACTTCAGCCTAGAAGAATTGATTATTGTATGAAATGAAACTGGAAGAAATAATAACTAACGTCATGAATCTGGCACTTATCCATGTAAAAATTTCTTTATGGTCCAGTTCCATATGTTTTCCTAATCTTAATTATGATTAAGTTTTTGCCCCATAAATTATCTAAATACATTTTTCCTCTAAGTGAATGTTTTTTTTCTTGTTTTCTTTTTGGTATTCATTTTTAACTCAAATGCACTTTGATCAAATAATATTTGTATATACCAAATCTTTTAAAAATTTAATGAGACATTTGTATTCATGCAATTGTAGTCATACAATTATATATTGTAATTACAAACAGATGATACAATGTGTGTGTGTATATATATATGTATATATATATATATGGTATGATCGAATGTATCACATATCACATATGTGTGTTTGTGAATGTATATATATAATATGTATGTGTAACTATATATGTAGTGAAATACATATAGATATCTCCATTAAATAAAATCTGTTAACTTGATGGTAAATTTCTCAATTTTTTTCCTTGTAACCTAGTTAAATTTTTCTTACTCAGGCTATAAAAAATTAATTTAACTTTAGATGATTCTTTCTCATTGTGATCTAAAGCTTTAATCATTATGTAATTATACTCTAATTCCTTATAATGTTTTAGCCATAAATTCTATTTCACCTGTTATTAATATGGCTATACCAGCATTCATTTCGTTAGTTTTATTTTGTATATTTTTCTATTAATGTCATGTCTTTCATCCACTTTCTTCCCCTTATGAGCTAGGTAGCACTCTAGTAAACAGTGTGTAGCAATCTTTTAAATCTTTTCTGACAATTTTCATTGCTACTGGCTGTTTTAATCTCTTTATATTTATTGTAATTTCTAGTATATATGGATTTAGTCTTATCAAATTTGAGGCTTTCTACTTAACTTTTTTCTGTGTTTTTTTCTACTTGCTTTTTTTAAGTTGGTGTTTTATTTGTTCTACCCATATGCAAGTTAAATAGTAAGTATACTTATTTTTTCTCCATAGTTTCCTGGTTTTCCCATGGTTCAGAGTGGCTTTCACTCTAGTTTATTCTTTTACTGAGACTACAGCCCTTTGAGGGCCATTTTTGGAAGGAAACCTGTTTGTCTTTTATCTTCATATTGAGCATAGGCTTTTTTCTCTAGTTTGTCACAACCTTGCATATTCACCAAAACTGTATTTCAAGGTCACCAAATTTTAGAAGCCAATAGGCCCAAAGATATATACAGGGCAAGATTGTATCCTCTTCATTTAATAGCTCTAGAAATCGTCATTTCTGAGAAATTAGTAATAGTTTTGTTATTATTATTATTATTATTATTATTATTATTATTATTTTTAAATCCTGCCTTGTTGATTATTATTATGGGAAAGTTGTTTAGGATGTCAAATTTTTATATTTCTAGAAAGTCACTTAGGGAATTTTAAAAGATAAAAGAACAATTGCCACTACAGACTCCAGAGGCTAACATTACAGTGATCCATAAAAAGGATTCCTTCCTTCGTGCTCTCATTTCTAGAGGGCCAGGAGTGGCTATTTTTACTTTGAAACCTTTTAGTATTTCTTTTGATAAGATTTGTCTACATTCTAATTAACTGTTTCAAAATATTTTTCTGACTTCCTTAAAAAATAAAATAATATGTACCCTTTAAATCTCTAAGATTTTCATTACTATGTCTCATCCTGATTTCTTTTCTAGCTCAGTACTCCCTGTTCATTTGATATGAAAAAATACCCGATCTGAGCCTGGCAAGTGGTCTCTAAAAATTCAATTAGTTTTCTTTAATGTATTTCATGCATTTATAGCATCAAAGAGCCACATTACTTGCAGAAATGAAATGAACCATATGAAAAACTGGGCTAAATTCAGAGAAAGGAGTAGTAAAAAATGGTGGAAAAAATAATAATTAAGATATGTAGATGACACAACCTTACTGACAGAAAGTGACAATGATTTGAAACAACTTTTTATGAAAGTGAATGAAGGAAGTGTTAAAGCAGGACTGCATCTGAACGTCAAGAAGAAAACAATATATGACTACAGAATAAATACACAACTTTAACATAGGCAATAAAGGCATTGAAATTGTTAAGAGGATTTGCTTTTCTTGGTTCATTCTTTAATTAAATGAAGACTGTTGCCAAGAAATCAAGAGAAAGATGGAGAATTGGAGGGCAGCAATGGAAGAATTAGGAAAGACCATCAACAGAAGTGTCATTAGAGACAAGGCTAACATCATCCACACTCTTATATTCCCAATTACTATGTACAGATGCAAAAGTTGGACAGTGAAAAAGACTGATAGGAAAATATTTGATTCCTTTGAAATATTATATTGGAGGAGAACTCTTCAGAAACCCTGGACCACCAGGAAGACAAACAAATTGGTACTAGAGCAAATTACTCCTGAAACATTGCTGGAGGCACAAATGACAAAATGGAAGCTGTGTTCTACTCTGGACATATCATGAGAAGGCAGGCATTGTTCTTTGGATAAAAACAATAATACTGGGAAAAATAGAAAGTAGCAGAAAAAGAGGAAGACCAAGTATGAAATGGACTGACTCTCTAATGAGTCTACAGGAGCTGAGTAGGGCTGTTGAGGACAGGACATTGTAGACATCGCTCATTCATAGAGTCTATAAGAGTTGGAGCCAACTTAATGTCATGTGACATGCATGTAAAGACAACTGTTATTTTTAGGGAAAAAAATAGAAGGTCAATTTCAATTCAATTTTATTTTTGTATGTTCCAGAGAATGTGTTATTCACAAATTAAAAAAAAAAGAAAAAAGAAATACTACATATCATGTTTATACTTTAAGTGAAGACAAGCAGATTGAATGGGTTTAGGACTATTTACAAATATTTTGCTATGATTAACAATGAAACATAATATTTTCATTCCATATAACATTATACAGTATAGAATGCTATAAAATTTATGAATGACAATAGCACTAATGACATAAATTATCAATATTTTATAAAAATTTGAACCTATTTATATGATTTTTGAAAAGCATAGGAACACAAAGGGTCAAATTACACCTGCCCCAATATGGGTTTGCATTTTTTAGTCCCTGAGTGTTTATAAAAAACTGAATGTTTATAACCATCTATGGATTCCAATTTGAGAGAGACAGAGTAGTGCAATATTGCAGGAAAGGAAAATCACAAGGATTTTAAGAAGATATTAGAAGAATTGAAAATGGATTAATCTTTAATAACAATACTATTCTATGATAATCAATATAGATTATCATATATTGTGGTCCCATTTCCTGGATTTCAAGAAATGTATACGTTGATTTTTCTTAGAGTCCTGACAATAGAAATCTTATCCCTATAGGGGGAAAAATGTTTCTTACGTCATTTAGAGAATAAGGAGTTTTTTGTTAGGCTTATTCACAAGACATTTTATTAACTGAAACAGAGAAGAGGAGAAAAAAGGGGGGCTCTAGTCCACTTCAGTATTAGGATTTGGTGTCAAAATCCACTGGATTTGGAGCCAGACATCTCTCACTTAATTTTGGACACTAGACCAGTCTAAATGTTTGCCTTAGGTGAGCTCAAGGGTACATGGAGGTATGGGGAGAATGAAATATTGGGGGAGTGAATAAATATACAGATGGTTTGTTATCTTAATTACCTTACATACATCAGTTTGGGGTAGTTAGTCCTGAATCATGGTGGGCTTTCTAAGTGGATGCCAGGAACGCGTGCAATCTTGAAGGCAACGAACTAACAGATAGTACAAGACTTTGTGGGATTTTCCCAATTTTCTTAAAAAAGGAGAGCTCACCTAAGAAATAAAAACAATCAAAGTATTATAACAGAATAATATACATGACTTTTGTATATCTTAACAAGTAAAAATGTATTTTTACCGTGTTTCCCTGAAAATAAGACCTAACCAAAAAATAAGCCCTAGCATGATACTTCAGGATGACATCTCCTGAACATAAGCCCTAATGCATCTTTTGGAGCAAAAATTAATATAAGACCCGGTCTTATTTTCAGGGAAACACGGTAGCATTTTTATTAGCCATTCATTGAATTTTTTAAATAAAATCCAATTTACAGAATATTTGACTGGTATACAGAATATTTTATATACAGAATATTTTAACTGTAAATTGGATTTACTTATGTCCTCTTTCTCCTCTTGCCCTCTTCCAAATTATTCTGTTTAAAATAGTTGATTTTTGCTATTAATGTGCCTTAGAAGACATTTTACAGATGTTTGATATCCGCACACAATTCCATGCCTAAATCATCTAACATTAACAACTCTTTCCATGTTTTCTGAAGCTCCTGCTCAATAAAAGATTGCTTAATAAATTTGTGAAACAAAACATTAGAGATAAAGAAGGAAGGCAAGACAATAGTATAGAAATAAGCTAGATAAATGAGTGAGAAAAATCATAACCCAGGTGGGAATCAAAGATTAATTCAACTGTATGAAAGCAAAAAGATCTCTGTGAAAAAAAGGCATGACTTCCACCCGAAAGCAAGCATACAATGATTATTTTTAAAATATCAGGTTGTTTTAACATTACCTGCATTCTTTCTATTCTTGCTAAGGGCAAATTACAAATTATATAATTAAATAAATTTGTATTTCATAAATAATCTATTTATAGATTAAAACTATGTGACATCATTAGTATTAGCTTATTTGGGTGAATGTATTCTAATATAATTAAACAGAATAGATTTATTTATTCTAAATGCATTATACTTATGGCTCTATATAACATCCTCTAGGACCTTGATTAAAAATAGCTTGTCTGCATTTTAAAGAAATGCTTAGTAATTTAGTACATTCCAAGGAGAAAATATTGCCAGCAGTTGAAACAATAAACTAAGTTTTCAACCACACACGTTATTGTGTTGCTGCTGCCAGGAATATGCTCACCGCTGGAGAACCTTTTCCAATTCTACCTCTTGGCACATGGACAAACATTGTTGAAATTAGCATCTCTCACTAGAGAAAAGAATGACATCTAAATAATTATAAAATTAAAAACGAAATCTTTCATTCTTTCTTTTCACTGGTTTTCAATTCTGTTCAATATGTTTCTGAGATTCATTGACAAATTTTCAATGAGATGAGAAAACACGTCAGGAAGAAATTTAAGAAGTGAAGCTCCAGCCTTCCCATACCAACTTCAGCCATGCCAGGCTTACTTTTTTATGTGTTGAGGCACCAGACAAAACTTTGTTATACATTAGGAAAAAAAAAAAAAAAAGACGCACACACACACACACACACACACACACAAAACCTACAAAAAACAAAACAAAAACAAAAAAACCCACACAAATGCTGCTGAAAATTAAATAACTTGAGAAATAGTTTTAAATAAATGAATTCAAAATTGTTATTGAAATGCAAATGTTAGGGAGGGAGGGCAGACTATCCTATTAAACACCACTTATGAACTTTTAATAGAAATAATTTGATCTTATTGGATACCGTCAACTAGCAAAGTCCTGTCAATTTTGATGTCAAAGAAAGTTCAGTTTTTGATTCACTCTGTTTTAGGAAGCTAAGTATTGCCTAGGATTCATAAGCAATCAGAAGATAAAATAGAGAGAAACGCAGAAAAAAGGATAACATTCGCAGTCCATCAACATTACCCACAAGACCAGTTATCTTATTTCTCTAGCATTGCCAAAGCAAAGTCTCATAAATTGGGTGGCTGAAACAACAGAAATTTATTTTCTCATAATTTTGGAGGCTAGAAGTCTGAATAAAGGTGTCAGTCAGCAAGGTTATGCTCCCTCTGACATCTCTAGAGGAATCTTTTCTTGACTCTTCCTACCTTTTGGTGGTTTGTTAGCAATTTTAGGCAATTTTTCGCTTGCAGCTATATAAGTACAAGTTCTGCCTTTATTATTTCATATATATTATATTATCTATATAGTATATATAATATGTATTATATATATATCTGCGTGTGTCTGTACACTGCCATCTTCTTATAAGGATACCATACATATTGAATTAGAAGCCCACTGTATTTCAGTATGACCTCATCTTAACTGCACCTGCAACTACTCTATTTCCGAATAATATCACATTCTAAAGTGCTGGGGGTTAAGACTTCTTTTTGTGGGGGGAGGGGAATCCAATTTAACGCATAATACCAAGGTTCCGCAAACTACCCCTGTGCCAAATCCAACCACTCTCTTTTATAAATAAACTTTCATTGTAACACAGACAACCATTTATTTTATGTATTGTCTACAACTGCTTCCATACTATAACAGTAGACTTGAATAGTTGTGACAGAGAATTTAAGGCCTCTTCAAATTTAAAATATTTACTGTCTAACCTTTTATACAAAAAATTTGCTCACCCATGCATTAGACTAAAGTCAGCCTTCTTTTGTGTTAATATGGAAATGGCAATGAAAGAGAGACAAAGAGAGGTACTGTGTATTGAATTAAAACACATTGCCACAATATTGTGTAGCTCCTTCCATCAAAAGATGGAGTCTACTTACCTACCCCTTGAATCTGGACTGAATTTGAAGCTTGTTTTGATTAATAGACTGTGGCAGGTGATATTGTATGGAATCCAAATTCTAGGCCTCAAGAGATTCTCCAGTTTCCTCTTTGCCCTACCAGAATCTTTCCTTCACAATGACATAAATGATGAGAGACCATGCAGAAAGAGAAAATCCAGCCAATAGCCAGCATCAAGGCTCTGGGCTGTCTTAGATCTTCCAGCCCTGACCAAGCCTCCAATGTATATGGGTGAAAAGGTGCCCTAAGTGAGGTCATCAGAGGAACCATCCAGCTGAGCACCCATCCAACATAGATTTGTGAGAAGTAATACATCGTTATTGCTTTAAGCTACTATGTTGGGTTGGTTTGTTACAAAGCAATAGATAAGAGGAAGAGAAACACCAAGATTAAATGAACAGTTTTTTGGGGAAAACTTTTCTGGTGTGAAATACATAACTAGCTGCTTTGTGGTTCTGAGATAAACAGAAGTATCTTTCTAGGTTTCCTTCCACCAGTTTGCTGTTCCTCAAGGGGATGGATATTTCAGTTTCCCTCTCTCCTCTATTTTATCTTTATTTATTTATTTCTAAGAGGCCTTTCCTGTAGGTATCAGATATTTCCTGGAGTTCCCATCACACCAATGCTATGTTCACGGTCACGCAGAAGTGCAAAGGAAGCTCATCGTCCTGCCAGTCTCATTCTTCATGCTCTTATTAGGGACGTGCTTCTCCTCTACTTTAAATCTGACATTTCCTTCTTTTGAGGAGTTCACCAAATTCTTTAATATAATGCTACATAACCCCAGTATTTCTGGCTTATAAAGTAAGAACTATGTTTGTTTATTAAACTTACATATATAGTGTGGTCAGTATAAAGTAATAAAACTTCTTATTCTTATGCTAAGTGACTTTTGATATAACCAAACAACTAATGTTGTGTTAATACAATCTTAGCAAAACAATGTAGGGACCATGGCATTGCATGCATTCTTGTGTATAGAATTTAAATTTAAAAAAATCCACTTATATGCTCTCATAATAAAGTAAGAGATAGATGAAATATGTTTTACTCAATGTGGAGTAAATCATCTTTGAATAATGTCACATTTCAAAAAATATTTTATTAAAAATGTGAAACTAGTAATTTTTAATAGAATAAAGTATATCACCTATGTATTATCCCGCAAGATACATATTTACCTATAAATATTTACAGAGATTTCAACTATTTAATTGTTATTATTCTTTCTGCCTCTATGTGAAAATTGAAGAAATTTGTACAAATGAATGGTCTTTTGTGTGTGTTTCTCTTTTCCTTTTTTTCTTTTTTTAAGTAGATGGTTGATTGGCTAGTTTTATTGAATATACCACGGGGAATACTAACTACAAGCATAAAATACTGTTAAATTAGACATAGAAGACTTTCCTTGCTTTTATTGTAACTATAATATATCATGGCAAAGGCCTTGCCTGAGACAACTAGAAAGCTATTGTGACCTAATGAAGACAAAAATACAGGATGTGTGAAACTGTCTAATAGAGAAATAAGTCAGTGTTGTCCATTTTAGATGCATGAAATTATCTTGTTTAAATATTCATAGAGGGAAGAAGGGGCGTGGAGTGAATAATATTTATTCTATCTTAGTCCTGATACACTTTTCAAGTCAACATTTGCTAGGAATCACAAATCATGACTATTAATAGTGAGAATAAAAGGAGAGCTGTAATTCCAATTTGCAAATGCCCATCTCTGGAACGTATTTGGTAACATTTTCTTAACTACTTTTGTGCCTGGCTTTGTATTTTTATTTCTTATTTTATGTACACATACCATATTTTTCCACTTGATTGTAAACTTTTTCTATTAGATGATAGTAAAAGAAAACGGAGGAAAAGGCCAATGCACAAAACTATTCAAGTTAATTCCACTCTAAATCTTAGCAATACCCGACTCTAGAAAATTGAAAGGAACATTCACTATCTAATAAAATACTAACTAATTACTAATGAATTAAGAAGGAATATAGTACTACTAATAAATTATAGAGCTCCCTTGCATACATAGCTCCTCAGTTAACATCATCTTTTAACCAGCCATATGGGTAACCAGTGCATAACATAGTTAGATTAAGGAATTCCACTTTAGCCAAGGATGGGTCAGGGAAAATGGATGAATATATAGAAATTGCAGTTGAAAAGTATTCAATGCCTACTCGAGAGACAATGTCTCTGCCATTCCATTTTATCAAGTTCTGCTGAAAATAACACATCTATCATCTATACAATAATCCATCTGTTCTCTGCATCTTGTCTAACACAAGTTCTGAGATTTTTGGTTTAAATTATTATTAAAAATTGTTTTTTAAGAACTTTTTGTATCAATAATTATTTATTTTTAACTATTTTCTTTACTTAGCACCATGTCATTTATCCCATATTCATTTCATTGTGCAGGAGAGCATCCTGCAGTAATTATTTCTGAGTAGAACGACAGGTGGTGATTTTCTCAGCCTTTGCATATCCAAAGACATCTTTATATTACATACTTAAATTTTAGTTTGGTGTTGTGTTTAAAATTCTCCAAACTTTAAAGATTGTTTTCCATTGGATTCTAACATTCAGTATAGTTGTTTGAACTTCTGATGACAACTTAATTTTCATCACTGTGTAGGCAACTTGTATTTCCCTTCAGTCACATTTTAAATACTTTATTTCTATTCTTGGAGCCCCAAATTTCATCAGGATATATACATATGTGCTTTATTTATTTACAATAATTTTGCATGATACTAAATCTGTCCTTTGAATACGAAGTATCATCTCTCATCAACACTGAAAACTTTTCTTCAGTTAGTGTAATAAGCCCAGTACCATGTTTATACTCTCAGCCTACTAGGTCAGGGTACAATTCACATGGACAATATTGAGCTGTCTGAGCAAGTATACTGATAGTCCTGAAGCTTGGATAAGATGGACCTCATCAATAGCTTCAGCAGCGGGTACTGATTGTCATACAGGAAACAGACTATATCATCCCACAGAGTGACTAGTTTGGAGATAGACTTATAAGCCAATCAGACAGTTTTCTTGAGGACTTTGAGGGAGATCAAGTCTCTTTCTCCCCATGGAAGTATAAGGTATGAGCTTAAAGTTGCTCAAGTCTCCAAAAAAAGTCAGCAAAAAGCAACATCTAGAAGAAATGGAGAAGAATATCATAAATAATTTACTTTAGCCCTGAACCAAGTATGTTGTATTGTGTTATGTTAATGTTTTAAGCTAGGACCTTAATTTATCAGAATATTCTTCTTTTATATCTCTGGGTTACAATTGGCCAAAGAGGAACTTTCACAATGTTTTGAAGGTAAAGGTGAGGTGGGAACATTACCCTCAGAAGGTCATTGTGGTTAAATAAGATGCCGCATAGCTTCAAGGTTACCTGGTCAATCCTAACTTGTCCTCCATCTCCACTCTGTGTTCAGCTTATCTTCCTGATTTATATCCCTGATGACTATTAGCAGCTCTAAAAATACTACTGAAGCTTGGACACAGGCCCACGGAGATGGTGGTCATCCAGAGAGAGTGGGTTCTCATAGCCTTCTTCAGTGCTCCCCCTTCATGTTCCATGGTGGTTGCTGACCATGCTTGGCTTATCAATTTTCCCCTGAAAGTTCTTATTTGTTCACCTATACTGGTGCTTCAGGAGTAGCATTCAGTGACTGTTTCTCTGCTCCTTTTAATTCTCATTTTGGACTGTCACTTTCCCAGCTACTCCCACATTTCAGAAGGGTTTATACTTTACTCACAAAATAATGGCTCTGCTTTTCTGAGGGATATAGATATTGGTAACAAAAGTGGGCTTGGTTGCCTTTTTTCAGGGGAATTTTGAGTAAGAAAATGATAAATTGTGAGGTCAGAGCTTTGCAAATATAGCCGAGGTCCACATTAGTAATTGAAAGTTTTAAGATTTCCCTGTAAGGAGTATCACATTTAGACCCAAGCGACTGCAGCCTTTGTCCTGCCACGTATTGGCATGTCTCACTTGAAAATGTATAGCTGCCTTCAGCATGGAATTGACGTATGTGAATCCCAGGTGTCTCAATGCCTACTACAAGTTTTTCCTAAGTATTCGTCCAGTGTCTGAGACTGTTTAAGACTATCTGGGACTGTCTGGGAGTGGTAGGGCTGGTAGGGCTATTGAGTCAGAGCACCCCAAACAAAGAGCAGGACCTTCATGGGACCTAGTTCTGGATTTTATCCTTTGGGATGACAGCCAAACATTTACTTCATGTGTTGGGTCAACCAGATGCCTGCAATCTGTATCTGGGCTTCAAATTATCCTGTATCTTGTATCTGGGCTTCTTTTCTAGAAAGGTAGTCTGAAAAATGGATCACTCCTTTGGCTAGAGCAGTAGTTATTTCGTTGTGAATTGTTTTGTGTAAAATTGCACCACCAGAATGGTGTTGAAATGCTGATTTTGTGTGATACACAGGACAAATTCAGGGCTCTGCTCTAGCAACAATTCTTCACTTGCGATGAGCCACATCTCTGGTCCCTTGCATCAACTCTCACCTGTGCATGCTCTGACCTCATTCCTGCTTCTTGTCTGTATCATCTTAGAGTAGCAGTGGTAGCAGCAAGCATCCTTAATCCTGCACATTTCCAATACTGGCACTCAACATGATCACCCAACACCTCCCACAGGTTCCACACCATGTGTAAAGTCGTTCTGTAGGACTAGTCATGGCTATAGTCTCCTCAAATTATCATGGTCATTGTTCTACAATGCCAGTGGGTCCTTCTGATTGACATCTTCTGTTGCTTCCAGTCACTGTGGTTATGTCGTGTTCTCCTAAGTCAGTCTTAAGAGCTTAAGTTGAGAGACAGAAATTGTCTGTGTGAATGGAAACCTCCTTCTCAATCCACCTGCAGGTCCCTTGCCTCCTCTTTGTTATCAGTTTGTGAGAGGCAAAAATTATATTCCAGGAATACAATGATTTTTGTAGTTCAAAGAGTTCATGAGAAGACATGGTTGGAAGAAAGCTGTTCTATATTTTTACTATAGAATCCCAAATGATAAACTTAATACTAGCAGATATTGAATTATCACTAACATTTTCCTACATATCATGTTTGAGATTTACATTTGTAATCATTAAAGACGAAGCACAGTGTTCAGTTTTGAAAGAGTCACTGGAAACCAGTATTGATATGAGGCATCAGTAGTGATGTTGCAGCATCATGAGTAATTATGTAACCAGTATTAAATAAATGCTATACTAGGGAATTGAGGAAGCAAGAAGTTCCATATTATTTCAATAAAAACAGATTTTGAAGGGCCATAAAATTGTGAATCCATTCAGTATTTTTTAATCTTGATGATCATCGTTGTAATTTCTAAGACCCTGAATATTGGGTTTTTTTGTTTTTTTTGTTTTTTGTCAATAGTACCTTACTCCTGTGTTATAGATGTGATACTTTCTCAAATTTCTCTGAGAATATTAATCATACTGTTTTGTTATTCATGTGTGTTTGATTGCCCTATGGAATTGTTCTTATGTGCTAATTTTATTTATTGAATTTGTTGGCTTTATGCCTTCCCATAACTTTTATCATATCCAGGGCAAGAGTACAGATAGAGGCCCATATACCATGTATTTAAATGTTTAAATTATACATCAATTTAACAAACTATTAAATAAAATATGTTTCATACCTGTACCTTACCAAGTATACCTTCAGAAAGATAAAACTAAAAAATGTGTGTAACACTAGGTTTTTAGGTGACTAAAGTTGGTAAAATATCAAAGGCTACTGTATATTTATTATTAAATGTGTTCATGTTTGGACTCATTTTGGGGCCAGCAATATTTAGATTGGTAATAATTACAGACATATGTAAATCATAAATTTACTACACATTTTTTTCATAAAATCAATTTGTCTTGCTTTCAACAAAACCATTAATTTTGTTTCTAAGTCAAGATGTTGGCATGACATGCATTCTATTCATGGTGGTGATCTAAAGCACGGGTCAGAAAACTATGGCTGCTACACAAAATCTGGCCCATGGCCTATTTTTGTTCTGACTATAACTAAGAACGGTTTTGAACAGTTTAAAAGACTTATAAAAAACAGATAATGAAGAATATGCAAGAGTGACCATATGTAGTTTGTAAAGCCAAAATTATTTAATACTTGGTCTTTACAGAAAAAGTTTGATCTAAATTATTAAAAATTAAAGTGTAATTGTATGTTAAGTATAAGTAATTAAATATGTATTTAGCAAAAATTTTAAATTAAAACAAATATAAACGTTGAAAATTACAATTATTTTTCTACATATTTCCAAAAAAGCCATCTTCTATTGGAAAAATATAAAATTATTTCTTAAAATTGAAAACTGAAAAACAGATTATCACAATTATCAAGCTAGTCATGATTTGGGGACTCAATGGCTAGCAAATTGCAAGTTAAAGAATTGGTATTGGGCTTCACACATTAAAGCTAGACCAAAATATATACAGATGTAAGAGTAATGTGAATTAAAATACAAAAAGTTTCTCAGGTACAAATATTATATATACTCCACTAATTTGCAAATAATTCCAGAACTACAAATTGAAGCACAAAGAGAATCAAGAAAAATGACACTTGGCCAACCACTTCAGTATGCGCAATGCTATTGCACTCACAACGTCCGAGAGAAAGAATTAACATAATGTATATATTTTTTCTTTTCTGTTACCTTGGTGATTCTATAGCTCAAATCCTCATGCTTCAGAAAAAGAGTCTGTTGCTGGAATTGGCAGCAAATGCCACAAACTTTCATTGTGTTTGGACATTCAGACATAGCTGAATGTTTTGAGGGCATAGGACAAAGATGTATGTTTCCTACTACCTAATTGGTGATACTCAGCAGGATAGAAGTGTACTCTAAAGAGTGGGATCCTGTACCCAGTTCTAAAGGATGCCTCTTTAAATGATTTTAGTTTTCCTGAATTGTTTCCGGAATTAACTGTGTTATTCCACAGCACAGATTCACATTTCAGGTGTGGTCTCATAGTATTTATAGAGAATAGAAACATATGGGAGTAGGTGTTTTCCTTGTAGCGTACGGATCCTTATCCTTATTCGGTGTTTTAACTTACCAAAGACAATGTTCTGTATGTCTAATGCTGATAGCCTGAGTACCATGAGTTAGTGGTTTTCCAGTTCATACTCCACCTGCCTCTTAGCTCTTCAGAATTTCTTGGGGAAGAACAGAAAGGCTGGGTCCATGCCACATCATGATTCTGATATCTGATATCCTTAATCCATTGCTGATCCTGACCACTGATCGAGGTGGCCTCCCTTCTTTAGTTTGCAAAAGTTATTTGTCCTGAATTGCTCTAGTAACTTGTTCTCCTTGTGTGTTCATTCGTTTGTAATGGTTTCCTTCCATCTATATGCCAACTATTGGTTTTGCTTTTCTTGTTTATCTTATGAACTATTTTCATGTATATATCTCCAGAAATTTCTCAAACTGGTACCTTTTCTTGTTTTTTTAAGTTTTTTTTGGGGGGATATATACAAACTATGTAGATAGGTAAATGGTAGATGGTAAATAGATAAATAGACATGAAATGGCACACATACGTATATAAATACATTCACATTTCTGTCATTGCAAGACATTTTGGCTGAATGACTCTTACATATGATGAATGCAAATTGCAACTTGATGTAATTCTCTTAACCTGCTTTAATAATTGACATACCATATTCAAGAGTTCATTTGGAGTAAGAGTTTTCAAGTTATAAAAAAGTGCTAAAAAGTAAGACATCTATTTTATAGATATGCTCTCTCCCCTTCTAGGAAAATTTTGTTTTATGGAAAGCCTTATGCAGCGGAGCCTACAGTTTGAAAGTTTATGATGGAGTTTCACAACCTTTCCTAGATTTCGGTTAAATTAAGAGGTTTTCCTGGAAATCTTTACCATAAAATGTACATATAAGACCATTTTACAACCTCACACACTTTCTGTGGTGTGGACGTATAATGGTCTCATTGGGCTGCAGGTCCCAAAGTGAAGTTTAGGTCTATAGATTGGTTTCCCAATGTCCTTCTTTCAGATAGTAAAAGCATTTTGAGCCTCTCATGAGCACTCTCGAACACAGTGTATTTCTATTAAGACCAGACATCGTTACAACTTCAGTATTTAATGCTATTTTTTAAATAATTGGAGTCAGAAGATTGGTATCAAACTTGTGAAAATGACTCGTAGCAGCTGATCGAAGCAGAAAACTCACTTTCTAAGATGGATTCTGCACTTAATTGTTCGATCCTACTTCACCTGCTTCCTACTTCTATTGGCTTCATCTCCGTTAACTTCAGTTTTCTAATCCGTATAATGGGTTTTTAAATTAAATTTATCTCATGTAATTGTTGCGATTGCTATAATATATATAAGCTGATTAATTTAGACTGTACATATAAAGCCAGGAATGTGTTACTTAGCTCATGGTAAGTGCTTAATCAATGTTTTTTTGTTTTTTTTTTTTTAGTTATTGGTAGTTTTTAAAAACACTATGTGCAACACGCTGGTTAAATAGCTGTGTAGTTTACCCATACTATGTCATTATCTAATGCTTTTAACATCTGTCCTTCTAAACGTGAATTTATTGTATGAAATATGATACAGATTGGCAGAAAAGCACTCATGGCAGACAATGGGAAAGTGACCTTTAATTTTCCTTATGACCTCAAATTCCATACAAATTTAATTTGCAATTCAGAATTATGAATTACTGTATTCAGTTCACCAATGAAATAATTTGTATCCAAGAAAGGGCAGGATAAGAGACATTGGTAATAACTATATGTAGACTAAAGTATACTAAGTAAAAAAGATGTCATCAAATACGAGTTACCTGATCTACAATACCTAGAGGATGTGTCCATATAAATGCAAAAGAAAGATTTTAAAAAGATAAGAACAATTAAAAAGGGAAAGATTTAGTCAGCTTTATCATTCAAAATATTTTAAATTAGATACATTCAAATTGGTGCTTATGAGAAAGAGGGGAGCAAAGCGATAAGAGTTAAAGATAAAAAGACAGAAACCACATGTAGTAACAGTCTTAGTTACATTTTTGTTACAAGTAGATGGTCTCCTAACAAAATATCTTCTGGCCATAAAAATCGGCTCAAATGTGTTTTATTGGAAACAAGCATTCAACTTATCTTTGAAAATGATCAATCCTGCAAAGTATTTTTATTTACAATTTACCACAAAGGATATAAAGGCTCAAGACGGAAATTATCTAGTGATACAGGGATCACATATGGTCTAATCAGGGTTCCAACTTAAATCTGTTTGACTTAAAATCCATGTTCTTTTCTCAGAATTATGCTGCTTTTCCTGGAAAGTGAGCACCATGTAGGCAAATATTATACCTGAATTTTTGTTTTTCTTTGTTTCACTGACATCTAAGAAAGTAACATATTACAGACACTCATTTGGAATTTTGCTGAAAGAACAAAATGAATGAAGCAATGAAGAATTTCAGCGGCAAAAAGCTCACTGCCTAGAACGTATTTATTCCATGTCCATACATGTTCAAAATTTTCTATCATGCACTAAAGTAAATCTGTATTATGAAATTTATCTTTAGCTCCCTGAGGGGGGGAACCATGTCTTATTTTGCTTTGTTTCTACAACTATAGTGACTGGAATTTCAATTAAAATTTCCTGAGTTGATGAATAGTTTTATATGTGGGTCAAATGGAAAGCCAAGTATGCATAGTGATGTATTGTGCATTGGGGACATTATATAAATATTTTCGGATGCAAATGTGCTGTATATGTTTCTGCTTATAATGCAGAAAGTCTTTAACATAATTATATATTAACAACCACTAATAAACACGGCAACATTTATGGGCTACTTAATGTCTACCGGTAAAAATAAAATGTATCATGTCTTTAACTTCTATTTACTACCTCATAATTTATTCAGATGATATGATCTTCACTAAGGTAGTTGTCACATATAAGTAGCTTTTAAATTAAAAAAAAATAAACTAAGGAAGAAATATAGAAATGCAGGGAATGATTTATCTCTTTATCAAGACCATTATAATAACTATTTTCATGTGATATGTAATCTTAATAAGACTAGTAGCCTGCAGTTAAATAATTACACATTTAGGCTGTAAGCAAAAATACAAGTATAGGTAAAATCCATTAATGTATGAATTGCTGATAGTCTCACTTTATAATTTAAATTGAACCACAGGATGTTGTGATACTTGGCCATTGTTTTTCCTATGAAACCAGCAATTTCATGTGGCTGTACAGAGAAGAATGAAGGGTATTTTGTTATTGTTGTGTTGTTAGTTAATCTAAACTTAATGTCACTTGGGTTCAGAGCTATGACAAGTGGGATCTCAGTTTTGTTTTGAGGATTAAAAGACTGTTGGAGAATAGTGAAAATTCAATAAGTGGTGGTTTTATTATTTTTATTGCTAATAAATTAGAATTTTAGCTATCACTTTGTCAAAGAATGATTTTCTTGTGTTAAGGAACTAGCCTTCCAGTACTGGTCTTTTTCTAAAACATACATTATGCCCATATTGTTCTTCAGCTGTTCTGAATATGAACTAGCCCAGATGAGGAAAATATGGACTTTACCAAAGGTTTAGTGTTTGATTTTCATTTCTAAATGTCACATCGACACACGCAGAAAAGATTTTCTTCAGGAAAATTCCTAAGAAGAAGCCCAAGAGATTTATTGCTCAATTCTTTGCTAAACAAAACCTCCAGACCTTTCAAAATTCGTTTCAGCTGTACTCCCAAGGACTACAATTTTCGGATCTGCACCTTGAATGGGTTATAAGCCATGCTGACCAATATTGTGTGTGCTGAGTGTGGATCTTTTGGGGATATCAACAGAAGTTTTGTACATCACACAGGTTCAGAATGGACAGGAGAACTCTCCATAGTAGAGAAGGGAAATACATTTTTAATTTAAAGTGATGTTAATACCTCTAATTTTTCAAGTGTCAAGAAAATAAAATAATGAATGCAGTATGAAGTATATTTTTGCAAATGAATTTAACTGAAAATCAGTTATAAAGCCCAACCATAGAAGACAAATTTTCAAGTGTGAAATAAGCAAAAATGTCTTTCACCTAAAGAAACCATCATTGGTATAATAATTTAGAGTTAGTTTTCTACTCTGTTTTTCTCTGTGTTTGCCGAGTATCACTCAAAAGCATATTCTGGGTTTATTCTCCAAGCACTGATTTACATATATTCTGTCTTGTGCATATGTTTTTTTTTTTGTTTTTTTTTTTCCTTCTCCTTTTAAAACATCTGTTTTTTCCTCAGTACTGGGTGCAACAAGGCATGTGGAAGATACCAAACCCAAATACTTCTTTTGGCATCTGGCTCCACTCTGCCAAAGAAAGTTGTGCTGGGAATTATTTTTAAGTTCTCTCTTTTATGACTCTTCACTTGGTTATTTCCCAAATGTCAGCCTTTCCCTCCAAACCATTTCCCTAATGGCTGTCAGCTTCTGAAAGGAATGAGGAAAGGGGCGATTAATGCCATCCTTACCTGCATGATCCCCGAGGCCAGACAGGATCAGGCTTCAATTCCTCGAGCTTTCATTCAGTAAGGGATGGCAGCTCTGTTGCCTGGGTCACTTGCTAAGGACAGAAAAGAAAAATAGTACTTGAATAGTTCCATGGCACAAGGAAGCAAAGCTGTCAAGTACAAACAGAACTGAAAATGGCATTTTGCAGAACCAGAAATCACTGCTTGAAAATGAGATGCATGGCTGTAGGCAGGTGATACGACTAAGTGGTAAGCTGTTGTCACCTACAAACTGGAATTACCTGCACGTCAGACAAGCCAAGACCATGGAAACTGCGGCATGGCAGACTGGAATGAACACACAGGTGAAATTTTTAAATTGTTAAGTAAGGGTCATAAAATACCTTAAGCATGGAAGCGACTGTCTTTTTTTTTTTTTTTCCGATTTATCCTCATTTTAACCATATTTGTATGTAATATGTAAACCTTAGTTGAAGGAACTTATTGGGTTAATCCATTATCACACATTATCACTAAAGTAGAAGTCTGAACAAGGATTCTTAGGACTGTTATATTAACCTAAAACCAGATTGTCAGTTCTGTGATGTACAAGCTTCATTTACTTGATGTATGAGAATGATTAAATGTTAGAACAGATGGGGGCCTAAGGGACTCTGGACTCCAGTCCTAGCACTTTTTTTCTTTTAATAGAAAAATTGAGATCTGACTTGAAATGACAGGATAGGAAACAAACTGAAATTCCTGACCCTAAGGATAATATCTACTGCTCTTTCCATTTTTATAGTCAAATTTTAAACTTCAGCCTTCCAAAAGAGTTTATGTTTGTTATTCTGTTTGTTATTTTAAGAATCACGTAGAGAGAAATGTCAATTGTAGTTAATATAACTATAGTGTATTAATTTTGTTTATTTTATAAACATTTGTAGGTATGTATTATTGTATGTAATTATATTTTCATATATAATTTAATTACTATATTAATAAAATATGCTTTAGGGTTTTAAGCTTTATTTATAAATATATATGTATATATATAGTTATAAATATTTATATATTTATAAATATATGTATATTATCCCTTTATAAATATATATACATACAAATATACATATACACATAGGGGTGTGTGTGTGTGTATGTGTGTGTGTGTGTGTGTGTGTGTGTCTGTGTACAGGACCTTGGAATTCCCAAGACGTTTTGAGAGGGTCCATAAGGTCCTTCCATTTCCAACATTTCATCTATGTGAAGCTAGATTTCCTTCATATACATCAATTAAAACATTGTATACAACAGATTGAATTCAGAAGCAGGTATGGGAATCCAAGCAATTATGGAGATTTGCAAAAATGTAAGATGATGCCATTCTTCTTATTAAATATGTTGTTTTGGAAATTATAACTTTTTAAATAGAAAAATGCTAGTTATGTCAATGTGCAATGAATTTTTATTGTTACTTTTCAATTAGTAACTATTTTTAAATTTCTTAGTTTTAATATCTAATACAATAGCTATCAATAGATGCAAGCCATATAAACAAAACGTCTTTGGCATCCTTGATAATTTGTAACAATGTAAAGAGGTCCTGAGACCAAAAGGTTGAGAACTTTGGACTAAAACATCCATGAAGTGACCTAGAGTGAGAGTTCTGGGTATGAGAGTGTCCTACACTGAATAGTAACTTGTTACTCATCAGATCCTTGGTTTGGAAGGGTTTGAGAGAGGCCAGCTAACAATACAGAATGCAGAACACAAATGCACACAGAGAAGCAGTAAACAAAAGCCAGGTGGCAATAAAGAAACCATGAATGCACCAAGCACCTGAGTGGAAAATAGATTCCAGGGAGAGCTGACCCGGAAGCAGCACAGGTACAGACAGGGCCTCTGAGTCAGTGAGCAGTGGCCACACCCTTCCCACGATGAGATCCCTAGACACACTGAAAATGAGCTACTATGTTCCCTTGGGGACAATTCCACTTTCAGGGAAGCTTGCATATGTGGCCACGGAGACTGTCCCCAGCTCTTCCTTATTTTCTTATGTATCTGTGACTCAAGCAAGACTTGACGAAAGCACATTATAAAAGTCAGTTTACTTTTGTATTCCACACAAACATTTTTACACTTGCTTTGTGGGAATAGTCACTCCTCTCCTTCTGCATACAAATGCAGGCAGCCCCATGATTTCTCTTGTCACTCTTAAGTAAGAAAGTGTCTTATAATCACTTTAAACTGTAAACATAGTGTCAACGAAGTGGTTGAAAAAGGAAATGTTTAGTTACATGGAATAAGCAGACCTACAACTAGATTTAAAGTTAAGTCTTCTTCTCTCTCACTTGCTCACCAATTTGAAACCTGCACAGAACCAGTTTCTTGCAGTGGAACAAGCACTGTGGTCTTTCTCTCTTTACACACCTAGCATCATTTCTCCTTGCCTAGTAAGTAAATGCTTGTTTCTGATCTCTCCATGTTCCGGCAGGGGTACCAATGCCAAGGGATTTTCTTTTCTCTGGGCTGGCAAATGTTTAAAGGTGACTCACATGGGAACGCTTTTGTGGATGTGTTGGAGACTTTTCTGGCTGCGTCTGTCTAACTGTGACTCGTCATGTAGATAGGATGTCTTCTTAAGTGGACTACTATCAGTACCTCCTCAAGCTCTGCTCCCAGGGCTTCACTCCACATCCCACTGGGGTCACCCCAGGATTTAAAGGGGAAAAAAAAATGATTCCAAGACTGAAATTTCTGCCACAAGTTGTGTCTATTCCCTTGGGCCATTTACATTTGACCCGTCATCAAAGTGCAGGTACACTCTACCATTACAGAAGGCTTCAGATACATTATGTGTGTGCGTATGGGACGGGGAGGCTTCAACTGCAGTGGCTCCTTCCAAAGAAATCCTCTCTACTCTTTGATCTTTGTGTACTGCTGCTAATAGTAACAGGGTCCAAAGTCAAATAACTAGTTTCTGCTTATCTAATCTGAAACTTTGCTTTTGATGCACACCTCCTTTGCGAAGAAGCATCTATTATAGATTGATGCCTTAGTTGAAGCTTTCCAATTTAAGGCTCTGTTGCACATTCTGATAATGAGTTTCCTTTAATTGAAGAAATCTGCTTTCCTTTGCAACATGAAAGAACCTTTTAACATTAAATGCCTTATGACATTAAATATAAGTAATGTACCTAACATTATGACCCAGTACATAAGCATAAGTATGTATGCACACACACACACACACACACACACACACACAACACACACACACACCCCAAAAGTTTCTCAAAATCTTCTCTCTCAAACTTTATTATCACATCTTTTCTTAACATTCATTATAATTATTCATTTCTCATTTGTTTTCTTTTTTCTCTCAAGCCAACAGTGGGGGGAGGGGCATCAGGAAAATTTTTCCCTCCTTGGGCCAAATCATAGTTACCAATACAATGGACGATATATTTGGGGGGCTTACTCTTCTCTTTTAGAATTATGAGAGTTTGTAGCCAGGAACCAGCCTGAAACAGCATTTTTAAACAAGGTTTCTGAGAGACATTATTTTGAAGCCTGTAAGGAACTTTTAAAATGATAAAACCCCCATGGTTTTTTTCTTCCAGAGTAGGTAATGGAAATTTTTTTCAGCTAGGCTTAAATAATCGCTGTTATATATCTTAAACATCTCACTCTGAAAGTATTATTCTGTCTCCTCTACCAACCATCCAAATTATGCTTAAGTATTTTGACAATATGTGATATACTTTCTAGGGAGCAGCTGTGTGTGTGTGTGTGTGTGTGTGTGTGTGTGTGTGTGTGTCCTCCTATGTCCAAAGATGTACCAAAATAAATGACCCATGAAAGTTAATGTAAAGATAAAGCTCACCTGCAAAGAACAAAAAATTCAGAAGGCTGGGAAGTGGGACCCACCAAAGCTGCTATTCTTACTTTGTGATTATCCCTACAACTGATTCTGCTTAAATGCAAGTGTGGGCAAACAAGAACTGATGTATTTACCCATGTCCTATTCACTGTCAAAGAATTATTATAATATTTTGACCCTTAAATAGGTATCTCTTACGCCCTGTATTCGTTTTTAAAGGCCGCCGTAATAAGTACCACAGACTTGGAGGGTTAAAAACCAGAAATTTATGTTTTCACAATTCTGGAGAAGTCCCAGCTCAAGATGCTGGCAGGTTGTTTTGTTCTGAGGTCTCTCTCTTTGGCTTGTAGGTCTTCTCCCTGCATCTTCACATGGTCTTTCCTTTGTGTTCTAAACTCTTCTTCTAACAGTATCAGTTATATTGGGTTAGGACCTAATCTAAAGACATTATTTTAACATAATAAAACTTTATCTCCAAATGCAGTCACATTCAGAGGTACTGGGGGCTAGAACTTTAACAGGAGAGGGGGTATAATTCAGCCCATAACACTCTCCCTTCAGTTACAGACCTCTACTAACATTTTGCTCATACTGCCCTACCTATCAATGATGTTGGTTTGTGGATAATATAATAATCTTTATTTCTTCTATCCTGGCATCATCATGAATGACTTCAAGATTCACGTAAACAATGGCTTCATCCCAATGATCATCATATGTATGTCACATTAGCAGTTCACTTCTATTGCCAACCCCCAGTGGTAGCATTGCTATCCAGTCACTGCTGCATTCATGCATTCTAAAACCTACTGTCCAACCAAACCTTCCCACCCTGCTAATTCTCTCAAACTTTATACTTATTCCACCTTTTCTTCACCTTCATTGTATTATTTCTTTCTTAACTCTTCCTTTTTTTTTCTTTCAGTATAAATCTCTTTTAATTCCTTCTCTCCCGAGCCGTTATTTTGTCTTCAAACCACAGGAAAAACTAAATTAGATCAAAATTTCCCACCTCTTCTCCCACTATAGGCTGTTAAGTACGTACATTTTTTTTTATTGCTGTGTAACAGATTATCACAAATTCTGTGCTTAAAAGAACACAAATTATGAGATCACAGCATCCATAGGTCAAAAGTCCAGGAGAGCATTAGCTGTATCCTCTTCTTAGGGTCACTGGACTGAAATTAAGATGTTGGCCAGGACTGCAATTTTATCTGAAACTCAGGGTTCTCTTCCAACCTTACCAATTGTTGGCAGAATTCATTTCCTTGTTGTTTTCTGATGGAGTCCCTGTTTTCTCGCTAGGTCTCAGCTAGGGACGCTTCTCTGAACCTACAGGCCTTCCTCAGATCCTTTCCATGTGGCCTCTTCCTCTCAAAACTGTCAGTTTACTTCATCTTGATACAGGCTGGAGCATGTCTCTCTGCCACTTCATCTTCTTTCAAAGTCTGGACAATAAGGTCCCTCATGTGGGATACATTTTCTTTTGTTTAAATCAAAGTCAACTGATTAACAACCTAATGATGGACATGATATCTCATTATATTCACTCTTCTGTCCACCCTAAAGGGATTTTATAAGGTGTGTACATCAGAGGATATGAATCTGAGGGACTGTCTTAGAATTCTGCCAACCCCAATGTCACCAGAAAACATCACAAAACTGTGACCAGAGACACTTCAACTACATTATATACAGAAATGTATTATATCCTACCTTATTCAAGATAAATTTATATTGGCTGGGGACTGAATAAATATTTGTTTCGATGAATTAATGAAGAGATGAATGTTGTGATTCAGAAAAAAACAGGTCTCAAGACTTTATTTTTCCTTCAAATCCTCTCCAATTCTAATATGAAATGATATGATTACCTAGCTTCAATTAAAAGAAAAATGTTTGCCTTTTGAAACAATAAAATACAAATAATACCCTTTAAAGTTAGTTTATACAGGTTGTATAAGTTTTCTTTTGTATTTACAGTAAAAAATATATACATGAAAAACCTAGATCTCATTGCAAAATAATAATTGGAGAACAAGAGTTAGTATTTATAAATTATTTCTTGGCTTGTTATGTTGTAGTGAGAGAAAAGCAGTATACAGACATTCAACCAATCTGTAAGAATTCATTAATCCCCTTACACACTGTTTTGTAATTTATATTTTGAATATATACGTTATTATTATTGGGGGCGAGGTATATATCTTAGTACCAAATAAATTATCTAGAACATGAAAATTACTAGTTGTTTACTGAATAAAATAATGAATTAAGTAATGAGTGAGTAATTTATGTACAGAAACTAAAAAAAGTTTGTAAAGCTAAGATACATTCTTAAGTCATGATTTTCAGCAGCATTTGGAAATGTAGAAAAAGAGTTCCAAAAATAACTTAGTGCTAAAGATAGACTTGTGGTTTATCCACAGATAGTTTTGCTTTATTTTTATTAATTAGTGCTAATATTATGAATAATTTTTCTACCCCAAGACCTGAACATATCATAAAAATATCTGTACACATACCTTCTTGTTCTGTTTTATCAAGTGGAAATGGATTCTCTCATCACCACATTAAGAAATTTTAGCCTTTAAACCTTTTTAAGACCTAACGCATATGTCACCTCTTTCTGGACATCTCTTTAAAGTTAATAATGAGACGTATGTTTTTCTTCTCTTGTCTTTTAAAATGTATTGTTTTCAACTTTCTTATAGCACATTTTATTTGCTATTATGTGCCATAGTTTTTTATACATTGTAAAATTTTTCTATTGAATAGAAAACTTTTTTTTTTTAATCAGGGATTTTGTGTTTTGGAACCCACATTTTCATGAGGTGGTATGAAATAGATCTAACAAATTATATAAATACTCCAACACACTCACTGAGATGGTGGTAGAGAAGGTTAGGTAGTCGATAATGAGCCTGGTGCTAATGAACCTCCCCTCCCTTAAGCTGTCAGAGGAGACCACATAGGGAGCCTAGGCTTCTATCCCAACCTGGTAGTAATAAAAAGCCCTTCCTTTTCTTCACTTGGGTGATGTTAGAGGAAACCTAGAGAATCAGAACTTTTACCATTGTCTAATAGTAATAAAGCCACCTTATCCTCACTCACAGAAGCACCAATAGAGGTGATACAGAGAGCAGTAACAAGGCAACATTATCCTTCCCAGTCAGGGAAGTATCAGTAGTAGGGAGGCAAAACTCTCACTTCCATTCATTTGTAATAAGGAGCCCCCTGCCCTCCATCAAGTGTAAATGGAGGTCTGGGGGAAATGTGGACTTCTACCACCAAAAGTGATAATAAAGCTCTACTCATTGTCCTCTGTAAGAGCAATGTCAGAAAACTAGTTAAAACAGGAGGTTTAAATAAGATTCAGCCTCATAACAACAACAAAAAATGTAGATTTTATTATTTTTTTTTAAATCACTCATTATCCCAAGAATCAAGAAGATCTTCAACTGAGTCAAACAAATAATCAATAGACAACAATGCAGTGACAAAATATTAGGATTGTAAAGATAAAGCAGCCATAATAAAAATGCTTTTGTAGTAATTACGAACACGATAAAAACAAATGAGAACAATTCTCAGCAACAAAAAGAACATGTCAGCCAAAAACAGAAGATGTAAAAAAAATGTAAGTTTTAGAACTGTAAATATAATAACAGGGATGTATGAAGAACAATGCAAGGAGTAAACATATGAGTAAATAAAATAACTTCCTCCTTGAGTACCTAAACCATGTTTGATTGACAGAGTAGTTATAACACAATCTAACATGATTCTAAATATATTTAAGCTGATTGTATTATAAATGGAGGAAAAAGGCTATAAAAAAAGGTAAGGGTTCTGCACATCCCTTGAACTGGCATCGCCAGTAGAATGTGATAATTTTGTATATATAATAAAAAACTAGAGAAATACTAAAAAAGGTACACAAAAAATACACTGATAAATATTGTGGGTTTACTATACATAAATTAAAATTGAATTATAAAAAAATATTCAAATAACCCAAGAAAGTTAGAAAAAAGAAAACAGAAAAAAATTTAAAACAGAAAAAATAAATAAAATGGCAGATGTAAACCCTAACATATCATTAACTACATTAAATATAAATGGTCTATATATACCAAATAAAAGACAGAGATTGACAAGGTAGATTGAAAAGCATGACCCAACTCCACAGAAACTCACTTCAAAGATAATGTTAGAGACAGGTTGAGATTAAAAGGATGGAAAGGATATACCATGCAAACAATAATGAAAAGAAAGCAGGTGTGGTTATATTAATATTAATTGCAGACAGCAGAGCTAATACAATTATGAGAGTTAGCATGCTACATTATATAATGGTAAAAGGGTTAATTCTCTCAAAATATATGTAACAATTCTTAATATGTATTCAACACACAAAAGAGCAACAAATCATGTGAAACAAAAAACAATAGATTTGAAAAGAACAATAGACAAATTCATAATTCTAGTGGAAATTTTGATACTCCTCTCTCAACAATGGTCAACCAACTAGACTGAAAAAGTAAACAAGAATTTAGAAGAACTCAACAATACTATACACCAACAGAGAATAATTGATATTTTTAGAACACTACACCTCACAACAGCAGAATGCACATTTTTCTCAAGTGCCCTTAGAACACATACCAAAATAACTCACATCCTGGGTCATAAAATAAATCTCAACAAATTTCAAAGAAGTAAAATTGTACAGACTATGTCTCCGATCATCCTGGAATCAAATCAGAAATTAATAATGGAATGATAACAGGAAAATCTCTAAATACTTAGAAACTAAATAACACATTTCTAAATAAAATGAACTAAACTGAGAAAAAAATGAAATAAAACATAATTTTTTGTGGATTACAGATAAAGTGGTGCTGAAAGGGAAATTTGTAGCAGTAATGGCATATACTAGATAAGACAAAAAGGTCTCAAATCAACAATCTAAACTCCCACCTCAAAAACCTAGAAAAATAATGAGGCAAGATAAACCCAAAGCAAGGATACAGAGAAACTAAATTATTCATAAAATTCTGGTGGCAATATAAAATGTTATAGCCACCGTGGAAAATAATTTGGTAGTTTCTTAATATATTAAACATTCAGCTACCATACAACCCAGCAATTTCACTCCTGTGCATTTACTCCAGAGATGGGAAAATTTATATTCACACAAAACTCTGTACATGAATGTTTATAGCAGCTTTATTTGTACTGAACCAAATTTAGAACAACACAGCTGTGCTTCAACTGGTGAATGGTTAAACAGACTGTAGTACATTCATACCATGGAATACTGCTCAGCAATAAAAAACAAACAAACAAAAAAACACAATGAACTATTGGTACATAACATGGGTGAATCTCCACATAAAGACACTTAGTAAAAAACAAAAATAATCAATCTCCATGAGTTAAATACTATATGATTCAATTTATATAACACTCTTTAAATGGCAAACTTAAATAAACATATTTGTGGTTGACAAAGACCACAAGAGAGGTTATTTCCCTTATGGTGAAGGGAAATTCATCATCTTGATAGTGCAATGTCAATATCTTGGTCGTGATATTGTTTTATAGATTTAAAATGTTACTATTGAGGGAAACTAGGTTAAGAGTTTCTCTTTGTGTCATTTCTTACATCAGTGTCATGGGATCTCTTTGTGTCATTTCTTACATCAGTGTGTGAGCCTATAATTATCTCAAAATGTCATTTTGTTTGATGAAAAGCTGTATTGAGTTAGTTCTCTCAGACACTGACTGACAATAAAGGGATCAAAAGAGTAATTCATCAAAGTAGTGTAAGGCTTTCTCTGCATTATGCCAGAATTCCAGATGAAAGTCCTTGGTTAATTTACTAAAGCAATTTTCAATGGTGTGAGTGATGTTTTGATAATATCTATTTGGTTAGAGTACCTAGGAATACCCAAATTCTGTTTGGATAGTCACTTCTTATCCTCATAGTGTTTCCAAAGAAATGACTCACACATAGATAAAACAGGGCAAATTTTATCCAGAAGTGAAGTGCTTAAAATCTTTCAATTCAGAGCTTAGGTAAATGTGGGCGAGCTAGTACAGTGGTCAGTTCTTAAAGAGAGTGCAGTTCAAGAACTCAGGGAATGTCCTCCGGTGATAGCCATGCCAGAGGCAGGCAGTGTCCTGAAAACCCATGCCTGAGGCCTAATCTCAGCTGTGCATGTCTCCTTTTCTCTCTGCCCATTCTGAAAGCTGGTTCTCTAGAACTTCCATTGACATTCTCACCATTCTGTAGTTGCTAAATGTGTTTATAGTTTGTGTACATTAACCAGACATGTTTCTGTTGTTCATAATCAAGAACGCTGACTGGTACCATAAGTACATGACCAGCAATGGATTCTCAAAAAGTCTGGAATTTGTTATCTTGCTTATTTGGGTGTGAAGCTAAGCAAAGTCCTGCTCTATTTCAGGAATATGATTCTGGCAGAAAATGACTTGTAAAGATGATTTTTCTAATTAAATTATCAACTGTGTTCTCCTGAAATAAAGTGTCATTTGAAAGCAAGTCTTTCTAAAACTGAGTGCCCTCTGCTTTAGCACAATAATAAGGAAAAGATGAATTCCAGAACAATAGAGTCAGCTGGGTATTTTTGGACAACAGACAGGTTTTTTTTTGTTTGTTTGTTTTTTTGTTTTTGTTTGTTTTTAAAGAGAATGGAAAGCTCAAAAACTTAAATTCTCAATGCATAGCCTGAAATCCCAAAATTTTCTATGAAAATATTACAGTTATGTTTGTAGGCCTTCAGGAGCCAAGAATCAAATGCAAAATTTGACAGTATAGTCTGCCAAATTACACCACCAGTTTAATTCACTTTATCACCAGATCTCTTCTGGGAATGCTAGAGCTTTAATTAAAATACAGTATGAGTCCAAGAGCTGATGTTGGGCCTATATGGAAACACTCAGAGAACATTGTATGTCCTTAATCCGAAACCCCATAGAGCTTCCCTCGCTATTTGAAACAATCCTTCTTTCCTCGGTTGTGACTGCTTCTCTTTGCCTGTAAATGCTGTACCCCTTAAACTGAAGAAATTATTTAGATAATTTAATAATTGAAAATAAATAGATAATTGACTTGAGTTTCTATCTTTTACATTTCATTATCTTCAGTTTCTTTCTTTTTTTTTTTTTTTCCCATTAACTGAGTTTGTAGACATGATAGGACATACTATATTCTGGAATAATTATGTTAGTTCTAACAGCTGGACGTATTTTATTTATACGGCTTGCTGTTCAAAACCTGGACTCAATGATAATACACACTAAATGAAATTGAAATAAGATATTTTTTATTGATATAATGGAGTTCAAAGAGTTAGTAGTTAGAAATGCGAGAGAACATTTGTCACTTGTGACCTACTCTTTTACTATGTTCTCTAAGATGTACACGACAGAATCTTTGCAAAGTGCTTTAATAGCTTTTTTACTTGCATTGTTTTTGCTTTGTTTTTAAAGCACCATGCATTAGTGGGAAAAAAGACAGTTGAAGTGAGCTTCCTAATAAGAATCCTCAGAGTCAGAGTGGTCATGGTTACCATGAGATGAAGAAAGTAATTGTGATAATTAGAATGGTCTGAGCTCTTTGATGGTAGCTATTTGATCATGGAGTTTCATAGAATCACAACACACGGACAATACACTAAAGCTTGCAGTACTTAGGGTAGGTCAAACTGTGAAAATATGTACCAAATACACACACACACCAAACCTATACCCAAATATATAATGTCTTAACACCTTAAAAATTTATTTCTTGCCCAAATAACAATCCAAGTTAGTTCTGAGCTGGAGGATGAAGGAAGAGGATATGGGTGTCACAAAGCCACTTAGTGATCCAGGCTGATGGTTCCTCTGCAAACCTAAACATGCAGCATCCATGGGGCATCCTGGCTTGCTCTGGAAGGGAAGGGAATACAAAGGAGTCCATGTGCGGGATTTACATGAGTCAGGCCTAGAAGTGGCAGAAACCACTTAAGGAAATATTCGGTTGGCTTTGATTCAGTCAAGTGGCCACAAGCAGTCACAGCGAGAGCTGTGACCCTGCTGTGGTCCAAAGGAGAAGTCAGAGTCTATTTTGTTGAACAGCTAGCAGACAAAATTAAAAATAAAAAAATAGAAGTTTAACGAGAGAAGGTTGACTTGAATCACAATGTTAGACTGTTCCTTCCAATGTTCACATTTGAAGGAGTTCTCAAATCCAAAGTCCTTTACATTATAAGGAAGCCAGAGCCTTTGGCAAGTCACATCAAATATATACTTGGTGAATGTTCCTCCTATTGTTCCTTAGAAATTGGTACATTTCCATAGGAAACTCTCTGCTGGGAAATAGAAAATATCCAAACCTTTTGGAAATTATTGATCACTAGCAGAGAACTAACAGAATTTTCCCAGAGCAGATACAGAAAATAGCTATCTTTAGGAATTATCTTCAGGGGACAGGAGAATCCCTGCTTTGGCTCCTTGAGCTGTGAAATAAGGGAGGGCTATTTTGGTAGAAAAGATGAAGTGGGAGTATCTGGTAGGAAAAAAAAAAGTCCAGTGGAGTCCTATTTACAAAAAAATAGTAAATCAAAAGCAATTTTTAATACCTTCATTAGTGACTTGAAGATACAAAATAGTGATTCCTATCACAGTTCCACCTTACTCAGACGTTGGACTGAGTCCAAATTTAGATGTGGCGTGAAAAATAATACTAGATTATAGTTATTTAATCAGGAAGTGAATCTGATTATAGCTGCTATTCCAGAGTTTGTTTCCTAACAACTCTGGGCAAATGTTATTCAGCTTTTTATTTGATATTAGTTTTATTCTATCCCATTAAGTGAAAAATACCAGAAACATTATGCGTTTACTTAGAAGGAGGTTTGTCACACCTTCACCATCTTGCCTCATTGTGTTCCATATCATCAACTCTGGAGAAAATTTAACCATTTAATAATTTTGCAATAGAATACACTGGTTCCTAAAATTAATGTCATCATTCTGATAGGAAGAGTAAAGCAGGTCATAGAAGCATCCTGAATGATGTGGTGTGGCGTATATATAGGCAGATAATGCAAGGTAAATTCTACGAAAACAAATTCAAATAGTGAAGTGATGGGAGGGATACAGGGACTATCAGACTATACCTCAAAACACAAGAACCAACTCACACATTTTGCATCCCTTTCCTTATTTTTTTAGAAGAAAGATTTGTTAATATTGTAATATTTTAACTATTGAGGCTCCAGCTTTGAAAGGTATGGTGACCTATGTGTAGTTGCATTTGTATAGCTTGCAAAGCCATTTGTAAATAATGCTCATTTTTTTGTTTGTTTGTTTGTTTCTTTGTTTCTTAATCATCTGAGTATAGATCTTCCCAGGAATAGTGCCACACTTGTTGTGATTCTGAAAGAAAAGGGATAAAGTAATCACCACAGTGATGTTTCTTTGAAAAGTATACAGTGTGTGTGTGTGTGTGTGTGTGTGTGTGTGTGTGTATGTGAGTGAGTGTGTGTAACATATTCTATATACATGTTCTATACACTTCTATACACTTTTTACTAGAAGGAGATGTGGCCTGAATTAAGGATCCTTGACAGTTCACAAGCAAACATTGATGGTTTGTCCAAAGTCAAGAGACTTGGAAGGATTAAGATAAATGGATGATTTACAAAAATGTCTGAAGATAGATATATGACTTTAACTTTTAGAACAGGCCAAGGAAGTAAGAATATTTGAGGCCCATGTAAATATTCTATTTTTAAAAATTCCTAAACTCCAGGAGACCTTGTTCATAATCTGAGTGGAACAGTAAATTGTTTTATGGAGGTCAATAGGCTTCCTTTCCCAGTTTCCAACTTAGCCCCTATGCTCACTCAATAGGCTCATGAACAAATGATCAGAAATACCAGGGCAACAAGTTCAGAGATCCATTGTCACCACCAAAGAGTCCTCACTTTGACAGCTGCAGGAGACACCTCTGATTCTCCAGAGCAATGCCACTTCCCATGGAGATCAGCCTGGTGATGATGATGTGTTTATTTGATTCTACTGGACTTTTTGGACAGTAAAACATTTTTTCTTTACTGAAATAGACACTGGATTTAAATTTACTTTCCCTGCCAGTCAGCCTTCTGCCAACCTTGCAATATGTGAACTGATTCATCGTCTTTATAACTTCATCCAATCTATCACAAAATATTACTTCCAAGAAATTAATTTTAACTATGAAATTAAAAAGGCATTGTTTTTGGTGTAATGGAAGTCATGGTCTTCTCTTATATTTCCTAGAAATAATGACTTACAGAATGAGAGAATAGCTTATTGCAATTCTGTCACCTGCTTTGAGACAATTACTTGAATAACTGTCAAGATGAATAAAACATATGTTCTTAACCGGGAAGTAATATATGTTGTTTTTTCCAAAGTCAAAATGCCTATCTAGGAATCAAAGGATGGAAGTAGGAGTGTTATCTGTCATGATTAATTAATGACCTACTTGAGGAAATTTTGCTCTCGGTACCTAAGACTGGGTTCTGCTTGTGATAGGTCTAAGTACTGTTGGCATTCAGCTTCTAAGATGACTCCCTATGATCCATGCCTTCGGATATTGAACCTCTGTACAATCCCTTCCCTGTGAGTTTGTTCTAGACCTAATGCCTTGCTTGTCATGAACAGAACTCAGAAGAAATGCTGGGATGCCACTGTCTAACTTAGGTTACAAAAAGACTCTGGCTTCAGTCTTGCTTCCCTTTCTTGCTCCCTCCCTTGCTCTTGATTGAAAGTGGATAATCATGTTGTGAGTCCCACATAGCAAGGAACTGAGGCCCTCAGTCTAGCAGCCCATGATAAATTGAATTCTGCTAACAACCGCATGAATTAGCTTAAAAGTGGATCTTCCTCCACTAGGTACTTCAGACCTCCCACAACCCAGCCAAAACCTTTATTGAAGCCTTGTGAGATTGTCAGAGGACCCAACTCCGTTCTGACTGAATTTTTATGAAATGTGGGATAATAAATGTTACTCATTTAAGTTGCTAAATTCTGGGATAAATTTTAAGTAGAAATAGATAACTAATATAGTACCTTAAAGAGATATGCTTTTGTCAGGGTACATAACAATGGTTATTGAATACCAGTTTGAATTTCACATGCTCCTGGGCAAACAGACAAAAAAAAAAAAAAAAGAAAAAGAATAAAAAAGGTGTGGTTTTAGCTGGGATGATGTGAATGTGAAATTGGTAATAGAGCAAAAAGATCATAAATACTAATTATGATTTATAATCAATTGTACTACTATTTATAACCAATTCTTGAATATGAAGCTAGAGCAGGTAACTATTTTCTTTCTTACTAAAATGTGCATGTTTACCTATTTTATACAGATGATTTTACTTGTTTTTTTAAAAGCAGCAGTGTTCTATTTTTATATCATCGTTATTCAGTAAATATTACTATGTTATGATGTCACAGCCTGCGCGACAAGGGTTGTGGGGACTGAGAAGGGCGGTTAGGAAAAGACAGTAGCCATGAATAGAATTTAAGCGGAGCCAAGGGACCTGCAGCCTCAACGTCTGGGCTGGGCGCATAATCGGGCCTACACATTAGCTTTTATTAGTTAGGTGAGGAAGTAAAGGAGATAAAGCTTGTCAATCTCAAGATCTGTGAATCCTATACATCATAATAGGAAACTGATTTAAGCCAATCACCCTTGCCTGCAGGCAGCTGAACACAAAGTCTCAGGATGTATGAACTTCCCTGAGGGACAAAACCTATATGCATATGAATAGATGGAGAGCACACCATTGAATCTCTTCTCTAGCAGGTTTTGGGAATGAATGCAGCCACAGAGGCAGAGGCTTTCCTTAGCCTGGGGAAGGTGGGGGCTGTGCCCACCTCTATGAACCCCGTGGGTGCTCCTGTTGGTCCCCACTCAACTGCGCCTGGCTTGAGTTGTCCCCCACACCTCCCCCCACCCCCGTGGGGAATCTTACTCATCATTTGCTGACCAGCCATCTTTTTGGGGCCAAACAGGGAGACATAAGGTACAAGCACAAAGGTGAAGCAAAGTCCCTGAAAGGATCTGTCTCACAGACTCTCCTTTCTTTGGGGACAGGTAGAAGGAAACAAAACGGTTAAGCTGTTGCATGGCAACATCATGAAATATTATGTTCTAATCGCCTTTCAATAGAAAGGTTTTCTAAGGAAATGACTTGGAGCCTGCCACATTTATCAGCTACATTTTCATTATTCTTCTCCATTTTTGCAATTCTGGATCCAAATTGCTTGGCCTGTTTGGCAGAAGAGCAGAGTTCATAAGACCAAGTTACATTGCTTTAAGAAGTAAAATTAGTTTTTCACCAATTACACAAAGTAAAGTCAAGTTTGCCTTTTTCCAAAATGGTAGGGAATTTAGAAAGAAGACATCATTCAGGAAAGAAAATCTTGCTTCTTTTCCATGATCATCAATAACCCTGTCATTACAATCAAGATTTTTATAAGAAATTTGACCCAGCTCCATCTCAATTTCCTTATTCAATCCTTCCAGATTATGGATCTGAAAGGGGACACGATGACGAGAATAACCTTCACTGTGTTCAGCTGCACCACTTCCAGTAAGAACTACTTTTGCATTTCTCTGATATGATTTCACTTCATCCAGTCACTAACCAACCATTTCCTCTAGAAGCAAACCAGACTTTGCAGCCAATGCTATCATCCAGCCCTGTTGTATCCAGGGCTGAACTAAGTGTCATCATCGACTTCTTAATTTTTGTGGTTCGCGCAGAGAAGCATTAATTTCAAGAATATTCCAAATCCAGACAGATTAGCAGTTTGTATTTCCTTCAGTCGCTCTCTTTCTGTGATTCGATCTGGCACACTGAATTGTCTGTCAGGACCAGCAGCAGCAGCAGCAGCAATAGCAACAACGACACTTTTAGAGGATACTTCAGAAGATATTTCGCCTTTTTGTTGTTGTTGTTAAAACTAGTTGGTATGATTTTCTCTTTAGTCATGAAAGCCACGTTAAGATCAATTAATTGGTTTATCTAGAGAAATAAGAGGGTCAGCAAAGATTGTAATAACCATGGAATTGATATCCCCAGAAAACAGGCCTGCAGTATTTGCTTTCCTATGACAAGTTTTCAAAACTTCACTTGATGTCAGGTTTTCATCTCTAGGTAAACACAAGACACATCTTTTGACTACAATACACAGGACATCAATGAACTGCTGAACTCCTGCCTTCACATGTCCATCATTAAGATAGACCTGAAGTGTCTCTCTTGTAGGTGGGATGCTGGAAACGTTACTGCAATGAAAATCAAATGAAGCTTGTGGTAACATCATATGTTAAGGAATGACAGGTTCTTCTAGACATAGTTTGGGTTCATTTGCTATCACCAACACAAATCTTGGCAAGTTTGATGAATTTTGCATCAGGCTATTAACATGTTCTTTGATAACATTCTGCTTTTAAATATATTTCCAAAGATATAATTTTAAAACCACAGATTTGGAAATGGAATTGGATTTGAGATCAATTCTGAAGATTCTGGAACTTCTTGCCACAGATTGGCCACTTTGGATGTTTGCACGCTGACTGAAAAGAGGCAGAAACTCTTGCCCAAATACCTAAAATGCCAAAGCAAGCTATGGCAACCCAAAAACATCCCTGCAGAATCATAAATAACGACCTGATACTTGATAATATATGAAAAACCAAGGACCTTGGACTCCTGAGAAAAGTGACAAAATATAAGATACATTTTTACAAGAAGACAGATAATTAAACATTATTTGAGTATTAGTAGTCTTTTCGGTTTCCACCTCTATTGCACTAGGAACACATTGTCTCTTTCCTCTTCCATACTCAAAGCAGTCAAAACACCTCTTAAGTGAAAGAAATGACCAGAAAATAAACACTGATAATCAACAACTACGAGTTAACAACTGTTGGTTCCCCATCGTGTAAGATTATACCGTAAGTCCCCTTTCAAATCTTAGCTAAAATATTTAGCAGGAAAACTTACAGAAAGAACAACAAATGCCACACACATTGTTATGTGAAAACAAGTTGACTTATGTCTTGATTTTAGTCTCCTGCTGCTTTTCTGTTTCTTGGTGTTATTTTTTCAGCTCATTCAATATATTTTTGCTTTTAAAAAGCATTTCTGTTTGATTTGCAGGAAAGAATATGTTGTTCTGTTGTTGGCTATATACTTTCCTGTTTTTCAGGTTAGAAAGTTAATCCACAGAATTTTTTTTTGTTCTTTAATTTTGCTGTGAAGATCTTCTTTATGAGGAGCTAAGCTGTCATTAGGAACCAGCCTATAGCCATTCTCTCGGCATGGCTCTGAGAAATGTATGGACATGGAATGCAGCATACACAGGCTGGGCAGCCTGGCTGGCGCCCCAGCAGCCCCCTGGCCCCAGCCTCAGCTTGTACACGCTCCCTGATAATTTTACTTTTCTTTAACCCTACCACTATAGGAGGTTGGTGGTGGTTAGCTTTACGGGTTTGTTTGTTTGTTTGTTTGTTTTCCTACACAGTTTTCAGCATCTTCAGATGGGAATCACAACAGATGTAGGGGGAAAGAAAAAAAAAGGATGTTAATCAGAAGTGAACTATTAAGTGCCCCCCTCTGGGAGGAGTGTAAATATACATAAGACATAATAGCCTATGCTTGAGTCTACAATTATTATTATTATTATTATTTTTAATACGGTGTGAGAAGAAAGATATTGTGACTATACAGCAACTAAAGGAGTAGATTATAGTGGACATTTGCTTTAGTATGTCCATCATCCAAACATCCTTCTGAATTGATTGGGACCGTAAATTTAGTGGAAAGTCCTTGCTTCCCACAATGGAAGACGGAAGGGGACAAACAGTCTCTCTTTCAGTTCTCTAAGTGTGGTGGTAGGGCTGTGACCTCGGCTCAGTCTATCAGATACTCTAGTAAAGGACCTTGAATCTTGAGGGTTTGAAATGAGGCTCAGAGGAGAGTTAAAAAATTATTCATTGAGCACACAGGCCTGTGTGAGTCAAAAGCCAGTGAGTTTTGCTAGAATTATTAGAGACTGTTTCTGACCTGATTTGGTTGTACATTTCTGCCCTCATTTTCTGACTTTGATTCCCCAACACTTTTGTCAATTCTGTGAGTGCTTCAGTGTTTCCTGAATACATTTATTTTCTTTTTAAATTGTCCCGGTATAGTTTCTGCTTCTTACAAGTACAAGGTCTCATTGATTAAAAAAAAAAAAGTTTATTCATTTATTCATTAGTCGGGATGAAAGGATCAATTGGAAAACATATCTGAGAGGATGGATGTTTCTAAAAAAGATGACCAAATAACTGTAATATCTTGAAAAACAGTATAATGATGATACATGAAACAAACTAAAGGAAAAATTTGAAACTCTACTTAATAAATATTATGAAAAAATAAAATGGAAACAACAATCCATTATTTTTACTTAGTTTTATATATATATATATACACATATACATTTATATTTATACTATATATGTATATATATGTGTGTATATATATATATGTATATATATATACACACACACTTTTACCTTTTGTCACACACACTGCTGTGCAGTTACTGTGGTATCTTATGTAATAGTCTTAAGAACCATGAGGTTTATACTAACACTACTTTAAAGATTAACACATGCTTTTTGATTCGCATTTCCCTAATAGCTAGTTAAGTTGAACATTTTTTCATACATCTGTTGGCCATTTGTACGTCTTCTTGAAAGAAGTGTCTATTTATTTATTGCTTATATTTGGGTATTCTAGTTAGGCCTTTGATCCATTTTGAGTTAATTTTGGTACATGGTGACAGATAGCAATCTAGTTTTATTCTTTTGCATATGGCTTTCCAATTTTCCCAGCATGATTTATTAAAGAGGCTTTCTTTTCTCTATTGTATGTTTTTTGGTTCCTTTGGCGAAAATTATCTGCCCATATATATGTGGGTTTATTTCTGGGTTTTCAATTCTATTCCACAGATTTGTGTGTCTGTTTTTTGGCAAATATCATGTAGTTTTGATTATTGTCACGTTATAGTATAAATTGAAGTCAGGGAGTGTGATACCTCCAGCCTTGTTCTTGTTTCTTAAAATTGCTTTGGCTATTCACGATCTTATGTGATTCCAAACAAATCTGATGATTTTTTGTTCTATTTCTTGAAAAATGTCATTGGTATTTTAATGGGATTGAATTAAATCTGTATATTGCTTTGGGTGATATGGCCATTTTAACTATGTTGATTGTTTCAATTCATGGACATGGAATATCTTTCCATTTTTTTGTGTCTTGTTCAATTTCTTTTAATAATGTCTTATAGTTTTCAGTGTAGAGGTCCTTCAAATCCTTTGTTAAGTTTATTCCTAGATGTTTTATTCTTTTCATTGCCTCACACCTGTTAGAATGGCTATTATACAAGACAAGTAATGACCTGTGTTGGAAAGGCTGTGGAGAAAGAGGAATCCTCATACACTGCTGGTGAGAATGTAAATTGGCACAGCCACTATGGAACACAGTATGGACGTTTTCAAAAAATTAAGAATATAATTACCATATGGCTCAGCAATCCCTTTTCTGTGTATCTACCTCAGAAATCTAAATACATTTATCTGTAAAGATATATGTATCCCTATGTTCATTGCAGCATTATTCACGGTTGCCAAGGCATAGAAACAACCAAAATGTCCTTCAATATGTGATTGGATAAAGAAGATGTGGTACATATAGACAATGGAATATTACTTGGCTGTGAGAAAAGGTGAAATACTACCATTTGTGACAACATGGATAGATACTGAGATTACCATGCTAAGCGAAAAAGGTCAGACAGAAAAAGTTGAGAACCATATGACTTTATTAATATGTGGAATATAAAACTGAAAGCAACAAACAAACAAGACAACTAAGAAACAAAAATTCATAGACACAGACAATAGTTTAGTGGTTACCAGAGGGTAAAGGGGGAGGGCGGTGGGAGATGAGGGTAAGGGGGATCAAATATATGGTGATGGAAGGAGAACTGACTCTGGGTGGTGAACACACAATGCAATATATAGCTAATGTATTATAGAAATGTAAACTTGAAACCTATATCATTTTACTAACCAATGTCACCCTACTAAATTTAATAAAGATTGAAAAAATAAATAAAATATTTTTTTAAAAAGATGAACACATAATTCTGATAATTTTTATGGCTTTGTTTTAACCATCAGGGTGAAAATGAGTCAAGAGCATGATCTTGACCTTAGCTCTTAATCTAACTTTGTTTTTGTATAAAATTTTAGAAAACCTCCAAAGTGAGATATTTTGCCACAATGACTAATGTGGCAGACTAACTGAATTGACTATCCCAAAGAATAGTCTCTCTATATACTTTGAAATAATATATTTAAGCAATTTCTATTAAAGGTGAAGTCTATTTCTCACCCCTTAGATCTAAACTAAACTTACAATTTCTTTTGATTAATAAGATATGGCAAAAATGACATTGTAGTAGTCATTTTAGTCAAGTTATTAGTCATTTTGGCTAAGTCATTAATCTCTACCAAACCTAGGTCAAGAGACTTTACACTCTTTTCTCTCTTTGGACACCTGTGGCCACTATTTGAACAAACTAGGCATATCTCCTTGTCCTTGAGGCAAGCCGTTCCAGCCGAGGCAAAACTAGAACAGCCAGACGATCCCTCAGCAACCCTCCAGCAGACCACAAATGTATGAAGGAGTCCAACCTAAATTAGCCATGTTCAGCCTGAATCAGATCACCTAGCCAGCTCACAGATTCTTGAGAAATAATAAAATGGTGGTTGTTTTAAGCCAGTAAGTTTTAGAGTGTTGTGTTACATAGTGGAGGGTGAACGGGGTCTAATATATGGTGATGGAAAGAGAACTGACTCTGGGTGGTGAACAATGTGATATATAGATGATGTATTACAGAATTGTACACCTGAAATCTATGTAACTTTACTAAGAATTGTCACCCCAATAAACTTTAATTAAAACAAAAAGTTAGTTAATATAAGCAGTAATATTTAGTATTCATAAAAGTGTTCTTAAAGTGCTAATATGCTTACTGGATCACCGAAACTAATTTATGGCCTTTGCAATATGAATTAAACACCTCGAATTTGGGTATTTTATGGAAATTATCTATACTTACATAATATTGTGATTAACAAAAACTAATTTAAATAGTTTAACTAGTTTAGACAACTAAAATATTTTCATATGTTCAAGATTTAGGTTAAACATCCTATACAGTATTGGTTTCCTTGGGTTGGGATCAAGGGAAGAAGAATATATGCAGTCCATCCAACAACAGAAATATTAATAATTGGCAATATTTATTGAATGTTTACTCTGCATGAGGTTCTATGCTAAGTACTTAGTTTTCATTCCTATTTTTAACCCTGGGTGACACCCAGTCTGTACTTTCTACAGGGAATCCTTACATCCTCAGGATCTAGTCTCATTAAGGATAAACCCACAGAGCGTGCGCTGTCACATCTCATCAGAGTCAGTTTGCAGACTGCCAGTACCTAGAGCTGTTCTAAGATTTGGCAGAAACAGCTGCCTCAGCACCTGTGAAACAGAAATTCAGAGAGCATCTAGACATAGAGACAATAGGACAACCTTTCTGCAGTGACTTTTGCTTGGAGGAAATAGCATGGAGATGTCTGGGGTCCATTGGAGAGGTTTCCAATTTTCCTAATAGCCCAAGGAACCAAATTCGGGAAAAACATTCGAGTGAGAGTCTTCTATTTAGGTACAAGGAAGGTGAACTATTGCTTAATGGAGTCACAAGCTCAGACAAGTGGCCACTGGAGGAAGCAATTGTCCTAAAACAGATAGAACAAATTGATTTTACTCTCTGTTCATGGTGCTCTTACTTACCTTCCTCAGAATCATCTGGGGAACTTGTTTAAAAATATATTACTGAGCCCATTCTTTACAGTTTCATATTCAGTAGATCTAAGGTTGGGCTTAAGAATTAGTATATATTTTTTAATAAGCACCTTCATTGAGCTTTAGAGTTAAGCATGTTTGGAAAACACTGCTTAGGTAAGAGGATCAAGATTTCTTGAAGCAGGAAGCAAGGAATGAGTTAACTAAGTAGCAGGTTTGCAAGGCTGAAGCAGTACAACCATAGATAAAACTGGACAGGCTAGGTAGAGGAGATTGTGTGAAACAAGGGGCAAGTATTTCCAGACCAAGGAATACTGAGAAACAACTGGACTCATACTTCTCTGTGTGGCCTATGTTAATAGTTCACTCATTTATTTATTTACTCTTCATATACCGAGAGTTGTGGATCAAGCACAGATCTGGGTTTTCCAAATTAAAACATTTTGTTATAATTTGCCCGTGTCCTCAAGGGTTTCACCGTTAATAGGAGAGAGAGAGAAACATAACCAAGCAATTGAAATACTCACGGCTTTAGTGTTATTATAAGAGTATAAACAAATTGAGATAGCAATAGAAAGGGGAGTAATTAACTTATTGGGAGAAAGGAGAGGTCAGAAAATACTTCAGTGGGATTTGGTCTGAATGGATGAATCAGGATTTATCTTAATGCAAAGGGGAGAAAATGCATCTCATGTAAAGGGAACAGTACGTGCAAAGGCATTGACAGAATCAGACATTTTCAGTGAAGGGTGAAAAACAAATTGTGACTAGAGAGTAGATGCTAGAAAGGAGGGGAGTGGAGAAACCAAGTAAATTGGGGTCAGGGGTCAGATAACAAATGTATTTTGTTATCTTATGCTATGAAACTTGGAAATTATCCAGAACTACACAAAGAATCAATTCAGCCATCTAGACATTTTTTATCAGAACATTAATTGTCAGTTTTATTTTCAGGAATATTTTGTGTTTTACATTTAATGCAATGCATATAACCATATATATGACGTAGGTATACGCTACAGATTGAAGTGTTCCCCTAAAATTCATATGTTGAAGCTGTAACCACCAATGTGGCGGCATTCGGAAGTAGGTCTTTTTGAGAAGTAATTAGGCTTAGATGAGGGTGTGTCTCTAAGATGGGAGTAGTGTCCTCATAGGAAAAGGAAAGGAGACCGGAGCTCCCTCTCTTGCCACCGTAGGAGGACACAGCAAAAAGACCGTCCGCAACGAGTCTGGAAGAGAGTGATCACCAAATCTGCTGGCACCTTGATCTTGGACTTCCCAGCCCCCAGAACTGTGAAAAATAAATATCTATTGTTTAAGCAACCCAATCTATAGGTTTTTTTAATAGCTCCTTGAGCTGAATAAAACAGCGTAGAGATTGGCTCTGTTTATATTTCTGCGCAGAAGGTGGGTAGGGAGCCAGAAGAAGAATTTAGAAAGTCAAAGAATGCCTTGACCCCAGAAGACAGAATTTGAAGCCTATTATTGTATCCTATCTGATTACAGGAGATTGTAGTATCATATTGGGAGCTCTAAAAGATGCCACCATCCCGCCATCCCTTACCTTGCCTAATTCATAGGTAAACCCCATTACATGAATGACATGAAGGAATATGTGAAAAATCAGGGTGCCACAGAGTAGGGAATCGGGGAGAATTAAAGTTGAAAACAACATTTTTTGAAGTGGAAGAAATATTGAAAATAATGCTGATAAAAGAATAGACAATTACATGTTGGGTGAATCAGATTGTTGCACGGTGAGGATTAGGATAACCGGTGACACACCCATTCCATTTTTATTATTACTCTTTCCATTATTTTCATTTTTACACAGACATTTTCATGTGAATGGCCATCTTCCATTAAGGGCTATATCTATTCTTACAGTACTCTCAGTGTCAAGATTCATGAGGTCAGATGTGAAGATGAATTTGATGGTTAAGCTCTTCTCTCCTGAGGGCAAGATGCTTAATCATTTTTTTTTCCCCTTTGTGCTGACCTTGTCTTGTCTGGAGATGAATCAATGAATCAAGTTAGGAATGATAAATCATGAATAAATGATTTATGCTTATTTTGATCAAATATGATAGATTGCTTGGGTTCCTGACCATTGCTGTATATAAAAATTTATATAATATACAAGTGACTGTGGATTGGAGGAAAACTGAGATTTTTCTCCCAGGATGTAGTCCTATGTAACACCGTAAATGTGACTTCTAGTGAGCTAGTCCTTGGGAGAACAATGGCTGGTAAAATCAATTCAATCATCAGTTGCAATCTATATCAATACATTGTGTTTTTTCTGATATTATGGCACCACTGAGTATAAACTCTGGTTCTCAGAACCCGTCTTGGTCCAGACGGGCTGATCGCTCCAACACTGTACTTTCCTGGTTTTCTCACAGGATGCCATCAACTAGTGACCTGGAGCTTGTCATATTTTTCTGAGCTCTGCCTCTTTTGAGTCCCCTGAATAATCTTCAGGCCTAGTCTCTTTCCTTCCCCTGTGCTTAAACTCCGCTCCACCTCAGCAGAACTCACAGACTTGCCTCTCTGATAGGTCTTCCTACTTTTTTGAGTGTGAATATTTTCTAGAGATTTCTGAGATCATCCATTGATTAGACCCCTTTGCAATCCCTTTTGGTTCACAGTATCATTTCAACTTCCTATACGGGCTTCCTGCCAGCCTCTGACTTTGTTCACTTGCATGCAATTTGGACTTGTAAGTTTTCTTCAAATTTAAATGAACATATAATTGGCATTTGCTTTCTATGTGTCTTTCTTTTCTTTTTTTTTCCCACAAGAACACAGGGATATTAAAATCTAAGCTATTGCCATGTTCCTATTGTCAGCACGTCTTAATTAAATTTTATGACTGCAATATCCTCATATATCTCTTAATTTTTAAAATATATTTAATGTAACACTCCAATCTGCTAATTTTGATACCTGAAATTCTCTTTCAGAACCTGTTGCCTCTAAATTGGACAGACTGGAGTGGCAGAGATGGACAAGAAGGTGAGTTTGTGAGAGTGGCAGTGTCTCGGTGTGCAGGGGTAGACCACCTTGGTCTTTTGAGCATGGGTACTTTCCATATGTCCAGGGTGTGGACAATTTTCTAGAATGTTCTTACAGAATGCTCTGACTCAATTTCCTTCACTTATTGCTTAAACATGGAGATGGATACCCCAGAGGGGCTGTACGGACGGACGAGGGAGAGATAGTGCGTATGGATGTTGACCCACCTGGATGCCGATGCCGTTGGTTCCGGTTTATACCCTCTTAGTTGCTCCTGGCTCTCCTTGAGCTCTGCTTATCCTCAATGAGGCTATAATGCTGACTTATTTGATATTGCTATTCTGTATGCACTCTTGGAATTTCTGGAATTTCTTATGGTTTTTTGGTCTACTCAGGGAACATCTTCCAGCTTGGGGTAACTTTGTTTTCCTTGTTTTGTTATTCACTTCTTTTCTTTCACTTTTTTGGGATACAAGATTGATCAGAAAGGCTACAATGTATCTTTAGATCTCTACCTTTGGCTGGGAAACAAGGTTTCCTTCAGTTTTCAACATTTGGTTCATGTTTCTCTGGATAAAGTCCGGTTTATCAGTGTTCTTCTTTTAAATTTGTACACAGTACTGAATAAAACAAGTCTATTTGCTATCATGAAAAGTCGATTTGCTCCATCATGTCTCTTGCCCTGCATTATACTTCTGTGAATACAGTATAAGATTAAATTAACACGTTTTGATAGCCATAACACATTTGCTCTTATACAAGTTAAAATCAACTAACACCATTAGATCTTTTTTATTTTTATTTATTTACTTTTTGTAGATATAGTGATGCTAAGCTAGATATCCTATATGTTATGCAGTTAAATTTTTGACCTATTTCACTTTTTCATTCCAGTCTTTGGATTTGATTTGTAATCCAACTTATCACTTCCTGTTTACATATAAATTATTATCAATATGACCAAAGCAAAAACTATGTTTTTAGAAGACAACTGTATTATATTTGTTGAACATGCAACTCACATATTACGTTAACTAAATAAATATTTGTGGGGATGGATTTTTAAATTTTTGTTATTTTCAGCACTTTTGAAAGAAACTTTTATTAATTCAATAACTATTTAATGAGCACCAAATCAAGTTCTAAACCCTGAATATAAGATAGGTCAAGTAGACCTATCTCATGGATCTTATTGGTTAGAAGTGTGAGTCTATTTACACAAACACACACACACACACACACACACACACACACACACATTTCAAAGAACAATATCAGTGAGAGATTATTGTTCTGCCGAGAATTAAATAAGATGATTTGAGAGATTCGCTATTCTAGAGAGTACTTGTCTTTCTGTTTTAAAGCAGTGTTATATACTCATAAGAAGGCTTCAGGTACACATAACTTGAAGAAAAGTCCCAGAATAATTTCTAGCTACAGCCTTTCACATATCAGGACACCCTGAAGAGACTAAGGCTTCAAAATAAAATTTTATCAAGGATCCCTAGCCACGGGAACCCTAGGTAACTTAGAGAAATTAGAATTATACTTCCCAAATCTTCTGTGTTAAGTGCATCATAAATTTAGTTGTAACCATTAAGCAAATAGAGCCAATATGTTTTATGCTTACTTTGTTTATGATCAAAATAACTCCTGTTTTATCTTGAGTGGTCAAAATAATTTCATGTTAGAGAAATTGAGGCAACATTTTATCTATCTATCGTCTATCATGTACGTCTTTTATGTAGATAATTAGTTTGCCTTAGGAGAAATTGAGAGTTTATAGCTTCAAATCTATTTACTTCCTACTTGCCTGAAGTTCTAATATTGTTTCAGATTATGTTGCCCAAGATTTGTTCATAGGTGGTCTTGGTTTAGAATTCCTCATTTACATTATTTTTTTACCCTTATAACTTTTTTTTTTTCCATTTTAGTATCTCCTTAGAAATCTCCTCTTCCATAATTTTCATTCATTGTTAGGTATGGGGAAAATATGTGTTTTTATTCACTGTCAGTTGCAGTAGAAATTGGTATTACTTTGTAAATCGACTTGAAAATAACTGTTGAAATTTAGAATTCATGGATCTGCATTTCAGGATGGCAGATTAAACATGAGATTTTCCACCTTACCATTGTAAGACTCTATTAAAATGATAAAAGCAAGTTAGAAGCAAGTAAAATTTTATAGCAATAAATAGACTAGGAGAAATGGACTCCCGGACAAGTGTTTTCTACGTGTTTCTTAAAGTAGCAAATGGAGTGATTTCCAAGGAAAAGGCACAGACGCATGTACCTCTGAGGATGGAGGTGACATTGTTCATGATTTGAAGAAACAAGTACATACACACGTCCCTCTTACCCTTTGCTTCTTAGCACTTCTCGCCTGAGAAGGAGCATTACTACAGTGCCCAGCTGAATTGACACTTAACTGATAATGTGAGACACACATTTTCCTAGGGCTATTGAAATGTTCAAGCACATAGAACTCTCTTTCTCTTCCCTTCTCCAGGCAGGAGGTGTAAGGACACCCAGACTTCTCCAAGGAACTTCTTGTAATTATTTTTTCTTTTCATCATATATTGAACAAATATATACTGGGTCCTCACTTGGTGCCAGATCCATGAGGCATTTGGGATAAAATGGTGAGTAAATAAGACACCGATGCTATGTTCTTGGTACCTACTTTCTAGTGGGGAAATCAATCATAAAAAAGTAAAAAAAAAAAATACTACAATAATTTCTATGACAGAAAAGACAACAATTTGTAGTGTTTGACATGTCCTGACACAATTTCACTAAAAGCTGCATGTTGTACTGGCAATCTGATGAATGAACAGGAGGAGGTAAGTAGAAAATAGAGAAAGTAAGAGCATCCCAGCAGTGACAACAGTATGTGTAAAGGAAGGTGCTGAGAAAGTTCAAGATTAAACAAAAGGCTAATGAGTCTAGAATTTGGAAACATGAGTCTAGACATGTAGGTAAGTCCAAAATATACAGGGCAGCGTAGAACTTAGTAACAATTAATTTTATGCGTATATCACTTTAACTGTGCCGCAATGCTATGTCGATTAAACATTATTTCTGATGTGTTTGTGAGGGTGGTTCTGGAAGAGACAAGCATTGTAATTGGTGGACTGAGTAAAGCAAATGGCCTTCCACCAGGTGAGTGGGCATCATCCAAATCCTGAAGGACCTGAAAAGAACAAAAAGACACAAGAAGGTTGAATCACTCTCTGCCTGACTGTGGGGCTGGAACACCAATATTCTGTCCTTGGTGCTCCTTGTTCTTAGGCTTCTAGACCCAAACTAGAATCTACATTATCAGCTTTCCTGCTCTCAAGGCTTCTACTGAAATGAGCTTTCCTACGTCTGTACCTTGCAGATGGCAGATCATGGGACTTCTCAGACTCCATGATCATATTAGCCAGTCCTTATAAGAAATCTCTTTATATGTATCCTATTGTTTATGTTCCTCTGGAGGACACTCATACAACATATTAAGAATTAATTGCTCATAGAATTATAAATTTTCCTTATCGCTTGGAAGGTGTCATTGATGAGAGTCAATGAACTATAGATTATTATTCATTCCTTGGTAGAGGACCTGTTATGATTTGATTTTTTTTAAATGCTTTTTCTTGTTTTACATTCTGGAACTTTTAGGATTTTTGTTTGTTTGTTTGTTTTTAATTAAAGTTTGTTGGGGTGACAATTGTTAGTAAAGTTAAAAAGGTTTCAGGTATACAACTCTGTATTACATCATCTATAAATCACATTGTTGATTCACCACCCAGAGTCAGTTCTCCTTCCATCACCATATATTTGATCCCCCTTACCCTCATCTTCCACCGCCCTCCCCCCTTACCCTCTGGTAACCACTAAACTATTGTCTGTATCTATGAGTTTTTGTTTCTCATTTCTTTGTCTTGTTCTTTTGTTGTTTTCGGTTTATATACCACATATCAGTGAAATCATATGGTTCTCTGCTTTTTCTGTCTGACTTATTTCGCTTAGCATTATACTCTCAAGATCCATCCATGTTGTCACAAATGGCCTTATTTCATCTTTTCTTACCACCGAATAGTATTCCATTGTCTATATATACCACAACTTCTTTATCCATTCATCTATAGAAGGACATTTTGGTTGTTTCCATGTCTTGGCCACAGCAAATAAAGCTGCAAAGAATATTGGAGCACATTTGTCTTTATGGATAAATGTTTTCAGATTTTTTTGGGTAGATACCCAGGAGAGGGATTGCTGGGTCATATGGTAATTCTATTCATAATTTTTTGAGGAACCTCCACACTGCCTTCCATAGCGGCTACACCAATCTGCATTCTCATCTTTTTCTCCAGAGCCTCTCCAACACTTGTTACTATTTGTCTTGATGATAGCCATTCTAACTGGGGTGAGGTGATATCTCATTGTGGTCTTTATTTGCATTTTTCTGATGATTAGTGATGTTGAGCATTTTTTCATGTGTTTATTGGCCACTTGTATGTACTCTTTGGAGAAATGTTTCTTCAGGTCCTTTGTCCATGTTTCAATTGGGTTGTTTTTTGTTGTTGAGTTGTATGAGTTCCTTGTATATTTTGGATATTAGCCTCTTATCGGAGGCACTGTTTGCAAAACTCTTCTCCGATTCAGTTGGTTGTATTTGTATTTTGGCAATGGTTTCTTTTGCTGTGCAGAAGCTTTTAAGTTTCATATAGTCCCATTCATTTATTTTAGCTTTTACTTTCCTTGCCTTTAGAGTCAAATTCATAAAATGCTCTTTGAACTCAAAATCCATAAGTTTAGTACCCATCTTTCCTTCTATGTAGTTTATTGTTTTAGGTCTTATGCTTAAGTTCTTGATCCACTTTGAATTAACTTTGGTACATGGTGACAGATAGTCCAGTTTCATTCTTTTGCACGTGACTTTCCAATTCTGCCAGCACCATGTATTGAAGAGGCTGTCTTTCTCCATTGTGTGTTTTTTGCTTCTTTGTCAAGAATTATCTGTCTATATTTATGGGGTTTTATTTCTGGGTTCTCAATTCTATTCCATTGGTCTATGTGTCTGTTTTTCTGCAAATACCATGCTATTTTGATTATTGTTGCCCTCTTGTACAAGCTAAAGTCAGGGAGTGTGATACCTCCAGCATTGTTCTTTTTTTCTTATGATTGCTTTGGCTATTTGGAATCTTTTGTGGTTCCATACAAATCTGATGATTATTTTTCTATTTCTTTAAAAAATGCCATTAAGAGTTTGATGGGGATTGCATTAAATCTGTATATTTCTTTGGGTAATATGGGCATTTTAACTATGCTGATTCTTCCAATCCATGAACACAGAATGTCTTTCCATTTTTTCGTGTCTCCTTCAATTTCTTTTAAAAATGTCTTATAGTTTGCAGCATATAGGTCTTTCACACCCTTGGTTAAGTTTATTCCTAGGTATTTTATTCTTTTTGTTGCAATTGCAAAAGTAATTTTTTTTATTTCTTTTTCTGAGATTTCATTGTTAGTATATAGCAATGCAATAGACTTTTATATGTTCATGTTTTAGCTGGCAACTTTATTGTATTCATTTATTGTTTCTAGTAGCTTTTTGGTAGAGTCTTTAGGGTTTTCTATATATAGCATCATGTCATCTGCAAAGAGTGACAATTTAACTTCTTCATTCCCAATTTGGATGCCTTTTATTCTTTATCTTGCCTGATTGCTCTGGTGAGTACTTCCAGCACTATGTTGAAAAGCAGAGGTGATAGGGGACAGCCCGGTCATGTTCCTGAACGTAGAGCAAAGGGCTTCAGTTTTTTACCATTAATTATGAGATTAGCTGAGTGTTTGTCATATATGGTCTTTATAATATTAAGGTATTTTCCTTCTATCCTTATTTTATTAAGTGTTTTAATCATAAATATTGTATCTTGTCAAATGCTTTTTCTGCATCAGTTGATATAATCAAATGATTTTTGTCCTTTATTTTATGTGATGTATCACATTGATGGATTTGTGTATGTTGAACCATCCTTGTGTCCCTGGGATGAACCCCACTTGATCATGATGAATAATCTTTTTATTGTATTGTTGCATTCGATTTGCTAGAATTTCGTTTAGGATTTTTGTTACGGTATTCATCAGAGATACTGGTCTGTAGTTTTCTTTTTTTGTGTTGTCCTTACCAGGTTTTGGTATTAGGGTAATGTTGGCCTCATAAAATGAGTTAGGGAGTACTGTCTCTTCTTCAATTTTTTGGAAGAGTTTGAGCAGGATTGGTATGAGATCCTCTTTGAAGGTTTGGTAGAATTCACTAGTGAAACCATCTGGTCCTAGACTTTTGCTTTTGGGAAGGTTTTGGATGACTGATTCAATTTCCTTATTCTTGATTGGTATATTTAGATTTTCCAGTTCTTCATGATTCAGCCTAGGAAGGCTATATGTTTCTCAGAACTTGTCCATTTCTTCAAGGTTATTGAATTTGATGGCATATTGTCCTTCATGGTATTCTTGGATGATCCTTTGTATTTCTGTGGCATCCGTGATAACTTCCCCTCTTTTATTTCTGATTTTGTTTATTAGTGTCTTTTTTCTTTTTATCTTAGTGAGTCTAGGCAAGGGTTTGTCAATTTTATTAATCTTTTCAAAGAACCAGGACTTTGTCACATTATTTTTTTCTATTTTATTTTTGTTCTTTATTTCATTTAGTTCTGCTCTGATTTTTGTTATTTCTTTTCTTCTGCTGACCTTGGGTTTCATTTGATCTTCTATTTCTAGTTCTTTAAGGTGTAATGTGAGGTTATTTATTTGGGATTTTTCTTTTTTCTTCAGATAGGCCTGTAATGATATAAATTTCCCTCTTAAAACTGCTTTCGCTGCATCCCAAAAATTTTGACAGCATGTATTTTCATTGTCATTTGTTTCTATGTATCTTTTGATCTCTCTAATGTCTTCTTTGACCTGGTCTTTCTTTAAAAGTATGTTGTTTAATCTCCACATACTTGTAGGTTTTCCTGCTTTCTTTTTGCAGTTGATATCCACTTCCAAAACCTTATGATCAGAGAATATACTTGGTATGATTTCAATGTTCTTAAATTTGCTGAGGCTAGTTTTACGTTCCAATATATGGTCTATCCTTGAGAATGTTCCATGTACACTAGGAAAAAAATGTGTAGTCTGATGTTTTAGGATGAAGTGCTCTATAAATGTCACTTATGTCCATTTCATCTAATGTGTCATTTAGGGCTGCTATTTCTTTATTTATTTTCTGTTTGGATGATCTATCCATAGCTGTCAATGATGTATTTAGGTCCCCTACGGTAATTGAACTTTGGTTAATTTATGCCTTTAGTTCTGTTCGTAGTTGCTTGGTATATTTCGGTGCTCCCTGATTGGGGGCATAAATATTGATGATTGTTATGTCTTCTTGTTGTATAGTCACCTTTATCCTTATGAAATGTCTATCTTTGTTTCTTGTTACCTTTTTTATCCTGAGGTCTGTTTTATCTGATATCAGTATGGATACACCTGATTTTCTCTGGATATCATTTGCTTGGAGTGTCAATTTCCACGCTTTCACTTTGAATCTATGTTTGTCCATGTAGCTGAGATGTGTCTCTTGGAGGCAGCATAGGGTTGGGTTTAGTTATTTGATCCAATCTGGTACTCTGTGCCTTTTTATTGGTCAGTTCAGTGTATTTACATTTAGGGTGATTATTGATATGTGAGGATTTCCTGTCATTCTATCTTTAGTTTTCCGGTAAAACTGTGTCTCCATTGTTTCTTTGCCTTTTTGTTGTTGTCCATTATTTCTGAGTGGTGGTTATTCTATGATTTTCCCCTCTGTTTCTTCTTTTATTACGTTATATATTTCAGTTCTGAACTTTTTAAATTTTTTTTTTTTGAGTGGTTACCATTAAGTTTACGTAAAAGAAAGTTTGATATTTAGAATATTCCATTTTCTTCTGCATGCTTCCTTTCTCCATTCCTGTATTCCAGTTCAGGCCTTTACTCTCCCTCCCCCTGTTATGTTTTTGGTTGCCACAATTTATTCCTATTGATGCTGGTCAAATAGCGTCCTTTAGTATTTCTTGTAGTGCAGGTCGTGTGTTAGAAAATTCCCTCAGCTTCTGTATGTCTGGAAAGATCTTTATTCCTCCTTCATATCTCAAGGATGTCTTTGCTGGATATATTATTCTTGGCTCATAATTTCTCTTTCAATTGTTTTAATATATGATTCCACTGCCTCCTGGTTTGTAGAGTTTCTGCTGAAAAATCTGATGATATTCTAATGAGCTTTCCATTGTAAGTTACTGTCTTCTTTTCCCTGGCTGACTTGAGGATTCTTGCTTTGTTGTTGATTTTTGACAGATTCAATACAGGGTGACTGGGAGAATGCCTGTTGGGGTTGAGGTAATTAGGTGTTCTATTTAATTCTTGGATTTGAGGATCCGGTTCTTTCCACAAGTTTGGGAAATTCTCATCACCTATTTGTTTGAATATATTCTCTATTCCTTTCTCTCTTTCTTCTCCTTCTGGTATGCCCATTATTCTTATATTGCTCTTTCTGATGGAGTCAGAAAGTTCTTGTAGAGTTCTTTCATTTCTTTTAAGTCTTAAGTCTCTTTCTTCTTCCATTCATATCATTTCCAGATTTCTATCTTCGGTGTCACTGATTCTTTCCTCCATCTGGTCAACTCTACTACCTAAGCTGACTATTTCATTCTACATTTCTTTTATTGAGTTCTTAATCTGCAGAAATTATATTTGGTTCTTTTTTAAAATTTCAATCTCTTTGGTAAAATGTTCATGTTGTTCTTTGATTGTGCTTCTGAGTTCAAGAAACTGCCTGTCTGTTAATTCAATCAGTTTATTGAATTAAATTTTAACATAAATTGACAAGTTTAAACTATACATTTGATGAAGGTTTTGCAAATTTACACAGTTGTGCAACCACCACCACATTCAAGATAGGGAACATGTCCATTACTTCAAAGTTGCCTCTTTGCCATTTTGCGATAATTCCCTACCCCCTACGTCCAGCCCTTAACACACTCTGTTCCAGTTCAGTCACTATAGATTTTCTTTTCTAGAATTTCATGTTAATGCAATTTTACATGATATAATTGTGAAGAACTTTCTAAGCAGTAATACAGTGGTAGAAGCTGCTAAATTTTCTTGCCACTTGCCCTAATTCAGCTGGTAAGGAGACAATGCCTTAACTGGATTTTAAAAGTTTATTACACACAGCATTGTAGACTGTATAAGTTTCATGTCCTCATCCATTCACTTGCTCCCCCCCCAAATTCCATGAGGTGGCGTGAAGGAGGGTTGAGGAGGGTGCTGCTCACCAGTGAATGTTAACAACTGAGAAACTCTGAGTTTAGGATACCTCCGATTTCTTAAACAGGCTGTGAGCAAATGTACCCAAATTTTGCCCCAAGGAGAGACAATATCTTTTTTATACAGGTTAGGAAACAAATCTCTTCTCTGACCTGGAAATAGATACTGTGTCTTGCTTCTAAGGACTTTGAATAGCAAACATCGTTAAAAAGAGACTTCTCAACAAAAGATATCACAAAATATGTAGAAATGCTACGGGGAATCGTCTCCCAACACTATACTTTTGACATCAGTTTATTTCACTTAGCTTAAAGCTCGTGCGAGTCATCCGTGTTAATGTGCATATCAATTTTCACCTTTTTATCCCTGGGCAGTGATCCACTGTATGGATCTAACACAATGAGTTGTAACATTTTAACAATTCACAAATATTTGGGTGGTCTCTAGTTCATAAAGGTCAAACAATTGTGGAAAGTTTTGTTGTTCCTGCTTCTTGTAGGGGAAGCAGAGGGAGGGCAGGCTCCCAGACTTCTGATTGATCCTTTTTGCTAGCCCTGTGAGTAGTGGTTCCAATAGCAGCAGCAGCCAAGTTTCTGGATGTGTCAGTAGAATCTTGGCTCCTGGATTATCACAGCTTTCCTCTTTCATGCTTCTCCCGCCCTAAGGTCCATAGCAGCTTCCTGCAGTTACTAATCTCTGTGAAACGTTACCTTATTTTGTTTTGTTTTTCTTTCTTACATTAGCCTTTTCAACACTTTTATAATCACTTTCTTGTTTTAAAATCCCTTTTGCTTGAAATACTGATGCCAAGTGCAATGTAGGCAATGAGTAGGATGGTTGCAGTGGCGATGGAGAGACAGGCAGGTTTGCACTATATTCTGTGCAAAGCCAAAACAACCTGCCGTTAGATTGGATGTAGGGACCGAGGGAAATACAAAAATCAAAGGTGATTCCTAATTTTGTTTAAAGTATTCGGTCTATTTCCAGAGATAGGGAAAAAATCAAAAGGAACAAATTGGGCAAGAAATATAACTGCTGACATTATATCTGTGAGCATTTAGGATGTCAAAGAAGGCCTTGTAATAGTATATTACTATTCGTGGATAATATATAATTTTGTATATTGTTTTCATTTTACTTCATGGGTAGAATAACATATATAATATTATTCTGCAGACTGTTTTTCTAAACTTTTATGTTTCTGTGTGTGTGTGTGTGTGTGTGTGTGTGTGTTGTGTAGCTGATGCAATGGTAAGCTGTCAGTAACTAGAAGTTATCTTACATCAAGACAACTGGAGAAAACAAAACAAAACAAAACTAAACAAAAAAACAAAACACTCTTATTTAGTTTTAATGAGGCTTAAGGAAGGCCCAGTTGAATCAAAGTGTTATCTCATATTCAGCTGTGGAGTCCTAGAAGGTAAAACTGTGATAATCATCTTTGTATCTCTAGCACTTAATACAGTAACTGGTCTAGAATAAGCTCTTAGTAAATGTTTGCTGAATGAATAAATGAGTAAAATCCACTACATCATGCAAATAGACATCCCTTCTGTGTGACACATAAATGACAGCATTTTTTTAGAGCAAATTTGAGAAACAAAACTCCTTAGCACTGAAGTTGATACAGATGCTGTTACTTGATGCGGAACTTGGCACAAACTGCAGCTCTAAATGGCCCAATGTGAGAACTGCATGTTTGAGAAAAGAATAGAAGGCAAAGAAGAAAAAGATGATAAAGCCTTATAGAACATTTCCTGAACAAGGCTCATTCCTGTTGGGGTGTAAAACACATTACATAAAGATAATTCATTAATGATACATAGTAATAACTAATTCATTTTGCATATTTAAAATAATATATATCTTAGGACAAAACACAGTATGGCAATGATTTTCACCTGTATTTAATATTTTTTAAATGGGTGTTTTAAACATTACCATTTCACTGTACATACTCATTGCATTTAGAATTAGAACATATTTCTTAAAACATGCCTTCATTTCATAGTACTATGTTTGTAATTATGTGCAAATATTTAAGCAAGTGAAATATAAAATACTCACTCATATTCTTAATGCATGTGGTATCCCAGTACAAATTTGTCACTCCAAATCACAACATACTTTCCTAAATAAGCTGCATATTGAGTCATTTGAGTAATACATAAAAAGTTGTAAAATAAATTGAGATCACACTTAGCCTAAACATAGAACACACTAAATTCCTGATGGGTATCCATACATTATAGAAATTAGACATTCAACTCTATAATTTAAAAACTACAGACACATGCTTCTAAATCAATGTCATTAAAAATCAGTCACAACACAGAAAATAACCATGAAAATATTTTTACAATAAAGATTTCCAAATCACAGATGATAGTCAAATTATTTTGAACAATATTCGACACTATAACAATTCAGTGTGATTTAGTCATTGGGACACCCCTTGAGAGATATTTGGTTTTAATCAAAGCAAATTTAATTGGTGAGACTGCCCTCCAAATTTTATCCCAAGTTAATTTATATATCTCCTGATCATCATCATAATTTATTTTATGTCTTTTTAATTTTTATACAACTGAGAAATTGTATTTATTATATAATTTTATATGACTAAATATTGCTACACTGCAGACATGATTTTAAAAATGCATGGTTTATATTAACATCCCAAACACATACATGAAACTATTATTAAAATTATGTGTTGATTTTTCTAGATGTCTATAAAAACAAATCAGCCCTTCAAAATGACCTAGAAAACTATTTTTCTTTTTGGAATACAATTCTATTCATATTCTCCAAGTAGCAAGTGAGAATGCATGAGATGTATCTGCCATTAAACCTTGTGTGAAATATAAATACTAAATCACCTAACAGAGTCCTACCTCAGCTTCTAAATGGAATAATTTATAACATCTTTGAAGTCTAATCATGTGGGCTACACTTAGCCACCTGGACATTTTCTTTCCTGCAGACAATTTGCAATGGTGTAGGAAAATATTTTGTTTGTTTATTTCTTGTTAAACAGATATGACAAAATTATCTTTATAGAGTGATAGCATTTTTTATTTATTTTTTTTTTTACTTTCAGAGTAAAATAGTCCATTTGCAGCACCTTGATATAAAGGTAAACAAATAATTATTATTAATATTAATAAAACACTATGGCATATACTGAAAGCATGATTCAACAATGACTAAGAATTTCAAAAGAGAAAACACTCCAAGTAGTGTCCATCTGCATTGTAACATATTGAATAAAGATTCTTGGAAGAAGTTGGAGAGTTATACTTACTGAGCAGTCTAGACAATTAAGTAATTACACAGTTTGATTGAAAAATATATGTGGTTCATTAAAATAGAGACTCTAGCTCCACTTTTCTAGCTCAGCTTCTATTCACATGCCAAATTTATACTTTAATTAGAACAAAAGATCGACATTAACTTCAATGCAACCTAATAATTCATAATAATGACTGTATATTAATCTCTTGAGCTTGCTGGAATATAGCACATGACATATGGTATAGTACAGGCACCTGTGTGGTCCTTTGAGGACTGAGGTGGTACATACTCATTAGCCCTTGGAAAATAAAATCTGTCTCCCTCTGAGAAAAGCTACCTCAGTGTTTATTGGCTTAAGACATCAAAGGAATTAGACATAATACTGTTTGGCTCTGTCTATACTCATTAAAGCTTTGTCTAGATGTAGGCACTGTATCAAGTGCTCCTGAGTTAATTCTTGACAGAATCCTGCTGAAGAGATTAGAGTAACCATGCATTTCTTTGGCTTCAATGATTGAATTTTGGCAAAAACATCAAAATTACGATTTTGGTTAAAGAAAATGATATAACTATATACTTCAAACAGAAAATAATCTAACCAGATACATTATTAAAATTTGAAGCAGCTTCTTTTTCTTGAATGTTACCTAAAAGTGCCTCAATTTAATCATTTGCTTTGTAAATTCAGATACAATCTGAATATGAGATTGTAAGTGTCATTAAGAAATAGGTCGCCTCACAACGAGCAAGCTCTCTAGATTCTTGGCATTCCCAAGTATGCTAAAGTTACCTCCATGCACATCTTCGAAGGGTAATGTAAGGTATTATGGAAATAAGACATTGGCTGATTTACAGATAAATGAATATTGAGACAAATAGATCTTAAAATTATTTTATCAGGGAAAAAAATAAAAGTCAATTTAAAAAGCCCAATCCCATAGCTAAAGTACATCTAGTAAGAAAAAAACAGAAAATTGAGTGGCCATGGTGATGACCAAAAGAGGTTAGATTTAAAAAAAAATTTCTTTGCAACTGTTCTTTTAAATTCATGTCATTTGAAACTTTGAATTGCATAAAACAAACCGACTTAACTGAAAAATATTTGCACTTTAAATAGAGTGCTTAGAATTCTGTGAAGTTTTTTAAAAAATCTTTCAGAATAGCAGATTCTAATGAGGCTCTTTGAAGCTAGCAATTTAAACTCAGGGAAGAAATATAGATTCACTAGTGCAGCTAGGCAGAATATTTTTCTCAAATATCATATTGCTTGTTTTTATCCACTGAGTGGCCTCTGTGCGCCTATGATGGAACTATTCTGTTGTTGATATATTTACTGGAATATGCGGACCCATTTCCCTTCTGATAAACACATGGATTGGCAGTTTAAAATAATTCCTTTCTATTAAGAGACATAGATGGATGTTGAAATCATCATGCTAAACAAAATAAGTCAGAAAGAAAAAGTCGAGAACCATATGATTTCACTCACATCTGGTATGTAAAACTGAAAGCAACAAACAAACAAGACAAACAAAAACTCATAGACACAGACAACAGCTTAGTGGTTACCAGAGGGTCAGGAGGGAGGGAGGGTTGTAGAAGAGCGAAAAGAGGGTCAAATAGATGGTGATGGAAGGAGAACTGATAATGGGTGATGGACAGACAATGTGATATACAGATGATGTATCATAGAATTGTACACTTAAAACCTATATAATTTTACTAACCAATGTCACCCCATTAAATTTAATAAAAAAGAGAATGTGTGACTAAAACACATTTAAATAACCTAGTAAATCAAATAGATGACAATGCATTACTCTCAGAGAAACCTTAATTTTTATAGCAATTATACATTACACATACCACATGACGTCTCCTGAGAACATTTTTGGCTATGTCTACCAATTTATTTATCACAGTTTTTCATTTGAGGCAAAGATGCTGATTCATCATTAGGCAGATGATAAATCACCATTTGTTTTTGTAACGTTTATCTTTCCAGTGGGGAAACCTACTGTATGCTCTCTGTATATATCTATTTAATTTAAAATGTGAATTAGCTATTCAGAGTTTTTGAGGCTGATATAAAACTGTGGTTGTCAATCCCAGCGCATGCTTTTTTTTTTTTTTTTTTTTTTCAGTGAAATTACACAGGCATTTTGAGGAGGAAATTGTGTGACATGTGGCTTCTGTTCTCTTTTTACTATTTTACATCTAGTTGCCATGATATTCTACAAAGGTGCATTTATTTTTAGTGCTCTTATAGGTATCTTCTAATTTATGTACATATGTACACCATTGTTGGGGTAGGTCGGCTACTATCATAATGAATGATGCAATTTCTTTCTTCAAACTCCTTCATTAACCAGTGAAGTGGCAGACTACACTGTCTGATCAGTTATGCAGAAATACGTTAAATTGTCAATTCTATCACTTTCTATAACTAAACAATTCTTCTGTTTTCTGCAGCACTTGTTGTGAAGTACATGGGACTTGATACCAGAGGGCCCGGCAGAGAAATATACTTCAGCCATTTTTATTAGCTGTGGAACTTTGGATAAGTCACTTAATCAAGTTTCCTCATTTTTTAAAAATAGATTGTTGTGGGGTTTCAATCAGTAAAAAACAAATATGTGCAAAAATCTTGAACAATGCCTGACATGTAGCCGGCACAGATATTAGCTTTCCCTGCATCCCCTTTCTTTGAGAAATACAATGGTTATTCTCTTTCTCTCTCTCTTTAATGGTATTATTAATAGCAAAGCTTTAGGTACCTCTTGTTACTGTGATTACCTACTGTGTGTTACCTAGGATTAATGTATGTTAGAAATTCTTAAATTTCAGTGTTCATAATGATCATCTGGGAAATCTTTCGGCAGATGAAGATTCCTAGGCCTTACTCCCCAAATCCACATTTGAGAAACATTGATTTAGATTGCTGATTTAATACTGCATTAAAATATGCTCTCATGAAAGCATTTAACTCAATGCTTTCCTTCCTGACTTCTGGTGTCATGTAGAAACTCTGCCCACTTCCCTCTGCCCCCAAGCATGCAGTCCTTTGCCTGGATTTCCTGGCACAGTTTTTATTGGTCAGGTACAGTCAGAGAATGAGCTAGTCCTTAATTAAAGCAGTGATTCCAGCCCATACAGCATTTGATAAAATGGTCGGTTGCATAGGATGCACTGGAAAAGATTATTTATAACCATAGCATCTCAGGGAGAGAGCTGGATTTACTGCATGAGAAAGCAGAGAAGCTTAAATTCCAGTAGTGCTTTTGCTACTATGGTACTTAAATATGTGACAATAGCCAAGTTTCTTAATCACTTTGGCTTCAGTTCCTGCATCTGATGGGCTGATGATGTTTTCCCTGGTTGAAGGTAACGTGCTAGGGCTTAGACTGGAATGTCTCCTGGGCTTCCTTTTGACTCCAGAATCTGTGCTTTTTCACAAAGGACAGTGTCCCATGTGTAACCTTCCTGAACCTAAGTTCCAGTGGTATGAATTTGCCACATTTTCTTGGCAGAATAACCATTTATGAATTATGTCTTGATATAATTCTACATACCGTAGGAAGGATTATGAGAATTATCAGACACTCAGATATCTCATCAAGAATTGAAACCTACTACTAGTTCACCAAAAAACACTTGTTATTAACTTGCATAGTATTTTATTTACTTGGATCTATTGGGAGGGAGAAATTAATTATGTAAATTTGGAGGAACCCTGAGGTATGAGACCATAGCAGTAATATTCCTAGTTAAGAGGTTTGTTGCAGACAAAGATGTAGAACTACATCTATTGAACTGGTGGACATTCGTTGCTTCACATAATCTCTTCAATAGACTAATAAAAACATGTTAATCCACAGTTAACTTCAGTTTTCAAATATCAAATACCATATAATTTAGAAGTGAAGAATACATAATACTGTGATTTTTAATTTGCATATGTGGTAACTAGGTAACTAGGTAACTACGTACATAATCATTAAATAAAAATGTACAAACAAAAATATTTTGTGCTTCAAAGCTCTTATAGACAAAGGGAGTGAATTTACCTAGGATTTTGTTCTAAACTGATAAACTGTCAAACTGATAATTATTTATCTTTGCTTTAACTTCAAGTCCAAGTGAAAAACTGGAATTAACCCATAAAGCTTGATTAAATATTTAATATCCTTTGGAAAAAGGTAGTCTATTCTTTGGCCAATACATGTCTGTATGTGTACTCCCACCTCTTTTCTGTTGTTGGTTTCTATGGAGCAAGAAGGGGCACTAGAGCTGAGGTATGCAGGAGCCTTGTCCTCTTAGCTCTTTTCTGTAGGCACTCCTCAACATGGCAAATGCTTTCAAACAAACAACTATATTGGAAAAAAAAAATAAAAAAGAAGAAGAAGAAGAAGAAGAAAAAGAATAAAGAAGGAAAAGTAAGGTAGTTTCATTTCCTATGTAAAAATATGTGCACACAAGCAATTCAGATGAAAATGGATTTCTGCTTGAATTATCTAGCTAATTTCCTCAATTCTCTTATTTGCTTTTAGCAAATAAACATTACTTATGGTAAAAACATCTGACCCTTATGAATCAATTAGTCAATACTGATTCATTTCTTCCCCTCAACTTTAGGTTTCCTTTAAACTAAGATTAGGCTTATACTCATCCATGATGAAAAGCAAAGACTAAGATATACAAGAAACTGTCAGTACGTTGCTCTGGAGGTGTATAACAGGAAAACATGTTTGAATGTTGTGTTAAGTAGAGGGGAAAAAAAATCATGTGAAATAGTCTGAAGATATATTTCCTAAGGCAATTTGCTTTATCCAATATTAGAAGAAAAAAATACCAAATCAATTTCTAAGGGCAAGCTAAAAGTTTAAACTGTCACTTAACAGAATTCTAGGGTTTCCGGGAATAATAAATGCCAGAGCCATTCAACAACGATGTCAGTGTGAAAAGTTTCATTTTCCTCATGAGAAAAGAATTGAAGTGTGGGAAAGACATGTTCTTATGTTAACACTATCTTATCTGCATACAATTTGGAACCTGAATATCATCTACATTTTCATCATAGTCACAATTAAGGATAAAGAAGGAAAAAATATCAAAAGTTTCCCCATAGAATTAAGAAGCTTTTTTTATTGACTAAAACAACTATTTCTTTCATAAGCCTTTTTGTCAGTGGCAGAAGTGGCAATTTAATGCTTTTTAAGACATTTGGGATTTTCAAAGAAAAATCTTTGCTACTTTCCTGTGGAAATTATATGCCTTACAGAAAAGAGTTTCTGTGAAAAGTGCCTCACAGAAAAGAGTTTCTGAAAAGATACAAGAAGGAAAAGCAATGTGAGATGCTTTAATTTTAGAGTAGCTCTGTTTCAGTGCTTCCAAAAGAAACAACACAAAAAGAAATAAGAAATATTTTTTCCCTCATTAAACATATATCATTTCAGAAACTTTTAAAAAATCAACTGAGGCAAATTAGAGGTTTCAAAGCAAGTCACCTTTTAAGTTGTTAGGAAAAAAATTTGCATTTAAATTGCTCTATACAGCTACCTTGAGATTTTCCCCTGGAATGTTTATGGCTCTTTTTTCATTAATACTTAAAAAAAAAATACGATTTCATAACCAGTGTATTACTACATCTAGTTGTGTTAAGGACAGGCACTTCATTTCATAAAATAGAAACATTCAAAGTGGTTTTGGTCAACCAATCATTCAGTCAGAATACTTGAATTCTTCATATTGAATACTTAATAGTGAAGTTAATCTGAAACCATATCAACTCTCCATTTCTATTACAGAAACTAGGTCATTAATAGCTCTAACATAGGGAACAACTTCTGTTCCTACGTATTTTATCCATAGGAGCAAAAATTGTCCAAAACTTCTTGAAACTTTTCCCCCCAAATATTTTATATATATAAAAATACAGCAGATTTCTTTTCAATAGATAAATCATAAGCATTATTTCAATAACTTGCTTTTACATATTCAGAAATGCAAATATAAGAAAATATTAAATGTGCAAAATGCTCTGTTTACATGTCCGTTAAAAAATACAATGTGATATAATAGCTGTAGATTGGTATAAAAAGCCATTGGGGGAAAAAGTCTTCAATGTCTGAAAATCTGGTCATATTAGAGCTTTTGCTTGAGGAATTGTAAACAAACTTTTTAAAATGCCGAGAGTTTTCTCAGTTCTTTCCAACCAAGACACTCTCAAACACATCAAGTCCTGCTTTGAAGTAAACCTGAGCTGAATTAATGCTGTGCAACACCTCTGACACGGCTTCTTGAAGGGTCTCATTTGATGCAAGTGACTTGCAGTGCTCCCAAGCCTCCAGGAGTATTGAAAACTGGCTTGTCTTCTCATCAAGATGGTATAGGATGTTTCTAAAAAGAAATATGACATTTGTAAATGGTTGATGCACAATGCCATTTTCATATCGAACATTGTCATGAATATTTCCAGTGATGTTTGCAATACAAGTTATAAAATTATAGCATTTTTCAACCTCTAATGAATTAATGAATATAGACATTGATCATCAAAAGTTTCCCATAGTGATGAGAGAGATAATCAGACATTATGCGCATCCTAACTACTTTAGCAAAAAATAGGTTGTTTAAAAAAAAAATTCAATCTGAATCTGATGAAGCTTCTAAATCTAATTGCTAATAAATATAAGAGACAGAGAAATATGTAAACGATACCAGAGTGTATCATCCACAAAATACAGACTGTGGGAAACTCTACAGGACACCTGATCCAGTTTATTCAACAAATATGCATATATTACAATAAACACAGACAAACAAACAAACAAAAAAACAGGTGAAGGAGGATCTCCTCTACACCAGGATTTCTTATCCTTATGCTATTAACATTTGGGGTTGGATAATTCTTTGTTGTAGCAGCTGTCCTGTGCATTGTAGGATATTTAGCAGTATCTCTGGCCTCTACCCACTAGATACCAGTAGCACCCCTCCTTTAATTGGCTCAGTCACTTTGGGCTGCTATAACAGAATACCATACACTGTGTGGCTTAAACAACAAATATTTATTTTTCACAGTTCAAAATGTTAGAAACTCGAGATCAGGTACCACCACAGTCCTGGTCACCAGGGTTCTTTGTGAGAGGATTCTTCCTCATCATTGTCTCCTATGGCATTCCTTGTTGCATTGAGAGAGAGAGAGAAAGAGAGAGAGAGAGAGATCCTGTCTTTTCTCTTTTTCTAAGGGTATTACCCATCATGAGGGTCCCATACACATTACCTAATCTAACCGAATTACCTTCCAAAGGCCCCAACTCCAAATACCATCACATTGGTGTTATGGTTTTATCATATGTACTTTGGGAGAATACAAACATTTAGGTCCATCACAGTTATAAAAACCATACACGTCTCCAGACTGCCAAAATTGTCCGTTACAGGGCAAAATTGCCCTCAATTAAGAACTATGGCTTTAGACTAAACGAAACATAACAACCAATCACAAAATATAGGTTCTACTAGGCCTTCAAACAAACTCTAAAAATTGGAAGTTGTGTAAAATTGAATATTAATTGAAGATCTGCTAATATTATAAATTGTTTGTGTTTTAGGTGTGATAATGGTATCAGTACATTTTCAAAAAGTGTCAGTACTTTCTAGAAATACATACAGTAACATTTGTAAACGAAAGGTTATTATGTCAGGGATTTGCTTCAAAATATTTGGGAGGAAAAGGAGAGTGGAGCAATGGACAGAATAGTGGAACAAGATTAATCATTAGCTAATAATTGTTAAAATTGAATAATGGGACTCATTATACTATTCTCTATTTGTTGTCTATATTTGATATTTAGAATATAATCTTCTCATAAGTGTGGAATGTGTAATAAGATGATGTCCTGAAATTTATCCAAATTTCTAAGAAAGAGGAATTTGGCCTTGAACAAGTCTAATGAGGTTACTTTTATTTATTGATAGATAGAAAGAGGTGCATTTTGGTGGAAACATATGGATTATTTCATTATTTGACTTATTCCCAACCCAAATTAGCTGAAATAGCTGAGATTCCATGACCTAATAAAAGAGGTAAAATACAGTCATCAAATTGTCATATTAGAAATGTAAGGTCTCATGATAACAAATAAGGATTTGCTACTGGGAAAGTTCAGAAAAAAGTTCATAATGGAGAATATTTGAATTTCATCTTGAAAGATGATGAGAATTAAAAGTTATACATGTTGGGGTGGCCGGTTAGCTCACTTGGTTAGAGTGTGGTGCTAAGGTTGCGAGTTCCATTCCTACATGGGCCACTGTGAGCTGCGCCCTCCTTAAAACAAACAAACAAACAAACAAAAAAGTTACAAATGTTTGGGAAAGGAAAGAAGCTAGAAAGTAGTGACAGCATCCCATGTAGGAAGAATAGCATATGTGAGGGTCTGGATTTATGAAACACCTTGGTGTTCTCAGTGGATCAATGTCAGTGTGTCTTCATGACCAGAGTGCAAGGCAAGAGTGGTCAGCTATGGAAAAGCCAGGAGCGCAATCCATGGCCGTATCACATAGGGCCTTCCGTACAAAGCTAGGGAGATCACACTTTTTCTTATGGACAATCTGAAACCAGAGAAAGGTTTTCAACAAAAGAAAGAGAAAGGTTATAGATTTTATTTTGGAGTAATTGATTGGTTATAATATACAGCATGGAGAATGATTTAGTCCAGACGAAAGGTCACAAAGATGTGAGTTATACAGTGACACTTAAGTTTAAGAAGATGGAGTAAGGGCCACAATATAAGATTTCATTGGTTTATACTTTTTCCTAGCATTAACCTCAGTTTTATATGGAGCTCTAGATCATCTTTTTCTATCTCATCAAGGCTCCTCTACCTCAGGATTCCACTGAAACCTACCTAATGACACATGCCAGAACGCTGTAAGTCATCTCTTTTCCTTACATACCCAGCTGATTTCTGATGAAATTCACTTCATCTTTTCAGTGTCTTTTCTTCTATGTTGTGTGACCCTAATCCCTATAACTTCAAGGATATGCTATGATATCCTTATATAATATAAGGCAGGGTTGAGAAATATGTTACTTTTCTTATCAGGTCTAATTCAGTGTTGTGAACAGAGGAGGTCTTCAATCATGGTGATTTAATGTACTTACATGTTTGTGAGGCTTAGTTCAGTGATGGGAACTTAGTAGACCCTTGATAATGCCAGCATAGTTACATAATTTCAGGTTATTTTGCATTATAAGCAATAACAACAATAATAATTTAAGAACAACAGACATATCTTAAAACAAATCAGTTGACGAGTACATGGTGGGTGTCAGTGGGGTAGAAGATCCTTAAACTCAGAGGTGATTTCAATTAATTTTTCTCCCCCAAAAGTTTCTTTTAAAAGGGAACTGTCTCTCCAATATTCCAATATCATCGATCTTTGTGCCTATGAGTAAACTTGGCATTGCATGAATTAAATAGAGCACAGCAAGAAAGATACTCTCCAGATTGCAAATATTCTTGAATTCAACTATACACTTTATATTGAGAAACATATATGCCCTGGATGTGGGAGGGGAAAGTAATCCTCCAAATGAAGTGGCACGTGGATTATAAGCGATGCTCTGGCCATGGACTGTATTTTGAGGAAAAATTCAATCTACTTCCAGGAGTAGAACACTCTTTAAAATAGAGACTTCCCTTCTGCTGTTCCCACATTATTTATAAAATTAAAGGGATCTTCGGAAGCGATTCAAGCATGCTAACGTAATCAAATAAGCAATTCTATATCTATATACATATACATATGTATATATGTATTTTATGTGTAAAAGTTGCTTTGATTATATCAAAGTGACTTAAAGTAGTAAGAATTAGCAAAATAAGGAATGGAAGTTCCTCTCAATGTTAGTTTTATATCATTAAAAGGGAAAATACGAAAGAAACCGAATAATACAGGGAAAGCTTGATACAACCACAGAATTTTCCCAAATGGAGGTGAAGCTGCCTCAAATAGTCTCGCGTATTCTCTTCTGCATGACCATACCTACACAAAAGTTACTTTTTTCATGTTAACATCATCTTTCTCAATTGTCTTTAAAAAATTAATAATAAGGGAGTGGGTTTTTAGTGTCAGGATACAGATCAAATATGTTTAAATTCATAGTGAATCATTTAAACAAATATATGTAGTAATGGAAAAAAATGGTTTAGTAATCAAAGTACTTCGAAGATAAAAAATGTTTAAAATATAAATTTCATTATTCAATCTTTAAAAAACTTTTAGACAAATGATTTACCAATAAGAATAACTAAATTAGTACAGTAACTATACTAAATCATCTTTAATGATATTTATAACTTTGAATTCTCTCCCTCCGCTTGCTCTGTTTCACGTCTAACTATAAATCGTTTCATGGCACATGTATTTCCAGAATTTAAGAGTGCAATACACATTTTCAAAAGCTATACCACATACTTCCATTCCCTGAGGGATTATTGCTCAGCATGCTAACAAACAAAAATATAATCTTTGTTATCCAGAGTTTCCCCTTAAATGAATTGTCAGAGTGCAATTAATATATTATGGGGTGCATGTTTAATGATTTTCAGGCTGTTATAGTGACTTTTCTACACTTTCAAAACCCACTGGCATGAAATACATTCCCATCTAACATTCTATGATTATTAAATGTTAAATGTTATTAATATTATTAATATTCTATTTAATGATCAGATTATATTAATAAAACATGCTCATAAAGGTTACAGGATTAATCTTTCAATGATAATTCATTTAAGCATGAGCCCGGTCTCTACTATATGCATGTAAAATTTCAACCATAACTATTATAAAATATCTAGAAGAGAGATAAAATGAAAGAATAAAAATACATCTTAAAAAGAATGTTTAGTTATAAAGAACAAGAAGTACGATTAGTGCTTTTTTTTTAAAAAAACTGGAAAGCAATACATAATTTCTTAAAGACCAATGAAATGGAGTCTGCAGTGTGACAATATTTGCTTTTTCTAACTAGTAAGAAACACGGTAACATACTTTTAAAATGACTGTAAACAAACCATGTGAATCGAAATGAATCCTTTTTTGGTTTGTGAAATTCTACAAGGAGCTAAACACATTTTCCATATGCTACATGATTCAAGTAGTAGGCTGTGGCAAGCTATTATGTAAGATAAACACTCATATCCATTTCTACCCAAATTGGACACAAATCAGAATAAAACCACAGATACTAAGATTCTAGTTGAAAATAAGCAACCAGAATTTTTCATCATAATTTAAGAGAAAAACATTCATTTTGGGTAGCTGCTGATATAACTTAAGTTAGTTGATCTTTAACTATAATAGAAGCTTTTCACCTTGATAGATTTCTTTACCTTAAAACAAATTGAATACAACAAAAATATTTTCTTTACATTTTCATGAGAAGGATAATTTCTCCTATTGATTTTCAGACGTAGCTCATCTTTTCCCATTTCTGTTTTGTGTACTGAAAACCATTTAGTTTCCTGCTTACATAAAATACATTCCTGTATTTGGAGCCCTTTTCCATATTGTTTTAATATTGAACAGAAAAAAAAAAGACAAAACCCAGCCATGTTTTTACATTTCATCACACATATTTCCATATATTACTTAGTTCTGAGAACTTTCTTACATATTCAATCATTAACCCTAAGTAGTCCAGAATCATTACCGGGAAGCAAAACTACTATTGTACCATTTTTTGACATACAAATACTCTGTCTTCTAAAATATTTCAGTTAGGTCAATGCTTCCGATGGAAGTTTCTAAGCCCCAAATCTTTTTATTCCTACGTAATGTCACCAAAATTGAACCTCGTTTAAATGAGGTAAGATTTCTAAAATATGTACTATATCAGAGGATCAAATGTGTCTCTGCTTCTCAGTTATGCACCCATATTTTTCAGATTAGGGCAGACTGGGAGTGAACCACTAGGTAGTCAAAAAGCACATTTATGGTAGACAAAAAAAGTAGGTGGAAAGAAACTGAGAAAATACATTGAAGAGTTTCCAAATCAAGAGTCTTTTTCAACCACAATGAATTATTCCTTAGTGAACCACTCCTGGTCTTACACACACCTGCTTTAGTCCAATTCAGAAAATTTCCTTGCAGAAAGAATGGACTATGTTATCAATTCAATAAATCATCATTTTATTTGCATATACACAACATGTACCTCAGTATGGCATGTAGAGACATCAGACCTAATTAATATAGTATTTAATAGAAATCATTTTAGTAGTTATCATGTTTAAAATAACATTAATTCCACCCTCATGCCTATCTTCCCTCATCTGTAACCATTTGGATCTTATAAATGTAATTCATACAGTCATCTTGACCCACACAAAACACAGAGCCTACTAGAAGGAAAATGTAATACATTATTGATGACACTAATGAAATTACAACACACATCACTCATTTTAATGGGTCTGTTTCAATGACACATCACGGTGACCAGGAAAGAGCAGCACCAAATTCAGAAACCTAATTAATAACTCCCGGCAGCATCAGTGAAGGAGATGAAGTGTCTCTACTCAACTGACAAATCTTCTCCACTCAGCTAATGCAAAGGAATACTGAAGAAAATGTATTTTGAAACAAAGGTATCTAAAGTCTTCATGAGTCATTTCCTTGTGTGTGAATTAGCACATTGATGATGGGAATGATGACTCTCTTTTAACTGTTCCTTCTTATATTCATAAATGGGCACAGGATGCCACCCATTCTAAACTTGAATTAACATTCGTTACACCCCATGTTGAGAAACTCCAGAGTGCAATCACACTAAATAAGGTCATATCTTTCAAAATTGACTGGATATACATGTTGAATGCAGAGGAAAAAGGTCAGCTCAACTTACAATCACTGCTAACTCTTCTCAGGGACTACCTAAATGTACCCCATAGTTAAATTGGATTATTTATATCAACATTAGAAAATATTATTTGATACTATCTCCATGAGAATTCACAAAATATATAGCTGTACTATGTATAGTACACGTTTTGAGCTAAATTTGAATTTGGTCTATACTAGCAAAGGCAAAATGAGAATTAAGATCATTGTTGATATTGTCAAGCCATCAACTCACTCTGCAGACAACTCTGAGGCAAAAAGACATGCGTGGTAGATTGTTTGCAAAAATGGCTACAATGTTCTCCTTATATGCAGATCAATTCAAAATATGACTCTACAGCTCTTTCTATAAAGAGATGGAATTTATTTCCTGACCTCTTGAATCTGGTTTGGCCTTAATATTTGCTTTGACCAATAGCATGTGGCATACTTGTATGTGTTGAGCCTATGCCTTAAAAGGTCTTGGCATGTTTCCTCCCGTTCTGTGGAACCTTGCCAAACCACCACGTGAGCAGTCCTGTATTAGTCTGTTAGAGAAAGAGAGAACACAAGGAGCAGGGAGGAGCTATTCAGCTGAGGCCTTCTTATCCTAGAGCCCCAAGCCAAGTTGTCAGGAGAAGCATTGGGTTGCAGACATAAACACAGCCAAGAGATATCTAGCCTGAAGTAGACCAGAAGAATCACCAGCTGAGTCCAGCCTAGATGGTCATATTAAAGAATTATGAACAAACTATATAGTTGCTTTAAGCCACTAAATTCTGGGATGATTTTCAATGGAAGAACAATTGATATAATTTGGTAGTGTTTTTCTTTCCTGTGGCAAAGAAAGGACTTAGGTTGCTATAGGCATCAGTTCTCTCTTTCTATTAATATCATTGATACAGTGCAATGCATGATGTGGATGTGACAGTTCTTTAAAAGACTGGATAAATTCAGAATACACTTTTGGAAAATTGTGCCAAACATTTCTCATGAAGTATGCATTACAAAGTTAGAATATTTACATTGATTCATTAGAAGTTGAAAAATAATATAAGTTTGTAATGGTAGGTGGGATTTTTACCACTAAACAGAAATATAAGTTAACGACCACAGCATCATATATTTTTTTTCAATATGGATCATCTTACTGAGTTACAGCCCAAGAAAGGGATAAAATGATTGATTCTGCCTGTTCCTATTATGAGTACATATGAAATAAAACAGACAACAGTAGACAGAGTAAACAACTGTATTGTATACAGTTAATGTCTCAAGACTTCTCAGTCCATCCAACTACATTTTTCCTCAAGAGAAGTTTGCTGAGAAAGAGAATATCCCTTAAGATATTCAAGGAAGACTCCTCTTGAAATCACAATACTTGATGGTTTATAAACAAAGAAAAAAATTCCATTTCTACTCTCACAACTTTCCATTAAATCAAAAAGGGACACATAAATCAGACATAAATAAATAAATAAACAAACAAAACAAACAATCAAACAGACAACAATCTTTATCACCTTCCAGAATTTGGATAAGATGATAATACAGTTGACAACTTTTTATTCACACTCATGTAATTGTTTTCTCGTTTTATTTCAATTTCATCATTGCTGTTTTCTTTTATCTTACTCTAACTATATACATGACCTAAATCTCAATATTTAGATCACTTTTTTTTTCAGCTTATTTGGAACTCACTTTCTTTTGGTATTTCAGATTCTACTCAACAGCAGGTAGGATCTATCACCTTCCAAGGACAACTTTATTTGAATACTCTATAGGCACTTGGCAATTAACACAATTTATTTTCATCTATATCCCAAATATTTGCATTATTCTGTCCTTACCTCATTACCTTTAGTAAACAGCAGTGGGAAGGTCACAATACCAAACAAACTTCAGCTTTTTTAAAAATTTATTTTCTGATCCCACAATGAAAAGGATGTGAGCTATTTGTTTTGAAAATACAAAAGCAAAAGTTTATAACCTAGTCTGTGTCTATTTCAACAAAATGAGTAAGTAAGCCAATATTGACCTTTTTTGCTTTATTCTACTCAACTGCCCTTATTAAACATAATATAAGTAAGTCATTCTGTTAGTTGTTCCAGGGATAGAAAACTTTACAGTCTATGTTGAAAGACAAGTACAAGTTGAAAGACAAGTACATAATGAATATATTAAATAATATAATATAATGCATTTAGAATATTACATGGTATAAAATTATTTAATTTTATATTTTACAAACCTTTCACTTTATTCTCTTCTATATACATTAGAAAATACTGCTTTGTAATAAGTGTTTTTGTGTATCTTGTCTCTATAACTATATCATTTACCCTATGTGCATATAGTGCAATATTCTGTAAATATTCTATGCCATGTTTACCATATGCCTTGTGGTTTGTGGGTAAAGCTCCAGGAGTAGATCCTAAAGATATCAATTTAACTTCACTCATCTGATTCCAATTAACATAATGTTAATTTTGATAACACAGTCCCAATTAAGTCAGAATAATTATTAAACCAAATTGATTATTTCTGCAATGGGCATATGACCAAATCTTGGAAACAAAATTTAAGGGAGATTTTCTGCAGGACTCTAAAAGCAGTAGTTTCTTGTTTTTCTAAGACAACCATTGAAAGTTAATCATTTTTCTCCTTTTGAATAGTGTGGGTCATGGACATCAAATCTGTAAATGCAATATCCATTTTTTCCTATTGGAAAAAAATCAGCCTTGATATGATACCATGGAAGGCAGAAGAGAAAGACAGAAAGAAACTTGTTTGGTCATATGATAGAGATGGTGAATCAAACCAATTTAAACTCTGCTCTGCCTCTTGACTTTCAGTTATGTGAGTTAAGCTACTTTACTCTTTAAGCCAGTTTAAGTAGGGTATTATTATATTTTCAATCAAATGTATCTACATATAATAACTATATAATCAAGTGATTACTAATATATTTGATTATATATTGATTATATAGCTGTTAACTGTATAGTTATTAACTACACATATATTCTCCTTAATAACTATAGATTGTTTTTTCTTTTGACCAGAAAAATTTAGATAATACACTTAGCTGACATTTCAAAATGACTTTCTTGAGGTAATAACTGTATGATTTCTCTTGAATAGCAAATATATTATTCAAGATGATTTTATAAGTTCAAAATCAACAGAATGTTATATTTGTTTAATTTTACCTAGAATGAAAAATAAGTACAAAGTAGAATGATTGACCTATTGAAACTATGAACATTGATCACAAAGGATAAAGGTATTTAATAAAATTATGTTTAAAGGTAAAATTACTCTCAAAAACTAGAGAGATTACCTTTCACATTTTACAGAATTGTTACACATGTTAAATTACTAAATATTCACTTTTAAAATGTAACAAAAATAATGTTTTAGAGGCACTATGTGATGCTCCTCTTTAACTCAGTAAATTTTCTCACAATTTATTTGAGTATTACTATCTGTAACTATTTTTGCTACATAAGGAAACAAAATGTAGTTACACCTGTAAACAAATGGATACATATACAATTTACTAAGCAGATTAAAAGGAAAAACTAAAATCATTTGACTTTAGAAGTCCTATTAATTTTTTTCAAAATGTAAGTACTGGGTAGGCAAATTGCTATTGATTATGTTGAAGCTTATGGTAAAAAAAAATGCAGAACAAGCATTTGACAAAAATAATATCCATTTGTGATTAAAAACAAACAAAACAAAACAAAAAAACTGAACAAAATGGGTATAGAGGGAATAGACAGATGTACCTCCTCAACATAATAAAGGCCACAACTGAAAACCCCACAGTTAACATCATATTCAATGGTGAAAAACTGAAAGCTTTTTCTCTAAGTTCATGATCAAAACAAGGCGTTGACTCTTGCCACTTTAATTCAACATGGTATTGAAAGTCTTAGCCATAGCAATTAGGTAAGAAAAAATAAATAAAAGGCATTCTAATTAGAAAGGAAGAAGTAAAATGGCCACTGTTTGCAGATGACATGATATTACCTATACAAAACACTAAAGACTCCATCAAAACACTGTTAGACCTAATAAATTCAGTAAAGTTTCAGGGTACAATATCAATACATAAAAATCTGCTGGGTTTCTTTATGTTAATAATGAACTATCAGAAAGAGAAATTAAAGCAATCTTATGTACAATTGCATAAAAAAGGAATAAAATACTTAGGAATAAATTTAGCCAAGGAAGTAAAAGATATATATATATATATTGCACTAATAAACAAATTGAAGAACCAGCAATAAATGGAAAGAAATTCCATGCTCATGAATTGCAAGAATTAATATAGTTAAAATGTCCATATTACACAAGCAATATACAGATTCAATATGATCCCTATCAAAATTCTCAACGGTATTTTTACAGAAGTGAAACAACAAAAAAATCCTAAAACTTGTTTGGAACCACAAAATACCCCACATAGCCAAAGCAATTTTGAGAAAAGTGAAAAACAAAAAACAAAGCTGGAAGCATCACATTCCCTGATTTCAAACTATACTACAATACTACAGTAATTAAAACAGTATGGTGTTGGCGTAAAAACTGACACATAGATCAATGGAACAGAAGAGAAGTCCCAGGAAAAAAAAAATCACATATGGTCAATTAATTTATGACAAAGGAGCCAAGAATATACACTGGGGAAAGAACAGTCTCTGATAAATGGTGCTGGGGAAATTGGACAGCCTCTTGAAAAAAAATGAAACTGGACCACTATTTTCCAGCAGACACAAAAATGAACTCAAAATGGATTAAAGAATTGAAGAAATACCTGAAACCATATTTTATGAAGAAAAATAACATAGGTGACAAACTTCTTAACATAGATCTTGGAAATGATTTTTAAAATCTGACACCAAAAGCAAAAGCAACAAAAGCACTACCCCAAACTAAAAACCTTCTGCAAAACAAAGGAAACCATCAACAAGATAAAAAGGCAACATATTGAATGGGATAAAATAATTACAAACCATATATCTGATGCAGGGCTACTATCCAAAATATATAAAGAACTCATAAAATTCAAGAGCAAAAAACTCCACAAATTATTAAAAATTAGCAGAAGATCTAAATATACAGATGGTGAACAGGTACCTGAAATGATGATTAACATTCTTAATCATCTGAGAAATGCTAATCAAAGCCATGCGCTATCACTTCCCACCTGTTATACTGGCTATTATAAAAGAGACAAGAAATAAGAAGCGTTGGTGAGGATGTGGAGAGAAGGAAAACCTTGTCCACTGTTGTGGGGAAGTATATTGGTGTAACCACTATGGTAAACAGTATGAAGTTTCCTCAAAAACTTAAATGTAGAACTCTCATATGATCTAGCAATTCCACTTATGCGTATTTATCTAAATAAAACAAAAAACACTAAATAGAAAAGATATATTCACCCTCATGTTCATTGAACATTACTTACAATAGCCAAGACATGGAAGAAACCTAAATGTCTACTGATGGATAATTATGGCATATATATATATATATATATATATATATATAAATATATATATATATACCATTATATATACATATATATATATATATATATATATACACACACCATTATATATGCATATATATATGCGTATATATATATATATACGCATATATATATTCATGTATAATGTTATTAAGCCATGGGGAATAATGAAATCTTGCCATTTGTGACAACATGGATGGAGCCCAAGGGCATTATGCTATGTGAAATGTCAGACAGAAAAAGACAAATAATGTATGATCTTATATGAGGAATCTAAGAAACAATGATCAAAACCCAAAAATATTAGCTCATAGACACACAGAACAGATTGGTGAATGCAAGAGTGGAGAAGGTGGGGTGAGAGACACAGGTTAACATTTTTATTTTGTTTCTTTATTTAGTTTAAATAAATTGAATACGTTTTTAAAGTCCGGAGTCCAGATTGCAACTAAATAGTGAAAATGTAAATTTTTTGCCTTAGGAATTCTAAAAGAAGATTCATTCACTTGCCCTCTCAGCCATGGGTGACAGAGTGTTGAAGAGGGTCACATTTACTCAATTCAAAGTAGGTGTAATTTGCTTAACCTAACCATATTTAACTTAAGAAAAAAAACAAAAACTTACTCTAAGCATGTACACTGAATGATCTCACTTATAAGAGGCATCTAAACAACAACAACAACAACAACAACAACAACAACAACAAAACCCAAACTCAGACACAGAGAACAAGTCGGTTACTTGATAGAAATAGAAGCAAGAACATCATAACAGTTATGCTAATCTCATCATATTCAGAAAATCTAGGAAGAAATTTGAAGTAGAAGTCCATAGCAACCAAGGGAAAGTAATTACTTTGAGAGCTCATTCATGATTTATTAAGTACCAAATACTACGTGGGATACAGAAGAATGAGAAAAAGAGTCTCAGTTCCAAAGAGACTTTTGAGTTTTCATTAAATGGAAAGAGTGGATAGTTTCAGAGCTACTGTTTTCTGCATATGTGGCTAACATACTTAAAATTAAACAAAACCTTGAACTTAAAGAATTCTATCAGTTTTTCTTACACCGACTTCAAAATAGAAAATACATTTCAAATAATTTTGTTTTATTTTCCCTCCCTCAGTAAGAGACAATTTACAGATGGTGGAGATTACTTGTCTAAAATGTGAAGATACTGAAAAGTGATAGACTGGTAAAGATTTGAATGCATATCATAGCTTATTATGCAATTTCTATTATTTTATTTTACACAATCACATTAGATAATTTTTCACTTTTATATAATTATTTGAGTAAGATGTAAATATTGTTTTCAAAAACATCTTTATAACACTAGCAATAATTACTACTATTAATGGCTATAGGCTTAAAATTAAATTATAATGTATATTTACTTTTTCCATTATTTTAGAAACACTCGTGAATATCAAATTAAAACCAAATGAAAATAGTTTATACATACATATATATGTGTGTATATATTTCTACTAATTTGAGAAATAGCTGGAATATAAGAGGATATTAATTTCAAACAAGTGCATAATAGATTTTATTTAGGTTTTTTAGTTTTTAACTAAATTTTTAGGTATTTCCCCCTTTAAAATTGGCATTGACTATAAAATTCAAATTACTTATTTCAAAGGAAAGAAAAAAATCAGAAAAAAGTATGCTGGAACTTGCAGTCAATGATTAGCTTCAACACTAATCTCTCATGTATCTATAAACTATAATGAAGATTTTGAACACTTGAACTCAAAACCAGGTAAATACATGGAAAGGAAAGAGCAAAAATAATATTTTAATCCTTAAAGTAAACCAAATAATTATGCTATAGATACATTATCATGGAAGTTTTTAAATGATGTCTAGTTTTATTCTTAATCTTGCAAAATTTTGACATTACATTAGTTTTAAAAGACCTCAATGGACTTCTCTACCAACCCCCATATAGCCAGGAAAACTTTGCTTTTCCTTTTAAATGGAATTTGAAAATTTTTATTCACTTTCTAAATGGAGCTGAGGAACAGTGATAACAATTGTTATTGCCACTATTGAACAGCTGTGAATAAATGAAAACTTTGAGGATAAAACATACCAGCTTTGCCCTCCTGTGGTTTATTAACACATAAAACATCAGCTCAGAGAAAATCCTGTCTGACTGTATTTTGGAAACATTTCTTTTTCATTATTGCTATTTAAGTAATTATCACTTGCCTATAAATGTTTTAAGATACATGTATATGTACATATATGTGTATATGTAAATTCATGTATATGTAAAATTATATGCATGTGTATATAAATAGATATATATACATATTCATACATGTGTATATATATTATATAAATACATATATATTAAATACATACATATATATGTAGAACAGATTACATAAGCCTCTCTCTATATATATATATCTATATAGATATATATAGATCTATATCTATATACATATACATAGAGAGAGAGAGAGAGAGAGAGAGAGAGAGAGAGAGAGAGAGAGAGAGAGAGAGAGAGAGAGAGAGAGAGAGAGAGGCTTATGTAATCTGTTCTACACTGGACTGTGAAGACAAAAGTCTAATTTTATGTTCTCCTAAATTATATAACTGAACAGTAAGCTGCTTGTTATACTGTAAAACATTACATGTATTAGTAATACAAATTGGTAAGAATAAAGGACAAAGCAGACTAACCAAATGTATGATGTTCTAAGAAATAAAGGGCTGCTTATAATATTTTATGGGCACAAAAGTAATTATGTCAAAATAGAAATCCCTGCATTACACTAGTCATGACTTATCTGCACTTTCGCTCTCTGCTATTTCAGTTACCTGTGGTCAACCACGGTCCAAAAATATTAAGTGAAAAATTCCAGAAAAAAATAATCCATAAGTTTTGAATTGCGAGCCATTCTGAATATCCTGCCATCTTGTCCAGAAGAGGTATCATTCTTTGTCCAATGTACCCACATTGTATAGAATACCTGCCCATTAGCAGCTGTCTCATTTCTCAGATCAACTGCTGTGGTCTCACAGTGCTTGTATTGAAGTCACACTTATTTTACTTAATAACAGCCCCAGGGCCATTCACATACCTTTTACTACAGTTTACTATTATAATTGTTTTATGTTTTTAACACTTATTGTTAGTAATCTTACTGTACATAAGTTATACATTAAACTTTATCGCCTGTATGCATGTCTAGGAAAAACCATAGTATATATAGGGTTCGGTAGTATCTGGGGTTTCAGGCATCCACTGGGAGTCTTGGAACCTATGCCCCATGGATCAAGAGAACTACTGTACTTGCAGGCTGCAGCACATTTCCACTTAAGCCTGTCTGGATATCTATTCTCAAATTACCACACTCTTCTCTGCATTTCAAAAGTAATGCCCACATTTTAACTCTCATGATACTTGCTTTATCAAAATAGGACTTTGTTTACAGAAGTGTAATTCCCTTTAATCTTCCTACTTGACTGAATAGTGTGAGGTTCACCTGGATACCTAAGTTTATATGCTTAATGCTGTAAAGGACCCACTGTGATCTTTGCTGAGGAAGAAAGGATAATTTAAGAAAGGGAATTGTTTGAAAAGAAAACAAATTACATCTAAAAACTAGTTACAACAATAAAGATAAATGGAAAAATATGAAGGAAATAGTAAATGGTCAGTGGCAAAATCATTTCTATCTGAGTCTAAAATCCATGTTCGAATTTCCCACAACACTAAGCTGTTTGACCTTTCAAGACCTATTCCTTGTTCTATGATCTGGAATACATTATAGTTATTTAACTTCTCTGAAACTCTTATTTCTCACTAGTAAAACAAGAAATATTACAGTGCTGCATTGTTTAACAATGAAGATCTGTTCTGAGAAATGTGTTATTCACAACTTTGTCATTGTGAGAACATAATAGAGGGCACTTACACAAACAGATGGCACAGCCTACTGCACACCTAGGCTACACCTATTGCTCCTAGGCTACAAACCTATACATATTGTTATTGTGCTGAATCCTGTAGGCAATTGGAACACAAGGGTAAGTATTCATGTATCTAAATGTAGAATAGATACAGTAAAAGTACAATATAAAAGGTACAAAATGGTACACCCGTGTAGGGCAGGAACTTGTGGGAATGGAAGTTATTCTGAGTGAGTCAGTGAGTGAGTGCATATGAAAGTCCAGGGCATTGCTGTACACTATTGTAGATTTTATAAACACTGCCCCACAAAGCCCTCCCCCTGGTTCTTTTGAACAAGTTCAGAAAAAGAACATGGAAGCTGTCAGTACTGATCCATGATCAGGGATATGGGCTGGATTGATTGGAAATATTAAGGAGAAACTGGCTGTGGGTAAGGCATAGATCATCATAATAGTGACTGTCAGGAAGGAGTGAGAGGTGGCCTGAGCATCAGAAATAAGAAATCAAGGTGGAAATGTAAAGGGAAATAGGGGATCATTGAGGCAATGGAGTTTTGGCTACTGCATATCGGAGCAGTGATCAGAATCAAGGAACTTTGTGCTATTCATAAAAAAAATAATAATAATAAAAAAAGAGAAAGAGGGTGTTTAACATAGACAGGATGTAGAACTGACAACTCAATTATTGTGACTTTAAAAATATGTGTTTCGTTCTATTAATCCTGTCTGGCACAAAGGGCTCTCTCTGGCATTCAATTGTTGAAAGAAATACAACTTATCTATGCTTTATGTCATTTCAACCTGAAGAGATTTCCAAAGTACAGGGACAGGCCGGCTCCACACTATCACAGAAAACTTATTAAAGTGGCTGTCGTACTTCATATTTGTTAAGGGAGCTTCTGTGAGCCTGTGTCCTTGTACAGAATCTTAGGTCCTCAACAAAGAATTTACAACAATATGCTCTGAAGACCATCAAGCTAGATCTGGGAGGGCTGTAGTGCCCTCTCAATATGTAGCCCTGAGGGGACAGGCCCTTCTCTGCTGAGACAGGTCAGTGGCTGACAGGCTGGAATGTAATCTGGGCACTCAAAATCGAGGTGCTGTGAGTGAGAGGGAACCTATTGCTAAGCCCACAGATATTGCTCTCATCACAGGGGGCAAAAAAAAAAAACACAAACAAACAAAAGAAACCTTCCTGAACCACATATCCTTCCATTCCTCAGGAAATTCAGCTCCATTATAATCTTACGGGATTACCGTGGTGTATGTGCTCCATCATTCACTGAAATGTCATTATGAGGCACATGGCTGTATTTATACTCTAGAGTTTTTATAGTCATTAAATGAGGTAAACCAGGTAAAGTGCTTTGCCAGTGCCTGGTATCTACAGTAAACATATTATGAATGGTAGCTACAGCTATTATTTGACATTTCTGGGTTTTTCTTCCTTGGGCACATACCCCTCCCCCATTACCTTAATTTTCAACTGACTTTCTCTCCTCAGTATCACAGAGTTGTGAGATCATCAGATGACTTTTCCTTCCCAGGAAAGAGTTCATCTAAAAGGAACTTCCAGAGAACAAGGAAATGACCACATCTAAGGATTTGCCAAGATGTATCACCCCCTACAAGAGTCTGTACCAATAAAACCACCTGCTCTTTTACATTTGACCATACCTTTCACTATCAAAAATGCCACCCATTCATTTTTGTTATAACCATTGTATTTCCCCAGTGCTGCTTCCCTCCCCTCCCCAGAATGTGTATATATAGAAAAGACTATTTTAAAGGTATATGTGCAGGTAAGAATAATCGGATGACTGATAGGGATGATGCACACAGACTCTTGTACACACGTGTCTGAAAATATTTTGCTAAACTTTATTTTAAATTATTAGGGAAAAGATATCCTGGACCATTGTTAGACTGATAAAAGCAGATTCCTATTATTTATAATTTTTAAAAGATTACGGGAAATTAGTGAATAAAATTTCTTTATTTTCTAACTTGGAGTATAGAAGGAGATCCAGCCACTGACTCTGAGAGATACCAATGAAAAGACATGTTTCTTATCATCTGGATGAACTAGACCATAAAGTTGATGAATCTCAGAGAGGAGCACAATTATTCATGTTTTGCCAACAACCCAAGGCAAACTTTGTTGATTTTTCCTCAGTGCGACCATGGCATGTGGCCAATGGTTTCATCATAGCACGGATCACACAGCACTGTTACTCTTCGATGGATACTTGTCTCTCCATAGGCAGAACTCCTCAAGAACAGTTTCTTTTTCATTATGTATTTCCCCATGTTTCTCAAGAGTAAGTCCAAACTAAATTTGATTGCTACATGTAGGAAACATTAATTATGAACACAGAGTGGACTCTAATAATTCTGATAGTTATGTCACAAAGTGACAGTCATGACAGAGGATCACAGGAAAGGTGTACCCAGGGAACACCCTAACCAGATAACTTCGGACACAGGGTGGAGTGTGAGCATTTGGAACGCCTTATCGGGCTGCAGATGGGTGCACTGCACCCCGTCTTGAGCGTAAAAATCAGAGCTCTCTGATGGCTCCTGGCTCAGGCCTCAGCTGATGAGCTGACAGCCACATCTGCACTCCTCCCAGACAGACCCATTGAAGCCTCACCTCCTGACTATCTCACCAGCCTGTTCAGATGCTCAACTCTAGGCACCATAGGGACTCTCGCTGAACACCAGACTCTCTCTCATTCTTTCTAAGACTCTGTTTCCTTTGTCTGGCCCTATTGCTTGCAAACCTATGTGACCTTCTTGTGTGAAACCGCTTTTCATATATTTACCTTGCTTTGGGTTCAAGTGTTCAATAATCTTCATTATTTTTAACAGATACATGAGAGATTAGTGTTGAAACTAATCACTGACTGCAAGTTCCAGCATACTTTTTTCTGATTTTTTTCTTTCCTTTGAAATAAGTAATTTGAATTTTATAGTCAACACCAATTTTAAAGGATGAAATACCTAAAAATTTAGTTAAAAATAAAACCACAAAAACTAAATTAAATCGATTATACACTTGTTTGAAATTAATATCCTCCTACATTCCAGTTATTTCTCAAATTAACAGAAATCAAATTAGTATAAATATATACACACATATATAGCAGCCCTTTATTTTTATTTGGTTTTAATTTGATTTTCATGAGTATAAAGTATATATACATTATATTTTAATTTTAAGCTTATAGCCATTAGTAGTAGTAATTATTGCTAGTGTTATAAGTATTTTTTTGAAAACAATATTTACATTTACTCACATAGTTATATAAAAGTGAAAATGTATCTAATGTAACTAATTGTGTAAAATAAAATAATAGAAATTGCACAATAAGCTATGATATGCATTCAAATCTTTACCAGTCTATCACTTTTCAGTATCTTCACATTCCCGACTATTGGAGACTATCCTCTGCTCAGAGCCTTGGTTAATACCCGTGGTAAACTGAGTCAGTAGGACTATATCCTACTGGCTTTATTCTAATAAGATCTGATATTGTGGAAAGACACAAACATGTGTGAGACTGCTACTTTGAGTCACGTTCCGCCCACGACACTCCATTAATAATATGATAATAATTTTTAGTATTTGTTGAGCATTTAATATATTGTAAGGAATATGTCACCCCAAAACATGCTACTTTGGCATAATAAGTATTTTGAGCAGCAGATAATTGGGAAACTGTATATACAGACAAGCTCTCCATCATCCCTCAACTCGAATCACTGGACAGGAATCTAGACTCTCATTAGCCCAGAGATTGTACCAAGAGGAATCTACATAACAAACCTTACCGAGACAATCTTTATCATCCATTTGTTTGCCCCACCTATTTACCTTTCCATAGTTGGCCACCCTTGGAAACCTAAAATCATTTTTTTTGTTGTTTCTTCTCACTTCTCTACCAATTTATTATTCTTTGTTAAAATGCTGTATAAGTGCAAGTTCTAACAAACCTTTTGAGTTATTCATCACTGAGTTTCTCGTCTCTCTCTGTGTGTGTGTGTGTGTGTGTGTGTTTCATGTGTTAATAAACACCTTTTCTCTTATTAATCTGTCTTTTCAGTTAAATTTGCAGGGCCCCAGTCAGAGAACCTAGGAAGATACAGGAATAAGTTGATTTTTTTCCTGCCTTACAACGTGCTTAATAATATTCTAAGCATTTTGAATTTTAACTCATTTAATTCTCAGAACAACTTAATGTAATAGGTCCTACAATGATACCCATTTTATAGAGAAAGAAAATGGCTACAAAGAGATTAGCTTATCCAATATCACACAGCCTTTAAGTAGTAGAGCCAATATTTAGAAAAATATATGGTTGAAAGGGTTTTAATTTGAATTTCTGTCTCTGTTTTTGGATTGATATCAAAAACCATACTCCAACAAGTACTAAACTTGAAACTCATGGCTAACAAACAGAAAAAACTTCCAAAGGAAACATGATAGACTTTTCCGAACTGCCAGAATATACTAGCAAACGTCAAACTTAAGATATTCAGAGCTTTGCCAATAGAAAAACAGCAAATAAACTTGTCTCTCTATTCTATGGCAATGATTCCAGTTCAGAATCAAGTTAGATGGTCAGCCTGAGGATGTTGTCCAACAAAAGGGGGAGCTGATCCAGAGACTAAGCACTTTTCCACCCACCCTGGACACTTACGATCTGCGTCTCTTTTAATGTAACAATAGTGCTGGACCAGCAGGTTTTTTAGAGCATAATAAAGACATTGTTCTAAAAGCAAGAAGAAAAATAAATATATAATTTTTGTGTATGTGCTTCGTAATCTTTGACTCTATTCCCTTCTTACCCACTGTATGTCTGTTAACAATGCCTGTATCTTGTGACGAAGAAGGAGAAAGAGGAGAAAGAAGAGGAGAATCAAATAATTAAGATTTTATCACTGAGAAATTTTATAACATAAAATGTTTTAATGAATTTGTCTCAGTACAATTGAGATCTAAGTCCAACCTGTAGACTTTGGGATAACTGTTTCTTAATTTAAAGATAACACAGCAGGTAAATTGATGAAAAAATTCTGCTAAAATACAGTAAGCAATTGAAGACAGAATGGGAAAACTGAGACACCCAAAGCTGTGACCACTCTACTAGGGAGGACAATAGTTTCCAAAAGAAAGGTCCAAATAAATGAGGACTGAAAAAGAAGATTGTGTTTTCTAAGTGGAAGTCACTGGTGATATGGAGGAAATAACAATTAGAATGCCGCAGGGGTAAAGTCCATGTGACAGGGATAAAGAATAAATGGGTGGCACAGACAACAAATAAGCATGCCTGTGGGAAAGCATGTCAGATGAATGGAGGAGAGCATGGCAGTGGAGAGTTGAGGGGGGCTTTTTTTTTATTTGTTTTAAGATATGTCTTGGGAGTATGTTTTCAAAGCAAAAGGCAGAAATCACCGCAGCAACTAAGACTAATCATAAATAGGAAAAATATGAGACTGAAAGGATTTGTGAAAATGGATGGCGCAATGCTGGGAGGTAGGAGAGAAACGGATCAAAAATAGAGGCTATCAGGTTAGCTTTGGAAAGGTTTGGAAAGGTCAACTTTTTAGCTTAGACAACAAGGAGGGAAGAAAAGATACATATAGTAAGAAATAATTAAGATATAAACAACAGCATTGGAAGCAGCTGTGTTAATTCAGTTAAAATACTTTTGCACTCGATTTTAGCACAATGCTTGTGTTGGGGCCTAGGGAATTCTGCCCCAAAATATCCCACGAAGGAATTGATGGCATATTGTATTACTTTGAATGAAAGTTACTTGACAAACAGCTAGTGCAAGAAGGGCACGTTGACCCTCTCTTGTCTCTTTGAATGCAGGAAATAAATCTTCCCTCCTTGCTCTGGGCATGGGGGTGGGGTGGCGTCAGTAGTTAGGAGAGACACCCTATCACTGAAGTTAAGGAATCCAGGACAGAGAAACTTGTATAAACAAACCTTTTTGCTTCTTTACTAAGTTACTATAACAAGCCATCTTTCTATTTAGATTCCTCACTTTTGAGCACCCAAACCTAAGCATCTTTGTCCTGTCAATTCTTCAAAATGTATTGTTTCTTTGTCTAAAAAGTATAAAAAACTGGCTGGTTCATTATTTCTAGGAGAATCATTTATGATCTCCCATGTGCATTTATTAAATTGCTGTTTCTGCTATTAATCTGATTTTGTGCCAATTTTATTATCAGTCCAGCCATGAGAACTCAAGAGGGGCGAAAGAGGGGATTGCCTTCTCTCTCCCACTTACTATTGTTTACTAATACTCCAAGAGTGGTAATGCCCTGCCCACCCACTGCTGCAACTCTTGTACCACAGGGACTCCCATGATGCTCACACTTCATTTCTCAATTGACCTTTGTGACATTTTCGTAGGATAACATATTGAGGTTAGGTGTATATGATTCTTTCTGACAGAGTGTCCAAAGCAATTTCACTCATAATTATAGAGTTGAATGAATTCAGGCTAACAGACATTGCAAATTAGCAGAAGAATGTGAAAGAACTTTCCAAAGAGGGTCGCAAGAAAAAAAAAATACTTTATCTTTGGATCTTAGAGTTCCAAGAGTAATGCCCAGAACAGAATAGGCACATGAATGTTTTCTGAATTATTGAATTTAAATAATGAAGCAAATAGCCAATTTTAGTGAGATTCTAGAGAAATCCGATTACTGTTTTAAAAGTTAAGTAGCTACAGGTGAATTTTGAATAATAGTCTAAATGTTAATATTACTACAATTAATTTCACCTGAAAATGTATTTGTATTATTCCAAGGTAAACTAAATATTCTTCCATTCTGTCTTATTAAGCATCACAGATGAGTACATTTACATTTAACTACAATATTTTCAGATTATCTGAATTTTGTTTTGTTTTGCTTAATACCTTATATACTCCTATGGTCTCCAGTATGTAACTTTTCTTCTTGTATTTTCCTGGTTCTATATTTGTCATCTACCATCACAGACACCAACAGCATCACCACCATAGTCAGAGGAGGGAGAATTTCTGAAGATAAAATGGCCTTACTACTATCTTGAAAGTTTGATAAACTATCCTGCTGTAAGTCAATTCTAATCATCTAGCCATTTCATCTACAAGAAAAGATGGAGAATCCTTGGGAACATCTAGAGTAACATTGTTCAACAGAACTATAATGAGTTACCTATATAATTTTTAATTTAGTTACACTACACTACACAAAAAGATAGGTGAATTAATTTTACTATATTTAGTCGACTCAGTACTATCATTTCAATATGAATCAATATAAAATTATTAATGTCACAGTTTTTACTTCCTTCTTTTTATTGTAATAAGTCTTAAAATCCAGCATGTATGTTCTACTTTTCATATTTCAATTTGAACTAACTACATTTCAACTTATTAATAGTCACATGTTGCTAGTGGCTATCTAATGGAACAATATGGATCTAGAGGTTCAGATCACATAATTAGACACTATTTTTAAATTAAACAGCTAATTATTTGATTTAGAAAACTTTATTCAAGATGTTTTTGTTTTCCTATGAACAAACCGATGAGTCAAACTTGTTTCTACTTTACTGTATTGTTAGACATCTGATAAGAGAGTAGAAAGAAGCCAGACATTAAAAAAAAATGATTAAAAATAGTTTTTAGCTTGTCTTTTAACATGAATATAAGTAATAAACTGAAATCTGAAATAACAGTTTGTTAACATTCATGTGAGTCAAGCATTTGGGGATAAAAATATGTGGCCTATTTGTTGTTGCTGTTTTTGAGTTATGACACTGCTGAAAGCTAGCTTACCCTAACTTTTATTTTTTTAGCACTTTAATAGCTAAAAGAAGAAAGAAAAAAAAAAGAAACAAGAAATAAATATCCTATAATCTTGTTGAAAGAACTTAAAGATGTCTTCTCACAGCTGAGGCCTTGCATCAATCACATAATTCAAGAAAGACCACATTATCAAACCCTGAAATACTGGTGTATGTTAGAAATGTTGACAGATTTTTAATTGTTGCAGCACAAAGTGCACTTCTATATGTACCATACTTCATCAATAAACAGAAATTTAGGATCTAGTTTCTGCCTTGACCTTCAAGCTCCAACTGTGTTTTCATCATCAAGAGTCCATAAATAATATAATTTACAATCTCTGAAAAAAGACTATGTGGACACAATAAACCACATAGGAGAAAGGGAGATATATAGGTGGCCTCACAGCCTCAAATTCAGTCAACCTTACTGGCAAAATTCACTGATGTTAACACATCACTTTTCGGTCAGCATCAAATAGCTAATGTTTATCCTCGGTTCTTTTATTTATGATCTTAAAAAGCAGCAGGTTCATTGTAGAGAACCTTAGATATCGGCCTCGTCAGTTTACAATATTTGGGTCTTAAAGGTCTCTCAGCAAACTTTTTTTCCCCTGAATATCACTATAAGATTCATATTCTTGAGCTACATAAAATGAAAAATTGTACTCTCCTATTGTGGAAAGAGACAGCAGAGATGAGATAGGGATGAGTTTATTGATGTATAGAAATAGTCCTACTTACTCTGAGGTCATACGTCTATAACACAGCAATCAAACTAAAATAAGCTAAAAAAGCATCGGGGTGTGCAAACAACTGTCACAAAGCACGACAGATGATGAATGGAGGTGGAAGTACACTGAATAAGTGAGGCTGTCACCAGCAGATTCTACCTACTAGACAAAAGGATATCAATTTGAAGTAACCAATAGAAACATAGGAATAAAACAAAGAAACAACAAAACACTGAACTGTTCACTCAGTTTCTTAGTTTTCAGCAGCATATCATGTATAGTTATTTAGTAATAGGCACAAATGACTCATTAGTCTTAAAGGGCTTTGTTGCATTACAAAAGAATCTGTAACTGATGACTTTTCAATCAACAAGAGAATGTTAAATATTATTAAGTAGATTTTGAGAAACATAAATGATACCTGTTAGAAAGATTTTCTTGAGAAATACCCTTGCATTCTCCCATTCACATCTCTCGTAGACCAAAGTCTACTTATTTATAAGACCCTACTAAAGTACGAAATGACCACATCTCTCACGATGATGCTTAGATCCTACCCAGCTGAAAATAATTAAAAAAAAAAAATCCTTTTATTCCTCTGAATAATTGTAACTATATGTTTCTTTCGTAGGATGTATTGCTTTTAACCCCATTCAACATTTATTTTTGAAGATATTTTGTATCTGTGTTAGATAACAAAGTCAGAGGAAACAATAAATTACCACAGAGATTATAACAGCAGAAGGGGCTACTATCCCCCGGGCTGGGAAATGGAAAGATCGGAATAATTTAAACTTGGAAGTTTGAAGGAGGTGTTCTATGAAGCTGAAACTCAGATCGGAATAGGGGTCGTTGCTCAGCTATTATTAATGTCTCTGAGCTCAGACGTTGAACCCCATGAAACTGTGAGTCAGACCTATGAGGACGGGGCTGTAAATCAGTAGGTGTGATGTCTCTGATAAGCATCTCGAGGTTGGTTTAGCTATTGTTTGAAAAGTGCAAATTAGAATTAGCAGCTGCTACCAATGTGAACTGTCACTACCTGGGTGAAGGAGCCTTGTTAGAGGGGCAACAACAAAAAACTAAAGTGGAAACAGGAACAAAATGCAAACAGGAATAAGATTCATGTCTTCCTCCTCCAGGCTTTTGGGTTTCCTTTAGTGCCTCCCATAAGAAAGTCGAGTGGGGAGTTAGACGGCCACGTGGAAATGTAGTTTGTGGAGTCCCGGGCCCAGGTTTACAGCATAGTCTACAGAATGGGATTGATATGCAAAGACTAAATCTTAATAACTGTCACATAAATGAAAATAAATCTATTGTCGAATTCATATCTGTCATGAGGAGTGTCATGCGGGGTGTCATGCGGGGTCTCTGGTCCCGCTCCCCACACAAGAACACAGGATATGGTGAGGCCAAAAAGGAACACCCACGGAGCCATAGATAGGGGAGTCATACCACTATATTCTCGCTGGCGGCTGGGTTGGAGACACAGGAAGCAGGAGCCACACTATTCGCAACCTGCCGTCCACTTCTCTCTGCCAACCCACCTCACTTGCTAGCTGCAACCCGCCGTGTTACTGCAATCCACTCTTGCTAGCTCAGACATCATCTTCCTTCTAGCCCCCATTTCCTGCTATCGTAGCCAAGGCAGTTATATTAGTGGCTAATGGCTCACTGGTTACAGCTGACAGCCAACTAGCCACAGCTGATGGCCATCCAATCACAGTTGATGGCCATTTACTACCCAAGTGAGCACCTTTCCACGTGACGGCGAGAGCCTGGAAAGTGCACTCCTGGCTCTGTCCCCACAATATCCATATCCTTTATATTGTCTGGTGCAGTAGGCTGAGCGGTGCCCCCCAAATATTCCACGTCCTCATCCCTGGGACTGATAACTGTTCCCTTACTGAGAAAAAGTGTCTTTGCCGATGAGATTAAGGATCTGGATAAAGGGAGATCATTGTGTATTGCCTGGATGGGCCCCCGAATTCAATTGCAAGTGTCCTTACAAGAGAGAGGCAGAGGGAGGCGACATAGATACACAAAGAAGAGAAAAAGGTGATGTGGAAATTGCAGTAGAGGTTGGAGGGATGCAGCCACAAGCAAGAGAATGTCAGCTGCTAGCAGAAGCTGTAAGCGGCAAGCGACAGATTCTCTCTCCCTTAGAGCCTTTGAAGAGAGTATGGCCCTGCTGACACCTTGATTTGAGACATCTGGCCTCCAGACCTATGAGAAAATAGATTTCTGTTGTTTTAAGCCAAGTTTGTGGTCATTTGTTACAACAGTCACAGGAAACAAGTAAACTTAATTTATGCCTTCTATATAAGACATACTACAATTTGATGAAATAAAAAACATGGTAATCATAAAACTTCTGATTTACTTCATTAGAGGAAATTTTATTTATTTAGAAAATTTACAAATATAAAATAATGAACAGAGATTGATGAAATTTGCCTATACCTTGTCTAAATTGTATGCAAAATCAAATCATTTAAAGGTTTGAAAAAACCTTTTGACTTTATGGACTATCAAGCTTTTCATTTGAGATTTATAGTAATAAATATATAAAATAGAAAACAAATATTTTTTTCAAATAAAATGAAAGAAAAGTATTCATCTACTTCCAGAAATTTAACTAGAAAACTATTTTACTATATTTTTAATTCTTAATTTTCAATGTCCAGAATGATTTTCTGTTCATCCATTTTATATTCTATTTTAGGCATAAAATTGGTACCATGAATTAGCTTTTAAAAATATCTACTCTTTATTTTTTCAGAACTGTCTATTTAACTTCATAATTAATAGTTAAGAAAAGGACAAAACTGGGAACAAGGGGGATTTGCAACAACTTACAGAGAGAATAGTTAATATTTGGTGAATGTATTACTTTCTTTCCACCTAAACTTTGTATGTGACATGGCTACATTTTATTGGCTTTTCAGTGATATTCTGTAAAATTAGATTGAGTTAGCATATTTTACCAACTCCCTGGTGGAGCATATGTAAACTTTGATTAGAAAATGAGACCTACTATGATTAGCAGTGAAAAAAAAATAGAGACATTTTAACTGGCACATTTGAAAGCTATTCGTTCCAAAAATATTTGGCCATGTTTCCTCCCATTTCACATGACTGTGTAAAGAGCTGATTACTATTTGCATGTAATTATTTTTGGGTGTGAAGGAGAAGGCAAGGTGAATTTTTAGTCTACAGTTAGATTATTCAAATATAACTGGAAAGATACAAACAAAATTTTTCCCCAAATTATTTAGCTATTTAAAGTGCTTTTGAAAAGTAATCTTAACTTGTCAGATTACTTAAACCGAAATCAGAAGAATCTCTATTACAAAACAGAAACTCATTCGGTCCATACCATAGCTATTAAAATCCATTGCTCATGAAAGAAATTGGTAGTTTTTGATTTCTCTCCTGTTTCACCCTCACATCTAATCCATCACTAAGTTCTATACCTTCTATCTCTAACATGTTACAAATCTATCTTCTCTTCATTTCTAGTTCCATAGTTAATTGTATGTCAACTTGGCTGCTCAGTTGTTTGGTCAAACACTAATCTATATGTTGCCATGAAGGTCCTTTGTAAATGCAATTAACATTTACAATCAGTTGACTTTAATTAAAGGATATTATCTTTGATAATATTTGTTGGCCTCATTCAATCCAATTGAAGTCCTGAAGTCCTGAAGTCCCATTCAATCCAATAACAAGAACTGAGGTTTCCTAGAGAAAAGGAATTCTGCCTCAGGATGGTAATATAGAAATCCTTTCTGAATTTCCAGCCTGCCCAACGAATCTCAGACCAAAAACTAGAACATCGACACTTCCCTGAATTTCTAGTCTGCTTGACCTGTAGATTTTGGACTTGCAAACTTCCATAATCTCATGGGACAATTCTTTAAAATCTATCTATCATCTATCTATCTATCTATCTATCTATCTATCTATCTATCTATCTATCTATCTATCGATCTATCTATCTATCGTCTATCTAATCCAATATAATCTATTCTATTGGTTCTGTTTCTGTGGAGCACTCTAACTTTTTAAAATATCACATTATTTTTAATCTCTGTTTTTTCAATTACCTCTATAATCCCTTCTCTACCTAGGGGACAGAGATAGATAGAAGATGATAGATAGATGATAGATAGATAGATAGATAGATAGATAGATAGATAGATAGATAGATAATAGAGAAGGAGAGATAATTAGGTTATTTTCTGCTTAAAATTAGATTTCAAATGTAGTGAAAATAACATCTAATCCCCTCTTCATTGTCTCTATGTCCTTTTCTAATTTTCCAATCTCAACCCAGATTGCTCTACCTCAATCAATTTGGCCATCTTACGAAAAAATCCTATTTATCTACATCTAGACACTTTTAAAGTTTGTAATTACATATTTGTTTGTTCATTTTTGTCTGTCTATTCTCTGTACTTCCTACTAAAGGTGAGGTCTACAGGGGTAGGGTTGATATTTATATTTTTGAGCATTGCATTCTTAGTGCCTGGCATAATTCTGGCATTTGGTGGACACTAAAGTGTTTGCTAAATTAATAAATAGAATCAGTAACAATGGAATCAGTATGGATTACTCCTAGATAAGTACTTGAAGAAGTGGCACCAATTTCTAACTCACAGAAAAAAAAGACAATAAGAACAATATGAGAATCAGAGGAAAAACAAGAAACAAAATGTCACTCAATCCATAGGCATTCCTCCTACAGCCCAGGACTGAGCAGTGTCAAAGGATTAAATATCCAGTGTGTGTGTGTGTGTGTGTGTGTGTGTGTGTGTGTGTGTGTGTGATAAAATATATTCTGTGTCTGCTTCTTATTGCTTCTTATTGTAAATAAAATAGGATCATTTTATTTACCTCAACTTTAAAAAAAACACACCAAAAAAAAAAAAAACAACAAAAAACTTCTTTGTTTTATCCTACTCCTGTCTGTGAAGCTACTACAAAAATGGCCATGAATTTGCTTGAAAAAATAAAACTCAGAATGGCTGCAACCAGGTTTTATTGCTCACTAATTTATGTCAATTACCAGTTCTGGTAACTCGGGAGGAAATTTTAGTTTTTCTGAATTCAGAGTTCTTATGTGCAAAATGGGGAAACAAAAACAAAAACATGCACTGGGATGAGTGATTGACAGATCAGAAAAAAAAGTATATTATAAAGCATCAAGGAGAAAAAGGAATATTCCATAAACACCCCTGGAGAGTATAGCAGAATAAAGAGAGGGAGCTTTGAAGAAAGAAAGCCCTGTGTAGAATTCCTAGCTCCAATTATTATGCATGTTGTTGTGAAGATCAGAGATCAGCACGAAGTATATTAAATGCCTGACACATGACTAATATTTCATTTTTTTTTTTAAAAAAGTTTATAGGTGGTATCCTTGAGTCCTTAACATGTCCTTGACAGAAAAAAAAAAAAGGAACATAAATTGAACATTCCCAATAAAACCTGGTGTGGGATACACTTCCTCCTCACCTACAACCATCACTACCGCCACCATCACCTTCACCACCGACACAAGGTAAATTCCCAGTTCCTTTAAGATCCAGAGAGAACATGATAAAAGACCAAGTTTTTTTTTCCCCTGAATAATGTAGTCAGCAAATGTTTTCAAAGCATAGAAAAGGATACACACAACTTAAATCATTCAGGATTGGGAAGGCCGAAGAGAAAATGAAACTGCACTGTTCGGCAATGGTTGCAGGCAGACAGGTAGAGAGATGGCAGAAATGAGATTCACAAAGTTTCTCAGAGCTCCTGGAAATTGCTTTCTTGAGAGGAGCAGGCACGTGATTCTGTCACTGAAGGTTTTTCTCTCAGTTCTGCTTAGTTCTTGATTCCATGAATCTTAGAGGATGCTTCCTATTCGTCTCCAACACTTCTAGTGGGCATACAGACCTCCAATTCTCTTTATTGAAATGATTCCTACTTTGAATAACTAGATTGCCTTCTAGTTTTATCTTTGAAACTTGTCTGGTAAAGATATATTAAAAGGAAATACGTGAGTTGCACCATATGTAATTTAAGAGCTTGTTTTTTTGTTGTTTGTTTTCTAATTAGGATTACATACATACATATTAAATTATATATTATATTTAGTTCTAACTATAGACTGTGGCGTGAGTATTTCCATTTCATCCTATTGTATTTATAAATCTCCAAGTTGAAATCATCTCAGTAGGGTTATGAATTTACAGCCTCTATTTTTTCCTCCATTAGTTAAAATGTTATAGTCTTGGGACCTTAGTAAACAGACTGGATAAGAAGCACCACTAAAAGTAGTGGTTGGCAAACCATGAAGGCCGTTTGTGTAATCAAGGAGTAGAGACATCTGTGTCTCTTTCCTCCATGTAACTCATGTAAGCTTTCATTTGAACACAAGATTCCACTGGAGTGTGGTATAGGGATACTATGTACTTTACAGAATCATGTCTATCAGCTGTCAGTCCTTTATATGTGTGCCTTCTCAATATGTTATACCTGTTCATAGTTTGTGTGTGTGTGTGTGTGAGAGAGAGAGAGAGGGAGAGAGAGAAAGATCTACTTCTGATTATAAGAAGAAAATGTTGGTACTACTATCTAGATATTGACAAACACAAAATGATTTCTGAACATTCGGTCTGCTAAACATATGATCTATATAGCAATCAAGTACTTTCGTTTCATTATGTAGTAAAATGATGTGCTAGTTAGGTGCTTCAGTGGGTGCAAAGACATTACCAAGCATGATCCTTTGTCTTGATTCTCTTTGCATCGTATTAAATCAACAAGATATTTATATACACAGACACTCTAAACTCTGTTGTATCGATGATAGATAAAATTGGCAATTAGATAAAGTAGAGAGAAAACAGGTGATAAAATATTTAACATGGTATCATGGAGAACCTAGATTTTATTAGTTTTCTTTTCATTGAAATAATTACTTCAATTATTTTTCAAAAAAATCAGGTCAATTCATGTTAGGTATAAATACTTCCTCAACTAATATTTCTATTATCTTAGAGATCTGCCAGTTTATCTTTCCTTAGTTAAGAGAAGGAATGTTATGGAAGTCAACTGACTTGTCGGATACTTGATCAGTGTCCCTTTTAGGTGTTAGGTGCACATCTCTAAATTCCCAGTCTAGTGACCTTCTGCTATATCACACTATTATTTATGGAAAAACATTTCTAACTGATATGTGAGATTTAGCAGATGCATTTCCCTCTCCTTTTAATTACATTTAAGAGTTATAGAAACATGAAAGGGTAGGCAACATTTTGGGATAATTTTATTGATTCGGCACAATAGGGCATATCTTTTTTACAGAAATATGGATACATTTGGTGCCTCACAGATGTACTTTTGCAACAGTTAGGGTTAGTAGAGGTAATTCTGCAAAATTGGAACAAATGAAATTTACCCAGCCCTTGTGAAAATTGACCTATTGGATTGTATTTGCACCACAATCTAAGTAAATTTATTGGTGACTTATAGCAAACTATGAATAATTTGGATCAAATGTATGTAGCACTGTCTAGTAGAAAGAGCAGGGTTGTTTTTTTTTTTGTTTGTTTGTTTGTTTGTTTTTGAGAAAACGAGACAGTTTCAAATCCCATTTGTGCCACACATTCACCTTTCCTAAGCCTCAGTTTTCTTATCTGTATAAAAGGGATAATAAAACTAATCTTGCGATATTTTTAGAAAGGTTACAGATAATATATAAAAATGTACAACACAGTGCCTGATACAAAGTAAATCCTCCTCTGTGAGACATACTGTTATTATTAGTCTTAACATAATGAAGCACACCATAATGTCACAAATTACCCTCAGACTGACTCTGTGTCTTGACTTGTAAATATAATAACAGTAATTTTTTCTCACTTTAGATGGAAAGAAACGTCAAACCTGAAAGAACTATTTTTGTAAAACCCAAACAGTTGTGCACACATGGATTTCTGTTTTTATACTACCAGACTGGATCTCAGGCTAATTAGTCTGATAAAGTGATCATGTCAATTGAAACATTTTAAACAAATATTTCAATGTCTTACCAAATTGCAGTGAACATTACCTGTCACAATAGGATACACTCTTTTTTTAAATATTAACGAATAGCGCTAAAGAAAAAAAAGGAACTTGGATTTCAGTATATTAAATTGGTTTCTTTTAAAATTTGGGAGCTATTTTTTGTTCTTTTTAGAAGAAGAAGCCTTAAAAATATGAAAGGGATATGTAATTATAAAGTTGATGTATATGTTTATTCATAAAAGCATAAGAGGGAATGTACATAATGGTCAGCATTATAAAGATTTTGTATATGAGCCAAGGTCTTCAACTTTCTTTTCGAAATTTTACATTGTGTAGATTATAGAACTCTGTATTCATACATAGATTCTTTTGTGCAAGTGGCCGCTATTAAAAATATTGTAAAAGCATTATGGTAATTCTTAATTACTAGTTATTTTTTTATAGTCTAAGGAAATCAAAGGCATTGCTCATAGAATTAATGACAAGAGAAACAATGGTGGGATTTTAGCTCCATTTAGACCACCCACACCTCTCTGAAAGAAAAAAGTACAACCCTAACAAAGTAGTCATTATCCCAATCAAACAACTGAACATGAGTTGTTATTAGTACTTATATAACTAACTCTAATTTAAACACCATGAAAACCATGTAATGAGATCACTGTTATGCTGAAATGGTTTAGAGGGTTTGGGATTTAGTCTCCTGTAATTCTTAAAATCAAATGTCTGTATGGAATCAAATGTATGGTCAGTGGGAAACCTGACTACAGGGTATCTATGAAATTTGTTTTTAATAGTTCTGTCTAATGTCTTTGCTTGCCTAAGTGTAAACTAGTTCCAACATCTTTCAAAAGCAAAGTTTGGGGAGCTTATGTGTTTGAAAAGTACTTTTAATGGATTGTTTGTTTTGTTTATTCTTGGCTCAAGGCAGAAGCATCTTGACATTTACATTGCTGTTTTCCTGCTTTCCAGGATGCTAACAAAAAATTGTTTTGGCCTGAACTGGCTTGAAATTGTCCTCTGAACTTCCACAAGGCCATTCCAGGTATCTTGGAAAGGACTTCCTTTATTATGAATCTGCTTTCAAAGCTTTCATAAGGACACAAGGCCAGCGACCCATACCCACATTTACTGGAAATTACATATGCTGTCCCTTGGCTCACAAACGAACTGTGCTCCTAAAACTTCGGATTAAGGCATTGTTTGTAACTCAGAAGTATCTTGCCAAAGAAACAGTGTTATAAATGTAGTTGCTTAGATAGCCTCTAACAGACTATTTAACCACAATGTAGCAGAAATATTATATATTTGAAAGAACAACAGGACAATATTGCAGCATGACCAGTAGTTTTATTTTAAAGATAATAATGAGACTTCATTTTGAATGGTGGAGCTTCAGGATGTTCACTTTCCCAGAGTCCTTTTTCTATCTAGCAGACAGTACTAAACTGGCTCATTCTACACTGGCTCATGGTTGCTTCCCTCTCGATTTCCCATATCCTCAAATCAAAACCTTTGCAATACAAATGAAGTGGGTGGATGTCTGATTCTCCTCCCCAGAGCAACACTAAATTTCCTATTCTTTTGTAAAATTATCCCATAATCCCATCTAACTACAGTTAATAGAGCAGCAAGGGGTACGTATGTGTATCTCATAAAGGGAAGGGAAGGAAACCCTTATTAGCTTTTACTGTTTGACTGCTGTCTCTTTAAATGTGTAGAGACTAAAAAAGCATTTTTATGCAGATATTCTCTCCCAATATATAAATGTGAGGTCATATTGATACATTTTGCTCTCAGATATGGGAGTTGCCGACTAATAGAAAACCTTTGCCAATCAGATTTTTGATGAGAGGAGTTTTGAAATTCCATAGTTTTTCTATTTGTACAGTAAAGGTTTAAAATCAAAGACCTTTCCATGTCTGTGCAGTTTTGTTCAGTCACTTAAATAAAGGGTGTGGCAACAATGAGTGTTCTCCCTTTTTAAAGACTCTTTAGTCTGGTATAGGGGTAAGTGAGGAAAGGGACAGAACAGCAGCCTCAGGAACTCACACCCTTAAGCATTGCAATGATTTGGGACAAGGCCAGGAAATTTTGCTGAAATTTGCTAAAATAAGCTAGGAAAAATACATATTCATAAGATATTAAGTTTTAAGCATGAAATGGTTAGTGCCAAAATTCTAAAAAGTGGTTCAGACTTCAAAACTTAAAACATGGGAGAATCTGCCCCAGAAGACTATGATGCTTACAAGAGTGTTTCCTGAACACCTAAAAAGTGGTTTGAGAGAAGGCTTACCTACTGGTTTGAGGTTTATCATTTAGAGTGCCCGCAATTATCTGGGAAGCTCATGCTATCTAAATATTACATTTACTCCTTTAAGCACTGCACATCTACTTCCATGACCCCCCATTTTCTATGGGATGTTGCAATCCCTCATTATGCAACCTTTTAACAAATGTTTAAGGGAAGGAAGGGACTGTTTATTGAAAATTAAAAATGAAAGAAATTCCTCACTGCAGTGACCCTATGGAAAGAGTACTTTTTGCATTTCTATACTTTAAAGTATTTCTCCCTCTGTTAAGAGAGATATGGGGAAGAAGCTTTCAAATCCAGAACAGCATCATATTTTGAAGTAAAATAGCAGAATGGTATAAATATTACTTTTATTTTCTAATATTTGTATGAAATTCTGTAGTTTATAAATCACCTTGTCACATTTTATCCAATTTTATCTAAACTTATCCTACTATTAATAGCCCTTTGAGAGTTCCTATTTTAGAGATGAGAAACTGAGTGGCTAATTAGCTTGCTCCAAGTCATTCAAGTAGTAAAAGATAAATGCTTCTACTCACACCTCATTGTCATTTTTATAAATCCTTAATCCCATGGTCTTCCTAAAATACCATTGTTACATAGCATTCTTAATTCTGAAATTTATTCTATTATGGACAAGTGAGATGCTGATAGTAAAAGGCAATATAAAAATTATATTTTATGACAAAAGACGAAAGACAATCCAATGGAGAAAGGATAGACTTTTCAACAAATGGTGCTGGAACAACTAGACATCCAAATGCAAACAAAACAAAACAAAACAAAACTTAAGTTTGATTTCATTGCATTTAAAAACTTCTGCTTTGCAAAAGACACTATGTAGGGAATGAGAAGGCAGGCCACAGCCTGGGAAAAAATATTTGTAATATACATATCTGAAAAAAAATCCATCCAAAATATAAAAAAGAACTCTTAAAATTCAACAATAAGAAAACAACTCAATTTAAAATACAGGCACAGTATCTGAAAGATCACTTCACCAAAGAAGATATACAGATAGAAAATCAGCATATAAAAATATGATCAACATCATATATCATTAGAGAATTGAAAATTAAAACAAGATAGCAACACACATCTATTAGAATGACTAAAATACAGAATATTGATAACAAAAGCTGGTGAGAATCTGGGACCTTACTAGTGGGAATGTAAAAAGGTACAGCTAGTTGGGAAGACAGTTGGATAGGTTTTACAAAGCTAAACATAGGCTTACCATATGATCTAGGAATTGTGCTCCTTAGGATTTACCCAGGGGAATTAAAACTGTACATCCGCATAAAAATCTCCATACAGATATATAGCAGCTTTATTCATAATCGTCAAAATCTGAAGGCAATCAAGATGTCCTTCTATGGGTGAATGGATAAACAAACTGTGGTGCATTATATAGTGGAATATTATTTAGTGATAAAAATAAATTAATATGAAAGAAACTTACATTCATATTGCTAAGTGAAGAAGCTAACCTGAAAAGGCTACCTGCTGTATGTTTTAAACGATATGACATTCTGGGAAAGGCAAAACTCTGCCGACAGGAAGAAAATCAGTGGTTGTCAGAGGCTCAGGGAGTGGGGACAGAGGAATGACCTGATAGAGAAGAGGTTTTAGGGCAGTGGCAATACTCTGCGTGATAGCCTAAATGTAATGGTGGGTACACGCCATTACACATTTGTCAAAACCCGTAGGATACGCAACACAAAGAGTAAACACTAATAGTACCTATGAACTTTAGTTAATAATAATGTTCAGTAGCGGCTCATCAACTGCAACAAATATACCATACTATTTGCAAACTTAATAATAGGAGCGGGGGCTGTGTGTGGGAGGGAAAACTATGTGTGAAGGGTTATAGGTTATATGGGAACTCTGTAATTTCTGCTCAATTTTCCTCTAAACCTAAACTTGCTCTAAAAAATAGTCTTTAATTTATTTTTTTTTTTTAAGAAAATATACTGTAGTGGAGAATACATAGGTTCTAGGGATCAGACTGCTCAATCTGCTTTTGCAGAATAGTAACTATAGAGAATTAAAAATAATCCAATAACAAAACACAGATGCCACAAGATCTCTTCTCCAGACACACCCAGTCCTCACGAGTAGTAGAGCAGTACCTACTTGAATCATAGGAAAGGAAGGAGAGAGAAAAGACTCAGAGTTCTCAAGAAAATACATACTACCCTTCCTACTCAGGCAACAACTCAGATTTTACATTGCTGCATTTTGGTAGTAGCAATATTTTTGTGATGATTTGTAGTTTTCAACACATTTTCACTTATATAGTCCCTGATCATATATGTAGAGTGTCATATGCTGCCCATTGCCTACCAAGCTCAGTAAGTCGGGAGCACTTTGAAGCTTTTCAGTATGCTATCACAGTCTATCACTGTGCTTTTCCTGTTCCATGTACTCAGAATTAGAAGAATTCTTCAACTCTTAATACAGGGAGTGTCCATCCATTGAATCAGATTTTTTTTAGCGCAGTAAGGGACTTCGAAAAGGATCTTTAACTACAGATTATCATATAATTACATGGAGACCCAGAGATACTGACACGCTTTAACTAACTGACTAAATAAATGGACAGAGAGAAATCTCTTTCCACTACCAACCCTGCTTCATCTACCTAGCCCCAGAGGCATCGTAACAACCAGAAATAAGACTTCCATGGCCACTCAGTAACTAAATTCAGCAATTTTTCCTTAATGCCATCTCCCCAAGTCAACCTTTTGCTCTTCTTTGACACCAACATTCCAAATCATTTTCTCATCCCTCCATACTTTCGCCTTCCTGAAGCTTTCTGGTCTCTCTCAACTGCAGTGCACCCTATCTGTAGCATCAGATAAGTTTCCCAACAATGCAGATTTCTTCATGGCTTCTTTTGTATAAAACACGAAGCCCAAACTTTGCAACAGAGTGTTTAAGGGACTCCATAATTTGATTCCTTCCTGCTCTCCATAACGATGAACCTAATAACCACTCAGACTAGTTCCATTTCTTGTTCCCCACTCCCCCCTACATATCACAGGCAACTTTTCCTTTGTATCTTTATTCACACTGTCCTCTTCTGAAATTCTCCCTGTCTTAGTCAGTTTAGGCTATTATTAAAAAAAAAAAAAAGAAAGAAAAGAAAAAGAAAAAGAAAAAGAAAAAGCTGTAGACTGGCTGACTTATAAACAACACGATGTGTTCCTCACAGTTCTGGAGGCTGGGAAGTCTAAGAGCAAGTCACTGGCAGATTCAGTGTCTGGAGAGGGCCTGTGTCCTTGTCCATAGATGGTAGGAGGGCTGAGGGAACTCCCTAGGGTCTCTTTCATAAGGGTACTGATCCCATTCCTAAGGGCTCTGCCTTAATGACCTAATCATTTCCAGAAGGCCCCACCTCCAAATATCATCATATTGGAGATTCGGTCTGAACACATACATGTTGGGAGGACACAAACATTCAGCCTATAGTACTCCAGAATTTATTAGACGTCTTCCCATTTCCTCAAGCCCACATACATTTCTGCTTTTCCCTATAAAGTCCTTCTTGACTGCCACAAGATAATAGTTTCTCTCTTTACTGAATCCCAACAGTACTTCTTGCCTATAGCACTCTTTGGGTATTTTGCATAAATATATTGCAGATTTATTTAAATTATGATTTATGTATCTTATTTCTGGAATTAGTGTAAATTCCTTGAAGGTAGGGATCTTATACTGCCAGTTTTCATCAGTATGCTTGCACAGAGCAATGTTCAATTAAGGTTTATTTATAGGAATGTCAGTCAGTTTTAGACACAACATCATAGGATTCAAAATCTTTGAATAGTCTTATGCCAAATTATAGGGAAATTCTGTTGCATATTCCGAAAAAAACATATGTCAGTGTTTAGTGACACTTTTGTTGAGGCAGTATCCTTTGGGACATGATCAAAATTCCAAATGCAATATTTTGTACAATGAACTTCTGTCAACAACTTTCTTAAAAAGCAAATCACTTTTGACTTCCTCCTTGTATATTTGACGAGAATTGTCATAACACCATCAGGTTGAAGGGTAAGATTCTTACTTGAATGCTATCTCTAAAGGTTGTTTAACATTTAAAACAAAAAAAGACCTCTGTTCACTAAATGTTCTTTGGTACTATGTAATTAACAATTTTATCTTTTCTCTGTATAGCTGTCATTATAAGTAATCAACTTTCCCATATTCTTAAACTGCATGTCATTCTGTTACACCCATCTTTTTACTTTGAACATTTCCTCTCCCATAGAAAATGAGCTTAGAAGGATAATGAGTACAAAGTCTATTGCAATTTTGAATTTTTTTGCACCAAGAATATTTAGAAATGTGACTTTTCTATCCAGAAAAAAATGAAGTAGAATGATTTGTTATACATTTCAGAAATGAAGTAAAATTCATGACAATCTTGAGATAAAGTTCAGCCAGATATCAAATCAAAATGAAGCTATTGAATGTATTTGCACTGTTGGCATATACATGAATTAATACAGCCAAGGAGAAGAATAGCATACATGTATTCCTTCAACAACTATAGTAATAGTTTAAAATAATGCTAGAATATTGGACCATAAGCTTTCAATCCTAAAGTTTGCCATATGAGTTAGAATATTATTATAATCAACATTTTCAGTCTTGTACACTGGAATACAAGGTATCCTGTAATAATGTTATTAACAGGAATAAAAATCACTTGCTTAATCATTATGAACTCAAAACAAGACAAATTTTACTTTTCGATTCAAAATGAGTTCATAAATATTATTGAAGTGGTAGTACAAAATTTACTAGACACATAAGTCAGACCACAAAGGGTCTTCTATATCTAGTGTAAGTGGCAAGAGGGCAAATGGAGAGTTTACTATATCATAGCATTCAAAACTATATATATTTAACATATAATTTTATTAATTTCTGAATTTTCAGAAATTAAAAGTAAAGAAAATAAAATGATCTTGCATTTTGTATTCCATAAATATACATCATATATTCCAAAAATAGAGATGTTATCTTAAAACATGTATACATTTTTTTGGCACTCTGTACTTTACTCTGATTAAGACTTTTTAGTAATGCTAGATTTCATATGTGGTTTAATTTTTCTCTTTAGCTCTTATTATATCATATACTAATATCTTACTTAATTACCTTGATCATTCTGCTTCCACCTCCCCACCACTGGTATATAAACTCATCAGGGCAGGTGTTTTTAACTTGAGGCCACTTTTTATGTCTCTGATGATTACAAGAGTACATGGAGCATACAGAGTGCCTTAAAGATAGCTATTGTAGTAAATGAGCATTTCCCAAAGACTTACGACACAGAGTCACAGTATTAGAAGCCATGATATAAAATAAGGATTTTAAATGTGAATTTGGGTTTGAAGTCATGACAAGAAATCATTAAACATCATAAGGAGACAAAGTTTCTTACTAGAAAGGGGTCTCATTCCATCATCTCATTTTATCGATGTAGAAATTAAGGTGTGAAGAGATCAAGTGATTTGTCAGACAACTGAATTTTTGTACTAAAAGATACCTTAAATCTCATGTACTCCAAATATTCAGGTACTTAGGGCAACTCAGCCTATGTTTTAATATCTGCAGTGATAATGGTTTCACTACCCTATTAAAACATCATATTTAGTCTTTAAAGAACACTACTTGTTAGCAACTTCTTTCTCATATATAATTAAGACTTCTGTTCCTATGTTTCAAATCTTTAGTTCTTGTGATATCCTTTGGTAATACATGGCATGTCTAGTACAGCATATTATTTTATACATAGAGATAGATGGATAGATAGATAGATACATACATACATACATACATACATACATACATACATAGACGTGGTGTAAAGGCTAAATTTGAGGCCCTTTATATATGACAGTTCTGGGCCAAATAGTCTTCTTGCCTTCACTCTTTCTCTAACACCTCTTTGTCTCCTGACTTGTCTCATGATAAACCTTGGAATGAATATACACATATATATGTGTATACACACATATGTGTATATATGTATATATATACACACATACATATATACACATACATATATAAAAGAAACACATACACACACACGCACACACACACAGAGGGTATAAAAAATGCATACACATTTTAAGAAAGGAAAAAAACTATTGTAATTGTACTACTCAATACAAACTGATAACAAAAGATGAATACAAGTCACGATTGACTTCTGCAATTACAAGAGGTGCTCAAAGTGGTTACCATCAGTGTTCAGACACTTCTGATTACGGCAAACTACTGCGTGAGCAACGTTGATAAAAGTGTCCACTTGTTTACATTTTTTCGGTGTCCCTGGTATATATAGGTGTGTGTGTGTGTGTGTGTGTGCGTACATATATACACATACATATATATATATAATATATATTACACATACACCCATTATATAAGCACAGAAAAGTATGTATATTTATATTTTGTGTCTTATAGAAGAATCAAACAGTTAAAAACATTTAAAATATGTAATAATCTTTTAAACTACATTCTCCCTCTTTGTTTAGTTGCTGATATATCAGGAACCTCAAAAATAAAACCATGTCATATTCATCTCATCCTTTAAAAGTCTAAAACGAATTTCCTTCCAAATGAAAATTGTTTGATTAAAATATTTGTTAAAATGTTTAAATGTTTTTCAAAAATCACTCCAACTAAATAATCCCATGGTTGCTTCAATATTCATCTAAATACTACTCTCCCTTCAATATTAAACTTTGTGAAAGCCCACTTAGAATGAAATTTTTAGGTCCTACTAGGACAGAATGGCATGTGTTTATATCCTGATTCACTCATGAAAGTGTATTTCTCCCAATATAACCTACAATACCATTTTGTTTTTTAGTATCCATATCATGTTCGACCCATTTTGTTAATGTCAAAAAAATTCTTAATCATTTTCTATATGATACTGCTACACCAAGTTTCCTTTCTTGTATATTTATGCAGTTGAACTTTTCTTTGGGGGAAGAGAGTGGTCCTCAAACTGGAGCTATAATAACTGCTTTACATTTAAAATAAATAGTGTTTTTTTCACAGAGGATACATGTTCTGAAAGTCAAACATAAAAAAAAGTGTAATTGAGGGGTATAAAAATATAAATGTTGAGACACATATCCTACCTATAAAACCCTGGTGGCACTTGCTGTACCAGGAAGTTCTTCTCCATGTCTTGAAGAATGTCATTTAGCATTCTGACCCGGACAGGGTCTCTCTCCTTTGGATCATTAGCAGGACGCATCTCGTCCGACTGAAAGAGTTCAGCACTGTCCCGCAGGCGTGTGGCCTGGGCTAACAGTTGATGAGTGTTGGGTTGATAACCTGGTGAAGATAAATAAGCTCATTTCAGAAGAGATGTTTTCAAAGGAGTAAAATAATCATTTTATAATCATGATGTATTCATTTCATCAAAAATATTCTGTATAAACATATTATATCCTACGAAGAGTATCGGATTTATTACTACCACTAATACTACTACTAATAATTACCTCTAATAGTAATATCAGTAAATAGGTACAAATAGCTGAGAGACTGCTATGTTCCAGACACTGGGTTAAGCACTTGATATAATTATCTCACTTAATATTCACCAAACCTTGTATTGTCATGTCCATCTCATAGAAACAGAGAATTAATTAAAGTAAGCAAATTGCCATGAGTCATCAAGAAGTAAGTGACAGGCCAGAATTAGTAGACTGATCTTTCTGATTCAAAAATCCATGCTCATGGTGGAGTACCTGTATTTCTAACGGCGGAGGGGGGATTCCAAGAATAATTATCATTGTCTTTTCTGAGAACATGAGATATATGAGAATGTGTTGCTATGAGTCGATTGGGCCCTTTCTTCTTTACTAAAATTCTGTAATTTGAAGTTAAAATACATATTTGATTTGCACATACACTGAAATCTATCCTGTATACTGTTTGCAATGTTTCGTTTTGATTTTGAGATGATTTTTGTCTGTTTATTCGTTTGTCTAACTTACTGGAGTAATCCTGATGTGAATGGTGATAGCAAAGGGACTGCAGGTCATTCCACTAACTAAGAGAAAGGTAGCATTAGTATAATGATTACAGCCGCCAGATCAGGGAGCGAGACCACTGTAGTGCATTCCCTGCTCTACCACTCAGCAGCTGTGTGACACTGGGCACGTGTTCTCATTTGTAAAATAGACATAATAGTAACACCTGCTTCATAGATTTGTTATGAGGATTAAATGATAAATACTTAGAAAACATTTGCCTACATATAGGCAGTTCCCAGCTGATGTGGTTTTATACCTTATTTAAAAAGCACTCTTTTATTACACTATAAGAGGGGGCATTCCCTCATTATCTTCTTCCAGATATCCCCACCATTAGAGTCAGTCCTTGGGTGAGGCAACAGTTAGAGGGTCATTCTCAGGAGATTAGGTACAACTGACTCCAATAAGTTCAGCACATCATTACAAAGGATTACTTCAAATCAAAGTGATGAAATGAGATGTACTTAGTAAGTCTAAGCGGGCAGTATGTCATTGAGATAAGCAGATAGAGGAATAAAAAGAGGCCTTATAGCATCCTCATTTGGGGATGTCTTGGGCAAAAGGGAAAGATCACAAAGGGACTCTTTCTCCAAGTGAAGTCCTAGGGTTACCAGTTCTCAAAACACCTGGTCTTTGCGGAAATGCAGATTCTCTGATCTTCTGACTCTCTCTAGGGGTTGAGCCTAGGAATCTCCATTTCAACAGGGTACTCAGATTATGCCATACCATTTCAAGTTTAAGAAGCACTGCAGAGAGGTGATATAGCTAAGAAAAGGAAAATTAGGTTAGAACTATAGCTGATGTATAAAATATGTCTGCGGTAGATTTACCAACCTCTAACACAATCGTCTTTTTGTCTCTCATCTTCATTTGATGGGGACCATTTTACATGTCAGTGTTTTAAAGCCTAGCATAGTTCTGACACTCAGTAACTGCTTACTGAATAAACAAAATCAATTTAATAAAGTCTTTTTAGAACAAAATTCAACAACAGAAGAAAACCATATACAGATAGGTGTTTTTTATGAGGGCTACAAAGAGATAGCCCTCTTTGTAACTCTCTATTCACTGATATTAACAATATAAATAAAATCAGTTGTAGGAGTTCACATTTTTTGGCATTTTGATGTTTTTATCGTGCATTTCACATCCATTAATCATCCTTTGATTTCACAACAAAACTTGAGGTTGTGTGAGAGGATATTTTTGTTCATTGAGAAAACCTAGCCTCCCCCAACCCCCGAAATCAATAAGAAAACTAATGTTATATTAGAAAGAAATGCTTTATCTTAAATTATTATGGTTCATTAAAGTTAATATATGGAGAACTTTCAGGGAACACTGTGGCACAAGGAAAGAAAAAGATTTAGTTCATACTGGAAGTGAAAGACTGAACAACAGAAAAAACAAGTTTGACATCCTTAAGAGTCTTCCATTTAAGAAAGAAAAATCTGTTCTGATGTAACATACACTACAGAATTGAAGACATTACTACTGAATCAAGTGAGACAAATTGTACCATTCTACCTTATTTAGTTTAAATGAATTTATCTTTCATGGTGGTGTGGACGTTGAGAATTGACAGCTTTAGGACCTGGCTGGACCCAGAAAGGACCCTGATAGTGGAAGCCTGCCATCCATTACATACCCTATGTATTACTTTGAGGATTTGAAGCTATAAATTGAAAAGTAGCTTTACTCTCAAAGTTAACACAATCATTCTGATACATAACTAATGTTCCAAAGATTCCTAGTAATCATTTCTGTGCCAATTAAAGCTTGTTTTTCCCTTTAAATAAGGCCCAGAAAGTAATGTCACCATTTTCATATAGGTTTCTGTGACCCCCAAATGATCGGTCCTTCATGATCCTTAGCAACCCTATTGGAATGTTAGCTCTATGAGGGAAAAGATTCTTCTATTTTGCTCACAACCATTTCCCCAGCACCTAAACTGTGCCTAGCATATCATTTAATGAATGAACATGTAAATTATGTATGTTGATCATAGTGTCATAGCATTTGTAATATTTTAATCATTATCTGCCTTGTCTCGTTCCTTTCCTTGACTGAAAAGAACCCCACAAGATCAGCAAATATGTTTTATCTCTATTTGTATCTCCAGATCTTAGCACAATACTTTGCCTATGGTAGTCATTTATGTATTAACATTTTTGTTGAATTATAAGATGTCTTATTTAAGATATATTAAATAATGCATATAAAATAACTCAGGCAGATGTTTGGCACATAATGAGCCTCAACAAACATTATTTCCTTTACTCTCTTGCTGAAATCAATAACAGTTGCAAAGGAAAAGAAAACAAATAAAAAAGAGAAGAAGCTATTTTAGGGTAATGGTAAGTTAAACTGAACTAAAATTTGGACTACCAATAACCCATAAAAAGTAAGAATATATAAAACTTCATTGAAGGCACAGTGACTGTCAGAAAACAGAGAACTAACTGATGCTCTTAACAGTTCAGATTGAATAAGTAATAAGTCTTAAGAAAATAAACTAGGAGCTAGAGATTTCTCTCAGAGAGGGTTAATACAATTGTCTTGAAGTAATATGTACATGGAGTCTAAAAACCAAGGAATTGATATCAAAAAACAGAGAAGAGCCTGCTCTACTTAACTACCATCAGTATGGTCTTGAAGAGATTACTTACTATTAGTGTCCTTCAGTGGAAAATGGGAAAAATGGTTATTTCTAAGCATTCAGATAAATGCAAGTTACTGTCATCAAAGTGCAAAAACTAAACACAAATTACTACCAACTTATTTTTTTAACGGCATGCCAAAAAAGAAAACAAAAACAAACAAAAAACAACTGTAACAACTTCACTAATGATTTTATTCTTAGAAATGTTACTTCTTATCACTTCCTCCAATCCATGGCACCGCCCCCCCCCCCCCCCCCCCCCCCCCCCCCCCCCCCGCCACCCGGAAACTGTATCACACTCCTCTCATACAAACTAATCAGGATACCCAATGTATTTTACAGTGTCTGTGAATCTGGAGCCATTTTTTTGTTTTGTTTTGTTTTTCTTCCCATGGGCTGGCATATCAAACCTCTGAAGAATAAAGGGATAATATAAAGCGTAAAGGAATGAAACAATCTTTAAAAATGATCCATCTGCATCTTTGCTCCCGATGAAAAGCCAACCATTAATAAGTCTTTATAGTATGGCAGAACAGATAGATTTGTGATAAATATTTAAAAAATCAACCTTCACACAATACAAAATAATTGAGACTGTCTAGTGAAATTATCTTGATATTATTCAAGAGACAATTGAAATGTACTTCTATATTTCCAACAAAAAACAATTTGTATTTTTTCCTCCATCTCAAAGCAAAAAAATAAATGTGTTTTTAGTAAGTACTTATTGAGTCCTATTTTTTGTGTTATTCTGTAAGTACTGGGAGAGAGACAAAGACATATAAGGTCAAGTCCCTAACCTTAATAGGTTTCTAAACAAGTTAGAAACAATACACACACGAAGAATAAATAGCGTCAAATACAATAAATGTTCATGAAGATGACTGAAGAGTTCGTTGTATATAAGACTATTCCAAGTAGATACCAAGAAAAAAGTAAACTTGAAAGACAAATCATAAAATTACCCAGAAATCAAGGGCATCTCAAATGGAACACTTGAAAGTTCTGGGACTTTATTTACATTAAAGCAAGTTGAGGTAGGTGTTCCACCTATAACCAGTAATATGATTAGTCTCCCCTTCCTCTTCCCTCAGTCCTCACACTTCTAGAGTTTGAATCTACTTCTAACTTAAACCCATTCTTTTTTTTTTCAGCTTGTTATGGAAAAGACAGAGATGGATATTATACGCAGTGTTCATATTAATTGAAGAGGAAGGAGAGAGAATAGAAGGAAGCAATGGAGGGAGGGAAAGAAAGATTGTCAGTCAGTAGATATTGAGATGGATTTTGAGATCTAAGCAAGACAATTCAGGAGAGGCTTTAAAATACACTGGAGTAATCATATTACTACTACTCAGAGCATCACCTGTCTTCTAGCCAATCATCACTCTATAGCATCCTCCCCTCAAGATAGTGTGGTGTAGTGGAAAGCTCAGGGGTTTTGGAATCTGCCAGACCTATATTCAAGCACTAAACCTCCAATTAAATATATACACCTGAGTAACACACACATATACACATACAGACACACATGCACATATCTCTGTCAGGAGGTCCAGAGGCTCAGTTTCTTCATCTCGAAATTAGTTTTAACAATACCCAGCTCAGCTCATGGGGCTAGAGTCAGGTTAAATGTCACAATGAATATAAGGCATTTAGCACAATACTTGGGCTTCGTGGAGCGACTGCTAAAGTGCCAAGGTGTTTCCCAGAAAACTTGTTCCTCCTGAGGACCTTTGATACAGGACTCTAAAACACCTTCCGATAGTAAATCAGAAGCTCAAACTGACTTTATACAAGTCCTTTTCACAAGGCCTCTAAGACTTCTGGGTAAGACCAGTGATTACAGTGCTGACTGCACCACTCTATCTACACATGTTCTAGCCTGCCAGGATCTGGGACCTGCACAAACTACTTCTTATCCTGAGACACGTCATAAATTGATGAGTTTCAGCTTGGCATAAATCTGCGTGTATTGTCGGTTCTACAATTCTTGGATGCAGTCATAACTGTCTTATTTTAAAGAATGAGTTTCATATCTGTTATTGTGGTCCCTCTTAAGAGTTTCAAAATCTGAAAAGTTTTAAACTTTAGTTTATTTCCATTTTTCTACCTTTTGCTTCTCTTTTCTGGCTATATTTTTAAAGACTCACTCAATTTCATTTCAAATTAAGAGTAAAATGTACTGGTCATACCCTAAAACTACATTTTTTATATCAAACAAACACAACCTTTTACTTTAATAGTATTTCACAGAACCTATTCTTATATAGATGAGCTTATCACAGTTTCAAAGGTGCGAACAACCGTACAATCACAGTGAAGAGTTTACTGATTTATAGTGACAAGAAAAAGTATGATTTATGTTCCACAGAACACAGTTGTTAAAAGCAGAATAGAAGATTATTTTTGAGGAAAAAATGTATGTCAATTAATGCCATCTTTAAAATATCTTGTGGTATCACTAAAGGGAAGAAAATAAATTGCCAAGGGAAACAACAGTCCTTTATTGTCTTACATTTTCTATTCCTTCTACTGCCTTTTTAAATATGATTCACAGTGAATCATCTCAGCTGGTTATTTAAAAAAGTTAAATAAACATTGGTGCATGTAGAGAAATGTGGGAGCTAGTACACTATTGATACTCAAATAATCTAACATTGATTTTACAATGCATAGATAAAAATATATTATTTAAAGATGAAATACACCAGGAGACAGTGGATAATTGTGTCTAAACTGAATACAACAATTTATTTATTTATTTATTTATTTTTTGCAAAGATTACAAAGTGGTATGTTTACAAGAATCAGGTTGGCCACTTTTTTAAAAAAATAAGCATCGCATTCTAAAGATTATCTAGTATTCTGCAGATTATCCAATGATCCAGCTAGCCAAGGAAGATGAAAATCTAGCAAGACTTTCAACATATTGCATGGAATGGGTCCATCTGACTGGTGCAGAAATTAACCCAGGGGCTCTTTTTATGGACCACAGATGCTGCACTGTTTTATGTTTGCAACTGCATGATCTGGTTATTAGCTGCTTTGGAAGAGTGAGCAAAAGCTTTCTTGAATGAATTAAATTCACATGGGGTTTATTTTTTTATCACTCTCTTCCTGAGGCAGAAAATTGGAGTTGTATATATAATAACACGTGTGAGTTTAATTATGTTTGACCAAACCAAGAAACTGAAAAAATAAAAAGAAAGACTTGGATAAAATGAATCAACGTGAGGGCAAGGGGACTCTATGTTCTATTGCAAGCCAAGATTAAAAGTATAAAAAAACAAACCAAAAAAAAAAAAAAAAAAAAAAGCAAAAAACAAAAACGTTTAAAAGGATGGCCAGGGAGGTGATGCTCATATAATAATGGACTCTAGTGCTATCTTGTCATGGACACAGGGTTTATCCCGGAAATAACACTTAGGAAAAAAATTCACCACATAATAAATCATCACTCTGTTGGGAAAGTAGGAAACCTTATGTCACTAATACTTCAATTACTGTAGCCATACATAAATTGTAGGTACTGAAAAAAAAAAAAAAACACTGAAAGAATTTGGATGAAGTACTTGGAATAGGTAAGGAAATAATGATCACCAAAGGAAGCTGCATGAATTGCAACAAACTGTGAAGATGGGAATAAACAAAAGACAATGAAGTGTAATTCTGAGGAATACAAAAAGGGATCATGTGCTTAGGATAATAATTAAGGGATATTATACAAGAAAAATATGAGTTCAGAGAGAAATGTGAGGGAAAAAAATAGTTTGAGGAGACAAACACTGACAAAGTAGAGACAATCAGATTTTATTACAGACACAGCTGTCTCAAATCCTTTTTTGAGACTAAGCGTAGAATATCAATAAATGAAATACAATCTTTAGCACAGTCAGAATCCTTACAAAAATATAAGGGAAATTGATACTAAACATATTGTGGGGACAGAGCCCCAAAAAGCAGTTTCCAGGCTCTCGGCCTCACATAGAAAGGTGCTGGCTCAGGTAGTAAATGGCCATCGACTGTGATCAAATGGCCATCAGCTGTGGCTAGTTGGCCGTCAGCTGTAACCAGTGAGCCTTTGGCCACTAATATAACTGCCGTGGCTAGGCTAGCAAAAAAAAAAGGGGGAGCTAGCAAGAAGATGGTGGCTGAGTCTGCAAGCGGCGCAGTGAGGGTTGAGAATTGTGTTGCTCCTGGTTCCTGTGTCTCCAACCCAGCCACCAGTGAGAGTATAGTGGTGTGACTCCCCTACCTATGGCTCCGTGGGTGTTCCTTTTTGGCCTAGCCATATCCTGTGTTTTTGTGTGGGGAGTGGGACCAGAGACCCCGCCGGATGCCCCGCACGACACTTGGCGCACGACACTTGGCGTAGTCGGCAGGACCCCCTGCACTACAATATTTTCAGGAAATTGTACTCAAGGGTTGGCCAATCTATCAATTTGAGCAAGCAATGTAAGATACTTCTCAGAGAATGCTTTTGGGTTTAAGTTTTTGTCACACAAAAAGGTCAGTTCCAGAAATGTCAGTTCAGGTCAAACCACTAGAAAACTAGCAAGATTCAGAACTCCGACAGGAAAAAAAACCTTCCCTTAGAATGTTTGGATTTTTAGATGGACTGCTTTGCATTTCTTAGGGAAAGCACAGAGCCAGGTATCTAGTGTACTCATCCTTTACTCTCTCAGGCCGCTCTAGAGTTGGAATTGATGGTCATTAAAACCAAGATTGGAGACAGATGAACTGAGGACTAGACTCATACAATGTACACAGTCACATTTTTAATTTTACCAACTGGGTAATTTATCTTATATTTCTCAAAAAGAAAAAAAAAATAGACAGGTCTCCATCACTTGTGGTTGTAGAAAAGAAGCAAAGTGATGTTTGAAAATATGAAAGCACAAATCTAACAGAAAACAGAGTACTTTCCTCAGTGGTATTATCACCTTGAAATACTATCCTTCCTTCTAAAATGAAGTGATTGCTTCTACTGCATTATCAGAGCTAATAAGAAAAAAAAGTCAGATAAAATCAGCATTGCCGGTTTTTCAAAGAACCGGAGGAAACGCTGCCAACAACCATTTTACGTTTAGTGAGACAATTGAGAGGTGGCAACAAGCCACACAGGTTGAAATTATGTTTCCTGCTGAGTCTGGCTTACACTAAATAAATGTGTACATAGCCAGATCAAATGAAAATGACTTGTACTTTATTTGTTCATTTGTAGATTTTATAATCATGCTAAATAATTAACATCTAGAACTCCGACAAAGAAAAATAGCAGATTAACAAAAAGCATCAGAATTACATAGTCATTGATTAGTTTGTAGTGCTGTTTTATACATTTAAAAGTACATAAATTGAGAAACAGTAAACCTAGTAGTTATTAACTGCTCACTCCTTAGTCTGCTTCAAGGGTCAACGGTGTGGTGGTATTCTATTCTTGACACCACCTTGTGCCCCTGCAAACTAGTCCCATTGCCTTGTATGTGAATTTTTTGGACATAACGTTTGTCACAAGTACATCTGAAGCATATCAGTTATCTTATCAGTCACTATTTACAGTACACCTCCATGCACTGCATATAAATATTCATTCTCTAACTATTATGTGTTTGGCATTGAACACATATTAAGAGCCAAGGTCACTCAGTCAAAATGAGTTTTCAAGAACCACCCAATAAATCAACTCAAAGAAATTATTCACTTGTAAATTATCCTTCTTTCTGGTGGTTGTGAGAATGGTAGAGAATGGTCTGCTGCTATCGTAAACTAGTGTAATAAATAAACAAGATGGCCCCTTGTCAAGGGGTAAAAATTACACCATTGAAAATGCAATTGGGTTTCAGAGACCTTCATACTTAAACTCTTTGCAGAAAGGAGAAACAGTATTTTATAGTTCAGCCTTGAAGGTCTTTTTTTTTTTTTTTAAACTGTAATTGAGAACTGAAGACTAATCACTGTTAACTGTCATACAAAATAGAAAATATATCCACAATTAAAGCTTGTATTAAGCAGTAAAATTATATGTTTCATTTAGCTACAGGAACTCTGTTTAGCTAATGAAATAATCTATCATCGTAGACAAAACTGAAATTGAAATATTTACTCAGTTGTTAAGAGGTGTCCATTATTCACACATTAGCATATTAAAGTATTCATTTTAGAAATAAGGTTATAACCAAAATAGCCAAAATAGAACAGCTAATCCGAATTGCCTACAATTCGGCAAGCATTTGAATAACCTGTGACTATGAGACAGAGAAAATAATTTTAAATCATGATTACTAAAATACAAAAAAAATGTATAGCTTAAAGGTGACATATCATATACATTTGATCAAATATACCTAAGCCATGATAAAAGAAAAAAAAATCGTGCATTTTGTTTATTTATTTATTTATTTATTTATTTATTTATCATCATCATCATCATCATTTTGTATTGGGAACATCTCAAGCCCGGCTGCATCTTTCTGAGTGAAAAGTGACAGGAAGACCCAAGGAGATTCATATCAAAAGAAAACAAAACTGAAAAATAACCAACAACCAAATAAAAAGCTCTTCACTTAAAGCAGAAGTAATGTGATGATAGAGCAGCAAGAAGCCAAAATTCCCCTGGCTCCTCCACTGAGAACCTTGGGTTTCAGGGAGAGGTTCACATATACTTAGAGGTATCTGGGATTCAGTAAAATCTCCGTAGAATGACTACAGTTCCCTCAACCCCATGCCCTGTGTTGACATGCTTTTAGATATAACTATTAAAGAAAGGATTAATAACCCGGCCTAGTCTCAGAATATTTTCTTTTTACCTTGTTGCTTTAACTGAAATATGGCTCTCCCCTAATGACATTGCTTCCACTGCAGTCCGGTCAGGCAGTGGTTCGTTCACTCCTATGTCCTTTCTACCACTAGCCCTTAGAAGAACAATATGAAATATGAAATATTGAGGTCACTGCTCATTTTCTGAAAATTTAGCTCTTGGTTCAATTACTCCCTCTTACAAGAATTACTCCTGTGTTAATTCTTGGCGATTTCAGTATGCGTGTAGACATACACTGGTTTTTCTTTTCTTTAGCCTCTTTTCTCCAGTGATCAGCTACCACACTTCCATGGTCATAACTAGCCTGCACATTTTCATTACCAATATCTGCACTCTTCATATAATCACACTTTGAATAATCCCACATGCTGGCCACTGGCAAATAAGTATTCTTAGCTCACTCCCTCTCAATTTTTTTGATCTCATGGAGAAATAACGTCTATTCACCCTCTTTCCTTCTTTTTTGCTCATCCTTATTCCCATCATATCTTCATTTTATTCCATAACCCAGTTTAGATACTCTGGTCTATCACTCCTTTTTTTGCATGCAACTTTCAGTTTCCTGTACTTACCTAGTTCATCGTCCATCTCCTAGCAAAGACCTAGCCCTGATTTAGTACACTTCTTCCTGTTCTATGCCTGAATTTCTATCTGAAGGTTGGAAAACAACAGCAACAACAACCAAAAAACCCCAAAAAACCCCACAATTATGCTGAATATAGATATATGTATATACATATATGTGTATTATATGTGTATTATATTAGAAATAAGGTTATAATATATATATACATATATATGTATATATATGTCTACATATATACGTATATATGTACATGTGTATATGTACGTATATATGTATATATACATACATGTATATATATACATATATACGTGTGTGTGTGTATATATATATATATATACACACACACACACATATATCTTCTGAGCTCTTAATGCTGTTCAAAATACTTACCACATTTTCATAATTCATTACTCTTCCTCCCTCCTAAAAAAGTACTGTATTGTTTTCCAATCTAAAAATGACTTGGCATATGATCTTCCTTCCTTCACATTTTCATGGATGTCTTAATATCTAAGGTAAAGCCCTTTTCCCCTATGCTGCTGTTACTCAAGAAAATCAGGCCAGCATTCCCCCTTCACTCTCTTTGATCAAATCTTGACCCTCTGCGGGATCATTCTCATCAAAATAAGAACATGCTTATCCTTCTCAACTCCATACTTACCACCTACCATCACATGTTCCTAATTTATCTCCTCCCATTCTCTTTGGAACCCCTCTAATTGGGCTTTTTCTTATACCACTTCTCTAGAATTGTTGTTGAGGAGATCACCAATGATCTGTAAATTGCTAAATCCGATAGTCAATTCTAAGTCCTCATTTTTCTTGACCAATCAGCAGTATTTGACACAGTGAATTATTCTCTTCTCTTTGACAGATTTTGTTCTCTTGGATTAAAAATATCAAATTCATCTGTTTTTTTCTCTTACTTTTTGGGTACTCCACCTCAGTCTCCATCTCTGATTTCACCTTTTGGCCCAGTTTCTGAATTTATGAGTATCCCCCTCCCAATTCTTAGACCCTTTTCTTTACTTTATCTATACTAAATCTCTTTGTTATCTCATTTGGGACAACTCCCAAATTTATATTCCCAGACCAGATCTCTTCTCTGTACTCTGGAGAAAACTACAGTCAGCTCTGCTATAACACGTATATTGAGAATGCAAATTTGTTCCAATTACTTTGGAACAAATTAAACTAGAATAATGCTAATTTAAAAATTGTTTTGACTTATGGCAATTTTGTTCCACCATGTATGTATGTTTCTTAGGTTCAGGGATTTTAATTTTGTTTTATGTGTTTATTTAGCTGCTTGATTTTTTGTTTGTTTATTTGTTTTATCATAGAACTGTACCAGGAATAGAGTACATGGATACTCAAAAAGTATAAGTTAAATGAATGAATTAGTGGATTCAGGAGGTCTTGTAATGTCAGTGAGAACTATATGCACATTTTTTTGTATATAAGTAATTCTCTGGGGAGAGAGACTACACTAATTTTTAGATTATGAAAGGGATCCCTAAATACCCACAAAACCAGAGTCATAATTCTAATAATGACTCATTAAGACATTATTTGACTTTCAAAGTAGCTGATGTTACTTAAAATGCTCAAATTATATGTAATTATAATGCTAAAATACTGTGTTTACTTATGGATTTTAGAAAGTAAACCCAATTGTTTAAAAAATAATAGAACTTATTATTTCAAATGGCAATAGTGCTAATACATTTGTTTTTGTTGATTTTATTTCTTTAAATTTTTTAAAAAAACTTTTTATGTCTTTATTGCAAACATAGTATACATTTATCATAGAACATTTGGACTCAGAAAAGCAACTTGTAAATCATTTTTAATTCTATCATGCAATGTTAGTATTTTGCAATATACTTTTTGAGGCTCCTTCTTTGCATGCCAGTTATTCCTTTATAGATGAACTAATCTGTTACATAAATAATGATATCTTCCTTTTGTTCTCTGAAAAAAAATTAAATGTTTACACAGTACCAGCTAAATTTTCTTAACTATGAAAATTAGAATTAAAGAAAAAGCAGAACAGGCTATAGAACCAGTAAAATAGATGCTTAAAAGAAAGCCTTACAGAAAAGGATAATCCTTAATATTCCCAGAACTTTACAGTCCTTTATTTATACCAGCTCTATTCTTTTTTTGCAAAATGTCATATACTTGGTGACTCTGTCTCAAAGCGCAAAATATTCTAGATATAATAAATTAGAAGTGGAGGACACAGTGAGTGCTACAAGTAGTCACGTTGAGAACAGTAAGATAGAACTTTGACAAAAGTAGAAAAGAAGAAAGCTATATAGAGACTGACTTAAATAAACCAAAGCAGAGAAATATGAGATCATTTAGTATGGGAACAAATAGAACTCAATATTAGCTCAATTGTTCCCAAGATCATGGTTTTATAGCCACTATAATAAAAGTCAAAAGAATCACTGGGGGATTAAGTATTACACTTCCAGATACTGGAAATCTTTGGATCTTTAGAGTGATCCAGTTAAAATATCTGCTTTGGTTTTAAAAAGTACTTGTCTACAAATGACTCATTACAAATCTGACAGTAAAATGTGTGACTCAAAGAGAAGGGGGAGGGTACATTCTTTAATGACAATACTGACCTGTGTATTTGGTTAATAAAGGCAAATTATAAGCTTAATTAAAAGATTTATATGTAGATAAAGGGGAAATGAAGGTAATTATTTGGGTGGTATCAGAATTCTGCAGAAAGAGATATATTCAAATATGTAGGAATTGAAATAGAGACTATGAAAATAATCTTCTTCTTGTCATCCTTAATCTAGGATGAGCCAACACTTCACTGAAATGGGTCGGACCCATACCTCAGAGAAACCAATCCTCAAGGAGAATATTCTAAGCAAATCTTGATTAACTGACTAAATGTTAAGTACAAATGTTAAAAAAAAAAAAAAAATCCCTGAACTATATTTTTCCATATGGAACCTGTAAATAATAACAAAGGCTTGAAATTATAAATCTCTTTGATTAAAAAAAAAGAATAGTAGAACATCCTTTAAAATCTGATACGTGACCTTACGCTTGCTGACACATAAGCACACCTCATTCCTGTTGACATGTCAGCCAAAATACTTCCCAGTTCTTCTCATGATAACCCTCTGTAGGAAGTACTTCCATATTGGCGTAGTTAGTATAGCAGATAATTTTATCCATTCTTGTTGAAAATTAGTCAAACAATTTTTCATTTGCTGAAATTACTATAATTCAAAGAAAAATTACCTTTAAGGCTGTTTTGAACTTCTATTGCTATATCGAGAGCATTAAAGGGCAGAACGGGCTCATTGGCAATTTGCAAAATCACCTCTCCTGAGAGCTGAAAGAAATAAAAAAAGAAATGCAAGCATTCAGTGTTAAGGGTTTTAATATGTTTGTTTTTTATTATTTCATACACTCATACATCCAGAGTAGCAAAAACACAAAGGGTAGAATAGACTTTTATAAAATCTCTTGTTCTTTTAAACCCCATTTATTTTATTTTTCTAAAAGAAAAACAAATGTCTCAGTATCTTTTTCATGTCTCAGAATATCATGGAAATATAAAATGCTATTGCTTTTTTAGCTAAAGATTAAGAAATGTCTTCTCTAGTTGGAGTTATAGTATTTAAACTTTAAAACAATTCCTCATAAAACAGTTCAGAATGTCACGTGATAAAACAATAGAGAGGAACTGAAAATCAATATCTGGTTATTGAACTAAGCAGAGCTCAAGACAAAATTAATGATCCATTTATTTCATTTAAAATATAATTTAATCTAAAAAAATTCCTTTAAAATTTTAGGTACTATTTCCCTTAATACTTTACTATATTCCTAATTACTTTTCTAAAATTTATAGAAACTAACACCATTTACATATCTCTGAGGGCAATGTTTAAATTAATTTTTTTTAAAAAAACTTCTAAATGTCATCTCCAAAACTCATACCTGGAATTTTCACATATGAACCACAGCACTCCAACACTGTGTTTGAAAACCAGCATGTGCACTACAGCTGAACTAGCATCTGCTTAGTAGATTGAATAAGTCATGTGCATTCATATACATCTCAAAGGATCTCAGGACTTGTAGCAAATGCTATTGTTACTCTCCCTCTCTTTTAACTGATCTTTAATATTTACCAGGGCTTAACAAATGTCCCAATATATCTTACAGCCCTCAGCTGGCACACAGGGAAATGTGGCCATGTTGATGTTATTAATAAACTATGAAACATTAGTGAATGAAAATATTGTTTTGTGAAACTACAGGGGAAATTAACACACTAACTTGAGATAGGACAGAGCACATAAACAATATAACTTACAGGGAAAATATATTAAATATTCAAATCTACATATTCAACTAGGGTGAAATTCCATTTAATATTTTAAAAAATTATATTTCCCAGTTGTTTACACAGTATGTATTATGATAAAAATACAATTCAATTTGATTTTATTCAATATGCTTGGAGAAATACATTTCTTAGAAATAAAGAGAAGAAAAAAAACTTTGATATCCCTTTATTTCTTTCAGATATTTTTTCTCCCAAATGTAACAACCATTTCTCCCACAATGCCTAAAGTATCTTTGCAGTTTTATCCCCAGGACAGTGATCACAAAAATCCTGGGAAACTGCCTACTCGGATTATGTTTTTTCAGGGGAAAAAAACATTATCTGCAATAGGTTGATATGAATCCTGTTTCTATTCCACCCCACCCCATCCAAATCATGCAAGGAATACTGATAACACTGATATTTGGAAATAAATTATTTGCAAAAAGGAATTTTTTAAAGAAGATTAAGAAGCATTACAGTTTATTTTTCCAATTTGCACTAGATAATAGAAACTACAGAACGGACATGTTTTGTTTACACTTTTGGAATCTGGAAAACACATATTACAAAAGATTAAAATGAAAGAATGGGGAAGGAGGAGAAAGGTGACTTTTCTGTGTGCTGCTGGAGAAATTCGTTTTGTTTTGCTTTTTTAGTCATTTGGTAACTCAAGCAACTGAAATATAAGCCAGCTAGCCACCTTGCTATTTCTTTCAAAAAGAACCTGGCAACACATATTGGGATTTCTAAGTCAGCTGGCACACAATAGACTGTTTAGACTAAATCGGCTTTATTTGCAGCTTCATAAGGAAAAGGGAGATTTGTGTAAGCTTTGCCATGAAGTGAGAAGAGATTAAACATACTGCAAACTCTTCTCACCCGGTTTGGAATTCACTCTTATTCAGTCATGTCAAAGCAACCTTTCCTTATATTTAAATAAGGCCCCATTCTTTTCAAAGTGTTTTATACCTAAATGTCTCATTTCATTGTCTTGACAGGCCTAGAAGCAGGTTGTAAGGGAATTAATCCTGTGTTAAAAACCATTGAATATAAGACTTACTGTTCCAGTCTAAGGTGACAACATAGGGGACTCCTTAACTTATCTCCTCCCAAGGACACACTGAGTCTATGGCTACAAATGGAACAATCCCCTCTGAAAAAATCCAGAAACTAGCTGAATGCTTCCTATACATTGAGCTAAAGAGAAAAAGCCCACATCAAAATGGATTATAAAGTCTGAGATATACTCTGACCATAAAAGCCACACAATCATAGGAATATACAATCAGGAGGGAGCTCACAACTCTCATCTTCTCCCTGAGGAGAGAAGGGTTTGGAACCTATCTGCATATCTTAAAATCTGTAGTCAGAGTGTCAGGCTTCTAATTTAATATACATCTAGGTGCCAACTGAAATCAACTTTGGAAATTAGGGAGATTGGCAAGTGCCATCTTTGTGTTCTCCCTCTACTCTACTCACTTGTGTACCCCTGAAAGGAGCTTGTGCACATGTCTGGTGCCTGCTTTTGTGGCTGACACCCAGGAGATGCATCCCTTGATAATCTGGTTGTGGTGGCCAGTGGGTCTTGCATTCACAGGTTCCACAGGATATAGCAAACAAATAAACATTTCTTAACTATGTTAGCCCTCCAGAGCTCAGAACAGAGGTAGCAGAGAGAAATACTCATATCCTAGTTTTTCCCTGAAAGAGGTTTATTTACATACTTCAAAAGTTTCTTCCTGGGGGTCTGATTTCCAATCAGCCTACACCTAGGTGCTGATGGAGATTCTCCCCTTTTGGACACTGACAAGTCTTGGCACACCCTCAACTACTGGGAGCTACCAGAAACAAAAAGGAGGTTTGGTCAATTACAAAGATTTGAGGGACTAGGTCCAGGCTGAACAATAAAGTTCATCTTCTACAAGAGATCACTCCAACGGGAGAGATAGCTGTTTTATCTGATGCACAGAAACCAACACAGAGAAGCAAGGAAAATGAAGAAAGAAATAAGTTTCAAACACAGAACAAGATAAAATCCAGAAACAGACCCTACAAAAGTGGAAATAAGTGATTTAACTGATAAAGAGTTCAAAATAATGGTAATAAGTTTGCTTACCAAGATCAGGAGAACAATGCATGAACAGAGTGAGAATTTCAATAAAGAGATAAAATATAAGAAAGTATCAAACAGAAATCACAGAGCTGAAGAATGCAATAACTGAACTGAAAAATTCAATAGAGGGGTTCAACAGCAGAATAGATCAAGCAGATGAAAGGGTTGGTGAACTCAAAGACAGGACAGTAGAATTCATCCAATCAGAAAAGAAAAAAGAAAAAAAAAAAGGAAAAAGAGTGAAGATAGCTTGAGGGAATATATGGGACACCATCAAATGGATCAATATTTGCATGATAAGGGACGTAGATGAGATGAGAAAGAGAAAGCAGCAGAAAACTTATTCAAAGAAATGATGGCTAAACTTCCAAAATTGGGGACAGAAACAGACATCTAGACCCAGGAATCCTAAACAGTTTTAAGCAAGATGAATCCAAAGAGACCCACACCAAGACACATAGTAATTAAATTGTCAGAAGTTAAAGACAAGGGGAACATCTTAAAAACAGCAAAAGGAAAACAACTTGGTACATACAAGGGAACCTCCATAAGACTATCAGTAGAGTTTTCAACATAAACTTTGTAGTCCAAGATTGGGATGATATACCTAAAGTGTTGGGAAAAAAAAGGCCAATCAAGGTACTCTACTTGGCAAAGTCATCCTTCAGAATTAAAGGAGAGAGAATTTTCCAGACGAGCACAGGCTGAAGAAGTTCATTACCACTAGACCAGCCTTACAAGAAATGTTAAAGGGAATTTTTCAAACTGAAAGAAAAGGACACGAAATAGGAAAACATGAAATTATAAATTTTACTGGTAAAGGTAAATATATGGTTAAATTCAGAATAATCTTCTATGATGGTTTCAAGGAACTCACTTATAAATGTAATATAAACATTCAAAGCCAAAAGTATTAAAATGATAATTATAATATTTTTAATGGATATACAAAGTTAAAGACGTAAATTGGGACATCAAAGATGAAATGTGGGAAAAGGGGGAGAATTAAAAATGTAAAGTTTTAGTATGCATTTGAATTTAAGTTATCAGCTTAAAATAGGCTGATATAAATAAAAAATGTTTTATAAAAACTTCATGGTAATCATAAAATCACAAGCCCTTAAAAAGATACACAAAAATAAAGAGAAAGGACTCTAAGCATGATCACTAAAGAAAATCCTCAAATCATAAAGGAAGAGAACATGAGAAGAATAAAGGGACAAAGAAATTGCAAAACAGCCAGAAGACAATGAACAAAATGGCAATAGTAGATCTATCCTTATCAATAATTACATTAAATGTAAATTGACTAAATTCTCCAATAAAAATATGTAGAGTGGCTGAATGAAGAAAATAACAAGACCCAATTATATGCTGTCCACCAGAGACTCACTTCAGCTTTATGGACACATACAGACTGAAAGTAAAGGGAAAACAGATTTAATGCAAACGAAAACCCAAAAAATCAGGGGTAGCTATACTTGTATAAAAAAGGGATTGCAATAAAAGACAAAGAAGGTCATTATATAATGTAAAGGGATCAATCCAGCAAGATACAGGATTTGTAAATGTTTATGTACCTAACATAGGAGCGTCTACACATCTACAACAAATATTAAACAAACCTGAAGGGAGGAAATAGATAGCAATATAATAATAGCACGGGACTTCTATATCTCAGTTTTGACAATGGATAAATCACCCAGATGGAAAATCCACAAGTAAACATTGGACTTAAACGAGGTGTTAGACCAGATGTATTTAACAGAACTTTTAACAGAACTTTTATAGAATCTAACAGCAGAAGAATACACATTCTTCTCAAGTACACATGGAACATTATTCAGGATAGATCACATGTTAGGTCACACACACAAGTCTTGATTTAAGAAGACTGAAATGATATCCAGCATCTTTTTCTGACCACAATGGTATGAAACTGAAAATCGGTGACAAGCAGAATTGGACTATTCACAACTATGTTGAGATTTGGGGGGTGAAGTGTTTCATTGTCTTGTGCAGGTCAGGTCCATACCATCAACAATTGCATGATCCTTGACAGTAAGCATTGGAGGGGGTTCTGACTGGCTGCAAGGGTTATTGGGGTCCTCAGAGGCAAGGTCCTAGGGTCGATGGTGGTGGTGACCAGAACCAGTGGTGTACATATGAATGCTTGGCTGTAGAGCTGGCTGAGTTGTCTGCATGGTGGCAGGGGGCATATACACATTGGCAAGAGCCTCATGCAGGGGCAGGGGCTGGGGCCAACTGTGGGCACGTGAGCAGCCATGGGACCTAAGCTGTGGGTGTGCACTCATGTGGCTGCAGGGGCTAGCCATGGGTGCACACACAACAGCAGAGACCAGTGACAGGAGTCAGGACCAGTAGTGTGCAGGTGCATACCACACAGTGGTTAGCTGCTGGTACACATGGAGGTACAGGCCAGTGACGGGGGGTGGGCCAGGTCCTTTGTGCAGTTTCCCAAAAGGCTGGAGAAGCTAGTCACTCATTCTGTCCTCTGTTTTCCTGCAATTAGAACTCTCTCTGGCCAGGAAGTTCCCTCTTGGCACTGAGCTGTGCTGTCATAAGGGATGGGATGAGGAAGGCAAAACAAAACTGTTTTTACAACTGTTTTTGTGTGGTTATTTTAGGTTATTATGTTTTGCTGCACTGTACTGTTCAAGTTGCTTAGGGGGTCTCCTGAGCACCCCAGAGCTATCTTTGTTCTTGTATAGCTGTGTGATTGTTGGTCTTTGTGATTCCTACTGGAGGAGGAATCACATTGTGGGAGGTTGTGATTTCTCCTCTGTCCTCTTGGTGACATCACTTCCCTGAGCTAGCTGAAACTCCATTATAATAATTTTACAAGTACGCAATCTGCCTCAAAATCCCTGTGTCCCTCTTTCTACTCTCGTCCCAGACCATCCTCGTCTTGGCCAGAGAATAAAGGAAGAATACATTAGAACGAGAAATAACGTTTTATAGAAGTAAAAGTGTTAAAAAAAAAAAGGAGTATTTTATTGAACAATGAATTAATGAACAGCATCCATTGCAAAGGCTTTCCTCTCTCACTGAATAATATTGATAACTTTAGAGTTAGTGGTTTCGTTGGTGTTAGGCTAGATCATAATACAAATAATAAAGCCTTCTAGATTTCAAGGTTAATAAAGGTTAATGATAGTTATCCCATATAAAAGATTCTCTTTCTTCAGCCTGATATAATTTTAGTTGTAGTGAAAGTTTTAAAAGAATGCTTTTAGAAACTTAATAAAGGAAAATATCCAGTAAGATATTTTTTCTTAAATTTTGTACATAATAATCTGTTGCCTCGTTGCCTGTATATTCTCTTTGTCACAGTCTTTCCTTTACCAGTCTAGAGAAAATATATATATTTACTAAGGACCTTGCCTCTGAGGACCCCCAATTGTTGATAAAAATATATATATATTTACTAAGTTATGAATATCTAGAGTAGGAATATCCAACCCCTCCCCAAATAATGTATCTCATTGACCAGTATGGTGACCATTACTGCGATAAACGCTTTCACTGGATTTATTAGTTCATGCATGAACAATGCAGTTGGCCGTAAATAGGTTCACTAAAGCAATACCAAACCATGGTTCTGTAACACATTTTTTTTTAATTACAGACAGAAACACTCAGTTTCTTCCATTTGTATAATTCCAAATTGAAATAATCATAGTTTATACCTCGTACTAAAGCTGTCAGTTAAACTATCATACAGGGATTGTTTTTATGTCCTCAGTCAGACTTAAAATGTAATATATCCCCACTTTAGAAGGGAAGGCTATGAGATATTCATAACACCTGTTTTATAGGTTAGTGTGAGAAAGAAATTGAGAGAGATTGGGTTGCTATGGCATGGTGTGACATAATATGACAAGCAGTGGATGAACCAGGAACCATCCCACTAGCATCTATTGAGCCTTCATTGTGTGATCACCACAGTGCTACGGGAGACGAAAGAGAAGGATGAGACAGTTTCTTCTGTTAGGACTTATGTGACTGATAGAGACAAGTCATACCACTGTCGCACAATTGGAGAAGGAAGTTAACAGTAGAAAATTAATAAACAGGAATCTGCTGTTTCCTAGAAAGCATTTTTTTTATTCTACATTAAACACACCATGTGATTATACCCCATGTATATATTTTTGGCTCAAGAATCTAGAGTGTAAAGGGGAAAGATATGCCAGATGAGGGGAACAAAATGAGCAAAAACCTTGGGGTAGAAAGAAACATAGACTTTTTAGAGAAACATGAAGAAACCAGTGTGACAGAAGTGGAGTCCTTGAAATGGAAAGTAAGTTCGTATGTGGGTTGTAGGGTGGGGTGTCAGACAACCTTAAAATTCAACCAAGGCATATACCCATGATTCAGCGATCTGTAGGGAGCCCTTCCCCCTTCCTTTAACGTTCAGAGCAGAGGCATTGCCTGCTACATTATGGTCTGGTGAGAGTCTCCCTTCAGGCTACTGTATTCCTCCTGAAGTGACCTGATTCTGATTTGTGTCACTTTATAACAGAAAACTCCCAATTCAGCAACAAATGCCCTGTGGATAACAACCCTCAGGGCAGCTAGCCATGGGCAAGGGGACTTGGGGACCTTGGAGATGAACAGAGCAAAAAGCAGCATAGCAGACCTCAGGATTGCTTTCTAAAGATGGAACATAGACAGAGGAGAGGAAGCACGAATATGAGGCTGATATACACAGACTATTTTCCCAACAAAAGGAGATATTAAGTGGCACTACAAAAAATTCATGCACAGAATCTATGTACCCCTAAATCGTACCCCTAAAATTCAGTATTAAAACTTTCATTCTCTCTCATCTGGAACACTCCACAAACCCCTTAATTGTTCTAAACATCTGACTCTAACCCATTCCCCATCTTGTAGCTGAACTATAGTGCAATTACTTATTCAAAATATATTTCTTGTGTACCCCAAAAAGCAGAACTGACTCATGTCACTTTCCTTCTGTTGTTCTCTTTAGCTATTAAAAAAAAATGGTATCTAGCACTCAACTCAAAAACCTATAATCTGGCAAGCTTATGGAAAAAATTGCTTGAAAGTAAGACTGTCGTAGAAAATTAAAGACTTATATATCCCCCACAACTACCAGAACATATCACTTCAGGCCAAACTCACATTACAGAAACCAGTGAGCAAAACTCAAATGCCACCACTGCTCCCTCAGTGCTCCTAGGGATTGCCTTGGAATAGTGGCATGTGGAAGTGGAGACACCAATCACCTTGGAAGGGAGACCCAGTTGTTGCCAGTGAGTGGTGAAAGGGCTGCTTTCTGTGGAGAGGTTTTAATGGCATGTTTAGGAGGTCTTGTGTCCATTGTTCACACATATCTGTGAAGCTCAATAGCAGAGGGATAAAGAGATAAAAATCAGTAGAGAATTACTAAGCTTCCAGGAAAGATGAGTCAAGACTCCTCCATTGGGAGGGAAAAAAGACCCCCATCCTTTCCTGCTTAAGATTTTAAAGATATCAGAATAGTTTTGATGGACTTAGGAAGTCTCAAAAGAAGTTTCTTGATAGCAAAGGGTTTAACAAATCATTGAAGAATTCCGAAAGCTACCGAGAGTGAAATTCATTTAAAGGAGGAGAAGGATTCTATCCATGGGGGATATACAGGATGTTTGGTTCCTAAAACTTGTTACCATTAATAGGAACTTCTGGCGTTGGATCCTCTGGCCCATGGGCCTACTACAGGGAAAGTACTGTGAACTTGTGTTAGCACACAGGGGTGAACTTGGGAACCCATCGCTGTGCACAGACATCCCAGGATGCCACAGACATCAGTGGAGGAAAGAAAGTCCCTTTTACTCCAGCACCCTGAGAACCTGATGTTTCAGGCACCACCATGCCTCCTACAGCTGCCAAGGGCTGAGCAAGAACTCTGGGACACAGTTTGTGGGATAGCACAAGCCTTCATTGCAGAGTTGCCACAGCTGACAGACCATACAGAAGCTCACTGGACACCTTGGACATTGATGGGATATGGAGTGAATAAAGGAGGTATAAATGGAGTATGTTTCCACAGTAATTTAACTTGATTATGAAAGAGATGAGCCTCTACTTTCTCTCCCAAACTGATAAATGTGTACTTTTTTACAAACACACACTAACCATCTGTGAATGCCAAGCCATTCAAGAACTGAGACAACCTCTGCTGCCAAGAAACTATCCCTCAGTGCAAGCTCCCTGATTCAAACCCCGCTTTGAGCCTCCGTTCCTGCTATAAGCCCCATCTCTTCCCTGGGTTCTCAGCCTAAACTCTGACCGCACAACCTGGAGTTAACCATGAGCCTTCCTTTGGGTTCCCTGTGAAACAGATCTTGAGACAACATTTGAGTGCAAGTAGTTCGTTAAGAGGTGAGGATAGCATAATGAGGAGAGACAAGACAGGGAAGACAGCCAGTAGGAGGCATTTTATCAAGCCAGCTATCAGTGTGGGTGACTGGAACTCAGGGCTGCTGGGGAAAACCTGAGGGCCACTATAAAGTAGGTTGCTGAGAATTTTTCTTCCACCTGGCAAGGAAGCTGGGTGTTGACTCCCCAACTCCCATCAGGCACTGGGTGAGAGTGGTTTCATGGAGGTGTTAAAATTTGAACCCTGGGCTGTTGTATATTGGCAGCTCTCCATGGCTGAAGAAAATCTAAGGCAAAGAGATGCAAATCTCTTGGTGAAATAGAATCCTTACTTTCTATTCCTAGACCACAAAAGTAACTGATATAATTTTTTTCAATGTTAAGATATCTTTTCTTTTTTAGTGACTGCCATCACCCATCTGTTAGTAATATGTAGCCGAGAAAATATATTTACACATTAAATTGGAAATAATCAGGTTAGCTTATTGGTATTTCTTTATGATTATTTTTTTAGTGCATGTAGTCATAGTTTTGACTTTGTAACACAGTTGTATCTACTGTTAGTCATATTGTTCTTAGAGAAGAAACGCAGTAAGTTTGTATTTCCTAGCATATTGGAAAAGGATAGCTTAAGATGCCGACTTTCTTTTTGTACCATGGTTAGTAGTAATTTGCATAGAAGTATATATGCATTGATTGACAAATAAAAAATTAAGTATTTTTATTATGTTTCACTAATAACTAACTTTTCAATACAATGTTAATAATAATAAAAACAACTAACATTTATGAGTTATTTCCATGTGTCAGGCATTATTCTGAATCCTTTACATTAATTAATTAATTTAATTCTTACAATAGCCTTATTCTGTTTTGCAGATGAGAAAACGGAGGTATGTTCAGTTAAGTAACTTTCCTAAGGCCATTTAGGTAGTACAAGGCAATTCTGAGATTTGAGACCTAGCATTCTCCCTGCAGAATCTGGACTCTTAGACTGATATGTATCTTTTTCTTTCATTTCCAACCACTCTCCGAATTTTAACAAATCAGGAATACCGCTGACCACTAAGGCAACATTTACCAAATGTGAACAAATGATAATTACAGGCTGATTACACCTATCAGAGATATTTAAAATCAAGAGCACAAGTAGTCCTATCAGGGATTATAACTGTTGGGACTGAGCCTAGAAAAGGGATGTAGAGATTTGTAAAGCAAAATAATTCTCTAAGATGTCCTTAGCGAATAAAGTATTTTTCTCATTTTTCTTACAATAAACTGCATTGATTCAACAAATCTATAATACAACTGGAAGAGAGAGGGTAATAAACTAGGAGGGTCATCTGGTTTGCATAATGATTGGTATTTTTCTGTTTTAGTGGACTGTAAGTTATTATTACTCCAACTTGAGGTTCTTTGAACAGGTTTATGAAAATACTTAAAAACTAATATGAACATTTACAAAATGGTTATCAGTGATCACCCATCCATCCATACTCATACTGCTTGAGGGCATTTCTATGATTAAATACAGTTTTATAGGGTACTGCTATATGTCAGAGACTATTTTGGGGATTTCCAGGTTTTTCTCATGAGAGGAGACAGATACTATCATTATTAAAAAGTTAAATGCTACAGGGTGCTATGAGAACATATACAGGGGTCCTAGTGCAGCTGAGGGTATCAGGTTAGACTTCTTTGAGAAAATTCTTTCTGTGGGAAGGCACAGCACTAGGCTGCATGTCATACAGGAAAGAATCAGAAGCAGATTTGGTGCCAAGCATTTGCTCTTACACGAGTGTACACAAAGTTTCTTAGTTGGGTATTACATATCTTTATATAACCATAAACTTAAAATATTAAAAATGTATTTTATTGTTTATCTACATCTATTTCATGAAATTCGTGTGTTTGGGTGGACAGACAGAGCTAACTATCCTCCCCTCAACACACACACTCCCTCCCATCACTACCACAACAGAAATCAAGTTCTCTGTCATTGCTGATACCACTACAGGTCTGGTGTGGCGAACAGTAGGGGTTGTTCATTTTTAAAAGGGTGATGGTATGTTTAGCAAATCATGCACTTGGTATATTATCCAAAGTAGTCAATTATGGAAAGAAAGATTACAGAACCGATTTAGCAAAGTTTATAATAATGCTAAAGAAACATACATAAAATGTACATAATGCAGGAAGAGAAATGAGGCCAATTATTTTCTATTTATAGCTTATTTTCCGAGATTTTATTTTCATAGCATAACACCAGATATCTGTACATGCAATAGAACACTGTCTTAGTTTATCCTTGAAGAATTTAATAAAACAGTGCTTTAGTAAAGGATAAAAGTTACATTTTTTTCCTAACATGCAATCATTAAACAAAGGAGTATTGATCATAATGAATTCAATAACATACAAGTCAATTATTTAATTAACACATTAATGTTATCATTTTGATATAAATTGTTCATATAATTATTTCCTTCTGTATATCCTAGTTGAAAAACCAACAAAAATTAATTAAACCTCTGTCCTACTATAGATTTGATATCAGGTAAAATTTTGTTTCTCTAAAAATAATATTTTCAGAATATTAATTATTTTTTCACAAAATATTAATATAGAAAAATAATATATCACATCTATAATATATTCATGGAGGCAACGAGGGCAATAGAGAGGGGCTAAGATATAATAAAATAAAATAAAAAACAGATTGTTCTTCTGAACTTGTTATTTCTACCTAGAGCTCCTTTGAATAATGGCCAAACTATATGTGATCCTTTCTGTATGCAATTATATTGTTAATGCAATTATATTGTTAAAGCACACTGTCTAGCTCTAGAATTTCCATGATTTCTCTTTCTTCCTCACATGTTGCTGAGTGATAGACAGGAATCTTACAGCTCCTTTCTTCTCAAACATCCCAGGATGCCCCATAGAACAACATGACCAAAAATTATAGAAGTTTGTAACATTATCAGTTACAAGTGTGGCATGATCCTTATATTTATAATTTTAGAACACTTTATCTTAGTGATATTGACTTTGAAGAAGTGCTTATAAAACACCTACAGACCAAGAGTCCTAGAAAAAAATGCTAAAAATGTGCAACAATTTTTGTAGTTAAGGGGTTTATAGGTTGGAAGCCAGTATATTAGCAAAGAAAAACAGAAGAGCACATATAATCGTGCATCCAAATGGTCAAATGAGCAGGGACATGGTCACGATGGGCAGCAATAGCACAAGAACACTTCTTAGAGATTCCCATTCTGTTGGGCCTTAAAGAAAGGATGCAATTTAGGAAGGCGGGCAGAGTTTAGGGCAGTACTCTCAGCAAGACGAACAGGCAGGCACAAGTTCTGACTTCAACCACTGGGAAGTCAGTTTTGATAAAAGGATAATTCTTTTAAAGGAACAAAGGAAAATAAAGTTGGAGAAGAAAAGTTATATTGTCAGAGGCCTCTTTCCTTGTCAATGAGTTCCTTATAAAGGGGAATGATATGCTATTTATATTGAGATGTCTTGATAAGCTACCTGATTATAAATCAATTAACCTAGAGAAAGGCTTACACCATTCCACATGTAACAGGTCAAAGCAAAGCCAGATCTGGAAAGGTAAAGATGATTTTTTTCATTTCTTTATTTCATCTGGTAATGGGTCATTTGTGTTTCCATGTTACCACTATCACCAAAAATCATAATGTCTGCACGCATGTTGTTAAAAATACAATGGGTTCCAATTTAGAATGTATAGATTTCGACCGGGCACCTCTGTGGGCCTGGGTTTCCTTATCTCCGACCTTACTCTCTAAAACCTGATCACAATATTCTCTTGTATTGTTAATTTGTGATTAGTTATGGAGGAATCCTGAGAGTCCTGAGGGACTCAGTCTAACAACAAAAGTTGGGGCTGTCAAAGAGCTTCATGTCACTAGTTTCTAGAAACTGAAGTAGATTTTAACCAACTGCCGTGTTTGCCATGACGAACTCCATGTTTTGTAGATCGATTGCTTATAAAGATGCTGTGAAAGGAGCAGTCTCTCCTATGTGGGAAAAGCTTGTGTAAAGGCCAGGGCTCTGCAGAGCCTGCCACTAGTGGCTGACTGAGTGAGTGTGCACATTCTCTCCATAAACTTCAGGAATCTTTCTTCCTTTGCTCTCTAAAGTTTGTGTGGCCATTGTATTTTTAGTTCCTCAAGGAGACTAGGAACAGTATTCTACCCATCACATATATAACTGCTCACTCTTTGCAAAAGCTCCAGGCCAATAAAGCGGTGATACGGTAAATTTGTCAGTTTTGCCTGTTCCGAAGGAGAGTAGAGGAACGGAGCAAATTTTAGCTGAAAATGTACTCTGTGTCAGAACTTTCATTAGAACTGTGAATACATGATTTCATTTATTCCTACCAATAAACTTGCCAGATCACATTAAGCAACGATGCTAATCACCGGAGCCAGGCAGACTGGAGCAAAGCTGTGAAGGGTCTGCTAGGTTACAGTGAAGAATTTGGGCTGTGTACTGCAGACCACAATAGCTCAGTGTCTGGTCTCTGGACTATCTGCATCAGAATTACCTATGAAACTTTTTAAAATAAAATTTTCCAAACATGAATCCTCCCTACCACATGTAGACACATGATTCTAACTCAGCTGATCGGCATAGAGAAGCTGGAATTAACCATTTTAAAATAAGCACCCTTCGTTCTGATGCAGGTGGTGGAGGGAGCAGACTGGAAATTGACACTATAAACAAAAGAATCTAATAAAAGGTCTTTGTGTGGGGAATTGACGCAAACAGATTTACATATTTCTATAAGTATATACTTGAAAATGTTACCAAATTTCTGTGTAGAAAGTCTAAAATGCAAGTATGAATATGATGTCATTACTGGATTGCAGCCAAGTACATATATAAATAAGAGGAAGCATAAGAAAACATTCAGCAAACTTGAAGAGAAAGCAATTCTGAAAAGCTTATCAAAGCATTCAGGTGAATTTTAACAATGGAAAAATGTATAAATTAATAGAAATATAGTTTCCCCACTTAAATATATATATTAAGTGGAAAACAGCATCAAAAGAGGCTATGCTTAGTAATGTGCCTGTTTTATTTTTCATTCCGTATATGATAAGTTACTAACAATACGTTATTTTTAAAGGGGATGGGGAAACCAGTGCCTCTCCATTCAATTTATTTAGAAGATTGGGCACACCAACTGGGTCATGCTGTGTGAACTATCTCATTTAATTAGTCAGATTAAGAACTGCTGGGGTTTTATTATCTCAGATCTATATTATGGCATTCATGCAATAAATAAGAATACTTTATTTGTTCTCATCTCTTAATGGAAAATAATTCATTGCTAGGCAATATGCCATTGTGAAATATATAATTCAAATATACATTTATAAGTCATAAATCTAATCACGAAATGGTCAACCATTTTACATAAATTTATGGAGCAGCAAATGATGAAAGAAATCTTGGCTGCCTGATCTTATCACCTCAATTTGCAGATAAGAAAATAGAGGTTGAAAATTGAAATGAGTTGCCTAACATCACACAGCTGTTTAGAGGCAAAACTAGAACTGGTATTAAGATCTTAGAACTCTCAGTACATTGCTTTTTACACAACAAAATACTAGAAGTAGAGTCCAAATTGTGTGTCTGTGTGTATGTTTTGTGTGTGTGTGTGTGTGTGTGTGTGTGTGTGTGAGAGAGAGAGAGAGAGAGAGAGAGAGAGAGAGAGAGAGAGAGAGAGAAAGAGAGAGAGAGAGAGAGAGAGAGAGAGAGAGAGAGAGAGAGAGAGAGAGGGAGAGAGATGAAAATATGACAGAAGAATGGGAAATTTGGTAAACACGTGATATACACCAAAAGAACACAAGCGATAGTGGGCTCTGAAATTTGCTCGTTGCATAATTATGCTGCAGTCAATATAAAACATTAAAAATAATCTCCTGAGTCCATTATGTTCTCTAACTTCTCTAGGAGTAAGTCACAATCCTCCCTAAGGCACCAACATCTCTTTTCTAGGTACCCTGCCCTATCTAGTCACTTCTGTTTTCATCTTAGCTGTTGCCCTATACCAATATATCCTTAGTTTCTCTGTACTCTTTAGATAATTTCTGATCTATCACTTTCTGAGAGAAATATATTAAAAATCCTACATTATGCTTCTGGATGTATTGATTCCTTCTTATAATTTGATCTTTTTTTTTTTTTTTTAATTTAGTATATATGTTTGTTGGTGCCCACATATTCAGAATTGCTATATCTTCCCGAATAATTATTCCTATTATCCTAATGAGATAATCTTCTAATTAAACTTCTAATCTAAATTTGAGTTTTAAAGTCTATTTTGTCTGATGTTGATAATCCTACATCAGTTTTCTTTGTTTGGCATTTGCATGACATATCATTTTTTAATCCCTTTACTTTCAGGTTTCCTGTCTCAAAATATGTTGTATAACTTGAAATTAGCACTTCACTGCATTTCTTAAAATTGAAATATTGTCTGACAAACTTTCTTTCAACTCATTTGACCTACTTATAATTGCAGATATAGTTGCATTTATTGTATCTTATTTTGTATTTCTAGAAAATGAGCTCTTGGCTTTCTTTTTCTCCTTTTGAAGTTTGAATTTTCTGTTTCCTTTCCTAATTTCCTTCTATTAAAACCTCGCTTCCCTTTGCACTCACAATGCGAGCCAGCATCCTAGAAGCCTATGGGCAATCTGATCTTCAAGCTCAGTTTGAGCCACTTGCCCTCCCAGTCACCTTTATTTCCCAGAACATGATAAGGTTTTTCCTGCCTGTAAGGATTTGCATATGATTTTCCCACTGATGAAAATGTTCTGTTTCCAATTCTTTGAAGAGCTGACTCCTTCTCATTCTTTAAGCCTCAGTTTAATTTTGAGCTTCTTAGTCAAGCTTCCATGTGGACCATAAGGAAACAGGATTTCTTTCTACTTTTCCCAACATTTTTCTTTCTTAAAACTCTCTGTATATTACTTTCATAGTGCTTCTATTTATGTGTGTGCATATTTACTTGTTTGTTTTTGTCATCATTTAATAAATATGAGTTCTTTGAAGGCAGCTATCTTGCCTGTTTGTTGATAACTCTACACTCAGTACCTACCACAGCTCATTGCTCAAATTAGGTGTTAAAAGTACATTTATTGAATGAATAAATAAAAGATTTGCAAAGCAAGTCATTTCTACATCTTCAAATATTTGCATGTCCATCATATCGTCATTTGTTAAATGTTTTGACTCCCCAACCTTCTATGATAATTATCATCATATCCCAAAGACATTGGAAAATATATGTAAAGGCATCTAGTAAGAGTATTTACCATGTGCATGCAAAATAAATAAATATATTATATTGATAAATTTGGTACTTACACATAAAAATACCAACTAGAGATAGATACAAACAAAACAAAACAAAACAAAAAAACAATGTGATCTTTTGAAGACACTACTATTGCATTAGGCATTTTACACACCACCCAAAGAGTTTATACGTATTGAACAGAACAGAGTAGAATGAACTCGGGGGTAGCAGTCAGTGAAAATGGATCTCTAACCCTAGTTCTGTAACTATCCATGTGGCTCTAAAACTACTTCTCAAGGCTTTGGTTCTTTTACTTCTTGACGGATGATGTGAGAATAACTTACGTAATACTACAGAAATGATCGACTTATACTTAAGGCGTTATTGTTATTAAAAATAATGTAAACGGTATTGGGGAAAATCTGATCTTTCTTAAATATTTGTACTTATAATGTGAATTCAGGAAAGAGAAAATACTGATTCTTTTAAAAGTCTGAGTTACACAAAATGTCAGTCATTTAGGAACGCCTATCAATTAAATAACATCACATGTACTTGATATCTACAATTTTGAATTGTTTTCCTCAAAAATCCCTATACTAGTACCCATAGAATACTGTTAAATATATTTTCACAGCCAATTCCATATACACACTATCATACTATTTGCATTTCAGGGCAGTAGAAGACATTCTGAAGAATTAATTGGATTGGCTAGTCTAAATAACAAACTGTATATGAATTGTATCACAAACTGCTGTGATATTTTATTCTTTTCTCCCAAACAAAAACAATATGTGTACTTAAAATAAATTGAGTTCAAAATTGGTGATAAGAAAAATAAGGGTTGGATGGGCAAGTAAAAGCTTGCAAAACTATCACACTCTAAATTGTCATAGATTTTAACGATTAAGCATTTTACCAATTCAGAGTAACATTGTGATCACATATCTGGAATCTTAACTTTGTTATTACCACCTTACAGGAAATCTACAAATTCAGTTTATATATGAAAATGAAACCACTGTTTGACTTCTAATTTCAGACTGTAGGAGAAATAAAATAAAATATTAAGTTGTATTTGGATTATTTTCCTATAAAATCACAGCAACTATTACAGCATTTAGACCAAGTACATAGATTTGGAGATTTTATTAATTACCTCATGAGCTAGCGTTATGGACTAGGTTATGACGCAATAATAAATTAACTCCCAAATCTCAGCGGCATAATGCAACAATATTGGTAAATGGGGTTGTATCCCATATGGTCACTTGTGGCCTCAGAACCCTTTAGAATACACCGTTGGGAATCTTGTTGGTTGCCATGGCATGTAAAGTGAAAAAGCTGGAGGATCATTAACTGATAATAATAATTTTTAATTATTATTTTTAAAATAAATAATATTGGGATGACACTGGTTAACAACATACATAATTTTCAGGTATACAAGACTATAATTGGGCATCTGAGTACTCTATTGGCCTGCTCACCACCCAAAGTCTAGTTTCCTTCTGTTGTCATATATTTCATCCCCTTTACCAACTTGACTCTCACCATACCCTCCCTGCCCTCTGGTAACAACCATCTATTGTCTGTATCTATGAGTTTGTTTTGTTAGTTTATTTGTTATTCTTTTATGTTACACATATGAGTGAAATCATGTGGTTTTTGTCCTTTTCTGTCTGATTTATTTCGCTTAGCATAATACTCTCAAGTTCCTTCCATGCTATTGAAAAAGGCAGTATTTCACCTTTCTTTTTTATGGCTAAGTAGTTAAGTGCTGTGGCTCAGACTGATATAATTGTCTTATATTCATAGCACATTAGAACTAGTCATAGTACTCAAACTAACTGCAAAAGACCTATGCAATACGCAGGAAATACACAAATATGTGATCAGCAGTAAATGTTACTACCAGTAAGTCCTGTGTTTATGTACCAGCGATGCTAATTGTTTGCTATGCCAAAGTTAAATAACTCAACAATCTATGTAACCTCGTCAAGCTCCAACATTCTCATCAATGACTAGAATATATGTCTTTAAAAAAAAAATAAATACATGAGATAATGTATGCAACACACTTACTTTTGTACCTAGTGTTATGATAGCAGTTTGGGCAGATACAATATATATTTTCCATAAACTATTAAAATGTAGAGAATCAGATGTATCTATTATATATAATAAGTATATACATATATATGAATATATATGTATATACATATATACACATATTTGTTATCTAATTTCTACTTTTTAAAAGAGACAGTAAGGAAAGAACTTTATTTTTGCTTTCATACAGGTGATCCAAGGGTCAATGTGGATTTTAAATTATGTAATAACATATATATATATATATATATATATAGAGAGAGAGAGGAGAGAGAGAGAGAGAGAGAGAGAGAGAGAGAGAGAGAGAGAAAGAGAAAGTATACACATTTTAAGAAGGGTACACTGATGGTAACCACTTTGAAAACCTCTGTAATTGCAGAAGTCAAATGTGACTTGTATGCATCTTTTGTAATCTGTTATATTATTATAATTTTACCACAGTTTTTTCCTTTCTTAAAATGTGTATATATTTTTTTGTCCACATATATACTGGGGGTGCAAAAAAAATGTATACACATTTTAAGAGATGGTAACACTTTGGTCAACGTTGCTCAAGCAGTAGTTCGCCATAATCAGAAGTGTCTGGACGCTGTATTCATCTTTTGTTCTCAGTATATATTAATACAGATTTTTTCTTTCTTAAAATATGTATGCATTTTTCTTTTGGAGCAAAAATTAATATAAGACCTGGTCTTATTTTACTATAATATAAGACAGGGTCTTATATAATATAATAACAGGGAAATAGGGTATATGCATGCATATGTACACTCACGTACACACACACACACAGACACACACACACACACACACAGACATGGTCCCAGAATTTATGCAAATATATAAATATTAAGTTGTTTCTATGCTCTTTTCTACATTTTTTCAGAAGTCAGCATAGTACTTAACATAATGACTTTTCAGCAAATGTTGAACTTAAAGCTTTGTACCTTATATACAGATGTCAGTTATGTAAATGCAGAATGCAGTGATATACATGTCTATAAAACTGTATTAGAAAATTAACATCTTTCCCCTGACTTTTTCTATTGTTCCAAGAGACTAATGCTACTTTCTTCTTTATTGAACATATTAGGCTCTCACATATTTCAAAACTTATATTGATTTGAGTTACCTGCACGTAAGCAAAAAAAGGGTCCTTTGCTTACAATCTCTTTAACTTTATATCCTTGCCTCACTCTGACATTTCCTGCTTTTAGACTGACTTAATCAGAGCAAGAAAGAGATAGGGACTACAGTTTATGTATCCTTTTTACAGTGATTACATGATAGGCAGAATGTGTATTTCAGCATTGCCTGGCAGACTCATGATGTAAATATAACAGTGATCTCAATGAATTGCCAATCAACAAGGAAGAAAGGAAACAGTTTAAGTCATACCTTTAAACTAGTTTTTACATATTTTTTAATATAAACAATTTGATAACAGCTGTAAATGTGTTTTTATTTTTAACTATAACTTCTGATCTAGGCAAAATACGTTTTTATATGTATTCTAGCAAAAAATCAGCATTACTCTATAAATTCAAATACTGTCTCAATGCAATATCCTGTTATCATTATGACAAGTAGAACGTAGTGTATGTTTTTCCTTAAAAAAATATATAGTGTGACTTTTAAAAATGTAAACCTCTTGTGAATGTATATTTCTCTAAAATGAAAGTCACTTGTATATAGTTGAATATTTTATCTATGGTAGAGATAAATGTATATTGAAATAGCATTTGAAATAGAGTTTAAAATTTAGTACTAACTTCTATTTAAAAAAATACTAAAAGCCTTGTGTTCTTGATGACAAGTAAAGGTATATCATTTTACCCTGTAATACTTTATATATTTCCATAACTCTAATCATCCTGGTTTTTTCCTGGAAGAGAACACAAGAGCAACAATAATTTTATTCAAATATTATCCAGTCAAATACCTTAAATATATATATATATATATATATAGAGAGAGAGAGAGAGAGAGAGATACACACTAATTCTGAAGCTCATTCCTCACTAATTATAAGGCTGACTGGCAGAGATGGCTGTCTTTTGTGAATAAATAAAAATTCCTTAAATCCAACAGTAACATTAATTCGTAGCTTGATTAAGACATACAATTTAATCATTCTTAAAATCCTTCCATTAATTTTGAGCACTGTAGTCATGTAGTAAATCATATTGCAGAATTTTAAAAATAAAATAGATTCTTTGAATGATGACTCAAAGTATGATTCTGATAGCGTATCACTAATCACTCACCATTATTGAAATGAAGTTGATTTAATTTAACCTGTAAAAGAGATTGCATTTTCTAATCATACCTCATCTGTAGATGCTTATTATTCAAAGGAAGCCATATGTATTTTCAAGCATCCTTAATTAAAATAATACATGTAATCTTAGCTATCTTTTTCCCTTGATAGTTATTCTAGAGTGCTTCTGGTCTATCATTTTTTTATTCTATTTCTTCTTTATTCTATGTAATGCATGATCAATATTTCATTTTTATCATTGAACAAAGAGAAATTTGATAATAATTCATTAATACTTACACGGCTAATCATTTGACTAATATATTTGTATATTAATGGTAAACAGTAACATTGTGTTAGAACATGAGTTCATAGAAACATCAAGAATAATTCTGAGCTGTATTCATTCTTGAACAATAGAAACAATGGAATCATGGGATAATTTTTCTTGATCAGCTTCATATAGACCAAGCCTTTTTTTAAAGAGTACAACTGTATAAAAGACACAATAAATAATATACTTTAAAAGAATGGTGAGGGTACTGAAGAGAATGTATATATTCATCCCATAGAAACTGTTCATCATTTACTCACCCCATAGAAACTATTTATGCAGAACATATTATTTGCCAGGGATTTCTTAGTTTTTGGAGTTTTTTTTACACTTTATTCATTTATTTTGACATTCAATATTATTTTATATTAATATCAGTAGTACAGTGTAGTGGTTAGACATATATATAATTTAAGAAGTGATTTCTCTTACTAGTCTAGTACCCACCTGGGACTATGCATAGTTATAACCATGTTATTGACTATGTTCTCTATGCTTTATATCCATATGACTATTTTGCAAATACCAATTTGTTCTTCTTAATCCCTTCACCCTTCACCCTGCTCCCCAAAGTCTGGGACTTCTTTTAGGAAATTATTAATGTTATATTAATTCATGATCACCAATGTATGTCTGACCTTTTCTTCTATTCAACATCATACTATCCACTGCTCCAAAAATATTACCTAAATATTAAAACCTTGATCATCCTACTTCATTCCTCTCACTTTTACCTATTTCATAATAAAATCTTCAGAGGAAAATTATCTTAACTGTCTGATGCCTGGCCTACAAGTATATCTACCATACCATATCTTTCATACTTCCCCATTATTTCAATGTAAGCAAAGGGTGTTCATTTTGGAAATACACCTTTTTATCTATTTCCTAGATTTCTTTCTCTCCTGCTTTTCCAGTGATCTCTATCACATCTCTCCACAAATCAACATCTTTTCCTGTTGGCTCTTTTTTTTTTTTTTATCACTACTGGAATATGTTTAGTTTTCTTCCAACTTTTAAAAAAAAAAAGTACAGAGAAACAAGCCCCTTTCTTATTCCCTTAGTGGGACAAACTTCTTGAAAGAGCTATTATACTCACAAGCTGGGTTTCCTCCTTTCACTTATTCCTTTCCTCACTGCATCCGAGTTCCAATCATACTATCGATGCCATTTTGGATCAGTTTATATAAATCCAATGGCCCTATGTGGAGCTTTTGTCACAATATACGTTCTTGAAACAAGTTTTTCTTGGCTTCTGGTACTGCCAGCTCTGGATTTACATTCTTCCTCTTGCACTCCTCAATTCCTTCTGCTGATGTTTTGTTTGTTTGCTTGTTTGTTTGTTTTTCTCCTCATCTCTCAAATGCTAATACTTGTCCAGATAATTTCACTAGGTAATTTTATTCACTGCCATTGTTTCAAGTGTCATATACAAAAAGAATAATTGTGAAGTCTATTATTTCCAACCCAAAGTTTATTCTTGAGGATCAGGTAAGTATATACAACTGCCTAGAGAAGATATCCACTTCGGACTTCATAGGCACTTCAAAAAAGATCTCTCTTTGCTAAGTGTCTCTGTTCACTTAACTAGTATAATTTATAATGACTCCACCTCTAGCTCTGGAGTATATGGGAAATGCTATTTATAAATATGATTTTATTGTATGTGACAAGCATAAAATATAAGGCTATTTGTGTTAGTCCAACTTCACACACACATTCAAACACACACACACACCATCTATATTCAACTCTGGAAACCACTTACATTGATGGCAGGATAATCATCAGCTAAAAAATTGCTGAAGTTGAACTATATTTATGGGTAAAATGTCATTCTGAGGAAAATTATCTGTAGTACTGACTATTTTCAAATGATCCCAAAGTACAGAAAAAGCAGATAGGGTGGTCCTTGTTAGACTGGCGAAGATCTTGACAGAAACCACATTGGATGAAATGTCACCCCAACAACCTAAGTTTCTAACTGTCAATGCGGTCAATTCAATTAGTATATAAAGCTCCAGGTAAATCATTTTAAATTAGAACTGCTGCCACCTTAGAGAAAATGTCTATTTGGGGGGATGGGGGAGGAGACATAGTACATGAGATTTCCTCTGGTATCTGGTCCTATCAGACATGTCTGCTCTTATGTAACTCCAGTCATATATTCCATCTCTTCCTTTTCTTTTTATTCTCTGGTTATAAAAGGAGAAAGCTGAAAGAATAGTAAAGCCATTGTAGACAGCCATAAGCCTACTGTTTCTTTATTTTTGTTTCTGGTCCTAAATAGCCTTAGAGGGAAAAATGCACTAAGAAAGAACTATAAAGAATTTTAGCCAGGGTTTTTAATCAATACACACCAAATCTGTTTCCTTCTAATTTTTCTTATCCAAATTCATGTTATCACCATCCATTCAGTTAATAAAAGCAAAATCCTGGAAGTAAATTTTAACTCTACATTGTCCATCATTCTTACAATAGGGCAGAGATGTTGGCTTGTTTTGTTTATTGTTATAATCCTCACACCTCAAACAGTGGATAGTATAAGTAGATATATGATAAATAATTTTAAATGAATCAAATTATTTACTATTTCTTGAATCTGATCATTACTTTTAATTTCATCTATCATTACTCTAATTCAAGCCACCATCATCATTCATCTGGACCATAGCATTCACATTTCAACTGGTCTCTCTAGACCCATTTTTGCCATTCTCCAAATTCCAGTAGAATTGCTTTTTCAAAATGCAAGTCTAATAGTATTTCTCCATTGCTTATAACTCTTTAGGACTGTCCTTTGTTCTTAAGATAAGGTCTAAACTTATTAATATGTCTTTTTATGCCTTTTGCATCTCTAGCATTATCTCTTGAACTCTTTTGTTTATATCTTGATCTTTATGTTGTAGTCATATGGAACTTCTTTTATTTTCTTAATGACCAACTCTCTTTCACCTCTGGGATTTAACCATAGGATTGTCCTTGCCTGTAATACTTGTTTTGTTTTTCTTTTTTTTTTTATTTCAGTAAATCATTTCATGAGTCCATTTGTCACCATTGTTTTCCAGAAGGCTTTCCCTGAAAACTGGGGTTAGCACCTGTGGTGTATATTCCCCTACACCTATATTTTTTCTATCAAAGCATCAATCACATTTATTACAATTTTTAATTGACTATATATCTTATAAACTTAATTGGAAGCTTCATGTGGACAAGGTCAAGGTCTGCTTTACACACTATGTATCATCTAAACTTTAGTATTTCAGGGAAGAGTCTGAGACTAGGAATAATTTAATAGTGCTTGAATAAGTAATTTAACTTAATCCCTAGTATATGTGATTATAAATAGGAATATTTCTTCCCAGTTTACATATAAAAAAAACTAAGACTTAGGTCAAGAAAATTGTCAGAGTGTTGACAAATTCACTTGCTATGTGATGTTCAAGCCATTGTAATGTTCCTGATACTTAGTTTCATCACCTATGCAATAGAGATAATAAATCTTATCTTTAGATGGGTGACAGAGATTAAAATGAGAAAGGTAAATTTCTGGGACATTGATGGGAAAAAGACCGACAGGTAAATCCAGCTACAACCTGTTTTTGTATGGATCATGAGCTCAGAATGTTTTTTTATTTTATTTTTTTTTAATTAAAGTTTTGGGGTGACAATTGTTAGTAAAGTTACATAGTTTTCAGGTGTGCAATTCTGTAATACGTCATCTATATATCACATTGCGTGTTCACCACCCGGAGTCAGTTCTCCTTCCATCACCATATATTGGATCCCCTTTGCCCTCATCTCCCACCCTCCTCCCCCCTTACCCTCTGGTAACCACTAAACTATTGTCTGTGTCTATGAGGTTTTGTTTTGTCATTTGTTTGTCTTGTTCTTTTGTTGTTTTCAGTTTTATATACCACATATAGGTGAAATCATATAGTTAATTGAAAAAAATCAACAGAAGAGTGATATTTCATGATATATAAAAGTTATATGACATTTAAATGTTACCTTCCATAAATACATTTCACTGGAATAAGTCACATTGATTCAGTTACATATCATTTGTTTGCTTTTGTCCCAGCAGAGTTGAGCAATTGCAACAGATTGTATATGGCTCACAAAGCCAAAATATTTACTTTCTGCCCCTATTCTAGAAAAATGCCTGTAGGCACTTAATATATCATACTTAAAATGTTTAGTATTGCTTTTAATAACAAAAGCAATCACTAGTGACTTCTTTGTATGAATGACTTATAGCTCATCTACTAGCAAAATTTCTAGTTAATAAAAAAAATTGACAAGTTTCTTTGTTCTTATTCTAAGTAATACATTATATATAGATGGTTTAGGAATCAAATATATTTGCCTTTAGTAAGATAAACTACTTATAAATACAGAGAACTGAATATGGTCTTTATTATGAGTGCTCTGGAGATGGGACTCTTTTTTTTTTTTTAACTGACCTCACTTTCCACCTTTGTACATTAAATATTTATTACACAAAAATATTCCTCTAAGATTAGGATCCCGAAGAAACATAACTAAACACTGAAGAATCAACTTAAGTATTCAAGATTTATGGAAAAGCCTCAAACAGGGATTAAAGCCCTCTTTCTTCGATGGTGAGCACTCACTCAGACACTAAAGGATTCCAACCTAGGAGCTTCAATGAATAGCCTCCTCCAATGAAGTACCAAGGTGTTCTAGAACTTAGCTTGGCTAACACTGATAATTTTAAAATGTTTAGCTGTTTGTGATTCTGAGACAGAATCTGACTGTATGAAACACTGATTCTTTGAGAAACTTGAAATATTGGGTGTTGGGTACATTCACAAATGAAATATAATTTGTAGGCAAATGAAGACATTGAAAATCAGATATTCAACATCCCCTGTTCACTCACTGTTTCATCTTCATGCTTCTTCCTGTCTTACATGTCATCCACATGCTCCCCTGACTTCATCATTCTTTTTGTAAATTTGGAATCTAAAATCATTCAAATGCCAGGTACTTACATGATTCACTTGAATACCCTGTTACTTTCTTTGTCTAAGTATGTCCTTTCTTGAAGACATTTTCCTAAAACTTTTCCTCCACCAATGTTTTTAGAATATCTAGTCACCTTGTTCTGAGCATAATGTTGAACTCATTCATGAGGAACATATTGGATAAGTTCATGAGATGAGTTTGGCCTGGGCAAGCAGACCAAGATTCCAATCTTAGCTTTTCACTTAACTGGCTGCATGACCTTGGACATGTTACTTTGGAAAGTTTCTCATATCTCAGTTTCAGAGACTTCATTTGTAAGAAGTGGATAATAATATCTAACTTAAAGAACTGTTGTGAGCACAAACATAATATGTAAAACATCGAGCATAGTCCCTGCTTACAGGTAGACAAGCAGTATTACTTTCTTTCCTTTCTTCCCTTTCTCCTCACTTCCAGTTGTTTAAAACATCAAGATACATTCAAGAAAATGTTCCTTTATGAGTAAATGGAAAATTGGGTCATTTGTAAAAGAAGCTTTGTCAAAAACATGCCTTCAATATATGTAGGACCAGAGTATAATATCTTACGTCTAAATTAGAGATGTAATACTTCATTAAGACAATTCTAACTAGGCATATAATGCAGTAGAAAGAGTGCAAGATGGTAGTTGGAATGAGACCTGGTCTCAAGTTTGTGCTCTACTGTTTACTTTCTATGTCATTTATGCTCAGTGAGTCTTATTTTCTTTTTCTGCAAAAGGAGGATACAATCAACCCTACATGCCTGGCAGGTTGGTGTGACATCCTTTTATATTCTCTCTCTTTCCTCTTCTCCAGTCTTTCTCCTACTGCTCTCCTGTCAAGTCACAGCAGACAGTTTTGTAAACTAGTAAGGTTTGTGAGCAAATGCCTCTGAAAATTTTGTTTCCTTTATTTGTATGGCTTTCCACCTAAGACTCTGATTCATCTTTCAAATTTTCCTCATCTAGATGGTGGCTATAGATCTCACCATTTGAAGTAGAGTTGCTCTTTCTTTTTTTGCTCTCTTGGCTTTTTGTGCACAATACTTTCACATATTTCTTCATGATTCAATAAAATTATCAGTTACTCCTGGGAGGCAGATTTCAAGGATGGATTCTAGAGCTCATTCAGCTTTGATACTTCGATACATAGGAGAATGTCAGCACATAAATCTCTTGTTCAAATAAAATGGGAAAATGTGAGCATGCTTAGTAATCTTTAAAGTCATCAAAATATCCCAAGTTTAAATATTTAAGGGAACACAAGTATAGTTCAGTGCAGAGCAAAAGGTTGTATGAGGAAAAAGTCTATGAGTAGTTAGGACCAGATTATATTCTACAAGGTCTTTCAAATGTTTGTATTTAATGACAGAGGACAGAGGAAACTCTTCTTCCCGCAGCAGAGCCCCACTTTCTACTAATAATGGCTAATAATTGTGGAGTGTTTGGTTTATTGCAAGCATTGTACTTAATATTTTATATGCATTAACTATTTCCATCCTCACAAGTCCATGAAGTAAATATGATTTCATTCTCATATTATAGAAGAAAAGAATGCAGAGAGGCAAAATGTCTTGCCTAGTTCATACAACTTATTCATGTTAAAGTCATGATTCAAGCAAAGACAATTGGGTTGAAGTCTGTGCTTTTAAACTCTGTAACAGTGGAATTCGCTAGAAGTCTTGTTAAAGCACAAATTGTTGGCGCCATACCCAGAGTTTTAGATTCAGAATTTTAGATTTGCATTTCTAAGATGTTCCCTGGTGGTGCTAATTCTGCTTGTTCTCAGACCATACTTCAAGAGCCTTGAGACCACTGCTCTATTCTAACTCACCTAGGTGAAACCGTTGTTTGAGACTCTCTCACTGTCTGACTTTCATATCTTACATATGAAGGAAAAGAGGTGACAAAGCATACTGTTTAAGAAATGGGCTTGGAGACAAATGTTGAGGGTGAATTCTCACTTCCCTATTCTGTAACTCACTAGTTGTGACCTAAGCCTCAGTTTCCATATCCATAAAATGGGTACAAAAACAGCCACTTCATAAGGTTACTGTATAGAAAAAAGTGAAATAATATATGTGTATAGTAAACACATAGTACATAATACAAAGGGAAACATTTAAAAATGCATCCTTTGTTATGATGTAACACTCCTGGCATTTCCCAAAGTGTGCTTTTCCTGGGCTCCTGCGGACAAGTGATTTGCTTGAAATCAGCCACATGATTCAGGGCTAAAACTGCAGCAGGACACTATTTCATAAAAGACCAGACATAATTCTAGAGAATCTTAGGGATAAGAGATTTGGAAAAAGAATAAAAAAAAGGCAATTTTTCCTCACAGAACCACTACTTATCAATATTATTTTCTTCCTTAAGCCAAGAATCCAATGCTATTTATTTATTGTTTTTTTTCCAATAATAACCGGATCAGAATTTCATTCAAGCCTAGGCGTGAAGTTCCAAAGGAAACTCAAGAGTTAATTAAGTATTTAGATCAATTCATGTCATAATACTCCATATGAATGAAAACATTTAAAGAAAACTAATATAAAAATGAAATGTATTCATCACATCAAGTTGAGATGAAAAAAAAAGGCAAAATGTATATCGGTTGATTTATTTAGTTCCCAGTTAACAACTTAGGTTAAATAATAAAAAAAGAAAGGTACTTAAAGAAAACATTAATTATAGTACATGTACTGGGGACTCCCCAGTTTCTCCTTACACTAGGAAAAAATGCCAAAGCTGTTAGATTTATAGCACCTTGGGGAATCTCTAGACAGCTTGATGGACCTCCTGAAGTATTTTATAATTACTCTGCTTGTTCCCAAGTTTTAATGATTCAGTTACCAAAAAAACAAGACACAAAAAACAAAACAAAAAATCCATTTCTGTCTACATTTAAAAATAATCTGTTTATGAGCTGAGAAAACAGGACTCCAAGAATGCTTTACATTTAGGGTTATTTGCAAGAGAAATGCTGTGAGTGCTCGTGCATTTTGATCATTATTCTAACCCTAAATTAGATCTCCAATGGAACATTTTTCTAAGCTTCCAGAAGACATGTCAATGATGAGGCTAAGTTTAATTAAAATAATTTATTCAGCAGATAAAACTGCAAGCATATTGCATAGCACATTCTATAGTACTTTGGTTGAATTCCCATCCTCTTCTAGTTATGAGAAAAAAATCTCTCACCTACCTCTGTTTTCTATTCTTTCTTTTTTCTTTTCTTTTCTTCAATGTCTTCCTTTTCAGATTTAAATACATAATCTAAGGATCTACTCTTCTGACCCATAATAATATTTTCTTCCAGAGATTCTTTTGCTGATAATTTAATTCACAATACATATTTAGCAGGTAGGGGAGGGTCTTTAAGTAGGAACTAAATTGTTGCTTTCCTTTTCTTCGATTCATCCTTTTGCCACTAAGAAGTTTAATTCTTAGAGTGTTTGCTCTAATTCTTAGAGTGTTTTAATTTAGGAACATTTGATAACTTCTATTAGGAACTTGCATGGGCTGGAAGACAAATTCCACTTATTTATTTGACATTTTTAATATACAGATGCTTTTTTCTTTTTACTTAAGTACCCTTTGTTATTCTGTATTTTTGTGGGTAGTGATAGGTCTTGTCTTCCATAAAGTCCAGTAAATCTTAGATATAGTAGATCCCTGTATAGATATTTCGATTGAGTGATTTGGTAACAAAAGTAAAATTAACACTATTAAGATAAGCTATTTTGAAGGAAACCTCAACATTAACCTAATTTTCCATATTCTTCAATGAAGATTCCTTTCAAAGATATGTGGACAGATTGTCAGTTTTGAATAACAGTATATTTTGCACTTTGTGACCTGCAGGGAAGAATACAAAACTTTGACTTCAGACCTCTATAAACTAATGTTAGAACAGAATTACAAGGTTAGCTTTGTATTTCTTTCCTTTAGTACAGTTTTATAATACTATTTATTATCTTATTAAATGTTTGAATTAGCATGTTTGACGTATTCATAATTTATTTTCCCAACGTGGGGGGAAACTTCAGAGAAAACTCCAAATAAATATTGGAGATTTGGAGGGTCTAATAAATTTAGCTGAATACATTAGCTCTGATGGCAGCTAAAATCCATTATTCAGGAAATTGAAATTTGGATAAATTAGTGCGGTATTCATCTAGTTTTTAATAAGCATAAAATAAAATTGAAAAAAACGTGCAATTTGAAACAAAAAGACAGAAAAATTGAATGTGTAGTTAATATTACCTAAATGTAGAAGTTGACTTAATTACCCCATCATGTTAGTACAGTTTTTGAAATATGAAATGCAAATGAAGACACCACTTAGAAAAACTGGGTTTTGGAAATAATTTTTGTGTTTTTCTTTTTATACAAACAAGTACAGTCATGATATTAATATAATAACTTTTACTTATAGAGTTACATTGGTGTTAGCTTCTGCTGCTGTTCAATTCTGCTTGATACATCTAACATGGTAGAATCATAGTCAGTTAGCCAGTTGGTGCAATTTTTTTCTCCTATGTCCAGAAGTGCAGTTTCTCAATGGAATATATCATATTTCTGGGAAACACATATGTGAAGTCATTGGCTAATTATATGTGCACGTGGGAAATCAGAGGCATGTGTCTATAGAAAGAGACTGAATATAAAGCAATGACCATGGCCAGACCATACATAAAAATAGACAGTGACCCACCAATTAGTCTAGGAAGTCAAACCACAACTTCTATAGCCGTCAAGCCCCAAACAGCCAGATTTAATCAATAACTGACATCTTCTCTAATTTTCGCCCTCCACTTCCAACCCAGGACCTATCAGAAAAAGTGAAATATGCTCCAGTAACCTATCAAGAATACCCTGCTTCCATGAAGCTCGCCTCCAGCTTCTCCATGCCTGCATCCTTCAGTCAGGGCATACCTGAAGCCTTCCTTTTTTTCTACTACGAACCTTTCCTATTCCTCTGCTTGCCTTTGAGGCTCTGCCAAGGGCTACTGATAATGGGTGGCTCCCTTGGTATAGCGAGCTCCGAATAAATAGCCTTTGCTTGTTCTCATTTGGGTGGTCTTCGTTTATTTCCACAGTGGTAATCTTTCATGGTCAATGCTGCTTAGCCTGGAGCACGCTAAAACCAGGATGTCTCCTTTTTCATGCTGCCTTTCCATTGCCACAAAGAAAAACATTACCGCTTGTTGGACTGATACAGGCAATGCTTCAATTTAAAACTCAGTAACTACTCCATTGCTTTTACATACTTTTTCAAGTTAAATGTGCATTTCATATAAAAATTAAAATATGCATCAATCACAACTGAATTAAATGCAAAAATACAAACAAGGGTGAGTTTAGAAAGGACAATGAAACAGATTGAAGCTTATTTTATATTGTTTGTAATAATTCACATAGTAAGTCAGGAACATTGATGAGATTTCAAAGATTGCTCCTTAAAAAACTGTGATTCCATACTTTCTTTTTATATAGTCTCCTGTAAGCAATTCTAAATCGTAACAGTTTTGACTTTTAAAATGTCATATATATTGCAAATCTCATATTCATTACAAAGAGCAACACGATCTTTAATATTTATATGATTCTTCCATGAGTTTCAGAACAGTCAGTTACCTTTGTTAGAACAGCTTTGGATAACTCTTTTCCTAAAGGAAAACCTCTGTCTTTTAATTAAATTTTCTGCCATAGCCTTTTCCTCAGAACATACAAAATTTTATAGTCTTAAATTTCATTCATGGAAGTTTTCTGTGCTTTTTCAGAACTCATATCCTATTGGCCTGAAGGCAATATTGATTCTTCTCAATTTACTCCAATCAGTTGAAACTGGGGGAAACTTATCATTTAGCATTTTTTTAATCGAGGCTTGTTTTTACGCACAACTGAAATGTTTGAGTAAACATAATCCAAAAATATAATATGTATAATAAAGCCTCACAGACACTATCAGTTCTCTAAAAAGAGCGCTGTAGACATAGTTGATTACAAGGAACATAAATCCTACTGGACATGGAAAATTGATATGACAAAATTTATCTTTAAGAGCAAAATCCCAAAATTTAACTTGAAAAATCATAAAAATTCACTATCTCTGGTATTCTAACTGGACTATGGAATGCCTTTAGGTATGCTGTTAATTCTTTGAATCTCTTGTCCTCTGACATAACAAGTGCAACATTGTTTAAAATGTCTTGAAACTAAGGATTAAAGGACTTGGCATTTATCAATTATTTAAAATGACCTATTACAATAATGACTATGCTGAGAAAAAACTCCTATGATTTGCTTATAGCATATATAAAAAAAGTCTTTCTAATTGTCACTCAGTGGCACTCAATAAATACACGTGTGTGTGTGTGTGTGCGTGTGTGTGTGTGTGTGTTCTATCATAACCCTACATTTAATTCGTCTACTTCTGCAAAAGGTAAATAAATACTTGTTGAATAGAATTTTTTTGTAATAGACCAAAGTTTAGGTTTACGAATCTCCTGACAGATTATTATAGCAGATATGAATGTCTAGCCCCTCAAGTAGACATGAAAGATAGAGGGCTTATGGAACAGGAACACCTTATAGAATGTATATAGAATGAATGGGAGACTTTAAACATATCCTTGAATGTAGAAGTCAGGTCCTACATTGTTCCTGAAGAAAGATCAGGATAAAAGCTAAAGAGTGAGCTTCATGTATGTTAGCAAACAAGGCAGAGAACTACTGCAGGAAACAACTTCTTTACTCTTACACACTTGTTGCCTGTCATCTATATGGGTAATAGGAAAAAACACAAAGACTGGATTCAGAACAATTATACGTATGGCTTTATGTTAACATTTATTGTCCTCAGGGTTTTTTGAAGATCCTCTGATTTCCCAAATGAGTAGCTAATGGATTCAAGTCAGATCTTTCTAGCATAAATCTGCAAAGTTGGGCCTAAACATTTTGCCAAAACATTCCTCACTTGAAATGACCCTGGCTTTTTAATCACATAACTGAAAAATATATTATAAACAATATTTGAAAATATAAAGACATATTGTTCTTTGGGGGAGACTTTATGAAGTGGTTCTCTACAGAAAAGTGTTGAGCTCAAAAAATCAGAAGTTTTAGAACCTATCATATGTTTGAGCTTCAAAATTGTATATTTCTGAATGCTGTCAGATAATTTTATGTGTGCCTAATACTCTTTTTAGCATTTTGATTTCTATCTTGCTTTGTAACTGTAAGTTATGTATTTGATGTAATATTTGAATTAATGGGAATCTAGTGCTCCATGGTTTCTGAGACCAAATATTATTTGACCAAATTCTTGGTTTTCATGAAGATAATGAAACTAGAGATTTTCATATTCATGTGGATAAATGGTTATAATGTCATATGTTAAATAAGTATAAGTCATGGAACCAGTCAGAAAATACTCAAAGGTCCATGCATTTTAATTTTTAATGAATTTGTCTACTGAATAGATAATATCAGAAAGGCTGACTCTACTTAACTCATAACGGATATGAAAATCTCACTACTCTCTCCAGGTACTCAGTCATCAGAATCAATCTCTTGCAATCTATTTTCACAGAATTTTGCTTGGACTACATATACACCTGTCTGGCTTGTCTTATTCTATCACTGATTTGCTATCTTTCTTTCTTTCTTTTTTTTTTTTTTAATTCAGTTGAGAACCTGGCCTTGGGACAGTTATGATTTACAAAATTATGAGATTAGATGGTGGGCGGGTTAGTTTTCGGAGACTAATCTTACTCTCAATTCCAGAGGTATCTCACAACTTTGACTCAATTTCTACATCTGAGAAACAAAAATAACACTATAGCTTTACGGGCAGTTTTTGCACAATTTTAATACTAGCATATTGCAAGTAGTTATTCAATAAAGTGGCTAGAAAACCCTATTCATAAGACACATATTGTGTGAAAATAGGATTTTCTATATCCTCCTTTAAGGCATGGGAAGAATTACATCTATTAGCTTTCCACAGCTTCTACGTTCTGCCTGCACAAGCTCAAGAAGGCAGGCAGAGTTACGTTGCTACACATCTAGTTTGAGCCTCTCTATGCGACCCAAATTCTGAGGCTCTCCTGACTGAGGTTGTCTTCAGATTGACTGACACCTCCAAAATGTCCCTAGACAGGGTGGAATCCATTAGTGAGTGACAAGTAGGCCACCTCCTTAAAAGAATATCTCGAACACACAATCTGGCCCTAGCCAACACTTTTTCAATACTGTCCCCTAATGTTCCCCTTCATGTCCCTTACAGTGCAGTTAACTCACGTTTGTGTCCCACAAACACATCCTGTGTATTTACATCTCTGGGCTTTTGTTTACAATTTTTTACAATTGAGTGCCAATTACCTCAATTTTTCTCATAAATCTTTTCTCCCAAGCCTAGCTAAATAGTACTTTCAAACTATCCCTCAAGCTGGGAAACAAAAAGAAATCCTCCCCTGAAGTCTCATTTATTTTTATTTCTTTCTTAACACTGATTTATTTCTCATCTTATGATTTGGTGTGTATGCCTCTGCTTGCTTCAAGGATACTAACTTCATCAAGGGAACACCTATGTTTGGCTCATTTTTATCCTCATAGCATCTAGCAAAGTGCTTTGTATATGCTAGATGCTCAGTAATACCGATTAAATACATGCTTTGGGATACAAATTTTTCCCTAGGAACACTGTAGATCAAACTGATTTTCTGAGAACATTGGAATTAATCTGACTATTTGTCACTCTTGCTATAAAAATTAATGGCCAAACTAGAAAATGTTCCAACATGTTTTTCTTTCAGAGGCAGGCTTGCAAATATCAAGATCAGAGAATAACAAGAAGAGTAGTGTCATTTATTTTCTGTTTTACATACCTAGTGGGACAGTCTATTATTAGCTTCATCCTTTTTAATTTTTTTTTTAAGTAGGACATGATATTATCGTTTTAATTTCAACAGGGACTAACCATTATTAATAATGGTTAATCATTATTAATAAAATGTATCAGCATCTATGGCATCTTGAGCACTACATCATATTAAGTTTACTGATTACAAATAACAGAGACATTATATAGTTGTTTATTCCTCAAAGGATACTCTAAAAATATCTCCTGTGCATTTAAACCTATTTTTGGAAGTATTATGCATATCTAAGGAAACCATTTTTTAAATTATTTTATCCTTTTTTTTAAATACTTTTGCTGAAAAGGATGGTGTCTGCTCATTATAGCAGCTTTGATACTAAAAGAACAAATGACACTAATTGCACCTGCACAGAACAAAAAGGGTGACAACTGTGCCTACTAAAGCTCAGCATATGTCACTAGACTCAGAACAAGTATTTTTTTAACAAGTATTCTTTTAAACATCACTATGAAAGTCACTAAAACAGATGTTGGAAAATAAACTTCAACAACAAAATTACAACGTGAAGTCAATAATCTGAGAGTATTTTGATGGCAGGAGTGGGAAAATGGAAAAGTCCCTATTCAAAACCTGAAGGGATCTTGTTGGAAACCATAGTTTATATATAATTGAAAAAAGTCACTCTAGATAAAATTGCAAGTGTGTATTGTACAAAAATGCCCAATTATCCCAGAGATTGGATATTTTTTGTGTAGGCATCTATAAGGCTCTCATCACAAGTACATCAAATTAGGCAATGCAAACACAGCAAGCCCCAGAAAGTCTAACAGCACTGAAATCAAAACTGCTCGTTAACAACAGAGCACTGAATCTAATTTTATATTTACTGATTACATTGTTGAAAATCCCCTAAAGCTTCCCCGTAACACTACTGGGAAGGCCTAACATTGGATTAAATCATTTATTTACCTGAGTTTCTGTTTTTATAGCCTTAAAAATAAGATAGGTGAAATGAAAGAGGACTAATTATTTTATTAAATACTGACAAAGGATTCAAACGTGATTCCAAACGAGAATCCCTAAAGTCAGGGTTGCGCTTTTTGTTTTTACCATGGACATCTCACAGAGGTTAGAAGCGCTTTCCCTTTTCTCTTCAATGTTAATTCCTTCCTTATCCCCAGGGAACCACTGTGGCATACAAAATAGACACACTGAGAGAAAGTATATAGCACTGCAGCTACTAAACAATCCATTGACTGTGCCCACTAAAACTCACTTTTCCAAGAGAACGAGAACAATGAAACACTACAGCCTGTGTTTCGTATTCTTTTACCTATCTTCAGTCAATAAGTTTACACCAACGATTCGTTACTGCCCTCAAAAACTTGTATATAATTCTGTATTTTATTTTATGATTTATTTATTATTTATTTTTGACTTCTTAGATGTGATTTCACTGCTAGAAATAAAACAATTTCCCTATTACAAAATGACCTGTTATTTTTGAAATGAAGACTTAGATAAACTGTAAAAGTGGATTGGTTTGCAAGTTTACATTGGGTCGTGTTTGCTATGTCTGTTGGAACAAGTGAAAATTCAAGAAAGATGAACCACAGCTAAAGAGATTATTATTTATTTATGGAAAATAGATTTGAATTTATTCATTTAAATTTATTTTCTTTAACTCACCAAGATAATTAGACATATATACTTTATAGGTTTTTAAAAATTCCTGCAAGCCCCTATAGAAAACATGTTTCTCCATGATAATGTTTTTGTACTGCATTAATTTGTTTTTATGGTTTCAGATATTTTTTTAAAAGCAAAACAACATGATTAAAATACTGGTTGTCATAATACACATATTAAATAACTGATATTGTTATTGTTTCCTCAAATAATTGAAAATTTTGAAAAAGCGTATGTCATGGGCAGAAGACTGTTTTATAAAAAGATACAGAGAAAAAGTGGTAATATATGCAATATTCATTTGTTTCAAGGAACAGAAACCCACTTTTTGTTTACATGTGGTAAAGAATTTAACTTTGCCTGCCTGTTTTTTGCCCTTGGGTTAATGATAGATAGGTAATATCTAAGTCCTTGGAATGCCAGGCCTTGTAGGAACGTCTTTGCTTGTGTGGGCACCTTGAGTCATAGCAGATCATCTAACAATGTGTGTTGGGGTAGAGGTGGGCATACCAGATAGTGGAGCATTGTGATGTAGGGTGGCGTTTTTAAGTCTATGGTATCAACTTAACCTCTGGAGGGTCTAGAGATATCAACCCCAAGGGCAATCTGCCATGTCTACATAATAGAGCCTCAATAAAATCTCTTGACACAAGGCTCAAGTGAGCCCCCCTGGTTAGCAACACTCCATGTGTATTCTCACACATCATTATTGGGAAAAGTAGCACACTCTATGATTCCAGTGGAAGAGGACCATAGAAAGTTTCACGCTTGGAAATGTCCTGGACTCTGCTCCATGACTCTATGCCCTTGGCTGATTTTAATCTGTATTCTTTCATTATAATAAACTATAACTGAATATAACAACTTTTTGTGAGTCTTCTAATAAGTCATTAAACCTGAGCTCGGTCTTGGGGACACCCAAATATATAATTAATATTATGGGTAAAGGAAATGTTGGGACCCCCAAATTTCTAATTGGTGTCAAAATTCAGGGGGTCTTTTGTACTACTACCTAATTTTGTACCCGCCCCCCCCAAAAAAGAACTAAGTTAAATAAAGATTATTAGCAAATATTAATGAAAAACTGAAGAATAAAGGGAATTTCAGGTTTATTTTGTTCCCATAGTTCAATTATGATTCCAAAAACTTATTTTTTCCCCATATTTCCACTTTTTCTCCAATTTCTTAGCTCCATCCTAAGCCTGACTTTTCCTCGTGACTGCAAGGTGGCTGAAAACTTTCTATGTATAAAACCAGAAAGAGGGAAAATCTTTCCTTCCCCACCACTAGATTGCTAACCACAAATAAAAATCTGATTATGTCTATTTGGGTCACATACCTTTCTTTGAAAAGAAAAAGCACTATGGCCAGGATAATGCCATACCTTCTCTAGTTTGGACCAATTAGATCTGTAGCAAAAATAAATTGTGAAACCAGTCCCATGGAAACCTCAGGCTTGCCACACAATGGGAGAGGGCTACAATGAATATTGGAGAGAGGACAACAACGCCCACTATAGAATTCCATTGTTTATCAAAAACTCATTTATGAATAAAGAGAGTAGGTTTTGTTCTGATAAAATTCCCCTTCTAGGCCCTGGTTCTATGTCATTGAAGATGGAATTCACAATGATTTGTAGTTTTAAGAGACTTCATATGTAGGAGAATCCCATATGGATGTGTCAAATTGTCACAATAAGTAAGTTCTCCACATCACAGAAATGCAATAATGAGGAAAACCAAACAAATATACACAAAAAAACACACAAACACCATTTTCAGAAAATCCTAGATACAGATAAAATTTCAGATTCTAAAAATTCATAGATAGGTTACCAAAACTGAGATCAGACAGAAGTGACACAAAAATAAATGAGAATATAATTATGAAGAGTAGTGAAAGACCCAGCTACATCATTTCTCAGAAAGTAGCAGCAAACTATAATTCTTAAAGGTGAAAGATTTGCCTTGAAATGCACAAGGTATACCCTTTAAATAGCAGAAAATTCCACTATTTATCAACTGTTTTAGAGCAATATATATAGGGGAAACTTCTGAATTATTTTTGATACATTTTAACACGGATCCTAAAACTTAAAGGGAATGTATTATAAAAATGCAAGCCATTCTAATTTATGAATGTTATTGCAAAAATCCTAACTAACATACTAGCAAATACTAAAATGTATAATAAGGATACACGAAAGGCATTCACACTGAAATCAGAAAGAGGTCAAAATGTTTAGTATCAGCACTATTATTTTTATATTCCTGTAGGCACTAGCCTGTACAATTAGGAAAAAGATATAAATTAATGATATAAAAATTGACAAGCAAAAGGGATTTTAAATCTAAAAAACCCGATATCAATTGAAACAAAGAATGATAAAAAGTGAGAATTTTAGTGACACCTTTAACTACCAAGTTAATAGTTTCATAATACATGAAACTCTATAGAGGCAGAGATTATACAGTCATACACTCTAGACAAGAGGGGGTTTCTAAATCTGCTAGCATTTTAGAATAACCTGGAAATTAAGAGCTAAAGAGAGAAATACTTTTAAGACTGGAGTAGACCTGAAGTGTGGCCCAGGAAACTAAATTGAAAATCTCCCCATGCAGTCTGCAGTTTTCTTTGGGGTGAAGAAAGAGATACAGATAAGAAACTGTACAGCTGTAACTTACTGCTAAATCATTCAAACCAACGTAATACTTATTTCCTGAGTTCCATATCTCTGACCACATTCATATTGTAAGTAGAGTGCCTAAAGTTATGAAGCCATAAAGTCTTACCCATCTCAGAATCTCAAGTGGTATTTTGCATTTCACCTTTTCAACAAGTTGAAATATTCAGCCCCTCTATTTGGTGTTTTCCCCAAAGTTGTCAGATCACTCCCCCCAAAAATTTGTCATTCTTATCATCTGCAACTGGTAGGAGGAAAGGCGACATTAAAATCCCCAGGCTACGAAAGAGAGCACAGAAGCACACTGAGAGCAAATCAGTTCTTGGGGTTCCCTTACTGAACACTCTTCATAAGGTTTTCCAAATAAACTATATAGTTTGAGACCAAAATGCATACTTTTAACCCCCTTATATTGCTCATCTATTTATTCTAAATTGTAGTCGAGAGGAAGGAAGTGTACCCGAGTGGTATAAGTATTTTGGAGTCGATGTGCCTCAAGTACCAATCCTGTGACATAATCTACATGCCAAATGTGGGCAACTACCTTAACTTTTCTGACCCTCAATTTCCTCATTTGTTAAATGCGGATAATATTTATTACAGAAGTATTTAAGTCATAACTCATAAATATAATTATTACAAAGAGGTTCAAGCACAAGGATAAAGGCATATTTTAAAGGCAATATGTGGAGTGATAACAGGCCTCTCTCAAACGTAAGAGTTAGGATCTTGAAAAATTACTAACATAGGAGAACTGTCAGTGGGGGTATTTAAGATTTTACAAAGAAAATAGAGTTTGAGGACTATGATAATGAGAAAATCCATTAAAAAAAACCTTATCACTATTTTTACACTGATATAAAACAATAAAATAAAATAAGCTTTTTAAATAAAATGTTATGAATGATATTTTTTTACACCCTAAATTATTAATGTAATTAATTCCCGTTGATCATCCTTCAACTAGTAGAAACTTTTCTTAATCTCCTCGCTCTGTAATTCCAAAGAGATTTTTAAACATCCATTTCCTGAAGTTTATAAAGGGCTGTGCTATTAAGAGATTTTCCTCATGCCATATTTGGCAATTTATCTGAATTCTCACTACCTTTCTAATTTTATGATTCAGGGTTCTTGAATTCTGTCTTCTAGGTCCTATCACAATCCAGGAAGCAATGTGATTTGAATGGTTGTGATGAAATAAAACAACAAAAAAACAGCAATAATAAAAATTTGGGGTGATTATTAGAATTTTCTCAAGTTTGCTACATGATAGTAAGATTATATAATTATAATACATGCCTTCTGACTCTCTTGCGATTTATCTCCCTCAATTGGTAATAGATGTGGGACTGTTGTTCGAAAGCCCTGGATATTTTTCTCCACTTCCTGTATCCCTCTAAAGGCAAAATACGTTTGTGTTTTACCTTGTATATTCACAACCACATTTTTAATTTGGCCAGATATGGGTGACCCACAAATCATAGTAGGAGTTCTGGAATAAAAATTATCCCAGGTGCCATGAAGGACTACACAATCAATCCTTCTATGTATGTTTGTATAGTCACTATATCTGCATTCTCTATACATTTTGTTTACATACTAAAATTCTTCCTAAGCATAATTTTCAGTGCAGGAAGTATTACTAAAGGCCCAAGGTGTTTTAAAGAGCATTTCAATATATTTGTTTAATAATTCAATTAAATTCAGTTGGTGATAATTCTAAAGATAGAATTTAGAATTGGAAAGAGAAACAGCTAAAAGTGATAGGAAAAGGTGTAAATACTCTTGAAATTTAGCTAATAATGCCCCCTGGGTAAAAGGGTATTTCAAAGTCACAGGTTCTTTTAGCAGAAAGCTTGTGGAAATTTTGAAAAAAAAAAAGGCTAGAGTAAAGAATATGAATGTCAATGTCAGAATGACAATTCTCTAAATATCAGGGACAAGTACAACTTTCCTCATCAAAAAGAAAAGAGACATTTAAGTCACTTTATCCTGCAAGTTGTATTAAGTTGCAGCAAGATTCATTAGGAATGTTTGTAGTGTCTAAGAATTATCCTGCATTTACCAGATAACCATGTGATAGGTATGGTTTGACCAATTATATATTTAAAGTCATCTGTGAGGAGTTCAGTCCTGGTTAACAACAACAAAAAAATATTGTGTGATTTTTCAGGCCTGGACACAGGCAATTAAAAAATGCTTTCTTTGTCAGGCCTCATGGGGGAAGCTGCCCTTCCCACTTGGGACTTGGTGCACAGCCATTGGCTGCAGTCCCTGGAGGGAGTTGCTCCCTAGAGGGAACTCAGGCCCATTGTCAGTCATCCTCTTCAGTATTTGCATTCTTAGCCTCCGTGCCTTCATTCCTAGGCCTTTTTTTTTGACCTTTTTTTTTTTTAATTAGTTTCAGGTGCACAAAACAATGTAATAGTTACACATGTATCATTTATATCCCTAGGCCTTTTAATCTGAGGATCTGAGCACAGGTCCTCTTCAGGAGTCTCTGCTAAGGCTGCCATGTTGGAGGGATGGGTATGGATGGGGAAGACAAAGGAGGAAACTTGGAGAAACTTCCTCACTCTAAGTGCTCAGAATTTACCGCTCTAGTCATTCCTTTTCATCCTCCTCTCTCCCCAAGGTCCATAAAACTACCTGAGCCTTTTGTTCTGTACTTTCCCAACAGTGAGACATCTGTGCTGATCACTTGACCCTTGACTAGTGCACCTTTCCATGGGGGAAAATGGAAGCCAGTGCTTTCTCTGGTTTTCAGCTCTTGCTTATATCATCACAATAAGTGATTAAAGGCTTAAGTCTTTCATTTTCAGCTTGTTGCCTTAATTGGGTATTCCCACACCTGATAGTTCAGCGCTGTCTCTCTCATTTTATCTAAGCGCCTGACAATAAGTTGACATAAGACTCTACAATATTACTCAATAACCTTGGCATTTTTTTAACATAAAAATACAGTTAAACTCTCAATATGATTTATAATTACTCATAGAAAATGCAGTGCATATTGAGAAAACAAATACTGAGAAAAACTATTATTTAGTTACTTTTATAGCCTCAACAAGAAGTACTCATTAATTTCTCATCCTAGGGAACCCATAAAATCTTTGTGATAATAAAGTTATTTCATCGTACATCACAGAGCTTTCATAAAGCATCCTAACCTTAGGATTACTAAAGATGCAGAGTACTAATTTGTGCTTTGAGAATCTTTGTTACTTTTCAGTTTCATATAGTATAATAAACACTAACACAGTGTGGGGCATGGAAGAGTATAAGTTCTGGACCTGATGCTCTGACTCTGGTACTTACTAAACCCATCAGCCAGGACCAGTCAGTAATCACCTCTGACTCTTCTACCTCCAAGATTGTTAGGAAGATTAGGTGGAGCTACTATGTAAACTGCTTTACGTTCGCATCAGAATTTATGATACTCGTAAATATATGCATAAACAATAAAAAATGTAATGGATATTAGCAATAGTGCATTTGATCTCTCTGGGGGCCATACCTCAAAGATATGTTATCAGATGAAAAGTGCTAATACACATATGGTACTTAGAAGAGTGAAAAGAACATAGCTTATTATGTTCCATATATTGATCTTACACCATCATCGGCAAGATTTCATTATCAATACATATGTAGGGTAAATGGAACAGACTGGAGAAGAAACGTAATTTAGAAGAATCTATGATCAGTGACCATAAATTAATAAGATTATTTTTGCTTCTATAAATCTCTACAAATTTTACAGTTGGATTACTGTCATCCTTCAAAGTATAGTTTACCCTTCTGGAAAATAGTGGTATTGCTCAAAATATTTTTGGAACATGCTACATTGAAAATGCCCTCATAATCTAGAAATGGAAGTTATTTTATTAATTTATAATTACATCTTACTTTTAATAATTTAATTTGTAATACTCAATTTCATCTGCTTTATTTCCAAAATTACAATTATGTATTTATTCCAGATTACTCGTCATTGTTTTCAGAATCAGATTAACCATTTAAAGATACCGTTTTGTAACTATTCAAGAGTTTATGACATATTCATTAAAGAAAGTTTTTATCTGTCGCAGAGCAAATCATTTATGTAGAATGAGATTCAAGTTCAGGCTCTGCCATCTCATAAGTCTGTAACTTAGACCAGTTACTCAAACTTTCAGATTTGATGTCTTCATATGATAATGGGAATAATAATCGTTTAAATGCCATAGACTGAGATTAAATAAAATAATATGTGCAGAATGTAGAAGAGGATCTGTTCAAAGTAATTATAGCTATTTTGGTAACTTGTTTTATTTTGGTCTTTTTCTAACATGAGACACCCTTCAAATAAAGGTATATTTAAAAATACATATTTTACAAACAGTCATGGAAATACTGATATAGTTTTTTAAAGAGTAAACATGATGGGACAGACATTTGAGACTGTTATATAAATCTTCATAAAGGAAATGACCTAAAACTAAAATATAATTACATTATTTAATCAAAGTAGGACTTTTAATACTTTACTTAAAATTGTACTTAATATATTTATTTACAAATATCTACTGATAGTCATAGAGCAGGAAGTTTCATTAAAATACAGATTAATTTAAAATTACTTGCTTCCTGTTAGATCTAATTATTTGTTAGCCTTTAAATGTTTGCACATTTACTGTACATTTGCAAATGGCTGCAATTTTGAAGTATGCAAGTAAATTTGATCAGGGCCTCTTTTATATTTTATAAAATGGTCTATATCCAAATGAGGAATTAAGACCTACAGTTATTCTTTTTTTTAAAAATTTTATTATTAGTAGTATTATTTTTTAGGATTAGAAAAGGGAATGGCTATTGAGGTGCTAACAACAAACCAAATAAGCCAACATCTCTACTCTCTAGGAGCTTACATTCTACTCAGGAAGACAACTATGTTAACAGATATTTTCAACATGAGATGGTAGATGTTGTGATAAAAGTTTACAGGTTAGAGGGACAAGTAAATTTAAGCTGGAGGCCAGGATAATGGCTAAGGAAGTCCCAGAAGAAGACAATGCCTCAGTCTAGAAAGATTCATAAGTCTTTATGAAGTATAGGAGAGGGCTTAGGGTGATGTAAGGATGTTTCCAAACATCCTTGACTTATTAGACTTGATCCCCTTGAAGGTAGGAATCATGTCTTATACTTGCTTCACCGGAATCCAACCTAGCGTCTGGCATCAAGAGGTTGCTCTATAAGTATAAGTGTTTGTTGAATTTAGTAATATTCCCTAATTTTGTCTTTAACAAAAAATTCTGTGGGAATCTGTAAGGTCAATATTTAACCTCACTGTTCAGAGGAGGAAACTGTGATAGAAAGGTTAGATCATCCAAATCATGGTGCCAGCCAACAATGGTGCCAAGGTAACCCTCATAGAGGCAGGGACATATCTGAACCAACTCCAGACATGAAGAAAAACACCACAAATTCTGGCCTTGCATTACAGCAGTAGAGTGAGAAATAAAATAAAAGTTTTAGTATGGTTAGCAGTTCTTATAAAGCCCAAAACACCAAATTTTCTTCTAATGATTTCAGATGTCAAGTGGTAATAATTTATTTTGCAATGTCCTTGAATAAATAAGGACTGGGGGAAAAATTGAACGGGAAACATGTTTGTTTGAGTGGGTTACTAAGCAACCCCACACATGTCAGAGACTTCTTTTGAAGATGGAATCTGCAGGACAAGCAGTTTCTTCAGCTTGTGTCTACTTCATTGGTTTACCCCGGAAAATAAAAACAAAACAGGAAACAAACAGGCAATTCTAATTATACCGAAGTGAGGTGTGTGGAGAACATTAAGTATTAAATAAGACTGGATTGTTTTTAAAGTTGCCCTTTAAAATGGCTTTTCTGAGTTTGCACCATGGTTCTGAGACTAAGAGGTAAGGTTTATAGGGCATGTCCCCAGAAGAACCTACCACACAGATGAAATAAAACCAAATAGCATCCAGGCTTTGTTATCTATCCAACATGGTATTTCAAGTCCTATAGATTACTGAAATTTGTAGTATGACAATAGGATTGCAGCATCCAAATGAAGAAAAATATGAGTTTGCACTTCTGACTTATGTAATAAGGGAAAACTTCACATGAGAAATAGGGTTTTAAGATGGGTATTGAAGGAAGGCGAGGGTACAGAGAGAAATTGATAGCCTCAAGGCCTGCTTGAGGAAAAGCTAGGAGCTCTGAAGGGGGAAAATATGTCAAGGTAAAAGCACGAAAGAGAACATGAGTAAGCCAGAAAGAATGAATAGGTGGAGGGTTTATGACAACTAAGATAGAAATTGGTAGTGAAACTCCTAGAATATAAGGTTTAGAACAAAACAGACCAAATACTATTCAAGTCATATTACACAAATTGCTGTGGATTTTTTAAATCACATTTCTTGCAATGGTTTGTGATTAATATTTTGCATCAGCACACATCTAATTCTGAATTAGGTATGTGTGGACACATTTTCAAGCAACCTGAATTCTTTTCAGAATTCTTTTCACATGCCTGTGCTCCCGACCCACCAGCCCTGCCTTTGAGAAGCTCACAGTTAAGTGAAAGATGGACACTTAAAATAGATAAACTGCAGTATCCGGTACTAGCCATGGTTACCTATATACAAGCAGCATGTTATGAGCGCACAGGTAACCAACAAAGGATGCTGCACTGGGATGTACAGGACAATGGAGGATAATCACCATCTATAAGCCAAAGAGAGAGGCCTCAGAGGAAACCAACCCTGCCAACACCTTGATCTCAGACTTCCAGCTTCGAGAATTGTGAGAACGTAAGTTTCTGTTGTTTAAGCCACCCAGTACGTGCCTTTGTTGTAGCAGCCCTAGCAAACAAATACAGAAGCAGATTATGAAAATTTACTGAGCCAAATTATGGAAATTAAATTTCATCCCATAAACTGTCAGAAGTCCCCCAGAGGAGGTATCTAAGTATCAATGTGCCATGAGCAGCTTCGGTCCTGGAATACAATTTTTCCAGTTATTCTTTAATAACCTGTTAATACCCTTCATAATTAAAAAATGTATGTATATAAACCTAATTATTAATTTTGATTATTGTTACGTTTGTAGCGGTTAGCCATCATTTCATCTCCACAACTACTGCATATTATTACAGCATGACAAACGCCTAAGATATTTTTTAATCCGTTTTTAATAAACTGAAAAAAAAAGTCATTGAACATCTAAGAATAATGGGACACAATCTTGTGGTGGAAAAGCAGTGAAGAGAAAGGAATGAAGAAATGGTGGTTGGGAGAATTACTCCTTTGCCCATTGTGATGGTTAATTTTGTCTTGATTGGGTCACAGGGTTACCAGATATTAGCTCAATTATTACTCTAAGTGTGGCTATGAGGGTGGTTTTTAATGAGATTAACATTTAAATGAGCAGACTGAGCCAAGCAAATTGCCCTTCCTAATGCCAGTGGGCCTCAGTCAATCCAGTTCAAGGCCTGATTGGAAGAAAAAAGCTGAACCTTTTTTCAATGAGAGAGAATTATTTCCTGCCTGACGGCCGTTGTTCTGGGACATTGGCTTTTTCTCTTGTCTTCACACTCATACTGAAACACGGGCTCTTTGCAGTCTCAAGTCAGATGCCCTTCAGATAGGAACTACGCCATCAGCCCTCCTGGTTCTCAGGCCTTCAGATTCAGACTGGAGCTAAACAATCAGCTTTCTGGGCCTCCAGCTTGCTGACAATTCATCCAAAAGATCTGGGACTTAACTACCTCCATAATCATATGAGCCAATTCTTGATAATAAATCTCTCTACATAGACAGATGATATAGACATAGAGATAGTGACTTATATATAGATGCAGAGAACAAACTTCTTATTGCCAGATGGAATGGAGTTTTAGGGTTGGGTGAAAAAGGTGAAGGAGTTAAGAAGTACAAATTGGTGGCTATAAAAATAGTAACAGGGGTGTAAAGTACAGCACAACAAATACAGTCAATAACATAATAACTATGTATGGTGTCAGATGGATACTAGACTTACCAGGGTGATCATTTCATAAATTATATAAATGTCTAATCACTATGTACACCTGATACTCATATAATATTGTATGTCAAAGTAATTGAAAAAAAAAAAAAGAAGAAAAAAGAACTTGGTCTGAAATTCAACAGGCCTGGATGTGAATCCAGGCTTAGGCATTCTCTAGCTGTGTGATCTTGGCTCAGAATTACAGCCATTTTGAACCTCAGTTTTCTTCTTTGTAATATGAGGATAATGGCAATAGCTACCGCCTAAGAATTTTGTAAGGGCTAAATGAAATCAAATATGTAAAGCACATAATACTGTCTGGCACAAGGTTAGGATCAACAATTATTATATTGAGAAATGGGACAAATTAACAAACAATTTGCTCTCCATTAACATAGTGTAAACCTTTACTAGCATTTACATTTTGACTTTTAATATGTATATATACAACTATCACTGGCACTAGACCATGCGTTCTTCAAGGAAAGGCCATTTTTGAATCTTCAGTGCCCAGCACAGTATCTAGAACAGATTGAAGGGGTTCAGAACAGGCCTCTCCAAAACGTGCCACTTTAGCATGTGGATTATTTTGAGCAGAAAGCAATCAAGATCCTGCAGGCTCACGAGAAACTTTAACTCTCCCTTAAACAATTTAAATTAGGGGCCTTGCCCATAAAAAGAATGATCATCAGAAATAATTTTTTATGACCTATCTATAGGACAGGGCAAACTTCTAATTATTGAATATCTGCTCTTCTTATCAGCCTGTGAACGACCTTTTCTCCCCCCTGAAACCCCTAGTACATTACTTCATTCTTAGCTCAGAATGCCATATATACCTCATTTTCTCTTTCTGCCTCTGCATTTCACATTTATGTGGGGATCTCTGACTCCGATTCTGTCATGTCTGTTCCCATACATATGTATGTATATTTTCTCTTGTTAATCCGTCTCATGTAGATTTAATTATTAAACCAGCTTAAATAATCTTAAAAGGTAGAGGAAAGTTTCTTTCTCCCCTACAGGATAAATAAAGGGAAAGCACAGATACATTCTTTTAGAGAGTTCTCAAATAGAAAACAAAAAGCTATTTACTGAAACACTGGACATTTCTTATGCATTAAAAATCACACTAGTACATTTTTTCAGTGTATAGTACATTTTAAAGATACTGAATGATCAAAAGAGCAAGGCTTTCCTGAAACTTGATGTTAAGGTTAAAATACATCTGAACCTATAACATCTCAAAGCAATTGCTGTAAAACTCAGGGCACTTCTGAGCTCTTCAAAGCTCCCAAAGATTTGATACCAGTGATCATAATTTCATCCAAAGGTAAGCAGAATCTTTTTACCTCACCATTTGTTTCTTTTTCCTTTTCTTCCTTATGTTTTACTTTTTTCAGGCAGGTGAAAATATGCATGAAGTCATCCTTTTTTTCTCATCATTTTCCTCCTATCAATTTGATTCTATACTTTACTATCTTGAGTGTCTGAGTTCATGTTCCAAATTCTGTTTCTGCTTATTTATTATACTCTTCACTGAGAAATCTTTGCTCAAATCGAGTCTCAGAAATGCATGACATAGGCAATTTTCATGGTAAGAAAATCACTAGCAAATACAGCCTTCCCTCACTTCTCAGGCACAGCAATCGCTAATGTTAATGGAGCCAGTCATTTACTTATCACGGGTAAAATGGATTTCATATTGAATGGTTTGACTCAGGACTATGGTATTCCAATTAAGATTGCTAAAAAGAACTACAGAATTGTCAAAAAAAAATAATATGAACGGAACCGCGATGAAATAGAGCTGGAGCTGCCATCCCAGAGGAACTGTGTAGCATCATCTTACACCTTAAACCTCAGTTAAAAGTGGGCAAACTCATTGTTGGCCCGGGTCTGAAAAAGCATTGTGTTACAAACAACTGTGTGCAAAGCTAACAGGGAAGCAGATAGTATGACTACCTGATTAAAGACAATGTAGAATTAGCACTGCTATATTAGTGTATCTGCACCTATAGAAATGCCTCCCATCTGTTCAGTTTATCCCCTTCCCTTTCTCATATATACCCCTCGCCTCCACCGCATAATGGGAACACCACTTGGGTTTCTGCCTGAATCATTTCTATGTTATTCTGTGTTTCCTGAATAGTTATTCTTTTGGATCAAAAATAAATACTTTTTGCCTTTCACTTCGGCCTTTTATTTTGAGGTTAACAACTAAATCCCAAGTTAAAACAAGCAGTGATGCATTGACAGACAGATATTTATACTCTGATACAATTCACAAGCAATTTTACACTATAGATGATGTTCAGGTTCATTTCCAGAAAAGACTAGAGAGGAATGACAGTGGATTTTAGATTATAAACATCACATTTTACTGCTGTGATTTCCTTTCTTACTTGACAATCATTGTGTGTCAGCCATTAGCCTACACCTCAAATCTTACTTTCTTTTCTAAAAGAAATTGTGTTTTATCAAGTGCATTCCTTCAAAAATACCTAATGGCCATAGTAGCAGACATCAGCAGAAAACTCTCTTACAGCTGATTCTGAAGTTCTCCCGCTACAGCTCCTGTTGTGTTTTCCACTGTTAAATAATATCACAAGGTCATGAGTACACAGACCATGTCACCAGGGTCAGGGAGCAGGTGACAGCAATAACCCACTCTTTTCACTTGTACTCATTTATATTTTGTCAAATATCAAGTTTAAGCAAAATATTGTGTTTTCTGCTTTAAAAAATACTTGTTTTCATATTTTTAATGATAAAATCACACTTTTTAAGAGATTAAAAGAAGCCACCAAAAAGGAAAGAAACAAAAGAAAAAATAAATAACCTAGATGGGAGCACACACCTTAATGAAAACAACAGTGCTGCTATTTTGTTATTTAATGGCCCAGCTACCATGCTCTGTCTTACCCTTTGAACCTTCCAAATTCCTCATGAAATCCCTGAGCTTCTGAGTCTTTTGGTGAGGTCTGATTTAACTATGAATATATAGAGACAGCTGAAGAACGCCTATTCAGGTAAAGTGGAGACCTGAGGCAATTATCAGAGTAATTCAAGCAGAAAAATTTCCTACAGAGAGAGAGATAATGTTTGCTTGAACTGTTCAGTTTGGCCATCTATAATAATTAAATTCATTAACGCGCTCCTTCATGTCACTTTGCCTATGAAGACACAGCCTTGTTGCCATTAAAAATACACACACGAGTCATCTCAAATATTTATTTGTGAGTTTACAAAATACTCTATTGATTACTTGCAAAATAAGTTTGCAGGTTTAATGAACTATAGTTCCCAGAGAATTAGAGGACGGCATTTCCAGAGGGGTTATAAAGATGGAGAAAAGGATAAATCATAACAATAAGCTGTTTCTAATTCTCTAAGATCTATCCCCCATCAAAGCGACCCAGCTCTAGGTGAATCTTGTGTACACACACACACACACACACACACACACACACACAATTATTCCATTTGTCAGCCACCAGAAATCCATATTACAAGTTTAATAAGTTCAATGATTTAATAATAATTATGATAATAAGAGAGTCAGTGACCCTTCAACTTTAAAGGTAACAGGCAGTCTTCTTTAGCATAGAAGAATTTAAAGACCAAAATACTTATAAACCCTTTTTAAAACAATAAAATAACCTCATATATTTTCACTGGTCTCTGAAGCTCTGATTCTTGTCTTTGCTGTTCTTCAGGTATCACAACACCCAATCCTTCAAGACTTCACTGTTACTTATCCCATCTCAAGGGGCTCATCACATTAGATTCTCTCTAGATTTTTCCTCACTAACTACAACCATTGACATTATGTTTACTTACTTGGGTAACCAAGATTGCACCCAGGATATAGAGTTTGATGTAACTTTATTAGGAGGAAGAAGAAAAAGGCTCCTATCTAGAAATAAGTATGGAAACTGAGGAGAAACTAGTTAAAAAGAAGGGAAATCATGATGAAATGCCAAAATTTGAAAAGTTTTTCTATCAAGAACATACTAGTTTGCCTAGAAATAGCATAAGAGTGGGAAGCACACCAAAGAAGCAAGGAAATTATAGTGAGAGGTCGTAAGTGTCCAAAGCCAGTTCTGAATTTCTATGAAGCAACTACCCTGAAAATGTCATGGATGTAGCTGCAAGATATACCTTTACATTCAAGCTCAGGAGCCTCCAGTTGCTCTAACCAGGTTGGGCAAAACTGGAGTAGCTCAGATAGATTTGATCATTAGCCACTTCTAGAGAGAAAGAGGATAGGCTTATTTTCTTGGTGTTGGTGCCAACTTAGGAACTGACCACAGGTAAAGCAAGTAGTTGCCGAATACTGTAAAACATAGCTTGTAGTCTAAACGCATCTGTGGTGATGCTCCCAAGGAACCAGAAATGTAATTTGGAGAGAGGTTTGGAAATCTGTTTTGCTGCACCAGGAAACCTGATTAACTTTTAGTGTGTGAGAAAAATCCGTCTGAGAAAAACAACCTACTTTTTCCTTGATGAAGCACACAGAATGCCTGTATATGGGATTTACCCCATACAAGATCATGTAGCAGTTAAGACCTGATAGGCAAATCCTAATATAGAGTGCAACTTGTCCGAAAGAAGAAAGACAGCTTGCTGAAGACTTCCTAAAACATTATATTTGTATAAACACCAGTGCACTGAGACTAACAAAAAACAGAATATTCTTCAGATTGTGGATGTACGTAATGATGTACGCAAGAAAGAAAAATTTAATGGAAACTAATGGAACAGATCTTGAGGAGAGGAAAAGAAAACCATAGTTTCTATGAAACCAAATGAATATGTGATGAACTTATCAGAGCAATGAGAAGAGTGGCCTTTCATGGGTACCCACGGTGACAAGAGTAAACAGGAACATGACTGGGCTCTAAATTAACCCAAATATGGAAAAGTTCCCATCATGATTGCTATAGGTATGGTTTTCAAAGGGCTCGATGTGGAAGATGTAAACTTCGTCATCAATTATGACTACCTAACTCCTCAGAGGGTTATATTCATCTAATTGAAGAACTGCTCACAGCAGTAAAATACTTTCTTAACACCTAGTAACATAAAGCAAGTAAGTGTCCTTATCTCCGCTTCATGAAGCCAATCAGGCAATCAATCTCAAATTGCCTCAGAGGTTCAGGTCATTCTAGGGGTAGAGGAGGCATGAAGGATGACCCTAGGGCCCATTATTCACACAAAAGGGGTGGATTTAATACCTTTATATACAGGGAAAATTATAACAGAGGTTACTTAAGTCTGCTGAAGAGAGATTTGGGGGCAAAAACTCAAAACGATGTTTATAGTGCTTCAAATTACATCAGTGCTTTGAAAGTCATTTTGTGTGTGTTGGTATATAGACTGGTTTTAGGACTGGTAATTCAACAGACACCAGAATGGTTATGATAGCACTCAGCAATATGGGATTAGTGTTCCAAATATGCACATGGTATGAACCAACAGGCTTATGCATATGCTGTTAACTGTGGCTGCACCTGTGATCAGTGTCTAGTGCCAATAGGATGTGCTCAGTAAGGCTGGTGAAGTAGATGTAGATGTCTGTTTTTCATAACCACTCTTTATAGTGAATGTTATCACATAAAAGTTATTTAATAAAAGCAGAAATGACTGCAGTTTATCAGTATTATAGTTTACTTTTTGCTATTTAAGTTGGACATATTCCAACTTAAATAGCAAAAAGTAAACTATATTCCTGAAATGATTTTTAGTGGATTTTTTTGTTTGTTTTGTTTTTTGGTACTAGAAAATACAGTTTTTTTTTTTTTACAAAAACAAATATACAGTGTTTTGAAATAAAATAATTTACAATGCCTAGCTTTCCAAGAAAAAAATATTTGAAGACTGAATTAAGTGGATATTGCATGATATGTGTGTATATATATATATATATATATATATGTATATATATATATGATGTCATGTAAAACTTTGCTTAAATTATCTGCATTTTTAAATGTAAAAAATAAAATAAAATGTCAAAATGTGAAACAAAAATCCAGCCAAATAAGAAACTACTCAAATAGCACTTAGAAACGAAGCGAATTTGGTAATAAAATTGTTATTGAGCAGTTAATCCATTTCAATTAAAAAACAAACTGATAAATAATTGGAAATTACTATTACAAAACAAAATGTATACTTGAAAATATAAATTACCTAAAATAAATATTGGCTATGAAGGTTTGGGGCTCAATGGAAGATATAGTATGTATGGCATTTTTAACATCTTACAATCAAGAATTTAATGGATGTCATCTTAAATTGAAACAGGTGGCAAAAAGTGCATAATGAATCCAAGCTCTCACCATTTCATCAAAATGTCGTCTATTCATCTATTTTGATTTTCCAACTGTATACCTGAATCAGGGTTATTAAAACAGTGTTCACAAAATATTAGCAATGGCTATTGGGAAGGTGGGATTTGTGTTAACTTAAAAATGTTAATCTTTATACTTCTCTGTATTGATTGAAATTATTATAGTAAGAATCTATGAGAAGATACTGGCAACACTGGTTTCCATGATAAGAGAAACTTGGTGAATAAGGAACATAGATATGAGGAAACTGTTCATAATCTTCCCTTTGGTAACGTTAGCATTTTGAATCTCACTAATTGAAAAAAGCAAATTGAGTTAAAATTATTTTAGAGATTTTATAAAATTCACACACACAGAGATTTAAAAAGTTAAAGTCAATATTTAAAACCAGTTGAAATTTGAGATCCAACTCTACTCCAAAAACTCTATGGTTGTATTCATATGTATTGATATGTGGGTGTATCAGTATCAGTAAGTTTTGCCCTTGGCAGAACTTACTATAAAATAAATTCCCATGACTGGTAGAAGTATAGAAACATTGTTTTTCCATGGAAACATTGTATAATTATCCATCTCCATTTAGTTAGAAGATGATGCTCTGATCTCCCCTTTACTCAGCAGGCAAAGCAACGTCAAGTTCAAAACAAGATGGTTTGCAATGTGAAGATGATGTAAATTGTTTACAGACGTGTACAAAAGTCTTATTCTTAGAAGAGAGAATATAAACGAGTCTACTGGCTAAAGGAATCTTGGTGTGAGTAAGATAAAGTTAAAAGTTGATAACAGAAGTGACCAAGCTAGACACAGGATGGGCAATAAAGAGGTATCAAAAGGTAAACACCTTCTAAGGCCAGATTCCTGCTCAGTATAAACAAATACAAATATTCATACAAGATTCATTAACATTTTTGATAAAGTCATTATAACTTGAATTAGCAAATTAATATATAACTGAGAGCTAAGGAAGATAACTCATGTTTGAATCCCAGAATTTTAAGAAAACAATTTATATACAAAATAGCTTATATACCTCAGAAAAGCTTTATAAAATACATATTAAATAAATTTTAAAAATTTTGCTATATTTACAAGACCATCGACAGATTTATAAAAGCTAGGAGAGTCACGAATCATGACAATAAAACCTAAATTAAAATTATTTTTGATTTACACATCTTTCCTGTGTACCTTGAGTATAAAAATGACAGATGTATAAGTCCATGCTTCTGGACCCATGACATTTTGATTGAGTTTAAGTCTTGCTCTCTAATTTTAGTTCAAAGTTTTGATTTATGAATCCTAACTGGCTCTTCTACTACTAGTTCAGTTTTTTGAAGTTCACATTTTGCAATGAGCTTCATAAGAAGTTATGCAATACTTTCCCTGTCTTTTCCTGAAACTAAAAAAAAAAAAAAAAAAAAAAAAAAATCACCCTATTTCTTTTGTCTAGGTGCCAAGAGTAAGCAGTCATGTTCAGCAGGATTTTAGGGTAAAGGTACGAACAGATTATTTTTTCTCCATATAACCCACAGGGTAAAAGGATCAACTTCCCATCATTAGAAAGATAACTCTGCAGAAGAAAAGCAAAATAAAGCCAGGGTTATTATTTATGCGCACTACCCATTATCTGGCACTTGATTTAGTCATAAACCGATGTTCCTGGATGGGGTTAAGAAGAAAATGTGTTCTGGCAGTTCCCACCAGGCACCATTAAGAAGCCAGCACAATTTCTAAAAATGATTAACTCTTGACTCTGGTTCAAGTTCTAATTCAGCAACATTTTCCTCCCTCAGTAACTCCTGTTCCACCAGGTTTTGGTAATTACACTTATGTTTAAATCCTGGTGGGAAAAATGATCTCTTTTGGTAACATTTTAATAAAAGAAATCATAGATTAAGAGTTTAGCATTGTAAAACATTGCCTTAGACATGGGAAAAAAAAGTAATTTCATGAGAAATTGTCTAAGAATAGATTGTTGCATTTTAATAATATTGTAACAGAAAAGAATTGAAACAATTTAAACTCATTAAACAATCATTGACGTTTTCAACCATTCATTCCAGAAAAATGAGAATAAAAACATTTCTTTAATATTAAAATCACCCCCATTACGGATGAGAGCTTAAAGTAGTTTCAATTTTGGAGACAAATGATTTTCTCTTTAAAATAAAAAATAGTAATTTAGTATACATAATTTGATTTCTTCCAACAAAAATTTCTTATTCTTTCTAAGTAATTATAAAGGAGTTTAGCTATTTATTTGTAGCAAGCTGACAATTAAATAACAGTAAAAAGTAGCTTAACCATTTAGAGTCTTGTTTGAAATCGTTTGTAAAACTGAGACACAAAATCCAGGGAAAGGCTCATGTAATATATCTAGAGATTAACTCCTTTGGGCAAACAAGAAACCAAGCCAAAACAGGTTTAAATTTCACTCATAAGGAAATCTAAATACATAAGCGTTATTAGTTTTATTATCTCAGCATATAACAATATTTCATGTTAACATTACTTAAACAACAAATTACAGTATATCAGAAATTATTACAAGTAAAGATAGCAGATAGTAGCAATTTAAAGTGAAAAGTACTAGGTTAAATTTGTACAAATAAATACTATTGCTGACAAGTATAAACTTTTTCTTCAGATATTTTGGAAGCTTAGTCAAATTAACCAAATTTCAGATATACCCAGCAAAGTAGTTCACAGTACATTTTAATTTTCCAAAAAATGGAATTAACGTTTGACAGAAACTGATGGAAGACATGAAGTAAGGGGAAAATGCTGAAATTATTATTTTAATGTCCTCAGTAAAAGCTTCCAAGTTTGCAACTCCTAAATCATGGGTGAACATTATAAATTGATGTGTTTAAAACAAAACTGAAATAATGTTTTCCTGGGAGACACATTTAAAATATCTTTTTGTTGTTTATAGTTTAACTTTTGTTTTTGTTCTTCTTTTATAAACTAGTTTACATATGTACTAAGGATATTCAAAATTGCTCATCAATTACATTAAATTCCTCCGGTAACCCAAAAATTATTATGTTTGTCAAAAGTATGTTTTGAATTTTGACAAATAGTCTTTTATTTATAACATTCTTCATGTATATTGCACTTTAAAACAAGATTAACAAAGAAACATAGTTTTTAAAGTGCTGGACCAATTTGCATGGATATTTTAAAGTGCCATGAGTCAAGAACAACCAGAGATGTTTCTCTATTATTCCATTTAAACAAAACTTACAGGTCTTGAAAAACTTTTAAAATTCCTGTTAGTAGGCAACAGGAATATTATATTGGAATTATATGAAAATAAAATCTAACTAAATGTTGTTAATTTTGATTAAAACATAAAAACACAATTTCAAAAGTTATTTTAATGAACTGTATTTAATTATTGTTAAACTTTATTTCATAATCTTTGTAAATCAGCTAATGAGGCCCTATTCTACTTTAAAGTGGTTGTTGCTGATTTTCCCCAATTTTGGTTGTGAACATGGACTCTGTAGCCAGACTCCCTAGGTTCTAATATTAACTTTGACACTTACTGACTCTGCTCCCTTATTCAAGTTACCTTTGAGCTATGTGCCTTTCTTTCTTCACCGGTAAAATGGGGATGATAATAATTGAGCTTATTCATGAAGTTATTGTGAGGAGACAGATTGGTGTAAATAAACAGTGCCTGGAACACAGTATGCTCTACCTAAGTGTTTGATATTATGATTACTTCATTTTTATATTAATGATTGTAAAATTATTATCAAGCACAGAGCAGGGTGTTTGCTACAATAGACTAGGCCTAATTATTCAGATGAATAGTGTCCTGCATTGTACCACTTGGAAAATCAGGCAGTTACCTCATAATGCCACTAATCAAATAAATTTTAGATTTTTCTCCTTTGGAGCTGTCTGCAGAGTCATTTCAAAACCAACTGAGAAAATCAATCTTACCACTCCCAGTACTGCAAACAGCATTTCCCAATTTGGTCTTTCAACGTAGTTATCAGAATTATCCTCAAAATATTAATATTAAAAATAATAACAAAACTTCCATGTACTAACTAATTTATATGCCAAGTATAGCACTGGTGATTTTGTAGTTATAATTTCATTTGATTAATTTTAGCCAGTTTGAAAAATGTTTTCATCCTCATTGAATAAAGATGCATATTATTGGGTACATTCTAATAAAATTGATGAAAGCTTTGGAGGTGATTTCAACAGAAGAGGCCACAAACAGCTTTGCATTATGATACAACTTACGTCATAAGTGACCAATGGGGCTAAGAAAGACACTACTTTCAGGATGTTGTTGTATATTATTGTATTTTGGTAAAAATAGATTCTCATATGGTTTCAAATTGATAAAGTATTAATTACCTTTAACTCACATGAAATTCACAACTGGCAATGAATAGAAAACTAAAGTAACCCATACTTAAGTTAGGCTACTTTTTACTCTTATTTAATTGCTTCAAGATGTTAAAAAAGCATGAAGGAATATACGGTAATAAGATATGCTTTGGTTCTGCTGACTTTCAGTGGACTATAACAGGATAATCTGTACTCTAAAACTTTGGTTAAATCCCCAAAAATAGATTTTTTTAAGCCTCTGTTTACCAGTGGTTAAATGGGGAGGATGCCCAACAAAAACAATGAATTATAAGTCACATAATACAATGCCTGGCAAATAGTAAATGCTTAAGAAGTAAAAGTTGTTTTTAATAAATATTTTTAATAAATTTTGGTTATTAACAGTCACAAAATTTGAACCTGATAAAGAATGTCATAGCACAAAGATATAAGACTTTATTTTATTTTATTTTTTTACTGCATTCAAATCCTTCTTGGTCTTTAGCTATTCATTATACCAAATGGAAAACTGAGGCAATCTGGTGGTTTTGTCAAAAGAAAAAATAAAATAAAATAATGCACAAACACCACTGACATTGCTACCAAGGCAAAACCTGATGAATGAAGCAAAATTACTTGTAAAGGAGACAGCTGTGGTGAGAATGGAAGAGGAACCTTATTAAGATCTGTATACAGACACAGATTGAACATAAAACTACAAAAATGGCTTCAAGTATCATTTTCTTTCCCCTCACTAATGTTTCCTTCTATTGCATGATTGCTGTTATTTGTTTTGTGGTCACTTAAACAAGACCAAGACTCATTTACACATAGTACAACTGCAGGTTTCAGACAGTCTCATTTTTGTGCCTGAAAAATGAAAATATCTGAAAATGCAATAAATGCAGTCTGTAATACTAAACTCAAATTACAATGCTATCCTAAGGTTATCATAATAGAGTAAACAATGGCTCACAAAAGAGATTCATGGCCATGGCCTAAAAACTTATCAAATACAACAAGGGTCCTCTCTTGGGTGGCCACATCAGCCAAACTGAACGGATATTGTAGCGTTTTAGTAATTCTAGCCCCACCGAAAGTTCATTGTGAAGAAGAAAGGCACTAAGAAGACTAAGGCAATCAGGTTTCTCCATCTTACTGGGTGATTATTAGAATAATAAGCTCCAACTAGAGGTCACATATTGCCTAATGAAACAATTCATCTGAAGAGAGGGTACAGTAATTTTACTGAAGGAGAGTGTGGTATTAAACCAATCTAATTACCTAGCAGCACTAGTATGATGAGGGTGCACTTTCCACACTGCAGGCTGGACAGTCCAGTCTGCAATGAATGCCCAGCAATTAATCAAAGGATAAATGAGCTATATTAATATACATTGTCTTCAAATAGAAACCGTGGTAGATTTCAAGGATACCAAAACCAATCAACCCAACACTTCAGACAGATATTCTGAATGTCCCTTCACAATAGACTCACAAGTGGATGGAGAAGCACCTACTCAAGTCTAACTTCATCCTTTTGCAACCGAAAATAAATAAATAAATAAATAAATAAATAAATAAATAAATAAATAAATAACAGATGTCTGAGGTTACATGAACACCTGAAGACACCAAAGAATGTTAAGGACAGGTTAAAGACCAACCTGTATATTTCCTAACTTCCAGTTTAGTGTTCTCTGGCTGCTCAATCTGATACTATTTACACAGAAGTTATGTTAGTGGATCGTTGTGACCTACTCTCTCTGTCCTAACACCAACAAAATAGTAGTCTAAGAAACAAAAAGAACAACTCCTCAGCAACAGAGTTCAACATCGTCATGGGACTTCAGTCATCCTTTCCATTCCTAATCTCCAAACCCAGGCAGAAAATAAAGTTTTCCAGTTGACAGACAAGGAGATCTATTGAACTGTTAACATGAATGACACTTTGAATCTTTGTTCATTTTTTTGTTCCCTGAAATATTGGAATTTGAAGCTTCTGACTCAGAGAAATTAGCCAATTTAATTCCTACAGATATTTCCCCCTTCTTCCTTGCTAGCACAGACATAAGTTCCACAATTTCTTCTACATAAACAGGAACATTTGAAAAACTGGAACTGAGGAGAGGTACCACACTATCTCATATTATAAAAAATGTACCCTATATTATATTTGTATGCAACTTAAAAATGGCTGTTACAGGAATAAGATCAATTGACTTGAGTCCTATTATTTGAATTAAATGCTGATATATTTAAGATCTTATCATCAATATTAAACTTTGATTTCCTAAGCCTACCTAAAAAGGGATTTGGTATTTTTATCCAACTACTTATTTATATTAAAATATAGTCTACATTACCAAGGTGCTGAAACTTCCAATTGTAAGCTGAAATCAAAATTTAAGGATTTTGTGTTCACCTGAAGTAATACACCTAAGACTGTGTAGTTATGACCCAGGGACTAATTCTGCTATCTACAAAGCTAAGACAAAGAGTAAAAGGAAATTTGGACTCATCCAGTGGGTTCATGGTGTGTAAGAATGATGCTTTTCATTTAAATTTCAAATCAGAAGTTTTTCTTGTTAGATTGGTGCCTGGATATACACACGTTTTGAAGGTAGGCGCTTAAAAAATCATCTATCATATCCTGGTTAGAACAGTTTGCCTGGAACATGGCACCTCGATAAGTGCCAAAATAGAGACAATTACTTCACATAGTTCAACATGAGTAAGTACCATACCAAGTATTTGAGGAGAAGCTTGTTTTAGTAGAAAGAATATCTCATGGATGAATTTGGGCACCTGAGTTCTCTAAGATCTATGCTCTCACTCTGAACTTAACTTTTTATTTGTAAAATCAGATAGATTAAACCCGATGGTCTCCAAGGTTCATTTCAGCTTTTTCTGAAACATATAAGTGCCACAGAAGGTAGACATGCATTGTGGGGCGGGGGCGGGGGCGGGGCGAGTAACAGTACTAGTTTCAGAAGATCTAGATTCTGCTCTTAGTATTTTCAGTAGTCAGTTTTGTGACTTTGCCCAAGAGTTTCTTAACCTGTCCAAATTTCAGTTTTCTCATCTGTAAAATAGGGATATCATCTGTCTGCTTCAAGTACCCATTCTGGGGAATACATTTTTGAAAATAAAATGATATATTAAAGCATTTTAAAAATGTTAAGATGCTACCATAATGAACAGTAAAGGTATCAGTGATTATTGTGCTAGGACTGAATAATGTTACCATTTATTCTAGCATTTAAATTCTACAAGAACATGAAAATGTGATGGAAACACAGAAACACAACAAAGATCTCTATTTGCAGTCTGTCTTTCTATGTATCTAGGATTTAACCACCATGCTTATAATTCAAAATTGAAAGATTGTAAATATTTTTAAGTGTTTCTACAAATTCATGTTATTTTATTGGAAAATTATATTTAAAATCCGTAAAAATAATGTGTTGAGGTCATAATGTGAAATATATATTTCAAAGGATATTTATTTTCAAATTCACTTGACTATTTAGATGTTGACAAATAATTGGTTTAAAATTTGGCCTTGTAACTGTGTACTCTATGTCACCTTGCATATAATCTTGATTACACCAATTTCATTTTCTTATTGTAAGTTTCAAATTCCACTGAGCTTAGATCATGAACTTTGATGGATGAGCTAGACTGTTGTGTCTGTCTGGGCAGGTGTGAGATAAATTGCTGGGCAGGCTATGATCTTTGGGCAAATTACTCTCTTTGACTACAATATATATCGATGAGATGTGTCAGTGCTCATATACAAACTTGTCAGTTGCATTACTCAGGTGATGAAAATACAAGTTAAGGGACAATCAAAATGAAGAGGGAGAAATTCACTGTGTCATAGGAAATTAGTAAGAGAACCATTACCTTAAGCTGGAAACATAATGAGGTAAAACCTTTGGTAAGTTTTGATGGGGAAAAAAATTCAAGCCACTTAGTCAGGTATAAGTAATTATACCTTTTCATTTCTATCCCAAATTAGTTTTACTTAATACAAATTAAAGTAAACACGACAATAATTTAGGATGCATTAAGTGGGAGGGAACAGGTAAAAAGCCTTATAATTTTAATTCAATACATGTTGACAACTCATTCAAATTAAGAACCACTTTGTTACTGCTTGTCATATAATACAAAAAACAAAACAAAACGAAACATTGATTCATTAGCTCTATTAAAGAGATCTTTAGAATATATGGATATTTTGTTTAGAATCTTTTCAGCAGATGTATCATATGCACTCTGGAATAAGGCATTGTTCAAAGCAGTGAGGATTAATGTAGGAGATTAAAAAAAAAGAGACAAAAATGTCTTCCCTAATGAAGTAATTATATTTTTAATAAAATAGTCTTTGAATGTTTCTGCTCCTTAATGAAAGCATGAATCAATGTTAGCTTCAAGATACAGAGTATTAGATATGTCATATACAAAATATATCTAAGAAAAAAAGCACAATAAGCACCATTCGGGAGGAAGCCAAATGTTTCCCAACATTTTGTGTTTCACCAAACTAACTCCTAAATGATATTATTGTACCCCGTAAAGCCTAAAAGGGTCATCCGATCTCTCCCTTAGACTAGGCTACTTCAGACTACTGAATTGATGTAGACAGACAAAGACATAATTACTTTAGAGAATGAGTATTTAGGAGAAGGAATTAGAAGCTGCAAGAAAATTCTACAACAGACTTAATAGTGGAAAAATTTCAAAATTCTCCAAGAATTGCTTTACCTATCCTCACTGTTGTTGCTTAACAAACTGTGCACTTCCTTATCCCCCATTTTTTTCCTCCCAGATAGACCACATTCCTAAACACTGGTGAGCAATCTAATCTTAAAAGGAGGTTCACTACCCCAGGAAACATATCGTGCAAATAATCACTTTACTTATCTATGTATATTCTTTAGGTCTGATACTCAAGTCAAAAATAAGGTATTTTTTTTCATATTTTTCTGAAATTGGATATTATTTTATATTACAAATACCAACACCCCAAATTAACAAATTTCAGATTTAAAAGCTATATATACATATATATGTGTATATATATATATATATATATATATACACACACACATATATATATTACTATAATAATATGTAGTAATTTATTTCAGTAAAGCAAAAGTTCTAAATCTGCTCATTTTAACTTGAAAAAAAAAGTTGGATCTCATTTTAATTATGTCAAGATTTCTAATGCATTAGATCATTCATAAAACTCTCAAAATAATTTTGTAAAGAAATATTGTATGTACTTCAATGCTATATTACTCTTTTTTCATGACAAATAATAGAATGTTCCTTTTCCTGATTAGTATAAAAGTTTAGCAAAGAGTAATACTTTTAAAATGTTAAGAGTATCTGATAGTCAATAAAAGACTGACTTTACTTGAGAAGAATAATTTACAGTATGAAGACCGCTGATTCTAGCATTACACGAAGATTAACAGGAGCTATATATCCCCAATGCCACCCCTTGCAATTCATGCTTTTGATAGATGATAGATAGATAGATAGATAGATAGATAGATAGATAGATAGATAGACAGATAGACAGACAAAATTAAAATTTCTATTCTGATCGTCCTGCAAATTTCTTACATCCTAAGTTTCTAGAAGCTTACAATACTATTTGGTATCATTTGTCCTGATGATAAACAAGAATAATATAGTTATTTCTGTCATGCAAATCACCCCCAAATGGAATGTTTTAAAAGAGTCTGACATAATATTATCATGCATTTTTTTTCAGTCATTAAAAGATTAATATTGTGTGTCGTCTTGATGCAGGCACACCCTAAGCATAGCCCAAATTTGTCTTTGACAGTACACAGCTGAAAGCTGAATTCAGTTTCCTTGGAAACATGCTGAATAACACAGCATTGAAAGACAAAGAACCCAAATGCTACCTATAGAAATGTAGCTCCTCTTTAGCCAGCTAGTTGTGACACAGCGATCTTAAAATCAAATTAAATTTTATAAATAAATTTATTTTAAGAATTTCTTAAGCATCTAACAAAGACTTTATTAACTGAATACTCTAAATTTAATAGTGAATTTAATTAATTATATTGTACAAAGTTAAATGTTTGCTTTTTAAAACTATAAAACACTGATTTTACCAGTGAGACCTAGTGATGTCTATGCTTTTGGCTCAATAGTGATCCAACATTTCAATTACTAGAAAAGCAAGTAATGGGAGGTCAGAGAAATTTAAAGAATTACAAAATGGATTGCAAGTTGATAATTGTCAAGAAACAATGAACATTTTAATGAATATACTCCTATAACATGCAAGGAATGGGATGGCCTAGTTTAAAAATCTAAACTAAAGTTTGAATTCTCCTTGAAATGCCATGACGAATCTGATGTCCTATTAAGAAAAACCATGGGAAATATTAATCACTGGAAAATATTAATATTTCCATTATTATTATTGTTCTTATTTTTATTTACAGTCAGACTTTGGAAAAAATAAAAATATTAAAGGCTCTATCAAAGAATATACAAAATTAACTAATATTTATTATTTATTTTGTGTGAGGCTGATGAGCGTCTCGGCAACCCCATCTGGTAGGTATTATTACCACCAATTAACATATAAAGCACCAAAGATTTTGAGAGTTTAACTAAATTTCTCAAAGTGGCATAGTAAGGAAACAGTGGACTTATTTTTAAAATCATGTCTGCATCCAGAGCCTTAACATCTACTCTTCAGCTGAGCTTGGCAAATGTATAATATAGCAAATACAATGTGTGCATGTTGTGTGTATGGACCTATTGTCTTTGGTTAAGTAGAATGAAAAAAATGGTAAACCCTATGAAAAATAATCATCTGTGGGATACTCTGGGAAAGATTGATTTGATAATTCTGAAGTTAAATAAAGACAAGCATGCAACTTTATTTAAAAATAGTTATATGTTCAATTCAAATTATGATGAACTTTCAAAATCAAAATGGTTTGGATACATCCATACGTTTTCTAGTGTCTATTTTTCTTATTTGTGCATACTAAAAATGATATATATATAAATCAATCCTGACACTGTAAAAAACATTTGTGGGTTCAGAGAATTTCTGATTGTCTCTTGTTCCTTGTTTTGCAAAGGGCAACAAAGCTATCATGTTTAGTTTCTACCCTGTTGTATAATATGTTTTATCTATTCATCTACTAAATCTTTCCATATTCCTCACTACGAGCTGACAACCATCTCTACTTGAACAGAAGAAAGCAAGGCAAGGGAGCACCACAGTTTCAATCTGAAAAATAATATATCACTCTTAATGTTCAGTGAGTTTATTTCAGGTTATTTTCCTTAAAGTCTCATATTTTTCTATAGAGTAATTAGCAATGGGAACTCCTATGAAAATCTCAAGAGACTGTAGTATGGGCCCTGTAATTTGGGTTGCATGACCCATAGCAACCCTTGGATTTGGAGAACCTAACCTACAACAACTGCGGTAAGTATGGAATGCATACGTGAAAAATAGCTCTTTGCTGATGGTGACAGGATCAAAGGTTAATTTTATTCTAGTGGGACTTAGGATGAGGAAACAAAAGGGCCTACCTCTCACTAAGAAAAATAAAAATACTGGCATTCTGAAGTAGTTGTCTCTGAACGTCCACTCACATACCTTTGTATAGTGGGCCAATGCCTGTATCTGACAGGAAACAAAAGGGATGTACTCAATCTCTCAGCTGACTACCACCACTAAAGAAAATTCCCTTAACTAGTATTTAGGTTGAGAAGGTAGCACACTGAGTAGTTAATAGTATGTTAGGTTAAAATAATTTTGGGAGTTGATTAGCTTTGCGATTTTAGCCAAGTGACTTTAGACAAGCCATTTCAAAACTCTGTATCTCAACAAAACAAACACACTCATACCGTGTTTCCCTGAAAATAAGACCGGGGCTTATATTCATTTTTGCTCCAAAAGACGCATTAGGGCATATTTTCAGGAGATGTCTTATTTTTTCATGAACAACAATCTTTATTTATTCAAATACAGTCACGTCATCTTCTTCTGGAACATCATCATCATGTAGTAAATGCGTCCGTCTGGCTGACAATCTTAACTGGGGCTTATTTTTTGGGGAAACACAATAGATACAGAGAAAAAATTAATGGTTGCTGGATGGGAGGGGTTTTGAGGGGAAGAGTGAAAAAGGAGAAGGGATTAAGATGTACAAATTGCCAGTTATAAAAACAGTTACAGGGATGTGAAGTACAGTTTAGGGAATATATCAATAATATTGTGATAACTGTGATAACCCAACCGGTGTCAGTTGGGTACTGGAATTACAGGGGTGATCACTTTGTAAGTTATATAAAAATGTCTAATTATTATATTGTACATCTGAAACTAATATAATATTGTATGCCAACTGTAATTAAAAAATAAAAAAATAAGCCCCTCTATATATCAGCTACCTATATTTAAAATTAGGGTGTTGGAATGGACAATTTCTAAAGCGCCTTTCAATGGACATAAGAATGCCAGTAGCAAGCTATTTATGATACACAAAAAGACATATTATTTGCTTTCCTTTTCCTATAAAATTTTCTTCGATAGGGAACCAAGTATAAATTCCAGTATCTAGACCAGGCATCAGCCAAATCTTGAAAATAGAAAATAGGAAAATAATAGTAGTCTAAATCAATAAGGCAACCTGATTTAAAACTTTGAAGTACTTTAAAGGCTTTTTTTTTTTTTTTAATACAGCTGCAGTGCCCTTTGTTTTATAATGCTTAACTCTGAAGTATTGCTACACATCGTTGGGGTAAGAGAAAAATTCTCTTGCTGATGAATGTTTCTGTGTTTTTCAAAAATGATTTTCCAGTGATATTTCAAAAGACTTTTTCTTCAGCAACTACAAAGAATACACCGAGCAATCCGAGACTATAACAGCATATGTGTTCTTCATTATTTAGGAGGAAACACACATAAACATTATAATAATGTTGCATAGTTTGACTAACTCAGGGTAAGAAAAACATTTGGATATTTACATATGTATGAGTAAATTATATGTAATATAAGTATATATCTGTAATATGCAAATATTTTATGAATATGTTATAGATACACATAAATGATCTGATGAAATACTGAAAAGTAGCGTCATAAGTTCAAATGATGGTTTGTCTTTCAATAGAATGGCTTTTCTTCTTATTTTTTCTTCTTATTTTTCTTCTATTTCCAATAGCAAGAATGGCATGCATTTGTCTATGTACTTCCTCACCAGTTTTGATACTTATGTTTATGGTACTTGATGTAAAACTGTAATTCTCCATGTCACCTTGATCACAACTCTAAACGTTTGTGGCAAAATATTTTGTCACATATCTACTGCTGACAGATACCTCAGGGAAAAAAAAATCACATTTTTAAGTGTATAACATCAGAAAAATCGTATATATATGTGTAGCATATATATCACATCTTTACAATCATATATAAAGTCATTGTCTAGATACAATTTTTTAATTTCAAAGAAGAAAATAATGTGAGCATGGTATATTATTACTATGGCACATTTTGATGGTTCATTTCATCAGTGAAGTCCAAAATTCTCATATGGGATTTGTGTTTGGGTGGGGTTGGGAGGGAGGTTTGCTGCCAAAAAATCTTTAAAAATCTCAATGTAAGCTCATGTTAAAAATGAAGAACAATGTCTTAAGCCATTCATCCATCCTGACATCTGCTTTTTCCTTCACTATCTCCCCATATAAATAATTAAAGGCCATGGTGATGTTTGGAAAAGGGATAGTAAAGAAACTAGGCTTTATTGTTCAAAACAGTGGGGACTCCTTAAGATTTGTTTACTCTTTCAAAACGCTTTTAGGTACAAGAGAAGTTATACAGTTATTTCCATTTTATTATTAGGTTATTAGAATGAAAAAAAAAGACAAACAGGTTAGATCACATTAAAATTCGACGTACTGTGTCTCATCGCATAATTTTTGTTCAGGAACCATGAACTTTGATAGAAATAAGGCTTTTATGTCATGAGCAATCATGGCAGTCAAAATCCAGAATGAAGTTTTAGTTAAGAGCAAGCTTCTCTTTTGTTCGTTTGTTTGCTTTCCTTTGTAAAAGGCATTTAAAAGTCCATTGAATAGAAAATGGTTGCATACATTGTTTGTGCAGTCCTTTAACTTGCTGAAGGACTCGTATTTAAATATTTGACACAAGATTAAGAATATGATAAACAAGAACCTGAACATATTATAGAACTTTAGCAGAAAGCTGAGAAACAGATTGGAAATATTTCATTGAAATTATATGCATTATGACAAGTTTAGTCTCTGTTATTGAAGGAATAAAAATATATTCATACCTAAACAAATCTAGTGGGATGTGGCTAAGAACTTATATAAGCTGTTAACAATATTTGAATTAGTTATGTTGTTCCTATAAATCCCAAAGGACTGTTGCTATCCTATTTTTAAATAACTGAACTCTCGTTTTCTTAGGATTAACTGTGATAAGAACCTCTCTAAAATGAATTAGAGTGAAACCAGCCAGTCACTTCCCACAAAGTCTCATGTTAATAGATTGTATCATTTAACTATTAAATGCTATATGTTCATTCAAGCCCATAACATTGACCAAAAAGACTTAAATCATATGACAAATACTTGACTTAATCTGTCTTTTTACATCGCCCTTAAAAAAGGTTTTTTTGATGTGCTCATTACACTCAAAATAATGGTTTTGTTGTTGATTTTGTCACTATACTTTTTCACTGATTTAATACTTTTCTTAAATTATCAAGAGAAATCCTGTTAAGCTAAAGACAGTACAATTTTGAATTAGTGAAATATATGAAGTATGCAAGTATTAAAGAAATATTTTCCGGAAACGAAAGAACACACATTTAATGCTCAAGGACTATATAAACTATGCTACAGACATTGTAGTAAAAACATCTACCAATAATTTTTAATTTATATTCCCAGTAATACTGATAATGTCATCCTTATTTTAGAGATGGAGAGAGAAACTCAGAATAGTTAGGTAAGTTAGATGAGGTCACTCAGCTAGCATGAAGTAGACAGAGCCAAGACTTGAATCCAGGATTTTACAGGCATTTTGATCTATACCATCTTTCAACACCCAGACTCTCATAAATGTTCTCTTTGGTTTTACATCTGTCGGGTGATCTGAATGTCAGAGATCTTAGATAAGAGAAGAGAACAATGTTTCACATAAAGAAATACTAAGAAATTGAAGTCCTCTATGGTAAAATAATATTTAGAGAGGATAATTCTTCCCTGAAAGCAGAAGGGACAGAGAGAACACTGAGATGGGTTTCAGAAATCAAAGGTCATTTCAGAGGAATAACATGACTGAATCTTATTGAAAACTGGTAAGAATTTGACTTGATACTACCGATATGATACAGAGACACGCATTTATATGAGAGAGCTTTAATTGTTAACAGCTTTATTAAGGTATAATTTACACATCATAAAATTCACTCATTGCAAGCATAGAATTCCATGATTTAAGTCAATTTATAGAGTTGTGCATCCATCTCCACAAACTAGTTTTAGAATATTCCCCTCATCTCCCCAGAAATTCCCTGGAATACCTTTTGTAATAGTCCTGCTCCCACCCTCAGCCCTAGGCATCCTTTTCAAAGTCCATTGAATAGAAAATGGTTTCCTTTCTTTGTTTTTTCCTGAACATTTTATATAAATATAATCACGCAATAATATGTAGCCTTTTGCATCTGGTTTCTTTCTCTTAGCCCATTGTTTCTGAGTTTCATCCATGTTGAAGTATGTATCAGTATTTCATTCTTTTATACTAAAATAGTACTTACTTACTCGTATATGGATATACCACATTTTGTTTCTTCAATTGCTATACTGATAGAAATCCGAATTGTTTATAGTGGAAGGCTCTTCTGAATAATGCTGCTATGCATGTTTGTCTACATGACATTCTGTGGATAAAATTTTCATTTTCCTTGGGTAGGTTCCTAGGATTGGAATTATTGGGTCATGAAGTAAGCTTATATTTAACTGTTTGATACACTCCCAAACTATTTTCCAAAGTACTTGTACCACTTTACATTGAGAGAGCTTTAATTTTTATCTTTGGAGATAAATACACAAAACTCATGCAAACCTCCTTTGGATTTCTAAAATTTAGATGCCAACACTGTTATGAACTGAATGGTTGTATCCCCTCAAATTTTATTTGCTGAAGCCTTAACCCGCAGTGTACCTGTATTTGGAGAGGGGGAATCTAAGGAAGAAATTAAGGTTAAATATTGTAAATATTGGGACCTGATTAGATGGGATTAGTGCCCTCATAAGAAGACACCAGATAGCCCCCTGCTTCTCTCTCTCTCTCTCTCTCTCTCTCTCCCTCCCTCTCTTTCTCTCCACATGTACCTACAGAGGAAAGGCCATGAGAGAGCACAGTGAGAAGGTAGACTTATGCAATCCAAGGTGAGGCTTGCACCAGACACCAGTGACTGACACTTGGTTCTTGGACTTCCCAGCCTCCAAAATTATGAGAAAATAAATGTCTGGTGTTTAAGCCATCCAGTCTGTGGTATTTTGTTATGTCAGCCAGCACAGACTAATCCATACACCAACAATTTACTCAGGGCCACTAAAGGGACAGTTGAGAGCTTGGCAGTTATCTAAGTTCCAGGGGAAAAAATCTCTCTTCACTGAAGGTCTCTGAAAAAGCCAGTAGAGTTTTGGAGTCTGGCAATTCCTTTGAGTAGCTGGACTATTTCATATGTTTTCTTAGTCACATTTCTCTCCTAGAATCATCTTAACTATAAAGAATTATAAGTAGTCTTAGATTAAAGAGACAATGGTACTGAGGTTGGAGAACAGAATACAGTGAGTTATAAGGCTATGAAATACATTGCTGATGTTATATCTGGAATTGTGAACCATTTGTAGATATATATTTTTTTTTTTTTAGAAATTATCTTGTTCTTACAGACATCCAACTTACCAATTATATGCAAACAATAAGAATCAAGCTTCTGCCAAAAGAATTAACTCTGTAACCAATAGTAACTTACTTCAGTAGGACAGATGTATTCACTAGCATTCAAACACTTAAGTTTTTTCCCTCCTGAATTAAATACTTATAACTAGTTTCCAAAAGGGACAACTGAAGATATGAAGAGAGAAGACTAGTGACTCTAGACAAAATATTTGATTTTTTCTTATTGAAAAAATAAAAGGTGAGCCTTATTATTTCAGGAGTTGGAATTTATAAATAGAAAAACAAATACTTTTTTAAAGCTGCACTGCTTTCATGAGATAATAAGTTCAGTATCGATGTTTTTCAAATAGAAAGTGTTTGGATCTAAAGAAAATTCTCTGAATTACACATGGAATGGACCAGATATCCAAGAGTAATTAAGAGTCAGTTGAAGTGAGAAATACTGTTTGGAAGCATTTCTGGTAAACTATAGAAGTTTAAGATGTATGTGATATTGGCACATATTCGAAAGTAAAGTATTCTTTATAATTCAACAATGATTAAAGTATGGAAGAAAGTAAGGGAAATACAATTACCTGAATTTTAGAATGCTTCATTGGAATCATTGCCAACAAGAGTACTATGGCTCCAAACTCTCATTTAGTTGTGTATTTTACATATGAATAATATTCATTTTTTTAAAATAGCTTTTACATCTAGGGCATATTCATGCCATTAACTTTTATATAAATTATCTAATAAATTCTCCCTAAAGAACCCTGTCATGTCTGCATTTTATGACCATTTCTTACAGATGAGAAAGCCAAGGGAAATAATGAAAATAGAGAAACTGTCATAACACAGTGGAAGTAGAATAAAGATAAGGTGGAGCTTATTATAAACATGTGTAGTTCTTTTGTCCCACTCCCCATGCTTCGATTGTTCTCTCAGCAAAGTACCTAAAGCATATGCTTAATTTCCAGTCAGTGACTTAGGATATGATAATGCAGCACCAGTGAGACAGAATGGAAAGACAAAGGGTGACTTTAATGCTCACCACTTTGTGTTGAATGTTATTACAAAGCTCCACCAGATCTAGACGAAATCTACATTGTAACCTAATTGCTTTGTCTCTGATTGCTCTAAAGGAAATTTATAGACAATAAATTCAGAGCACTAACAATTGCAAGAAATGAGAGCTGCTGGTTAGAGCCTTTCGTCTGGCCATGATGCCATAGTAACTGTCAAAGAAGTCCTCTGTGGACAGTTAATCTAAGTGCTGCTAAAGCTCATCTTTTTACTTGGGTACTTCTTACGTTTTTACAGTGCTCCAGGTACAAAGCACTTCACAAACATTACCTGGAATCATTTACTTCCCAGTGAATGGAGCTTTCTTCTGAAGCTTAAATAGCAAACATATCAACTAAAAATCGCCTGTTAGATCTTAATCCTCACAAACTATTTAGGATTATAATTTCCAGTCCTCTATCTAAGTGGATCCTTCGAAAATTATAACAGGAGATTCTGTAATCATAGATTCAAAGTGAATTTAATTGCCATTAAGATAAAATAGTAGGAAATAATCTAAATATAATATTTATGGTCTGATAGAAAGTTATAGAAATCTGCATCTTAATGAAAAACTCTCAACTGAAAAATTGGACTAATAAATATCCTTGTGTTTTTCTATAAAGTTTATTTTTGAGAGCTTAAATAATATTCTAAAGAAAGATATCTTCTTTCCTTTATGTCATACATTCAAGACTTTTAGAAACACTTTTTTGAGGTGAAAATACTATGTTACATTTAGCAGTAACATATATGTGGGTTTATATATTTGAGCTTTCAATAAATTATATGCAAAATCAATCTATTCCTATTGAAAATAAACTTAACTGCCAATTGCCTTAAATAACAAAACATTTCAACATAAATTTTGAAGATTTTTAATGAGCATTTTACAGAACTAAGTTCTCAGCATTTTATAAACCATTATATAATGTAAAAATGTGTTTATAATCACTACACATGATTTTATATTTCAAATGTATTTTCAAAAATATATATCAGACACTCTTTGTGGTGATTCTAAGTGTAGGTACACATTTTCATTTTATATGGATGCATATGTGTGTGTGTGTGTGTGTGTGTGTGTTTATGTGTCCAACTATATGTATGTCCGTCTTCAGAAAACATTGTTTTAATAAGAGAATAGAATCACACATTATTGACAATATAAGAAACTAAGTTATTTCATATAAAATTAATCCATAGATATGGATTGGAAGTTTATTACACTGCAAGAATTTTTCTATAGGTAAAATTATAAATTGTATACTTTCAGCTATCTTTTTAAAAAATCTGTTCAAAGACACAGAAAGCAATGTTAACATCTATTTATAGTGTCCTTTCACTGCAGAGTTCAAAAAGCCTTATTTTATATTAGCAACCTCAATCTAATAGAATTTTTATAGTTTTTTTCTTGTTGTTATTGTTTTTCTAGGATAGAAAAGCATTAAGATAGAGGGATTTATTTTTTATGTGATTATGAGACATCTGATTTATGTATAATAATAAAAGATCTTAACTTCAGTGTACAGACTGAATTGTGAAGGAGAGCCTTACCCTTAAAAATGACTGTACACTAGTATTTTCCAAAATATTATCCATGAAAAAAAACTAGTGTAATTTTGGAAATACTGGTCTAAACAAAGTTAAACAGTCATCCTACATTACGGCTTTTCAAAGTCTCTGATTTGATAATACGCTTTGTGAATATCCAACAGTGTGGGATATGGCATGCAGCCTTTTCAAAAATTAATTGACCCTAGATTCTCTTTCTTTTTTTCCATAGAGAATCTGAACTGATTACTGTGCTGAAGGGTCCACTTTGAGACTGTAACTATAGGCTTTCATGATTGGGAGTTCTAAAAGTCACTATAATAACATTGCCATTACAATTTTCAGTATAAAATTAAAAAAAAAGGATATTATTAAAAAAGTAAAACCTTGTGATGTTTAAATCAAGCTGGTTACACAAATTTTTAAAATAAATATTTTCTAGATCTACCCATTTGAATTCTAAAAGTAATATCACTTCATTATTAATGATCACCTTCAGTGGCCAGTTATTACTCGCTTTCATTTTTTCTGTGCCCCACTAGAAGGAACCAGATATTATAGAAATGGCTCATTTCAGATCTTGGGCAGAGAAAGTAAATCTGGGAAACCTTGTGCCAAAAAGCAAGGATGCTGTCAAAGATTAAGGCGGTCATGTCAAACAATCTTAGGAGAAAGCTTGGAAGAGTTTTCTCTTGTCAAAGTTGTGACAATTTGAGCATCTAATACAAATTATTTTAATTTATGGAGATACATTGATTCTATGAAAATTTATTAATATGTAAAAACACCTAAAAGGGAGAAAACCACAAACACTTCTTATTTCCATTCAAGGCAGCTATTGCACCAACTCCATGAAAATTTGTTTTTAGAGAAAAAGAATTAAACACATAACCTGTCTCTCAATAGAAACAATATGTCAGGATAACCAAATAGACTGATTTTATATAAGAGTATCAGGTAATAATGACAGAGCATATGGATAGAATTAGTAAATCATCATTTAAAAATCTTTAGCAAATCTTGTGATTCAACAAGAATCATTGATCATCATTAAAATTACTAGGTAAATGGATGATGGATGTGATTTGTGCTGATCACAAATACTTCTGTTTGTTTTCTGTCGGGATGCTTTTTCTAGTTTCTTTGCCATTAGGCATAGCCATGTGACTCGCTTTATCCAATGACAAATGAGTAGAAACAAGAGGTGTAATATATGGGCAAAATCATTTAAGAGCCACTGCATACTTGCCATTTCATTTGGTGATTATAAAGAATGCATTGATATGAGATATATTCTGATTCATTATGCAATGAGATATTGCGGGCTTTAAATAAATAAGATTTTTTTTTTTTTTTGGTCATTTTAAGCCCCTGAGATTTTGGAATTTTTTGTTACTGCAGTATTATCTACTTTTTCATGACAATTATAATGGGGAATTGAACACTTAATTGTGACAAAGTGATATCATAGATACAATTTTCTGGTAAAAAGGGAAAATATAACTACAATGGAGAGATCATTATTATCCTCATCAAATGATTAATCTTGCAATCATTGATGTTGCCAGTATGTAAGACATGTCTCTGACGGAATGTGATATGATGTATACATCCTCTACGATGTAGTCTAGCCAAGAAAAGCTTAAAGTTAAAGTGTGATCAGGACTTCAAATTTAAATTCCCGTTTATAGGAGACTGTGTTTCCCCGAAAATAAGACCTAGCCAGACAATCAGCTCTAATGCATTTTTTGGAGCAAATATTAATATAAGACCCGGTATTAGACTTTTTATTATATTATATTATATTATATTATATTATATTATATTATATTATATTATATTATATTATATTATATTGTATATTATAAAGGCCCAGTCTTATAGTAAAATAACACCGAGTCTCATATTAACTTTTGCTCCAAAGGACGCATTAGAGCTGATTGTCGAGCTAAGTCTTATTTTCGGGGAAACAAGGTAATCAGGGGATAGAGAAATGTGCTGACACCACAAAACCAGAAGGTAAAACTAATAATGGGACAATTGGCCTCTTCTCTATACCAGGTCCCTGTTGTGGGGAAAGCTGAAGGGCTGCTTTGCATAAAGAGGCTTAACCCAGCGCACTGTGTAGTCTCACACTGAATCCAGGTTTAGACAAATCAGCTTCAGAAGGTATAAGAAAGACAATTAGAGGCATTTGAATATGAAATAGGTATCAGCTAGTATTGTGTGATTGCTGAGAATTTTGTTAGATGTGATATTATTTTGAGTTCTTAGGAACAAGTTCGTATTTTTGAAATAGTGAATCTGAAGTGTTTAGCAGTAAAGTCACTTTTAAATACATCAACCTATTAAAAATAAGTCTATAAATATCTCAAACAAGTTCAACACAGGGCAACAAAAGTGTCATTTTAAAGGTTCTGAAAATAAACATGTGAAAGAAAAGAAAACAAAGTTGAAAACGGCAACAAAGATTAAGATATAAACAGATGATTTATATTTGCATCTATCATTACATTTTGTAAATTAATTTTAAATTATTATATATTTCTAGTGTAAGGTTTTATAGATTTAACAAACATTAATTATTTTACAGTGGATTCTCTTTCTGCACATCCTTGTCCTGTTTTCTTTCTTTAATCATTGTCAGAGCATCGAATCAGTTACTGCTCACACTAGTCAGCTCTACTGTCTGAGGCAGTTTACTGCCAGATGAAAATCAATAGAATCACCCATCATTATTCCAAAGAATATAAGTATTGATTTTGAAATCTCCCATATACTTGGTTTTGGAAGGCTTCTCCTACTGCCTTGGGCACTTCCTTTCTCTCACAAACAGTACGATGCATCATAACGTCCCATTTTATCAACTAACACTACCCTGCAGTCTGACTCATACCATCATTACTCTAGCTTTCTGGTTTCCAACGATTCCTTTTCATTTCCGAGAATAAGCTGCACTCCCACTTTCTTCAGAGACTGCAGTCATACAGGTTTCTCTGCCGGACTCCTTTTCCGTTTCCTCTTTAACTCAATTCTTACAAACACTTTAGATCAAACACTCAAAGATGGTTTTTCCAGGAAAAAGTTCCTCGATACCCCATTCTAGGTCAGTACTTCCACAGTCCTGGTTGCGTTCTGATCGTACTTCACACTGTGTCTCAGAGACTTAGCATAGTTTGTATTTGTACGTATATTTTTCTGATATCCATTTCCTGTAGACTCCATTTCCTATAGATGAACATCCCTCTGTTATTACTGCTATGTCTGTTACAACTGAAACAGTGTCCAGCACCTAGAATGTGGTTAATAAGATTTGCCTGAGGGCTTCTGTGCATTTTGGTGGGTAAGACAGGATGATGCAGTGAAACACTGGGCAAGCACAGTTCACTATTGTCTTCATTGCAATACCCCTGGACATATAGAGATGCTGAACACATATTTTTGTAAGAATGAATGGGATTGGAGTTTTGTCTGAGTCCTATTTCAGCTACATACTTGCTGTAATCTTGATCTTCACTTCTACGGGTAGTAGTTAATTATCTATAAAATGAGTTTTCAAAGGATGAATTTTAAATATATTTTCAGCACCAAACAAGCTTTAAAACTAGGATATTCAATTATTTACCTTGTTATTACCATTACTACATTGGTGCTAGTAATCGTGAAACAGGGCCCGGTTGAGACCCCCAGGAAAGAGGCTTTGCACTGTTCCTGGCCTCCCCTCTCCCTGCCCTAGAGCTTAACAACTGAAAAACTCCCTCCTTGCGGTTTGAGCTCAGAATGTCCTCTGTCCAGTTCCTTGCTTTAGATAATTACCCTGAAACTTGTGCTTGCTTATGATCACAATACCCCTTGCTTATGATCACAATACCCCTTGCTTGCGATCACAATCTCTATGGCCTAGCGTTCTTTCCAGGTTACTGTCATCACTGCTTCTGGGTTGATGACCACGTAGGAGAGCCACATCGCCTGAGGGGAGACTCCATGCAGACTTCCGGAACCATCACATGGCCTCTGGAAGAATGTCCAGGTTTTCCCTTAAATATTCCAGGCTGGTCTGAGAATGTTAAGGCCATTTTTGGAGGTGTTAACCTGCTGCCTTCTCAGACCACCGGTGCTCTGATAATAAATGATTATTGTATGGCCCAACTGCTGTGTCGCAGGCAGCACGAGCCCCGGACTCATTTGGACTCTGGTTTCAATAGAATATCCCTCTTAGAACAAATCAACATTATTGGATCAAGCAAATATTTACTAGACAAGTATATACTGCCTTTAATTCTAATCAAATCCCAACAAGGCTTTTGTGGAATTTGACAAGCTAATGTTTTACATTTATAGGGAGGAACAAAGGGTAAGAGCAGTCAAGGTATTCTTACAGAAGAATTCAGCAGGCGCCATAAACTACCAAAAAGGAAAACTTATTTGAAAGACATAAGGCTAAAACAGTATTCTGTTTGTCCACTAAGGGACAAATAGATTGAGAGATAGAAAGGAGAGCCCAGAAATAAACCTATACAGAAACTTGATATATAACAGTTTTAGTATGTATTATTGGGGAAGGATGGAATTCTCAATAAATTAGGTAGAAAAATAGAAACTGTACCCTCTAACTGAATCATCATCATCATCATGGTAAATTAAATATTTAAATGTTAAAGAAAAAAAAATTAAAAATTATGAAGTAGTACAAGAATATTTTCTCAGGGTATGAAAGAATGTCTTAAAGCCTGAAAAACATTAAACATAAAGAAATATATTGCTAACCTAGATTACACCGAAATGAAGACCTGAAGAAAAATACAATAAAAAGAGTGAAAAATAAATGTCAAAATCTGGAAGAAGATATTTGCAACACATGTAACTCACAAGTTCATGGACAGAATAACTAAATATCTCCTATGAATCAATAAAGAAGACAATAAAAAAAATGACTTTACCTGGAACTTAGAAAACATACACACAAACAAATATCTAGAAAACCCAAATTGCCAATATGAAAAAGCACTCAAATTCATTAACAATCTGAGAAAGGCATGCAGTTTAAACCAGAATTATGCAGCATTTACACATATGAGATTGGCAAAATTGAAAAAAAAAAAGACTAAGTTTGGTAGAGTGTTGTATAAAAGAGATTTGTCACGCATGGTTTCAAAAACTGAGACTACATAAATTCACTTAGTTTATCAGCACAGAAAATTAACGCCACCTGTGTCAACATAACTTTTTTATTCCCCAGGAGAGTCTTATGAAGATAAGGCTTTAAACTAATAAATAACTTCACCATTTACTTCAAGAAATTTCTATGAACCAATATATCCAGACAAATAGCTTGCTCTTCTGTGCAAATACTTCTCCTCTCTGGAAAATACATTGCTTACTTGGATAAATTGCTTGTTTATCAAACAATCCTCTCTTTACCATGTCCACCAATCTTAATAAGTTGTCATAAATTTTTCCCGTTAACAATCATTTCTCTGAATTAAATCACTTACCGTAAAACTTGAACCTCAACACTCAAATATTCTAAAAATATTTTCCTACCTGGTACTCCCTCCTGAGCTACTACTAAGATTCAGTCAAGGAGTTGTCCTCCCTTTGTGAAGCCGCAGTAATCAGCTTTGACTGATCAGGAGATTATTCTGGTGATTTTGGGGGACTTAGCATTCAACCATCCTAGCAATTTAGTACTACCTAATAAGGCTAAAAATATTCATACCCTATGAGGCAGTAATTCCATTCCTGGGTATATATCCTAGAGCAACTCTTATACATGGAGGCATACAAAAATGTTCTAAATAGTTGTTGAAAACATCCCAGATGCCCATCAACAGTCATATAATACATAAACAAATTTTGGTATATTTATGCAATGGAAAGTTATACAGTAATAAATATAAACAAGCTACAGTTATACCTATCAATATGGATGATGAGAGAAATCAGTTTCCCTTCATTACCAATCAAACTTTATGTTACTATTCTCAAACTTAAAACCCTGCTAACATATCTTTAACACTTGTTCTTCAAAGGCGCGCACACACACACACACACACACACACACACACACATTACCACTCTGATAATATGCATCTAGATTTCCTATCAGAGATATATATTTCCTTGTTTGCTCTCCTTCTTTTGGTTTCAAAATACCTATATATTTGGATCCCTTTTCATAAGTATATCTGACATCCCATATTGTTACTCTCTCTCTGCTTTCAAAATCTATACGTGTGTCACTTTTCAAATGTATGAGTATATTAGCAGCCATTTGACACTGGTTTACTTTTAAGTAGGGCTGCTCTCCCTTGATGATCCCAAAACTGTTTTGTAAAGGCTGTGGGATGGTGTATATCTTAGATATATTTATGCATAAAAGAAGACTTGAAAATTCAGTTAAGTTTGAGATGCTGATATGCGTAGTGGTCCATCACCTTTACTTCTATTTGTCTACAGATCTTAAATAACAAATAAAAGCATTATTTCAAATGCTTGAATCTGTAGTATGATGCCCACATGGTAAATCTGGTGGAGCAAATCACAAAAGAATACATACTCTATAATTCTGCTTTTAGAAATTTAAAAAATGGGTAAATCTAAACAATACATTGCTTAAGAACACATATAGAAGAGATGAAACTATAAAGGAATACAATGAAAGAATTCACAAAAAACTAAACATAATGATGTATCTCTCTCCTACGATGACTGAAGATGGAAACCTAGGAAGGGACTGGCATTGTTCTATTTCACTCTTTTATTTTTTCATCTCCTGTCCCCTTTCAGGTGGTTATAATGACTAGACATACCAGAAATACAGCATTTCTTTTAGCAGAAATTCCTCCATTGTTTAGCACTGGTTTTGCCTTTTCCAAAATACTGGTTCTTACTTATGTGTGGATAGAAACATTGTTATAATTGGTAGCAGATTGGGTGGTTGTCTCTAAAATACTATTGCTACTTTCCAATTTATACTATTTTATAGCAGTCACATATTATGAATGGGATTGACTCCAGTTTCAAGGAAAACATGATTATTCTACATTGATTAGGATAACTATAACTCCTTCACCAAGAGATTAGTTCAACTAAACCAGGCTTAACCCAATCACCACAGCTATTTCCCTGGTCACAGGAATGATACAAATTAAGCATAAGACCAATTCAGAATAATAATATGGGGGTCCATTTTGCTGGGGCTTTATAGAAATCAGCATTAAATCTCGTTTTGACAGAATTATGTACAGTATGATTCCAAGGTCTGATAGCAGCATTTTTCTACAATGGAAGAATTCCACTGATTAAAAGTCCAACAGTGAAAAGGGCAGAACTGAGAGGATAATAGGTAAATAGCTCTGGGACTGTGTTTGAAGCATGCCTGGAGTGTGCCTCATCCAGACTTTTCAGTTACATGAGAAAAACAGAATTTTATTTTTATTAAACAACTTTGCATATGGCTCTTTATTAAATAGCAAGCAAAAACATCCTAACTGATATATACATTTTTCACTTTTGAAAGAAATGTCTCTAAAATGGTTTACAGTCTTCCTTGCTTTCTTAAATGTCTATAATTATAAGGATCATAATTATTTTTCTTCATGACTTGAAACCATAATTATGATTGTTTGCTATTGTTTTATTTCAGAATACAAAAATATTACTATTTGACCCCCAGTAAATAGTTCCAGAACATTTTAATTTCAAATATAATGATGTACTAAATATTAATTTTATAAAGTTAAATAGATTAATAAATAAACCCTAATTGAGTCAAAATAAATATTGCTTTTCTATTACAATAATTTTCAAGCAAAATTTTGTTTGATTTCTTCTAATCTAATTCTTGATCAGTTCCTAAAATTCAATTTAATATCATGTAACCATTCATATTTTTGGGATACACTTATTCTATCCTAAAATACAATTTGCTGTGAGCTCTTTAAGGGAGATACTGCAAAATTCAGATGATTCCTATACTAGATGTTAAAAAATACCTGCAATTTTTAATATTTTCTATGTCACTCCAACAATAGCAAAATATACCGGTCTAAGGGTTATAAAAACAAAACAAAACAGTATGACATTTAGACATTTCTGAAAAAGAAGACATGCATACATACATACTTACTGAATTATATATAATTCAGAGTTTTCCAAGGAATAATACTGACAGTGATTAGCACTGAAAAATCTGTATCATTGATTAGTTCACACCACATGATGTGTGTGTGTGTGTGTGTCGTGGGGGTTTGGGGGGCGGATGTTGTATTATATTCACCCACAGGGGCAGTGGGTACTGTACCTGGGACATTCAGGCAGCAGAATCAAAGTCCAGCAGAATCAAAGTCCATTATAACATACTCCAAAAGACTGCCCTGATTCTTCTGCTTTGTTGTGTTATTGTAGATATTTTGTAAATAAGTGGTTACTGCATGGGGTTTTTTGATTTTTTTTTTTTTAATACGCAGAGGCATTGTATAAAGAGTATTTTTAGAAAGACAATTTGACCTGCCTCCCTGAAGCTAATCTGCTATCCGTTGACTACTCTGCCCTTGACTCTGTACTTCTATAGCATTTTGCAAATGATATTATCTGAGAATGGTATAAAAAGACAAAGACTCTCTTGTTCGAAGTGAGGAAAAAATGCATAAATTCACATTTAAATTCACTTTCAACTTATCAAAAGATCCCTGAAATAAGAAGAAACACTTATATTTAGAGCACACAAAATTCAGTTATCACCAAAAATATTCCTTTATGAGATGAGGCTACTGCTTCCTGAATTAGACATGGACTCTTCGTGAAGCAGGTTGACTGTGCCTTTAAAAGATTGTCATGATCTATGGATGGTGTAGATGCCTGACCACTGCAGTGTACACCTGAAGCTGAAGCTCAATAATATTGTATGTCAACTATAATTTATACACACACACACACACACACACACACACACACACACACACACACATAGTCACGGGATATGGACTACAGCATAGGGAATAGAGTCAATACAATTGTAATAGATATATATAATGTCAGAAGGGGGGAGGAGGGTTATCACTTTGTGAGGGGTGCCAATGTCTAACTATTTCATTGTTTTGTACACCTGAAATTAATTTAAAAAAAGAGAAAGATTGTCATGTTCTATACAGGTGATCATAGAGCTTCTGATGCTGATTTATATCACTAGTATATTTATATTCTGTAACAAACACATGTTCAAATCAGTCTTTTTGTACATATAAAAAAAAGCATATGTTTAGAGAATAACAACCTCTCTACTTATTCGTATCTTAATATGCAGTAATAATTCTTTTAATATGTTGTAGTAAACTAGTTACTGTGATGATTAACATCTCTTTAAAACGGGAGTCAGATTTTGACAATCTTATATTGTGTAATAATTCACTTTTGAGTAATAAAGACCAAAAAAAAAAAAAGAGAGAGAAACTGATAGTAAAAGGCATGCCTTTAGAATGTATATTTGTGCCATATAATTAAAAACAATAAACCAAACCTCTATAGGCAATAGAAAATATAGTCAGCACAAGCTCCAATTTTAGTAAATGGAGATATTGTGTTTAATTATACATTTATGAAGAAAGTACGCACCTATAATATTTTCTTTTCAAAGTGTAAGAGGTTGGTTTTAATATCCCATTAGCTCCCTTGAGTAGTTTCAAACAACATTCTTTATTACAAAGTACAATCTCTGCATTGTAAATACCTATTCGGGATATTTTCTGGTTTAGTTCATGTCATGAAAACAGAGTGTAGATTTCTATGGAGACATTTTGCATTGAGGAACAATAATTTGATATAGCAGGAAAAAAATTCCAAGGTGTTTTTAACAATAAAAACAAAAGCTTTAAGTATCCATCTTCAGAATAACCTCAAATGTACACATACGTAGGTTTAAAGAATATAATTAGCCTTGCTTTGCTAAATAGAAAACTGTATTCTCATATTTTATCCAAACAATATATCAACTTTAGAAATACTTGGAGGACACTCAGATTTGCTCATTCAGATTAGAAATCATAGATGGTTTTTGTAAGCATTTCAAAGACTGAGCCAGAAATCCTATTAGCTCATGAATACAACTTGCCTTTGAAATTCAAGAAACTGAATAAAATATATTTGGTCTCTTCCCTTTTTTCTTAATTTATTTATATAAGGCTACTGAGCTGAGAATGCTATCACAAGAGAAATTTAAAAAATATGTATTTCAGTCTGCCTCTCTATTATGTAGTTATGAAATGAGTAGGTTGTTTCAAGTTTTCAATTACCAGGCTCTATGAATCTTAATATTATAACAACTAGTACAAACATATTTTAATAGTGACATTTAATAATAATCACAGATTTATATTTCACAAGTCAGATATGTTTAACATAATACATTAACAGAACATGACTCTTTTAATCAAAGTGATCCTGGTTAATCATTTCTAAAGGATAACTGACAGCCAATTGCAATTAATATTAACCGAAAGTGTTAAAAACTAGAATTATTAAATATTTTTCATCATGAAGACACCTCCACTAGCCTTTATTCATACCATGGCGAAATTGGGTTAACACTTATAGCTGTAAGTAAGGGCAGATATAACTACATTGCTAGAATACGAACTATAAAAGAATCACTAGCCTTGATTAATAGGCTTTACACAAATACTGTCTTATTGTGCAATTTAATCTCATTGTGACACTTTCTCCGCACAGATAATGGGAATAAATACCACATTATTCCTACTACTTTCTTTTTGGTGTATGCTGATATCCAAATAAATTTAGTAAAAGATCCCTATTTTGACATTGGAAAGGAAAGGAAAACAAATGTATGTCCATTTAAGAACAGCATTTTTAAAACCTTATATTAATACTAGTTAAAAACATATGCATATCCTATAATATTAAAAAAAACATATTTTTATTCATAAGGTGAGGGGAAAAAAAGAAAAAAAACAATGAAAGGACTAAAACTGACATTCCTTGAAGAAGCTCTAAAGCAGAATTAGGTAATTTGCTGGTTTCCATGGTAGCACATGTATAAGGTATTTTTTGTTTTACTGGATGCACCATTCATACTCAGAAATGGAAAAACACAATATAGAGCACTTGGGATTCCAGAGGAATAGTACTGTTAATCCAATTATATGGTAAATAATACCTTTCCTCTGCTACCCCAAGAGCTCCATATTCACATCTGATTTTGCAGCCCTTTCCTTCTAAAACATAGCCACAATCTTTTGTTTTGCTTAAAATACAAGTTATAAGTCTTCGTTTATTGGAAAAAACATTTAACAAGAAAATGCTAATAAATACATTAAATCCAAAAACATATAAAATAAATACCATTTATTGTATCTATCAAAAGTAGAACAAAGAAGTGGGTAGCAAGCCATGTGAAGCTTTTTATAGAGAGTAGCAAAGTACTAGGATCAGGCATAGATGAAGAGAAAAATGATTTAAAAACCTGAAATAACTGTTTCCAAATTTATAGTGAATGAGCTGTTGTTTGGGTGAATATATTTCTTTTTTCCAATTAAAACAAATTGTGGTAAAATACACCTAATATAAAATTAGTAACCTTAACCATTTTTAAGTGTACAGTTCAGTGGTATTAAATACATTCATTATGTGTAACCTTCACCATCATCCATCTGCATTACACTTTTCACCTTTCAACATAAAATCTCTATGCCAATTAAGCAACAACTCCCCATTTCTTCCTCTCCTAGCCCTTGACACCACCATTCTATTTTCCGTTTCCATGATTTTGACTATTCTCAGTAGCTGACATATGTGGAATCATACAGTATTTGTCTTTTTGTGATTGGTATATTTCACTTAGAAAGAAGGCCTCAAATTTCATTCATGTTGCAGTATATGTCAGAATCCCCTTCCTTTTTTAGGCTGAACAATATTCCATTGTATGCATATACCACATTTTGCTTATCCATTCATCCATGTATGAACAGTGAGGTTGCTTCCACATTTTAACTATTTGAATAATGCTGCTATCAGCATGGGTGTACAAATATCTCTTCAAATTCCCTCAGTTTTGTGGGTATATACTCCGAAATGGAATTGGTCTATTGTATAGTAATTCTATTTTTGTTTTTTTTAAGGATTTTACATACTTTTTTCCACAGCAGCTGTACCATTTTGCATTCCAACAAATGATGCACAAGGGTTTAAATTTCTCCACGTCCTTGCAAACATTTGTTAGTTTCTGTTTTGTTTTGATTTCTAATAGTAGCCATTCTGTGTAAGGAGTAAATAAACTTTTGAACATTTTCTTCTTTTTATAATCTTTTCCTGTAGATTACACGAACCACTCTACCCCAAGTCTTTTGTCCTCTCCTTTTTTGCTCTCCCTCCTCTGCATAAATGTTGCCAGGGTAACATCATCTGCTAATCGGTGATGGTGAAAATGTTCTATATTCTGTGCTTTCCTCTGTAGTAGCCACCAGCCACCTGTTATCACTAAGCATGTGAATTGTGGCTAATGAGTTTTAGGAAATGAAATTCTAATTTCATTTTTAATTTAACTTAAATCCACCTGTGACTAGTAGTTACTATATCAGATAATAGATTTCTAGATCCTACTTCTTTCTGAGATCCAGCCTCATGTATCAAACTGTCTCTTTGACAAATCTGCCTAGATGTCCTATAGCATTCAGAGTTCTACATGTCTAATGTTGAACTCATTGTGACTTTCTCCCAACCCTTAATTTGGTTAATTTAATAATATCAACTTTGCTCAAGATAGAATTGTTGAAATTATCCTTTACTTTTCACTCTGCTTTATGTCCTATACCCAGTAAACCACATATCCTGCCATTTAATCTCCAAAATGTCTCTGAAACATATCTTTTGTTTTTCAAAATACACATCACCATTTCTTATACACTACCACCAACAATCTTCTCTTTTTAAAGAATTCTCAAAGAATTTTCAACTCGTTGACATTAAAATAAAGTTGAAATTTCTTAAATTTCTCAAATGTCACCTCTCCAGTAATTTTGCGAATCTCCTAGTTAGAGACAAAAGCTCCATCTTCTTCCCTCCTATACCTTGTCCATATTACTGTCATCTCTTTTTAGTATGTTATATTAAAATGATTTGCTTACCTGTTTACCTATTCCTGTGTATTAATTATGTTTGTATTTCAAGTGTTTTTCTTCATCCTTGGCTTATAGTAGGATATCAGAAAGCTGAGATAATTAATAACAACTTATGATGTAAATGTTGAAGATTTAAAAACATAACTAGACAATTCCTTGGTGGAGAAGGAGAAATAAGCCTATTTCAAAACATAAATGCATTGGGATTTTTACTCACTTATTAAAGGATTAAGCAGTTAAGATTTATATTGGTATTTTATTCATGTTTAGATTTTGGAGGAATTAGTTAGGTTTTTATGATAATTTTTAAAAAATGCTATTTTTAAAGGTAACTATAGAGGATAAGGAAACATCTCAAACATTGATGCTGCATGTGTTGCCCTCTGGCAACTTTATACTATACCACCTGGCTGACAGTGAAGCCATGATAAATTACACATTCTGGAATCAATATTGAGTCTCATTCATTACTTTCTTTGGTTCTCTGCTTTATATCAAAAAGACAAATGCCAAGATAAATTTAAACTTCGGAAAAAATTTCTCTTAAAGAACTATAAGACTGCATTGGAAAACTATTTAAAAGGAAAAAGATTCACAGGTCACATTCCATGTATAAGTGTGGTTGATTGATTAATTGATTTTTTAATTCAGAAAAGTACCAATTATACTTGTAAATTATTCACTTTGGATCCTTAGAAATTACAATTTAATTTAGGACATAAATCATGTTTGTGATCTATAATAAAAGGTCGAGAACGTAAAGTTACTAACCTGGAAAAGATGATGGATTGCATTGCATGAATAAATATTTACATTAGATGTATATATTGTACTTATTTAATTAGATAACATAAAATATAGCATGATAGTGTGATGGTGTATATCCATTTCAAACTTTTATTGGGAGAAATAAAAAAAAAGTAATTCTAATTTATTGAAATATTTTAGTATTGGTGTAATACCAATTACTTCTGATTTATTGAAAATGTTTTAATACTGGTGTAATACCAATAATATTTATGGTTTGTCATTGTACAAAGTGCCTTTCATATTTCATAACATTTTTTACTAAATGACAGTGGCAGAATTTATACCTAGGTGGGTCTTGTTATTCATTGTCGTGTTATTTCATAATATCACAATGCTATGTGGCACAGGAATGTACTAAACTTGTGATACACTGTGATAATACCACAGTTATCCTTATTGAAACAAAATACTCAAAAGACCATAACCCTTCACAAATTAAATTGTATGCTCCAATTGTACACACTAATTTATCAGTGTATTTTCAACATTTAATTATTGGTTTAGTTGTATGCTTTCATGTCTTTTTTTTTTTTTTCCTTTAAAGTGAAAACAGAATTTCTTTAAAGTGAAAACAGAATTCAGAAAATGCAGGTAAGGGCTTACTTTGAAGACTTTAGCACTAGTACTGTGCTAACAATTACTAGTACTGTGTTAACAATTATACTCAATTAAAAATATGGCATTTCTAGAGAAAATGTATACATTATCTTTTCAATCTCACAGAATCTTGGTAAGGAAAGCCATTATGAGTATACTCCTTTTTGTTGTAGAAAATGAAATTAATTTATACTAAATAATAAAACAAGTTGGTAGTCAAGATAGAACTGAAATTCATGCTCCATATTTCTTAATATATACTCTATTCAACCCCTCTATGTTTACACGTTTATTTTGTTCTTGATCAAAGAAAATTTGACTTTAAAACACTGTATCTATTAAATATCTAATTTTATGGTTCCAAAAGTTTTACTTTTGGTGAAATAAGATTAAACTCTGAAGCGCAATATTTTCCCTTGGCCTTTGTCTGCAACATGAGTGGTGAGCAAAGGTAAAACGATTACTGGGATAACAGAATCGACCTTGGATAATTATAAGTGGTCATAAAAAATGTCACTGAACTCTTGCTCCTGCTTTTAAGTAGGTTTTATTTTTCCATAAACATAGAATTCTTCCAACACCCACTTAATATATATTATACATATACACACACACACACACATATATACATATATATATATATATATATATATATATATATATATAACTATATATTATATACCGTGTTTCCCAGAAAATAAGACCTAGCCGGACCATCAGCTCTAATGCATTTTTTGGAGCAAAAATTAATATAAGACCCAGTCTTATTTTAATATAATATTAAGACCTGGTATAATATAATATAATATAATATAATATAATATAATATAATAATATCGGGTCTTATATTAATTTTTGCTCCAAAAGACACAGTAGAGCTGATGGTCCGGGTAGGTCTTATTTTCAGACCTACTTATATATATAATGGTATCTCTAGCTACATATATATATCCAATGGATATATATAAAGATATCCATTTATGGATAATAATATATATACATATATATATTATATGTATATATATAGCCTATATATAGACACATTTATCCAAATGTATATAGATATATGTATTCATTCAAATAGATATATAGATCTACCTATCTATCTATCTAGCACTCTATCATCTCTTCAAGTATTAGAAATGCCACTGAAATTTTGAACACCAAGGAGTTATTTTCCAGAGTCACTTCTATCTTGCTACATCCAAATAATAAAAGAAAATCAAACGATGGAGCTATTGAAAACTAAATCAAGAAGCTGGAATAGATTAGAAAGTAAAATGTTATAAATGTTGTTAAGATTTAGCTATTTTGAGCTTAAGGGATTTTAAGTAAAATGGGTCCAAACTCTTCTTATTTCAAAAGTTCAGAAAAAAGCCACACAGCTCTTAAATGTCAGGGATAGACCTGGGATTCTAGTCTTTGTCTTTTGAGTTCATTCTATTGCCATTCTTTGAGTTCAGTTCCTTATACTACATTTCCTGTGTCTAAAGAAGAAAACCAGCCTTGTAAAATTTCTCTAAGATTTAACAATGATTCAATATTTCAAGTAAGCATTTATAAATATAGATTATTTTAAATGTTCTGAAATGCTAATTTTCTCTACAAACTTTATCCTGAAAAGGCAGGTTATGACAGGTTAAACAAATATTTGATAAATGTAAGGTTAAACAAACAGTTGGTAAATGTAAAAATTCATATGACATCAGGCATTAAGTTTATTTGCTCTGTATTGCAGAATTTAATATCCTCCATATGATAAACTTATAGCTAATGATACACAGTAAAAATATGCATGACAATCATAGAGTAATAATATCTATTATGCATGCAGTCACATTTTTTATTAAACAAAGGAGCTTTTTTTTTTAACTCAAACAACCAAGTGACTTAAATACTGAAATAAAACTTTGAAGATACAGAAATTCAAAGACTCATTTTGTATTGCCCTTAATCAAAAATGAAGGGCTATGCTTGAGAACATACTGCAAATCTACTTTCAGATTAAGATAAAAAAGCTGGTTGTTATATCCGACTTTGTATACGGATCTTCAGTTACTGGTATGTGATCTTGATTGCATTGCTTATCATCTTTACTGCTCAGTAAAATAATAGGAGTACTTAAAATCCTTTCTAGTATAGTCTACAAATAAACATATATAGATTTCCCTCAATTGGTTACTTTACTTTCCTCCATCTACCAACAAAAGGGAACACAACTTTCCCCACACTCATGAATGAATTCCTCTCCTACCTTGGTAATGGTTTCATGAAGGCTGAAAAAGGGATCCATTTCTTCAATTTTCATTGCATGGTTAGGGAAAAGAGCCTCAGAGAGAAAACTTGGACCCTGTGGAAAATCAGAATAGAAACACTTAAAACTCTTCATTGATTTTGTCTTTCAAGTGCTTATTGGATTTTCTTTAAAAATTAAAAAGAACTCTAAATTGCTTTAAGGTTTCCAATGATTGTTGGACTTCATTATACTTATCTAATTATCAATTACTTTATAATTATAAATTAAATTGAGTAGAATTCTATAACTCTTGACATTTGTAATATTTATAAAATAATGTTTTCTTACTTAGAAGAGATAATTCTTTGATCCCCTACCATTTTTTTAATGATTACTTACACGTAGAGTAAGATACCTTGACTATAAAACCCATATCTGAAACCTCTTCTCTACTTTATATGCCAAAATCCATGTTTTAAGGCGAGTAGAATGGAATGCTTTAAGTAAACATGATTGCCGACTAGAAAAGCCTAGGCTAAATGTATATGGTACTTTAAATATTTCAAAACTCACTTCAAAACAATAGTAAGATATATTTTGGCTAGGAGAGTATCATGTCTTTTCATGCTACTAATACAAAGGTAACATGTTACATCAAAATCTTAGTTAGGATGGTTGAAATGAAAGATACTGGAATTAGGCATTTTGTACTGGCAAGTGTAGACAAATTTCAGGATGCAAGAAGACATGGGATGCTAATAATATTTTTATCTGCAGTGGTCTGAATATTTATATCACCCCACCCCCAATTCATATGTTGAAATCCTAATCTCCAATGATTGGCATTAGGAGATGAGCCTTTAAGAGAAGGTGATTAGGTCATGAGCACTTCATCCTCATGGATTCATTAGTGCCCCCTATAAAAGAGGCCCCACAAAGCTTCCTACCCGCTTCCTCCATGTGAGGATACAACAAGAAGTCTGCAACTTGGAAGACGGCCCTCACCTGACCGTGCTGGCACCTGGATCTTGGACTTCCAGCCTTCAGAACTGTGAGATATAAATTTCTGTTTTTTATAAAATACTCAGTCTGTGATATTTTGTTATAGCAGCCCGAATAGACTAAGACATGATCTAAAACAATACTCTGTAAGTATCAGCATTATTAGCATTCTGTGAAATGATTATTATTTACCACACAAGTATAGCTTTTACTTGAAAACCTGAAGTAACTAGGATGATTTGTCTAGAAAATAGAAAACTTGAAATAGGTATATGAATGTATGTAGATGATTAATGGACAGATACATACATACATACATACATACATGCAAACATACATAGATACATAGATATATAATCTTTCTGAAAGATAACATGGAAAAGACTCAACCCAGTCTACACAACAATGACCACACTAGGGTAACAGATTTAAGCTGAATTTTATCAGAACTATTTATTAGAGCAATCCAACAGCAGAACAGAGTATTTTGGGATACATTGATGGTGGAAAAGAAAGTAAGATGATGTAGTTGATAGATTCTGAGTCAAACAGATCAGAACTGAAACCAACATAATTGCAATTCCCTCTATATTAAACAATTCTGTGATCAGGCCTACTCTTCACCCCCTATTTTGAGCAATACGGCAATCAAACAAAAATAATTCAGTTGTTTGGTCCAGCTGTATGCTCTGGCATGCACCCACTTTTGGATGATAAGACTATAAATCAACCAAACAGCTGACCTATCAAGGTTAACAGCTTATTTACCAAAACTTGTGTTATGTTCCTCTCCTCATTTTGTCTGGCAATCTAAACTAATTTGTTAGAAACTCTGCCCAGCCCAAACCAGTACTTCACTTTGTAAGACTTACCATAAAAGCTAGTCAAGAAGATTGAAACAGATGCCCTGGCATAGCCCTCAAAGGGAACCGACCTTGATAACACCTTGAACCATCCAGACAATAAATTTCCGTTGCATAAATCTCTCAATCTGTGTGCTTTGTTATGGAAGCCTAGTAAACTAACTCACTCAGTCTAGGTGGTATTCTTCCTTACTGCAATAGGTCTTTAAATAAAACTTAATTTTGTTTAGCAACAGGGCTTTTTGGAAGTATTTTGGACAGTCAACATAGAAACAGGTTAAAATTTTGGTCTTGCCACTTAATAATTGTGTCATCTTCAGCATCTTAATCTCCAGAGGATTAGTTACCAGATCTAAGAAATTTGGAGAACAACATAATTCACAGACATGTTGTGAGCTGTCCAATGTCTGCCGCAAAGGAGACACAATGGTAATGGCATTGATGGTGTTGTTAAAAACTGTAAGTATCATAATGATGATGGTTAGGGTGGTAGTGACAGGATGGTGATTACCGTAGGATGCTGAACTAAAGGAAATCCAAAAACTTTATTTATGATCCTACCAGAAACAGTGCACAGGTTGCATTTCGATTGGTTTATTTTTCCAAATGGAAATATCTTTGAATCAACTTTAGGTAAAATATGACATGGATAATTTGTGGTGCTCATTTCTAGTTAATAATGAAGCTTAAAGTTCTTAAAACGTTTGCATCACAAATAGTTTGAAACAAACTCCTTGGATAATTTCATCTTACCGGTTTACTTAGCAAATCAAAACTTCACAAATAGTGCAAAGGTAAAATGTCAGCCAGCCTCAAATTATTAGGTTGGTGCAAAAGTAATTGCGGTTTAAAAAGCTAAAAATTGTACATACTGCAATTACTTTTGCACCAATCTAGTGATCACATAAGAACATAAATTGGAAGTTATAATTAATGAGGTTTTTATTGAACTTTCAATTATTCAGTAGCAGAACATATTAAATTATCCATATGCACCTTATTCTCCAATGTAATCCCCTTCTTTCTCTTATTCCTTCAGCTCTCTCTTGCCATGTCGTTCTTTGTTTCTAGTACCTTGTTTATTTTATCACTTAAAAAATACCCATTTAACAATTACCAAATGCTAGGTGTTGCATGCCCTAATTGCAACATGGTCCTTAATCTCAGGGAGCTTAATCTAATGGGGTTTAGACACATAATATATCAAACATTATTAATACACTACCATTCTTTTTCATATATACATAAATATAATCATCATAATTCATAAACAGGTATTTATATATCCTGACTTTAAAATAATGAAAAGATTAAAAAGAAGGACATATGCTTTGTAAACGTTTCTACTGCTATTACATTACTCTGAGTGATGGCTGCTGAATAACAGCTCCGCTCTGCAGCTGAAGGACAGGAAGTAAAGCACCATTAACCATATTGAAAGTGCTTTGGTGTAGAACAATTCATTGATAGATTGAAACCAAGTCTCCTTGAGTAAATTAAGATATTAAAAATAATACTGTTTGTCTGCCAGTTGGAGATCACAGTTAGACTATTATAGAAGACATACTGATAAGAAAAGTCTATTTAGGATCTAGTCAAAAATTCAGTTTGTCTCCCTGGTACCTAGTTTACTTGTGTTTCATGTAAAATTTAACAGTATTTAGCATACCTTCCTTCTTTCAAGTTCTTTTGCCTAATATCCATGATTTCACTCAGCTGCTTCTCCATTTATATATTATTCTCTACCTGTAACTGGTTGTTCTTTTCCTTTTTGAAGCTTCCTATAGTTTCTAGATGGCCTATCCTCATTTTTTCTCCTAGTCATAGGCTATCTATGTGGTTTTATCTACTATTCTGGCCTTAAGTATCAACTTCAGATTGATTGCTCCCAAATAATTATTTCTAGCCTTGATCCATATTTTTTGTTCATCATTTCTGTTTATCTATGAGATCCTCCAGATACATCAACTTTTATTCCAAATCTTGATCATATGTCCCCCTTGTTACCTTCATTTCTTAACTTGGATAATAACATAATACCTATATTTTGCCCAAATGTGGAATCTTAGGCCATTCTTGACTCCAATGTCTCTCATCTTTAGTCCCACAGAACTGTATTAGCCAATTTCCTTCTAATTTATATATTTAGGCAATTCTCTACAAGTTCTTATCCATTGCCCTAGTCCAGTTACTTATTACCTTCACCCAGTTGCTCCTACTGTCTATAGACCAAAGTCCAACCTCCTTAGTATGGCATTTCACAAACAAGTCCTAACCTATCTTACCTCTTTCACCTTTAAACAGTTATTTCTTTCTCATAAAGTCATTTAAACCATTTCCATCTAGCTTCTGCTTATGTCATAGAAGGCTATTCACTAAACTCTGAATCTGTACATACTTTTACTATCTCTGTCCCTTTATTTTTGCCATTTTGTCTGCTGCCTGGAATGTTCTTCCTCTATCTGTTTACCAGTCTTCTTTCTATAATTACTTTCCTTTACCCTCAACAACTCATTAGTTTATTGTTATCTTGTCAATGTTTCTGTATCACTTTATATTTACTTTGGGTCATAATTTATTAGACAACATTTTTGTTATATTTCTGTTTTTCTCATTATGTCCTGAACCTTTTAAGACTTGGGATCATTTTGTTATTAAAATGGTCTAAAATTGCCAGACAACCTTGAGGAGGTCATTCATCTCTCTGTCTTAGTATCATCATCCATAAAGTTGAAGTACAAATATCAACATCCTTCTCACTTCAGAGAGTTCATGTCAGGATCAAGCAAAGAAACAAAACACGTAAAAGTGCTCAGTAAGGAGGAAAGGACTACACTAATACTGGATGGTGTTTGATTTTTATCACACTTGCTGGGAATTGCTTTCCTGTGTAACCAAGAGCTGTAGTTTTACAATTTACATTGCTAGAAATATGTATTTGTACACCAAATTCTACGTGTTATTTCTCTTTTAAAATCTACAACTGTTAAAACAAAGTTTGAAAACCACTGTTGTAGATGACAGGAAGACCTTGGGGGGTTTTGAATAGAGCAAGTGATACTTTCCAGTATGTATTAGGATAGCACACACTGACACATATGCGGGGATAAATTTAAAAGAGACATCATGAGAAACAGAATGTTTAGACAGAAGGCTATTGCAATAATACAGTAAGAAAGAGTGAGAGATTAAACCAGTACTGTGGTAGTAGAAATCCTTGTTTTCCTGAAAATAAGACCTAGCTGGACAATCAGCTCTAACGCGTCTTTTGGAGCAAAAATTAATATAAGACCCGGTATTATATTATATTATATTAATTACATTATATTATATCTGGTCTTATATAATAGTAAAATAAGACTGGTTCTTATATTAATTTTTGCTCCAAAAGACGCATTAGAGCTGATTGTCCGACTAGGTCTTATTTTTTTGGGAAAAAAGTAGATAGGAGATGAGTTTGATAACTGTTTGAGACAACATTAATAATTAATTGGATGTGAAAGTCTTAAAAAGGAGTCAAGATTGCAACTATTTCTAGATTTGATAAACTGAGTGGATACACATTTCATTAACTTAGAAAATGTAGAAACTCATGAAGGTTTAGAACAGAAAATAAATTAATCTTTAAACATTTGAGGTGAGGTGTTTGTGGGACATTTGCATGAAGTTTTCCAGAAGATGAGTGACTATATTGTTTAAGACTGATTAGGTTGAAGACCTAATTCTGGGCTGGAGGTATAACCATAATTTGAGAAGCATGTGGATGGGAGGTAAAATGTGAAGGGGACCATATGTAGACTTAGAAGTGTATTGTAGGTAATACAGCTCTCAGAGGGACAGGAAGCTCTCTAAATGGCACTGCTATTTAAGGAGTAGAAGTATTGAAACAAAACCCATGAAGACATTATAGATGGGAGCATCAGAGAAACGTAAAGAGAACCATGTGAGTGTGGTTTCATGGGAGTCAAAAAGGTAGAGAATATCTGGGAATGAGTATTACATGCTTCAAAAGATGTAAAGAAACACACTAAAATGGAAACTACCCATTGGAAATAGTATTTCAGAGATTCCTGGTATCTTTTTGTCAGAGGGGTCTATGTGGATTCGTGAGCACAAGAGACAGAATGCAATCAGTTAAGGGGTACGTGTGAGGGGAAGTGAAATGTCAGTTACGAACTATATTATTCTGTCTAGAGATCAAGATTATGATGAAAAGTTAGAAAAACTAAACGCTTGCTAAAAAATGAAAGAATCAAGGAGAAGTTTATTTGCGTGTTAGATATGACTGGTAATAGATACAGTGGTAATGTGAGAGAAAGCATCCAGAAGATTTAAAACAAAAATAATTTAAAAATACAGGAAAATTTGGGGAAAATAAATGGATCATAACTCAGTCAAGTTTAAAATATGTAGTTTATGTAGGTTTCGTGGGCATTGAACTAGTCCAAAACATTCTGCACATGCCTTCGCTACATAGTTGTGCACCCAGTGTTTATTCCCTGAGACTCGAAGGGAGACTTATTCCTCGCTTCGTCCAACTTCTGGTGGCTCCAAGCATTTCTGGATTGTGCTACATGACTCATATCTCTGCCTCTGTTTTTGCATGCCCTCGTCTTCCGTGTCTTCTGTTGTTGAGATAGTTATTAAATTTAGGATCCACCCAGGTATTCCAGGATCGTTTTATGTCAAATGCATACTTTAATTACAGCTGCACAGACCCTTTTCCCACATCTGGTCACAATTACAAGTTCCCGGGGACATATTTCTGGGAGTCCATCATTCAATACTAAGCAATCCCCATGTCTCCAAAGGGTATTCTATACTATAGCCTAGAAAGGTTGTTTCGAACAACAGGCATCAAGATTTCAATTACAATTCAGACTTGATTCTTGCTTCCCTTTTTAAAAATTAACTATACAATTGAAGGATTTTCCATTTGTAAAAGAACATTTACTTGAGGCGCGTGTACACGCACACACACATGCACACACAAAGCTGTTCTAATTAAGTAGTTGTGGATTAGCTACAAATTAGAGGTGTTTTCTAGTTTGGGAAAGTATTTACATTGGTATTCAATTGTCAAAACCTATTTATCTTAAGATTTGTGTATTTTATTGTGTATAAATTATACCTTAAAGGAAAACAATCTTCCTAGATAAGGGACATTATTATCATTCCATAGAGATTTTTCTTGTCCGTTTTTTATTGTGAGTTTTGGTAAGTTCCTTTACAAATTTATTCAATGTTTTAAAGTTTTCTATATTGCTTTAGAACTAACATACATTACTTTAGAACATCCATGACTATTTAAGACCAATAAAGTGGTGTTATTATTACCCTCGCTTTATGGATGAATAGACGAAGATTCAGAGACATTAAATGACTAGATTCTGCTGGTAAGTTGTATAACCTGGATGAGAATTCAGATCTTCATCTCTACTCTGCTGCTACTGACATTTCATAACCCTGCATCTCAAATGCTCAGATCAAGAGAGACTGGCAGTCAGTCCTAGATAACACACAAGACATGATCAAAATAGCAAGACAAAAATAATAAGTGTTCAAGCTTGTGAAACTAAACTGAATACAATAAGGATTGTTTTATGGTTTAAAAATCCATGATAAAGATTTGCACGTAAATCACTGATTGATGACTTGTTTTGAGGTAGTTGTTGAGTAAACAGAGCCATAGACAAATTCTTTCGGTTCCATTTCTGGTCTCTATACTTTTCCAAATTAAGCTAAGTGAGTATTATATATATGAGGCTTTTATTAATGAAATCAATGAAGTCCTTCTTAGTATCCACAGGAAAGGAAAGTAAATATAGATAATCTCAAAGAATAACATTTTATAAATTTAACAAGTGTTAATTACTAATAATATCAAAAAAATTCAAGGATTTATAAAATGAATGCATTATACATAATATTCTCATGTTTAATTCTCCTGAAACTGCAAATGAACATAAAAGCTGAAAGCTTTGGTATGCAGGAGGAATATTAAAAAAATTAAACAAAGTCTATCTTGCGTTGCGAGTTCAATAATAATGATTTGTATAGGTATCATTTACTGAATGTCTACTATGTACTATACCGTCAGGAAGTGAATATTTCTGCATGGTTAGGATTTTCTGAGCAAATTTGTATTAAATATCACCTTTGAAGTTATATAATGACTGAATATATAGTTATAGAAACCTGGAGAGATTTATCTCTCTGGAGGTATGTGTTTATTTGAAAGAGGCATAAAACCCATAACCCTGGAAACATAACATTATACTGCATTCAGCACATTACATAACATATATAACCACTGAAATCCAAAGGATAAGAATCCCAGACCTTCCCCTTCTGTTTCCAAGGAGAACTTGTTTACCTTAGGGAAATTGTGTTTCTCCCCTTTCTTAGAAGGGGAGGGGACCGATGGGTGTATAAACTCTCAGATTCCTATTTTCAGGATTCCTGTACTTTGTTACTGCATACAGGTCTGCCTGCCTGGATCTTACTGCCTCACACCATAAGTAGAAGAAAATGAATGTAGGGAACAAATGAGGTTATTACTGTAAATAATAACTTTGATCTCTGCTCAAGAAACCTCATGTTTCCATTCAGGATAATGTAAATAAATATAGATAATAAAAACAGATTGCTACTAGGTGCTTTAACAATTATAGTAATGTTCTTATTAAATAACATAAGTAAATATAATAAATGTATAAACATTAAATAAATACAATAATAGTTAATTTTAAAATACCAATATTAATTGAATGTTTATATATTTGAACATGCAATATTACTTATATTAAAACAGAAATGCATTTATATTATATAGAAAGATATACTATTTATACAATAAATATACAATACATATTTGTCTATAACAAATAATGATAATGAATTTTATAATATCTATATATAATAAATACATAAGATTTATAAATATTATTGAACGTTTAACAATATTTATTAAATACTTGGTATCTGGCTAGTTACCTAAATTCCTGTGCCTCAGCTTTCTCATTTGCAAAATTAGTACAATAATTTTACCACTCATAAAATCATTGTAAGGATTTAATAAATTAATATATATAAAACTTTTACAATAATGTCCAGAACTGTTAATCCATATAGCAAATATGTCACAAAGGTATTATTATCCTTGATGTGCAGATGAAGGAAATTGAAGATCAGAAGGATGAAGAAATTTACCTAAGGAAACACATTTACTCATTTGCAGTGTTTTAATCTAAGCATATGACTCACTCACTCTCATTTAATCTCTTGATCTTTAAAAGTCAGTCCATAAAGTGGTGCTGTAGTCTAGCCCACAACAAAATGAAACAAATAATATTGCAGAAAGTTAACATTTTTCATAAAATTAACTAATTCCAATTAAAGAGCTGTACTTTTGTATAAAATTGTGTTCTTTCAACTGTCTTTTAATATTAAAATGTTTTATTTTATGAAATGAGTTGAAATAGCAGTTTTTGTTTTTTATTTGTTTTGTCTTAACTTACTTACATGGTCAATTTAAAGTTGGCACTCTAGGTCAGTCTTAGCATTTTTATTTTATGTTTCATGTTATTTGTCCTCAAAAAATTTAACATCTGAAAAACATTGACTAAATCCTTTAGATTCTTTCATTGTTCCAGTTTTAGAGATAAAAAGATTGATTGTTTCACTGTATTCAAGTTTTGCATGGTTGCATACCTTGTGTCAGAGCTGAAATTTCAGTTTTGGTCAGCTGAATCTTACCCCTATGCTTACATTTACAACACTATATCCAATTATACAATTCTATTACAGTCATGTGCCACATAAGGTTTCATTCAAGGATGGATGGACCAGGTATATGATGGTGGTCCCATAACATTATAATGGAACTATAAAATTCCTATCTCCTAGTGACGTCATAGCTGTCCCAACATCATAGCAAATGTATTGTTTGTGTGTTTGTGGTGATGCCGGTGTGAACAAACTTACTGAGCTGCCAGTCATGAAACAGTATAGCACATACAATTAGATATACAGTACATACTATTTTACAATGACAATGAACAACTATGTTGCTAGCAATGTGTTTACTATACATTTTATTATTGTTTTAGAGCATACTCTTTCTACTTACAAAAAAAAGTTTGCTGTAAAACAGTATGCCATGATAAGCTGGCAGCGGCCTCATACATCACCTGTTTCCCTCATCTCTCAATTGCATCATTTTCTCTTGAGCTTGATTTCATCTGGTATCGATTTGTACAGTAACATGCTGTACAGACTTGTAGCCTAGGAGCAGTAGGCTATACCACGTAGCTTAGGTAATGTAATGGGCTATCCGCCTGAGTTTGCTTAAGTGCACTCTATGATGTTCACAGAGTGGAATTGCCTATTGGCATATTTCTCAGAACATATCCCTGTTGTTAAGTCATGTGTGACTGTACTGCAACAATACACAGCCTCAGAAGGTTAGTAGGCACATTCACGACTTCGAAATAATAAAAATAATTAAATTACTTACCTGAAACACTTTTCTACAGAAGTAATAACTACACAGCAAAATCTCAAGATAATACAGATTTTCTGATTGGTAGGAGGTGCAACAGAATTTTTAATATAGATGCTAAATACTACTTAGCAGAAGGTCATAACAATCCCAACACTTAAATATAATATGCTTATAACATATGTTTTATAATTTAAGCCAGAGTTCCTAAACATATCTAAACCAAGTACAACTTAAAATAAATATTAAATATTTTAAGACTCTTTCAGAGATTCTGGCATGCCTACTCTGTGTGGGTATAATATTACACTCCCCTTGAGAATCACTGATAAGTAAAAGCATATCCATATATAGATTTTCTCCAAAGTAAATATCTATAGAAGGTTATACCCTAAAGTACAGGAATTATATCAATCCCTGTGTTCTGTAATATATATTGAAAAAATGTTTTATGTATTATGAATAATATCTAATGCTAATAAAGCACACTGCAGGTATTCGTTCAAATAATCCTCATTAAAAAACATATGAAGTAGGTAATATTATTATCTCACTTTATAGGTAAAGAAACTGAGACACAGATAGTTTTAAGTATCTTGCCCAAGCAGTAAAGCTATGAAATGAACCCATGAAGTATCTGTGCTCTTAACCATTATAAAATAAACTGTCTATAGCATACTGCTTATAAATTGTAATATTGTATTAACTTATACATTTTTGAGAATCTTTGCAGGTGAGAAAAAATGAAATCCACGTTTACCTCATATACTTTTTATATATAAACAAAATACACAACTGTATATAATATTGTAATTTAAAATCTTTGCTTACCCTGAACTTCTCTTGGTCTAGAAATTCATCTCTTCTTTAGTAGTTGAAATCCATGCACTATTCATCATATTTTAGTTTTTAGAACAGAATATATGAAACTAAAGCTCCCCAAAATACGTTGGATCTTTATACTAACTGAGTTAGGCAATAGAGATGCTATCTCCATTTTCATATGAAATTTAAATAATGGTTAGCTGAGTGCTCTTTTCTTTTCAACTTGCTTCCTTTCTTTTGGGAGATAGATATTCTCTTAAATATCAGATGCACCAATAAGTGATTATCAATTATTTCACAGTCGGGCTGGAATCCTGGAGGAGCTGCAATGGACAAGGGACAGAGACTTATGGAGCTCAGAGCAGCAGTTCTTTCCCAACTGTACTAACATATTTCAGTTATAACTGATTCACCTCTAGCAGTGCATACGGGCGACCTGTGGGGGTAGGTTACCCAATGGCATTGATGGTAACACAGTTAGCATTCAATATGTCACTGAGAATGCAGGATTTATAAAAATAAATTTGCAAGGTAGAAAAAGAAAAACAAATAAACAAACAGGTACTCTCAGATCTTGAAAGGAAAGATGTTTTCTCAATAATGAGGAATCCAAACTTTAATATGGTCTTTAGTAAAACATTATCTTTCTGGTTAGGTCTCAAGTCAATTTAGCAATGACATTTCTTTGCAGTCAGAGCCTGTTAGCCTCCTGAAAAGCTTTCTGTGGAACAGTCAGTGTTTTTCTCAGGGCTGTATTTAATCAACTGTGAAAGAAATGAGGTATTTAAAGGTCTTACAGTTAAGGGCAAACAAATCTAAACATCAGGTTAATAAGAAACATGTACATTATTGAAATCCTGGGAGAGATGTTGTAGTCCTTCCAAGTCCTTTTGCTATATAGGGAGAGACTTCCTTTATAGTCATGACCTCATGTTTCATAATCTTGGCGAAAACACCTATGGGAATTAAACCTGAAACATTAACCTATCTGAAATTTTACCATCCATTGTATTACTCTGATTATTATTTTTAAATCTTTTTGTTTTTGTCAAATATTAAACCTAATGTAGGTAAAATTGTGGAGAAAGCAGAGGAGCAGAATTCTGTAAATGATGGGTGTTTAAAGCCCTCAATTTTCCTCCCCATTTTCTTTCTCTTGGCCTATCCCACTGATATTTCATTTAACAATATATGAATAACTTTACATTAATACAGTCATATATCCATGGGCAAATTTTGTATTTCTTTTCCTGTTACTACTTACTAAAAGCTAAATGAAAGTCTTTATTTCCCTGTATATTCCAGGGTGCACAGGTAGATTTATTTTAAAGGAATGGAAATGACTTTGGAATATCTTTAGTTTGGGGCACTGGTTTCATTTAGCTAAATGCATTCATTTTAATCATTCATTCAATTTATTCATTTGGAAATCAATAAAGACATCCTATTAATTCTGCAATTCACTAAAGCAAAAGTCCCAGTTAATTGAATAAATAAGCATTAAAGAAAAGAGCCTCGGTGTATAAAACATGTATGGTTATATTTGTCTCTTCATAAAAGTCTCTAAAAACTATACTAAGCTCCACTTCAAAAAATTATCCAACCTCCAGCACAGAATAGACAACTTCCTTTGTGAATTAAAAATATTAAAAATATGGTTTAGCTGATTTCTGATATCATCTTTTCTTAATTTTCATTTGAGCATAATCAGTTATCTCGATTTTCCTGCATCTTCATTTAAAGACAGTGAAACTAAAAAGACATTGATGTTCTACCTTTCAAACAATGGGTCACTTCTGATTAAACTTCGATTGAACATTAAACTTTCAAACTTAATACAAATTGCTTCCTTTTCTGTTTAATTTGAACCCAATTTCACACTGCCCTCAGGTCACTCAATGCTAATTAACTGATTTATGAATCAACTGAAGGGTGATGCAAACTGAAAAAAAAGGGGAAACTAGAAAAACTGTATATATTTTTTTAATTTATGAACAACATTTTAGAAATGGCTCTATCTCTTTCAAGTTATATATATTCGTGCTTTAACAAATTTCACATTCAGAAGGTATATTTAGGAACACTGGATGCTCAAATTTAACTTCATGTACGGTTATTTATTACTTTCCTTTGGGGAAGAGTTCTAACCAAGATTACCATGTCACACTCTACAATCATAAAGTTATTCCATTGTGATTTGATAGACTAATCAAATCTGAAGAGTAGAAGTAATTCTCATCAATCTTTCAATATAGGTGGGATGGTCTACTAGGTTAAGTAGGGATTTTGGATCTACATATTTGAATTTTGACTCTGATATTTACTGTGGTGACTTTAAACAGACACTTTAGATCTCTGACACTCGGTTTGTTATGTGTATCATTGGAATCTTCATATAATACACTCAGATTATCACTGTGTATTACTATTATATTTATCTACTAATGATATATTTTAATAAAACTTATATTAATAGTTATATGTTGTTATTTGGTATAATTAAATGAGATAACATAATAAGCAAAACAGAACGGTAATCGGCACATAGCAAGTGCTCAATAAATGCTAACATTTACTATTTTTATATTAGTGGATTTTATAAAACTGTATCTCCAGTGCTTATTATGACTTCAGATACATTAATAAATACATCTTTATTTAAACTTCGTATCTTTGAATCTTTATCAGAATTATAAATGATCAAAAATTACTTAAAAGCGAGGAAAAAGTGACCTTTCTATTACTCAAAAATATCTAGACGATTTTAGAGAGTTTTTTAAAGCATCATTTGAGGATTAAGAGCTCAAAATAGCAAATAATAATAATATATTGTTAAGACTAATAAGCAGGAAGACAAGGGCTTAGGATGTGTGAGTGAACGATTACAGCCACCCCTGTGGTTGTCTTAAATATTTCCATCCTTTCTCCCTCATCTGTAACAATTAAACAACTGTTTACTTTGCTACATGTTATTACTCATCCATGTACAAAGAAGACTACAGCAATTGACACTGAGAGGCAGACAAACAAGAGAAGAGAAACATAAAGACATAAATACACAAAAATGTATATAAATATGTGTATGTGCATGTTCGTGTGCGGAGACAGAAATAAAGAGAAGATGAAATCTACTTAAGCACACAATTTAGAGAGAAAGACATAGGCACACGTGTGAGTATACAGTAACAGAAGATTTACATGTACATATGTTATACAAATATGTGCATGTTTGTTTATGCATTTGCGAAGAAATAAGCTTTACATAAAGTAAATGATAAAACAGAGGTATGCATAGATGCTAGTCCCAAATGACAGACTAGGGATTCAGGGAAGGCATATTGAGTAAAATACTTTTAAATTTAATCCTGAATGATAAGATGTAGTCAGGAAGAAAGGAGGTTAGCATAATTCAAGAAAAAGGAAAAGCATGCTAAAAAGCAGACAGATAAAGAACTCCTTGCTCTGTAGCTGCATATTCTGAGTTGGGTGTTAATGAACTAAAATATTCAATTTGGCCAGTGGCAAGGAAATAAAGTAATGAGATGTCGTTCAGGATCTTAATACACCAGCAAGAGGTTTGGACTTTATTTTGAAGATAATCAGGAGAAATCTTTAAAGTTTTAAACAAGGAATGGGGAAGTTTGATTAGATTGTTTCAGTGGTATCTCAGTTCTAACATTCTATGATTTTATCATAGGTTATATATAGTACTTGAAAGATTTTTTTTTTCCAAAATAGTTTGCGTATATAAACTCACTCTAAAAAGTACAATAGAAACTTATAGCCATATATATTTACCAATTTTATATATTATGTCTTGGCCACAGTGTGGTTATAAAGTGAAAAATAAGTGTTATTTTTACAGTTTTTATGAGTGTATGCTGGAAAAGACACTAGTTACACAAAGCAGTAACAACTATGAAAGAAGTCATATTTTATTTTAAAATTGTCAAAATGTTTTTATGATTACAGTTCAATAATACAAACTATTACCAACACAATGTGAAGATAAAATATATTTATAGAAAGTCCTCATAAATTACTTTGGACAAAATAAAGCTCTTTTCCTATGTTAGCCCGAGTGCAGAAACATAATTTTCTTTAAATAGTTGTATTCGGTAATGTACAAAATATGTAATCCAGTTCATCAATGATTATTTTAGTCTTTATCCATATAATTATCCATCTTCCATAATGACATGGAATCAGATTTTATATTGTTTGTAGAACAACTCTCACTTTTTAATTTATTAAGAAAGAGGGAAAGCTGACAAAAATCTGCTTTCATTAGACGATCTTCTGTTTTCTCATTTTAAATTAAATGGGATAATGATAATGTATGGTTATGTCCTAACATGTGAAAGGGATGACAGTAAAATCTCAACAAATGTAAATTTATTAACAATTTTTAGAAATCATTTTTCAGCTGCCTATCTTAATCTTTGTGCATATATTTCAGAACTCAAGAAGAAATTAGGAAATAGGTAAATCTCTCTTTTTTACATTGGAAGAAACTGTAGCATAAGGAAGGTGACAATTCGCCCAGTAAAAAGAGAACTAGTTAGTGGGACATCTAGAGATGGACTCTAAGGCCAGCACTGCAGGAACAACACTTACTCCAGTCATGATACTGCCATTACACATCACCAGGTAAGTTTTCTAAGCTGCCCATCACAACTAGTCATTCACAACACAAAATGGCTAACCACTTGCAGCGGAAAGGGAGGTGGGTGAGTGAAGGAATGTGTAAATAAATTTTCTCTCAGCTGTGCCATACAGCATCTACACTTTTATTCATTTTTTGTTCATTGCTAAGTTCACACACTTTAATGAGGAAAAAAAAAGAAAAAGGAAGAAAGAAAAAGGCTGAGATAGTAGAAACATAAACTCTAGCAATGTACTTATTGTTAACAGTATTCCTTCAAGTGGAAGAATCATTTACCAGTAACAAACACGCATACAAGTTCTGCCAATTAAGTTCGTGAACGCATCCTAGAAAAAGTGCTACATACTTCATTGCTGAATATCACTACCATCACCTTCAAAGTACTCCCCTTGGGAAGCTCTGCACCAACGCCAGCGCCTAGTCCACCCTTCAAAGCAATTGTGGAATTCTTTTTCTGGAATGGCCTTCAGAACTGTCATTGTATTATCCTTGATGTCCTGAATGTCATCAAAATGTCTTCCTTTCAACATTTCCTTTATCTTTGGGTGAAGAACAAAGTCAATGGGGGCCAGATCAGGTGATTAGGGAGGATGTTCCAGTACAGTTATTTATTTACTGGCTAAAAACTCCCTCACAGACAGTATTGTGTGAAGTGGTGCATTGTTGTGCTGCAAAAGCCATGAACTGTTGGCAAAAAATTCAGGTCGTTTTTGTCTAACTTATTCACACAGCCTTTTCAGCACTTTCAAATAGAAAACTTGGTTAACTGTTTGTCCAGTTGGTATAAACTCATAATGAATAATCCCTCTGATATCATAAAAAAAGGTTAGCAACATCCTTTTGATGCTTGATTTGGACTGACAGAACGTTGTTGGTCATGGAGAATTGTCTGACTTCCATTGTGCATTTGACGCTTTGTTTCAGGGTCATATTGGTACACCCATGTTTCATCGCCAGTGATAACACCACCCGAAACATCGTCTTGCCTCTCCAAAAGGTCTTGGCAAACTTCCACTCTCCTTTGCTTTTGTTCATCAGTGAGCTCCTTGGGACCATTTTTGCACACAGGTTTCTCATGCCAAGATTTTCAGTTAATACTTTCCTATCTGTTTCTCTATCAATGTTTACTTGGTCTGCTATGCTTCTCAGTCAGCCAATGATTTTGACGCACAATTCGACAAATTTGTGCAATGTTTTCATCAATTCTGCTTGTTACTGACTGCCCTGACCTTCCTTCACCAGTGAAGCATTCTCTCCCCTCAGAAAAAATGTTTAATCCATTTGTACACTGTCATTATCTTCATGGTATTATCCCCATAAACTTGCACTACAATATCCCTGATTTCACTTCCACTCTTTAACAAGGAATTTAATGTTTGTTCATTGTTCTAATTCAAACTCAGACATTCTCGTGACAGGACACAAAAACACGCAACAACAATAATGAACACCACTCAGCAATATACCACCACACATCAACACGAACACAGCTGTAAGACACTGATATACCAAGGTTATGAAACCTCACCGAGCTGTTTGTACAGTGCTGCCAATGTAAGCGCAGGGTGACAAGTTCATGATCTTAATGGTCAGACCTCTTATACATATATGTAGAGTACAGAGATAAAAGAGGTAAGCATAGAAATGAATTCCATTTCTTTAATAAAGTTAATGTCATATTTTAACTTTATTTAATGATTATCTTTCCCCATGCACCCTTTACTGGTGCATTCTGGAATCATTCTCATTTTGAAATAGAGGTCTTTAGTTATATGAACATCCTTGAAACTTTTTTTCCACACTTTTCACTGTTCACAATGTTCCAAACTATACACTTTTTTTCCCTACTATCTGCTAGCTCTGATGGACTGTGAGGCTGAGGGGAAAGCCATGGTTTGATCCCCATATGGGCTAATAGGCTTGTCACTGAAAATATTTCCTTTGTGAGTCTTCATTTTTATCCTTCTTAGCAAGCTTGAAACTATGCACTGCTGTCCAAAGGTAAACTGGCTCAACACAGAAAAATAACTTAGTACCAAGCATCATCACTACCATGAGAAAACAAATCCCATGGGGCTTAGGTCAATAGGGTTATCTTTCGGTATGTATGTATTATGGTGATGTCAGGGGAGAGTGGTACATGTTAGCATTTGTTTTGATTTGTAAATATTTTAGAAATAATAAAAGTCACTGGTATAAACAATATCTAACTTAGACATAGTGGCAAAATGTTAATATTTGTTATTTTTAATATGATGCCACTCTGGAAGTAATTTACAATTTGTATAGAACAGACATTTATTAACCTATGATGGAAAAATAAAAGATCATTAGAGTTTCCATGAATTCAATCCATTATAAAACCTGTAATATTATTAAATAAACCTGTATTTAAAAGACATATTTAAAAGACAAATTTCACACAACTGCTATAAAAACCCTTAAAGGATTGTCTCATTTTGCATTCAAGGGGTATGCCAAAGTCTGTGCAAGCATGAAGTAGAAACACTGGGAGAGAAAATAAAAAGAAAAGCAGAACAAAAATACTTGTGTCTGCACAGGGGGCTCTTTAGAAAATGGATTTCCTTTTCAATAAATAAAGCACTGGGAAAGGGACTTATCTTGCAAATAAACTTCTTGCAATAAATAATATATCCCAGAATTAAATAAAAATATTATATATGTACATATATGTATGTATATATGAAATGTAGATTTTGGAAAAAATGAAACTAATATATCTTATTTAAGAGATTAAGAGGGAAAATACTTTAATATAAATAAAATTTTAATAAATTAACCCATAGCCCACAATCTGAAATTACAAAGTATTAGCTTCTGTTAAATGAAAAACAACAACAAAAAAACCTATTAATATTTTGCAGAATATGACACATAAGAGACTGTACATTTTGTCAGCAATGGGGATATAAAGATAGGATTCTAATCCAGGCTTTGCCATTGACATGCTCACCTTAGTAAAGTTCTTAACATTATTGCACTTTAATTTCCAATTTTTGTTGGGCTCCTCTTTCTCTAAATTCTAAAATTCTCAGATTTTAGACTCTATCACCTTTTCCTCTGACTCTAACCATTGTTTCTTGATACCATCTGCACATTAGAATCATCCAGAAAGTTATTAAAAAGTCATTGATGGCTGGCCCCCCTCTAGAACAATTAAATTAGAATAAGATTGACCTTGAAAGACATCTTTTAACAAAATCCCTATTATTGGGAGTCAACTTCTTCTCTCTTTTGGAGGTGTGATGGAGAAGAAAGACTTAACCACAGGTTTTTCATAGATGCTAGTTTATAACAAATTTGAACTACATAGCAGCTGTTACCTGATTTAATAGCATTTCAAAGTACTTTTACTTACCCTTGGGGGGAACATATAAAAAAACTAGTAAATAATGTGTTGAACTCTCTATTTCTATAAACTCTCTATTTCTATTGTCTTTACCAATATTAAAATAGAGATGAGGTTCTATTTGGATTATATATGTGAATCTATTGAGGAGTACACAAATGTGATCCTTTCTCCAATTATGAGTGGAAGAAAGTTTTCAACAACAACAAAATGCTTTAATTTAGCAGAGCGGAAGGGGAAACTGTAATTATAATTTAAATATATACAACCAACATCCATGTGAAATACTGAGAAAACATCTGAAACAATATAAGAAAATTTAACAATGGATATAGGATTATAGATGACTTTTTTATCTTTATACTTTTTTCTCTTTATACTGTTATTTGTTTTCCATTTTCTCGACAATGTGCGTGCATTACTTTTATAAATAAAAACACTTGAATTGAGAAAATGCATTGCCTAAGTTTTTGTGGAACTCTCACCTGAAACACATTTGGCTTAAAGTTAGAATTTTCTTCATGCTCAGAAAAGAAGCCACATTTCACAATATACCTGCTTCCTCTTTGTGTAATTTCTTTTTATAGTCACAGAGTGAACTGCAATTCAATAGCTTTTGTGGTCTTCTTCTCTTTTCTCCCCATTTGGTGTGACATGAAAGACATTTCAAAACAAAAAACAAAAACAACATAAACAACTCAATTGCTTGTTAAATTTTATGTTAAGGATATGCACCGACCCAGAAAAATCACCATAGACGTCGTGGCATGCTGCTGAAATTGAAGCATCCCTGCCTATCTACTTGTTTACAGAGAAAGCAACTAGTGACCTGAAATTACTTTGCTCTTCTCTGACATTTGAGCTAGAGAAACCAAACCAAGAGAAAGGAATGGAAGTATGTTAGACTTTCCCTATACTATTCTATTTGTGTTAAGTAGAGCCAAATTGTAAAAAGTATTGAGAACAAATTCAACAGTCCATTCATGTATCTTAATGCAAACCTGGGGTTTAATGACAGTGGGGACCAGACCCATTGTGTCACAATGTCTTGCCCTACCAGGGAGACACTTTAGTGAACATGCAGTGGTTTCAGCAGTAACATGTTCTGCGATGTTTTCTCAAATATTATGAATATTTTAGCTAAATTTACATTAAAGGAAAATATCTTTATCCTGAATGTGACCAAAAAAAAAAAAAAATCTCTTCCTTTCATTAATCCCTGAACCTCTCAGTTCTTTTCTGACATCCCAGAAGCAAAGTCTTTGTATAAGAAAAATAATACTTTCCAGTTACTCTCATCGTGCTTGGACCATCAGAAAAGGGAAACCAATACTCCTTTGTACTCCAAACATTAGGATTTCTCTTCCAGTGGCTTTGCTTTTTTGCTTTTCTATCCGGCAACCCTCACTGAATTCTTAGATACAGTACCTGCTTCTAACCAATGTGCTGGTGCATGAAATATTCATCTGTATTGTGAGGAGTTCTTTCTCAGATTTAAATCCTTGGCACTTTAAAAAGAACTATCTCAACACCCTTTGGAGCTACAAAGCGTTTTTTTTTTTTCCCCGTTCTATTGGTCTTCAGCCTGTTCTCTTTGTCCCTTTAGGAAACATAAAATATAGTGGCAGTGGAAGAAACAGTTGATAAAACTTGCTGAGAGGAATAGATGGCTATGTTCCTGGCTTAGAAAATGTGGTTATGGGTTTAAGCACTCTTCCTTGCCAGCCTTGTGAGAAGAAAAAAAAAAAAATTTCCTTTGGGTTCTCTCTCACCAAGAGATGCTGAGCTATAAGGCATTACTCTGAAGAGAGCAATGCTTTTGTTCACTTTGATGACATGCTCTAGTGATAAGCTTTGTAATTCAATAATTTAGCATAAAACATAGAGACAATATAGGCTGCAACTGATTACTCCATAACACCAAACTGACAGGCTATGCTGTTTAATTATAGTTCTACGTTGGTCAAAAGAGGTGAAAAGCAAGCAATGTACGTCTTAGGTGTTCTCTGGCTGGGGAGCAAATGACTAATCAGCTACCTGAACAGAAACTCAGAAAGGAGGTTGGGTAAAGCAGTGATCAGAACTATGCTAAGATGATTAAAGAAGAAGGTAAATGAACCTGGTTTTTGCTCCTGACTTTGAATCATCTTTTTTTCAACCAACCAAGTTACAGCAGCAAAGTCATCACTCTGCATTATCCATTCACGTGCAACATAATTTCTTCAAGAAAATTTCCCTACTTCCTATTGATGCATCCCATTTATTCTTAACGGGAATAAAACCTTCCCTGTCCATACCTAGAAGTACTGGCTTAGAAAACAAATGCAGATTTGACAAATACATTAACTAGAAAAATGAGTTTCACAAAATTTCTAGAGAGTAGCACCAATGACTCATCAGATACCTGAACAGAAAATCAGAAAGCAAGACACTAAATAGTCTGCACTGAGGGAGGAGGAAGCAAACAGCAAAGGCTCTAGTGGCATTGATGTCACAAGTAGATGATTGACTTCACATCTCTGCTGATTCTGACAAGAGGTTGGAGACTAGATAGCATGAAAAGGAAGGGGTTTCTCCTTCAAAGAGTACCAAGGAGAAAAAATGATTTCATGATTTGAGGATGTGTGACTTAGCTCCATCTCAGTATCTATAAGCAGAACCTGCAAGTCTGCTTGAGCCATAGCTTTTCCAGAAAGCTATGTGCCTCATGGCAACCAATGTTGGCACCATATTCCCATCATCACTACTGTAGGTCTACCTTCACTCTCTCTTGTCTGGAACATTGCACTAGCCTTCTGACTGTTCTCAATGATTCTAGTCTGTCTGCTTTTTCACCACTGGAGTCACCTTTCTGAACTGTTGATCTGATGAGGACGTTTCCATGCTGAAAATGTTTTAATTTTACCATATCATATAAAGAATCAAACCCTACACGTCATGTACATAAAAGTTTAGCCAGAAATATATAACTCAAACTTAATTATAAGGTAGTGTCAGACAACCCCAAAATGAGGAAGATTTTATTGAAAACAGTGGGTTGAGGGAAAGAAAGACTGAGTGTTTCAAAAGTTTCAATGTCATAAAAGATGAAAAATAAATTACAACAGCCTAGCACATTACATCTAGTAGGATGGCTACTATCTAAAAAAGAAAATAACAAGTGTTGGTGAGAATGTGGAAAAGGTCAACAATGTGAAGTGTAGAAAAAATGAACCCTGTGAATTCTGGCAATGTAAGATAGTACAGCTCTGGAAAACACTATGGAGATTCCTCAAAATATTAAAAATAGAATTACCACATGATCCAACAATTTCATTTCTAGGTATAACTCAAAAATAATTGAAAGTGGGGTCTCAAAGAGAAATACTCATGTTCATGACAGCATTATTTACAACAGCTAAAACATGGCAATGACCCATGTCCATAGGTGGAAGAATGGAAAAGATGTGGCATATACATACAATAGAATATTATCAGCCTTTAAAAAGGCAGGAAATGCTGACATATGCTACAACATGGATAAATCGTGAGGGCATTATTTTAAGTGAAATATGTCAATCACAAAAAGACTGTATGATTCCACTTATATGAGGCTTCTAAAGCAGTCAAAATCATAGAGACACAATGCAATATATAGATGACGTATTATAGAGTTATATAATAGAAGCCTATATAGTTTTATTAACCAATGTCACCCCAAGAAATTTAATTAATAAATAAATAAAATATTTCGCAACAACAAAAATATCACAGAGAAAAAGCACAATGGTGGTAGTCAGGGAAAAAGGGGAAGGCAGAATGGGAGTAATTGCTTAATGGGTGTAGAGTTTCAGTTTTAAAAGGTGAAAAGCATTATGGAAATGGATGATGGTGACGGTTGTACAACAATATGAATGTATTTAATATCACTGAACTATATACTTCAAAATAGTTAAGATGCTAAATTTCATGTTGTGTGTATTTTACCACAATAAAACATCTTTTTGATGTAAAACAAAACAAAACCAACAATTAAGGAATGTGCAAATATTCCAGATTGAGACTAAAAAGCATAATGAAATGCAACACCTGATCTTTTAATGATTCTTGTACTGGAGAAAAATAAGGCTATAAAAGATATTATTGGGTCACTGAAAAAACTAGAATGTGAAGAGCAGATTGTTTTAAAAAATATTAATGTTAAATTTACTGAAATTGATACTGCATTGAGCTATGTAGAGAACATTTCTATTTTTTTTGGGGGGGATACATAACGACATATGGTAAAAATGACATGATACATATAACTGATTGACTTCAAGTGAATTCACCCCCATTTGTGCCTAAAAACCAACAGAGACTGAAGAAAAATAGAAACATAATTGAGAAGATAAAACTAAAATAAAATTGAGAAAAAAATCTTACATACATATTAATAAAGTTCAGGTCTACATGAATACACATTAACAGACATCAGTGTGTGTGTGTGTGTGTGGGTGGGTGTGTCTGTGGGTGTGTATGTATGTGAATAAATAATCTGGTTTATAAAATTACTTGTTTATTATTGTGTTTTACAATTGATGGGAATTCAAGTAAATACTAAGAAGTTCCATGGAACACAGAACTTAATTCTGTTAGAGTGAAAATGCTATTTCTGTAATTACTTCTGATAAATACTCTTCAATATAACTATGGCTATATATACCTTCACTGAAATCATGTTTCATAGCTACAGAAATTATAAAACCATAATCGAAGTTAATGATTTGATTTTTAGTTTTGGCGTTTTCTATTTCTGGAAGGTACTGAATTTATGTGTTAAATTCTTGGTTCAGTTATTGTGTGGGTATATACCTAGCCATTTTATCAACTAACTTCAAATTTTACATAGAACAATAAATATTTCTATGGATGATAGCATGATTCATTCACTGTGTTCAATCAATTCAAGGTAATTTAAGAGTAAGAAAATCTAAAATTCCAGATTCTGACACTCTTCATGTCAGTATATTGCTGTGAACTTATAAATTGCCCCAAATCACTAGATATTCTGTGCTCCTGAAGCATATATTATATTCAATCACTCTATCAAATAAAGTGGGACTTTTCATATTGTGCCCAACATCACAGAGCTAAAAATAATATATATTATACATATTATATATATAATATATATTATATATTTTATATATATATATATATAATATGTATATATATATAAAAGTAATGAAGAAAAACAGTCACTTTGCCAAGTACATAAATAAGACCTTAGAAATAACTTTTAAACAGAGAGGGTGCTAAAAAACATGTATACACATTTTAAGAAAGAAAAAATAAACTATTAAAATCGTAATACTTAATATATACTGATAACAAAAGGTAAATACAAGTCACAATTGACTTCTGCAATTAGAAATGGTGCTCAAAGTGGTTACCATCAACGTCCAGATACTTCTGTTATGGTGAACTACTGCAAAGTTGACCATCTCTTAAAATGTGTATACATTTTTTTGGCACCCCTGGCATTTTATTTATTTTTTTTGGCATCTCTAGTACATGTGCCCACGTGCGCGCGCACACACACACACACACACACACACACACACACACACATAAAGATCTGACAACTGAGTTCACAAACTTGTCACTATGCGCTTAATATGGCAGCACTGTACACACAGTTCAGTAAGGTTTCATTACCTTGGTATATCAGTGTCTCACAGCTGTGTTTGCGTCTTGCTGAGTGGTGTTCATAACTGTCGATGCGTGTTTTTTTGTGCTGTTGTGAGAATGTATGTGCTTCAATTAGAGCAACAAACAAACATTACATTTCTTGTTAAACTTGGCAAGAGTGGAAGTGAAATAAGGGACATCTCAGTCCAAGTTTATGGGGATAATGCCATGAAGAAAAGAGCAGTATACAAATGACTAAACATTTTTATTAAACATTTAATGAAGGGAGAGAACAGATGACTGATGAAGAGAGGTCAGGGTGGCCAGTAACAAGCAGAACTGACAAAAACATTGCAAAAATTTGTTGAGTTGTGCGTCAAAATCATCGGCTGACTGTGAGAAGCATAGCAGACCAAGTAAATATAGACACAGAAAAAGTTAAGAGAATCTTAACTGAAAATCTTGGCATGAGAAAAGTGTGTGCAAAAACAGTCCCAAAGGAGCTCACCAATGAACAAAAGCAAAGGAGAATGGAAGTTTGCCAAGACCTTTTGGAGAGGCAAGATGATGTTTTTGGCTGTGTTATCACTGGTGATGAATCATAGATGTACCAGTATGACCCTGAAACAAAGCATCAAAATGCACAATGAAAGTCAGACAATTCTCCACAACCAAAAAAGTTCCATCAGTCCAAATCAAGAGTGAAAACCATGTTGCTAACATTTTTTTATATCAGAGTGATTATTCCTTATGAATTTATGCTAACTGGACAAAAAGTTGTCCAAGTTTACTATGTGGAAATGCTGAAAAGGCTGCGTGAAAAAGTTAGACAAAGATGACCTGAACTTTTCGCCAACAATTCATGGCTCTTGCATCATGACAATGTACCAGCTCACACAGCACTGTCTGTGAGGGAGTTTTCAGCCAGTAAATAAATAACTGTATTGGAACACCCTCCCTACTCACCTGATCTGGCCCCTAATGACTTCATTTTTCACTCAAAGATAAAGGAAATATTGAAAGGAAGACATTTTGATGACATTCAGGACATCAAGGGTAATATGATGACAGCTCTGAAGGCCATTCCAGAAAAAGAGTTCTGATATTGCTTTGAAGGGTGCAGTAAGCACTGGCATGGGTGCATAGCTTCCCCAGGGAAGTATTTCCAAGGTGACCAAAGTGATATTCAGCTATGTAGCACATTTTTCTAGGATGAGTTTGGGAAGTTGTCACACTTTATGTGTGTGTGTGTGTGTGTGTGTGTGTGTGTTACATTTGTATATTAAATAATATTATGTTATTATTTTAATTTTAGTTATTTTAAAACATTACAAATGCTTATGTAAACTTTAAAAGTATACTTTAGGTACCTAAAAGAAAAAAAATCAATAAAAAATGATTAGAAGGCATGTTTAAGGTGTGAAATGAAAATGCTGTCCTTCATTTAATCATATGCCTAAATTTGTCCTTCCTGAAAGGGGAAAAAAACAACAACAAAACACAAGTCTTTGTTCAACACAGGTTTTTCTGTATCGTAATTAGAAATGCAGATGGCAGGTTTAAATCAGGCAATGGTTGACAGGACGAAAGGCATTTGCTTTAAAACAAGTGGGAGTGATTTCAAGTTCAAACTCTTTGAAATGAAATAAGGTCCATTTGTCACAGAATATAATACACTGACACATGGTCTGGTTTGTTGGCTCAAGCTTGGTTAAGACTAAAATGCATTTGAAGGACAAAAGGCAACTGAAGAACAGACACTGGTAAGGGATGCTCAGAAAAATGAATTGATTTTAAGTTTCCAAAAACTAACATGTTAACACTTTCGAAATCTCTCCAAGAGCTCATCTAAACTTCTCTGTGATAGTTTTCTCCTTAAAACAGGAAACATCTGCTACACAATGAGATGCGATTCTTTAGGAACTTAAGATATGTGTGTGTGTGTGTGTGTGTGTGTACACACACACACATATATTTATAGCTGAGAATCTTGAGATGTGGGGAATTGAGGACTGTATATATATAATTTTTATATAATTTATATATATAATTTTTATGTAAATATATACATATATATTTTTAAACCAGTTTGGATTTCTCTAAACTTTTCTTTCTAGCCAGGGACATACAACTGAGAATCGTATAAATAATTATTCACAGTAATTAGAAATACTGGTGTAAACCTTTAATATTACATATATATAATTTAGTTTACTTTTCAAAATATTAAGTTGTGTATGATATACCTGAATTTTTAAAATTAAATATTAGGAGGTATGGACTATGACTTTGTCATACTCTTATGCAGCTTATATGGACCTGAGATTTACATCCATTAAAAAGTTAGATAATAAGTGTTTAATATAAATGTTATTTTTTGTTATTAATGTTTTAGTAAAAGAAGGCAACTATCTTAAATGTGTGTAATAATGTTGATTTACAGATACAGTAATGGGTAGTTCTATCATAATAAATATACCAGTTTGGTCAAATTTAGCGTAAACTACTACAGAAATACTGTTAGTATATAAAATTATGTTTGTTCTGCCTTCATTACGTGGAAACGGAATATATTTAAGGAATACATTTCTAGATTTCCTTTCTGTCTTCTATGATGGTATTCACTAAGTTTCTCAATTTCTGATTTTGCTCAATCAGTGACAAGATAAATTATCAAAGAATCAGAAAACCTAGAGCACTAGCTTTGCTTAAAAGGTGCACTTTAGTAATTACTATCTGGTTTCTAATTCCTGCTTTGTGACTTGACTAAATCATTTTCTCTTTGTTACTAAATTAACTTTCTTTTCTTATTTCTTACTCCTTTCCTCCCTTCCCTTATTTCTGCCTCTCTTTCTCCTTTCCTTCCTTATACTTTATTTACTCATATACCATCAGAGTAGTAATGAGTTTTATTTATTACCCATATTAGCTTCTGTTTTTAGTTATCCCAATGGTTTTACCTATTTTCCTGAATCATTTGCTATCACTACTCTTAATTAATTTATAAATTAAAACAATAATCTACTAACATTGTGCTATAAAGATTGATTTTAGTTCATAAATAGCCATCAATTTCCTACTCCTTTCCCCCATGGTTTAAATACTGTTCTTAGTTCCCGCATATTTTATAATATTTATCTTTAAAAATGTTTAATTACTTAAATATCTGTTTTAGTTCCAACTATTAGGTAAATTCTTAGTTGTATCTTAATTTCTCTCCATGTAAAATTAATATATTAATGACTTCCTTCACCTCTAAAATTGCCATGTGTTATTTTTACTTTCATTTTGACAATAATCCTATTATTTAAATTCTATTGTATGACCGTAATTAAATTATTTGTATATAGCTTTATTCTAAAGTTGAAAACCAATAAACAATATGTATAATATTTTGACTATGTAACAATTGTAGAGTCAAACATGTTGTCAGTATTACATATGTTTCTGACTAACAAGACATATAATGCCATTCCACTAAAAAATGCTTTCATACAGATTTTCCTTTCTTATTTATTGATCAAAATTGATATACTCTTTACTCAGCTTCTTATTGTGATCATGTTTTATCTTTGGTTTTGGTTTTCTTTTTCCCATAGAATTTCTGATAATTGGGGTTTTTTTGTTCATCCTCCTTATAACTGAAGAAACATTTTCTGTCTTCATGATATTCCAAACATCTGTCAGCTTATTACTTTCTCCATCCATTGCCTGAAATCCATTCAGGCAATTTATTTCATACTCTATTAAGTGCACCTATTTCATACTCTATTAAGCTGAACATTTCATATTTGAACTATAACTTTCCTACATGAATTTTCAGTTTACTTAAGGTTTCTAGGAAACACTTTTGATTTTTCTTTGTACCCTTCCAAATGCCTCTCTCCTTCTGCTTATAATTATACCATTTGGTCTTTTGAATCAGAGTCACTATTTCCTGGATCCCATATCACCCTTTTACTTGTTTTTCTCCTTATTTTGTTGAGTAACATCTTAAAATAATTTCCTAAGAACACATACATGAGAGGTAAGCTTTGTGAGCCTATGCAATAGACAGGTCTTGAATCTCTTTGCACAGTTGGTTGATAAAGTTTAGAATTCCAGGTTGAAAGTACTTTTCTCTAAAAATTAAACGTGTTTTCCCATTTTCTGCTACTATCCTGAGTTGCTGATGAGAATTCTAATGTCAGTCTTGTTCTCATCCCTTTGTAGATATTATGCTTTTCATTACTTTGTTACCTTGTTTATTTTCAATCTTTGGAAATTTTTGCGTTCTTTATTATTCTCGTGATAATAACACAACATTTTAGGGATAATTTATTAGACTAGGATTACTAGAGAAGGACAAGAAAACTTCTTATATTAGGATAAGAAAACTTCTTATATTGTGAAATTTCCGGTGTGCCTAAAGGTCTGTGTACTCTTCCACTTTTACAAAAATTTTGAGTACTATACAAACATGATACATAAAATGTCCATAACTAGGTCATTTACTTGGAATAAGACACAGATATTTTTGAACTTTCCTGCTAATACACAAATCGGGAAGAATAGGTTAATTCATTAGCATTTATTGAGTGCGTTATCCACTGCATTAAGCACTGGAGATACACAGATAAATAAAACATATATTTCCCAGTGAGAAGCAATTTAGAACATCTATATTTATTAGTTTTTTTTAGTTTGTAAAAAACATCAAGGTTACATCAAGGTGTAACTTGTAAAACACATCAAGGTTGTGAGAAACTAGTCTATATGGTTAATCAACATAAGATCTTAGAATGTGGGAGACAGACACATGAACAAACTGGAGGCAGAAGAAGTTGAAGGACTTGACTCAAGGTCCAGCTCTATGCATGAAGTATTGGGAGGAAGTGCGGGATGAAAGTTAAGGGGATGAACTATGAAATCAGACCACTTGGATTCAGATTCCTCCTTAATATTTACATAGCCATAAAGGTGTTTAACATAATACCTAGTACATACCATGTTTCCCCGAAAATAAGTCCTAGCCGGACAATCACCTCTAATGCGTTTTTGGAGCAAAAATTAATATAAGACCCGATATTATATTATATTATATTATATTATATTATATTATATTATAAGACCCAGTCTTATAGTAAAATAAGACTGGGTCTTATATTAATTTTTGCTCCAAAAGGTGCATTAGAGCTGATTGTCCGGCTAGGTCTTATTTTCGGGGAAACAGGGTAGTAGCCACTTTATAAATATGCATATTAGCACATTATTACTATCATTATTATTATTATTATTATTATTATTACTATTACTACACTATTATTCCCCGTTAGTAACTGTGAAACCTTGGCCAAGAGACTGAACCTCTGATAATCAATACTGTCTTTGGGATAGTGGAATTAATATTAATTTCTACGCGACAGGATTGCACACGAGCATACATAAAATTCTTAATAATTGCTTGTTATCATATAGCACCTATGTGCCAATGTAAATTCATGAGCAGTAATTTTTATAGCCCGCATTTCAGAAACACTGTTAGAGCAGTGCTAGGCTCATCAATATATTATTACTATCAATACCACAGCATTAAGGGTACAACAAAGACATTCCTCCAAGGCTATAAGTAAAACCTGTATTCAAGGCCGTCACTTTGTTGAATAAAATGATCCAAACAATCAATTTAACCTCAAATGTGTTTCAACTTGTAAAACACTGAGTCATTAACCTTAACAATGTCATTGTGCTCTTACTACAAAACTCCACTAAATGAGTGTCCAGGGGAATATTTAAGAGTACAATTCATGTAGAGTAATGTACTAAAAGCACACCAGAGCCTATTAGAGGGAATAACCCTTGAGTGCACTGTGAAGGATTAAGTAACTTAAAACAGTGAGAAGAAAAAGGTAGACATATATAAGAGCCAGTGAGACATCATGCGTGTTTCTCAGAATAGCAACTTGCTATTGTAGTAGAAATTGCGCTTAAACTTTTGACGACCTGTGGGGTAATGGAGAAACTTTTATCCTTTGAGTTGTATTTGTGCCATATCTGTCACTTAATAGGAGTATGACCTCTATCTCAGTCTCCTTGTCTATAACAAGGTCAAAATAATCCCTACCTAAATAGCACAGCTGAGGTAATTCCATGAGACAAGAAAATAAAAGGCCTTGGAGTATATAAAAAACTAAACAGATCAAGGTGTCACTATTATTAACATTAAGAAAATGGAGTTACCTGATCCAGGTTTTACATTTTCACACACTGCTCCTCATTTCAGGATTTCAGTGTTTCACGTTTTAGGCTTTTAGGTATCAAGTAGCATTTAAAAATATATCGTAGGATGCTCTTTGGACCTGATTGTGGTTTTAGAGAAAAAAAAAAATCCTTTCTAGTCACAATCCTTATAATGTTGTATAATAGATAACAATCTTTTCACTTTACTGTATACCATTTCCTCTGTGTGTATCTTACTGTTAGAGGGTCACATAGTAGAAATATAAATTTAAGTCCATCTCTTTTGCAAAGTTTTGGTAATTTATAAAATATTTATTAGTGGCAAAGAACATAAACAAATGAGGCTTGACGGTTATCTGTAGATATTGCTATTTTGCTATGATCATCATTACTTTGAATCATAGTTGGCAAATAGATAATAAACATTTACACATATAAGTGCATATACACATGTATTTATAATAGATATATACTTACGAGTACATACACATGCATATGCATAGAGAGAATAGAAATAGTGATCCTGTTCTTTAAGAGTATGGCTCTTTAGAGAAGATATTATAAATGCCTTTTGGTTATATGATAATCATAGCTAAAGTTTACTGAGCACTCATGTGCCAGTAACTGTGCAAAGCTTTCTCTCTATAAATGTAGATACTGATAACTCATGTAATTTGGTGATTCTCAACTGGAAGTGATATTGCCCTCAAGGTGGCATTTAGCAACATCTGGAGGCATTTTATGTTGTCACAACTGAGGGGAGGGGGCACTATACTGGCATCTAACAGAGACCAGCGATGTTGCTAATTATCCTTCAAAGCCCAGGACAGCCCTCTACAACAAGGAGTTATCTGACACAAAATGTCATAGTGTGGAGGTTGAAAAACCCTGATATGACACTCAATGTAATCATGAGCTAAGTATTATTATAGTTCTCACTGTATAGATGAGGAAAGTATAATTTTAAGACATTAACTTGTAAAAGGCTACAAGCAAATAATAATAATAAAAAAAAAGGATAGGATTCAAATCCAATCAGCCTGACTGCAAAAGCCACACTCTTATTCACAAACTCATTCCCACTAACAGATCTTAAAGCATTCCATAATTTAACTAGAAATTACATATGTGTTTGTGTGTGTGTGTGTATTTGTATGTGTATATATATGTGTGTGTATACACACACACACACGCATTCTTGCAATGCTGACTAGGTATGAGACTTAATAGATATAACAGTTAAACCTCAACTTTTATGGACATGGTAGGGTTTTTCCCTCACAAATTAATGAATTGAAAGTTTCAAACAAGTGGGGAAATGACTGAATTATTGATAAGTAAACAATCTATTCAAAGTTCACATATGTTATACCCTTTGCTTTCGCAGAGATGGGAAAATTGCTTTGAAAATTGCTAATGAGAGTTGAAAGTTACCTTCAAGAAGTTATGCATATTTCAAAAGAAATAAAAGTCATTACGCATTCTCTCTAAAGAGGATTCAATCTCAAACTGTCAAAACCCTAAAATCTTCTACATATATTACATATAAATGCCATCTTTTAAAAACCTCTTTCCATTTTTTGTTCTAAATTAGCTTAGTGGGCCATGGTATTACAATATCTTGGTCTGGCCCGTGAATAATGTGACAGGTAATTTTTCCACTTCTTCTTGCCTGTAGTTAAATTTGACTGAAGATATGGAAAACAACTTTTATGACTTCGATGGTAAAAATAAATGTTCTGTACATTGTACAAAGCTAGGTTCTCAACAGCTAATATAAAATATTGCATACTGGATTTGCATCTGCTAATCAATAATTTAAAAAACTAGGGACATTTTATACTAATATACACTGAAATATTTTCTCAAAACAAATTGATGACGTTAGTAACAATGTCAACATATCTGTTATGTTCCTAGACAGCAGGCTTGTCAACATTGAAACAATATTCTACTTGAATGTATTCAAAAAATGAATAGCAAATAAATAACATTCAAAATTGGGATGCGCTAATGTTAAGGATTAAGGCTTTATAGTAAAGAGAATGACAACGTTCAAAGAATGTCATAGAGATAATAATCTATTCCTGTCTCTACAATGGATGAGGACATGCCTGTTGCAAGAGCCTATGGTTGCAAATGACATGAAAATTCTCTCTAAGATAGTGTAATTTGGCTTCATTTAGTTTATAATGATCATAATTAAATCTAAACTATTATAAGCAAACTGCCATCTGGAACCATAGCAAATCAAGATTCTATTTTCTATGATGACCAATCATGGAAAGCTTACCCAGACTTCTACTTTGCAATATCGTATAGTAATGTGATTAGACAATAATGCAAACCAATGAACCCAGCTAACTGGAACATAAACAAATGTACAGTGTGTCACTTGGAAATACTTCAGTATTTTATCAGGGCCTCCTAACACAAACTGCTATTGTAAAAGAACAGGATTGGAATTTGATATCAAGTGTTCTGAATATATACAAAAATATATTAAAACGGGAAGTGGAAGGATCCAAAAAGTTAGACATTCTATGCGCAGTTTGTAGAATGAAATGAACTCTTTCAGGAATAGAATGATAGCAATATAATCAAGTAAGAACCTACAAACCATTTTTCTACAAAAATAATCCTCCGTAGTCCACATTGAGGTGGTATATGTTTGTTATGGGTTGAATTATGTCTCCTAAAAAGATGTTGAAGTCCTAACACCCATACCTTATTGTGAAATAGTGTCTTTGCAGATCAGTTCATTAGGATGATCCCTAATCCAATATGACTATGTGCTTATAAAAAGGCGGAATTTGGACACAAAAATAGAGAGAAGGTGAAGGCCACGTGAATACTGGAATTATGTTGCAACAAGACAAGGAATGCAAGAAATTGCCAGAAGACTACCAGAAGCTAGGAGAGAGACATGGGACAGATTTATCTTCACAGCCTTCTGGAGGAACCAAGCTTGCCAACTGACGCCTTGATTTTGGACTTTTAGTCTTCAGAACTGTGAGACAAAAACCTTCTGTTGTTTAAGCCTCCCAGTTAGTGGTACTTTTTATGGCAGACCCAAGACACTGACGCACTGTTTAAATAGGGGTTGATCTACTTCAGTAGACTGTACTGTTTTATGGGCCTACACTCTAGGCAAAAATGCAGTAGATGCAGATAGTTAGGACAAAATCTGTAGCCTCAACTAACAATCACACTATAGGAAAAAAAGAGAATACAGACGACTTCAAGGCACCATCGTGTTAGATGTCATGAGAACGATAAAAACAATACTTTGTTGGAGGGAAAGATTATACTACTTATGAAACCATTCAAAACTATTAACTGGAAAATGTGGGAGATTGTTAAGCAAGAGAAAGGAAGGGAAAGAGGAGCATAATTAAAGCAGCTTTTTAGGAGGTTTGTTTTCAAGCACTTTGCAGGAGTAAGTAGTCAGTGAAAAGGCTACCAAATTAGGAGACCAAAGTCCAGATATGAGGGGATAATGAACGGCCTGAATTAGACAATGATTATTGATTAAAGTATAGCAATGAGATACTTTATAAGATAAAATAAATTGAACCAAACAGTAGAGTAACCATTAAAAAAAAAAAAAAAGGAGCTAGAAGAACTGACGGGGGTGTAAAGAAGAAAAAATTTGACAATTTAAAAAATTAGAATTTGGGTAGATAGGGCTATGTTCTTGGTAGTTGGTGTTACCATAAGTCTGGATTCTGAATTGAAAGGACATTATTACACCTAGATACTTTTATAAATGACTTCTACCAGTAGTCAATCCCTGGATAATTCCAGAGACTGACCCTAAATATTGCTAGGGAAGAACAGCAGTCATGGTGCTACCTGTTATTTCGACCTCCAGAGAGGCACAGGGATTTGTAGATTTGTAAGACTTGCTCTCTGCTGAAATTTCTCTCTCTGATTTATGATCTGACAGGTACAGTCTCAGATTTTATTTTTCCCCTATAGTGCCCTGGAGATTTATTTTATCAATGGTGTATGCATCTGTATTTCATCAAGTATCCAATAACCTATGGCGATGGTAAATTTTAAAATCTATACGTAAATTCTAAAAAATAAAAATAATTAAAATTTAAAATGAAACATTGTTGGCTATGGCCCAGATACCCTTATTGTCGTAGAAATCACTTGGCACTGAGCCTGGGCTTCCTTTTATTGCCATTTATTTATTTATACTCAGCCTGGATGCTCTAAAGAGCTTATAAATCCCTTGAGTGTTATGGATTGTATCATCGCTTTATCTGTTTTTAATGCATAGTATAGTGTTCTGCACATGGTCTGTGCTCAATTAAACTTAACTGATGATTGTGATTAATATTTTTAAGGAAGAGAAAGATTAAATTCCTTTCCTGTTACCATAATACATGTGTTCTTTTCCATAATTTCCCCCTTGGGGAATATTTTTCACACACATAAAAAAGTCTAAAAATGTTTTTAGGACATCTTTAGGCTTATGAGTCTGGTACTTATTTTAGCATCAGAGTTAAATCTTCTGTTTAAAATAAGCTAAATCCCATTTTTCATTAAAAAACGTTTTATATTATATACAAAAACATAGACAGAATCTAATGTTAAACAAAAGACATAAAATACAGCTATCATGAATAGCATTGATATTTAGAAATCTGTATCTTCCACCTCTACCATAACCCCCATTCACCCACCCACCCATGATGAAGTGTCATTTTTCCTATGGCACCTCCTGAAAAATGACATTGGGGAATGATAGAGTACAGTGCGGTACAAGTCTATTTTTCTGTTGCCGTACAGGTGAATCATAGTGTAGTAACAGCAGCGGCTATTCTGAAGGGGTGGCATGCCCACTGGACAGAGACGTTAATCATGACCTGGGCCTCTTAACACTCTGCAGGCCCTTCACATCCCCAGGCATACACGTATACCTTTGTTCAGCATTGAAAGCAAATATCTATAATTTCAAAATTGTGACAACAGAATCATTAAACACTGATTTATATACATGTTGAACTCCAATTCTTTTCATTGTTCCCTCTCTCCCACCCTCTTAGAAATGATTTGAACTTGTTGAAGGGATTCTATGTATTACTTCCTTTAGTAGTTTGGAGCAATACATTAGGACTTTCATAAGGCAATCTCTGACACCTGTCTACACGGTTGCCACACAGTTCCTATTTTCCAGTTTCACAGCTTCAAACGCTTTAAATTTTCTTGAAGTGCAGCCTTTAAAATGTGAGCATGTTGATTTGCAGAAGGATTCATGCCTTGGTAACTTGAACATAGATTAATTTATAAATGTCATCCTGGTACTGATTATTCAATTACAAATTTATAATTTTTTAAGGTGTATCCTCCAGTTAACATCTGTGCTATATTATATCTATTTTTATATGTGGAATGAGATTTAATTATCTTGATCTCTACCAACATATCCATTTCCAAATGTAAACTCTATAATAAATGCCCGTTCAAAATATTTTAATAAGTAAGTTAATACTGAAAAAGTTAACAGAAGAAAAAATCAATTAAAAAAACAGGGTATCAATTTTATCTATCAGACTGGTAAATATTTTTTAATGCATACTGCTGGTAAGAGTGAGATTAAACAACATACTTATGCTCTGCCTTAAAGGTTTTAAAATGTACCACCATTCAGAAAGGTCTTTTTCAATACGTCGAGGGGCTTAAAATATTCACACTTTGACACAAAATTTATCCTTAGGAATTTTTCCCAGAAGAACTAGAGAGAGGAAAAAATATCAACTCTAAAAATGTCCCACAAAAGATTATCTATAATAATAGAACAATGTAGGCTAAGTTAATATCCAATAAAAGATGAACAATTACATCAATTATGATACAACTATATCATGGGTTATGTTTTAAAATAAAATAAAAAACCATTAATGTTCACTGAAATGAAAAGAAACAACATATACACAGCATGATCAAAATTTGATTAAAGATGGAAGGAAGAAGGGAAGGAAGGAAGGAAGGAAGGAAGGAAGGAAGGAAGGAAGGAAGGAAGGAAGGAAGGAAGGAAGGAAAGAAAGGAAATAATGGAAGGAAGGAAGGGAGGGAGAAAGGAAGGAAGGAAGAGAAAAGGAGGGAAAGAATTAAGATTTGTATGCACACAGTAGCATACAAATCTTAATTTAAAAAATGTATTCATCCATTCATTCACTCATTTAATAAATGTAATATTTCCAATAACTGTTTCAAGCAAAGAGTAGACCATTTTGATTTCATAGTAGTATGTAATCATAATCTGTAAAACTGAGTAGATAGCAGAGAGCTAGCATTTGAAGTTTGCCCAGAATTTCTTCAATGCTCCATCAAGTATTTCTTTGTATAGAAAGTATATAAAAATTACTTTAAAATACACCTCCCAGACATTCTCCTTAACTGAAAAATTTTCCTTTTGATAATTTTTTATTTCTTCTCATGCCTCCTTAAGTTTGAAATTTTGGAACATGTTTTCAAACATATACTAGAAGTGATTTGCTGTGTTGAGTATCTCACTGCTTCAAGGTCTCAACCACTGAATTGCCACACCTTTTAGAACTGAGGTTAGGCCAGCACCCAGTTGATATTTCCAACGAGTCTATAAAAATTGGTTCAGTCTCAAATTTTCTTAGTGGCAAAACTTAGGTGATAAACTCAAGGCATTTGAGCAGGTTTATTCAAGAATACTTACCTGTCCTACATCAGGACTCTCCATAGTTTGGCATACCTAAATTTCATGTTCTAGAGTTTAGTCTTCTTTTTTCCCCCCTAACATCTTTAGATGCTAAATCAATACAGATGGATGCGTCCCCTCAAAGCCCATTAGTCCCTTTATAGATTAAGTTCTAGTTATTATGAGTTCTAGGATCTCAGAATTCCCTGCTCAGATGGCCCCATAACTGCTTCCAATGAATGGGCAGCCCTCTTCTCCAGGCCCATCACCTCCAGCAATTATTATGCCTCCAGTGTGCAACCCTAGGTCCAGAGAGTAGGCTAGGAAAAGCTGTCTATAGGTGCTATAGACCTTGCCCAAAAGCACAGACCACATATCCACATACATGTATACAAGGCACCTCACAGTGTGGGACAGAGTCAAGAGTGAGCAGAAAAAGAAGAGCAGGTCAAGAAGCAAGAGTCAGGGACAGGGATCAGTTCTTCCCTTGGCACCGCATTTTGATATAGGAGGCTCAGGCATCTGAGAATATTAAATTAAAACCTTCCTTCTCAATGATTTTAAACATGTATTTGTCAAATCAGGAGGTAAGAACATTTTTTATTCAATATTTGTTTAATTTACAACATTCAAATAGTTAGTATTTAGCCATGTGGTATAATGGCCTCCATTTGCACTATTGCTTGGACCCTGAAATGTTAGGGGGAAGCCAGGCTACAGCTTCACCTGTGAGCAAATTAAAGGCACAAAGTCTGTTGAAAGAGACTAAATTCCTGAGTCAACTAAAATATTAAAATTAGAATAGAAGGGAAACAGAAAGGGAGTAGAAAATTATATAGAAAAAGCAGAGGATGAAAAGGAAAGAAAAGATATGAATAGTATGGCCATATGTGCAGGAAAGGGTAAAATAAGCCAGACAAAGCAGGACAGAGAGAAGAAAGCTGAGAAAGAAGCAAGAGAAAGAGTAGAACATACAGAATAGGAGTTTAGGAGAGAGCAGCTATAGATAGAAGCATTGAACTGGGAGTAGGAATAATTAAGTCTGTACTTCATGTTAACTTCTTCACTCAATTTTATGAATCTCTTAAGCTTCTATTTCCTTTTACTACAGAGGAATGGATTAAGCTACCTGGATTCAATGATCAATGTTGTTCTAAAGGTCAATGAATCTATGAGTCCATGAGAGAATATCTGGGCCACACACATCTGTGGACCAACCATTCTTAGACCAATCCTTTAACCAAAGAAGACTATAGTCTTATTTTGACCACTAGGGTTGCCCAAAATCACCCCTGAATTGTTGAGAGTTTGCAAACTAATGATAGCCAATGGGCTACCATTCTTAACCCTGGACCATGTGACCAATACAAACAGAAAAATTGCCCTAAATTTAACTTCAATATTTTGCCATGTGCAATGTCTTACTCTGATTGTATTATGTCTAAGAATAGTTCCCCGAGTTATTCATACAAAAGTTTTAAATTAAAATTCCATGTATATATTCCTGAGTCATAAGGTAGAAATGATCTCTAAACATGGAATACATGTAAAATTCCTAATGCTCTGATAAGAGTTACAAATGAACAAAAATAAAGTGACAAGATGTTAATTTAAAGAAGAATGGAACATGACCTTGTACATAAAGCTATTCTTTATTTTTTCCTACTTTTACAAACTTATCAGTACTACATAAACAATACACTATTTAGACTTAAAACATTCTCTACTGATAAGAGAGAGTTGGGTCAGAATAATTTCAAGGCTAAAGCTATTGACAATAAACTATAGAAATCAAAATACTGATACATTGTTCTCCTTCAGAATTCTCTCCATTAATTTAAAATCACAGGAACAGAACATCATGAAAGGAGACTGAAGACAACTGCAGCTCTCTTGAGACTAATGAAAAAAGCCAGAACTTACGAGAGGAAGCAATAGTGATCTTTATAAGCCAAGTGGCCTTGGCTTCAATCCATTGCTATTTATTTATTTATTTATTTATTTATTTATTTATTTATTTATTTGTATTTATGAGACGTGAAGGCCACTGTTGTGTCTCTCACTGTAGTTTCTATAGAAACCTTTGCTTATTAAAAAAAACAAACAAGCAAAACTATAAGTTCTGTGTGAAACACTATAAGCTGTGAAACAGATGTTGAAGAACTGCAATTCCAGATGCAAACAAAATAGTATAAAGAAGTTGTGGAGATTAGGGAATGGACAAGAAAGTTTACTCAAGTCCTTTGTCGTCATCCACAACTGCATGAACTCCAGATATGTCATTTCCTTCTGGAGTTTATAGTTACAGCATAGGGTTACCAAAACGGCTCTTAACATTTTAATTAATCATTTAAAAATGTCATATAAACTAGTACCCAAAATGGTTTTAGATGTCAAAATATTCTACTTAAAGAAACGTGTCATTGAAATTAGAAGAGACCAACTTGTCCATCTCCTCATTTTATAAAAATTAACTTGGAAATAAAATTATAGATTCTATTTTTTTTTTGTAAAAGAATATACAAATTACTGTAAGAAAACATTAATATCAGTTTTGTCATATATAAATCATGGGCTCATTTTAAATTTAGTTAAGTAATTGTATCCACTCCCAGCTATTGCTTAACATTGAGAATTTTCAAAGTTGAAATATTTAGAACATTTGTATAGGAAACTAGGAAAAAAAAGAATTCAGCACCATAGCATTACACCGCACTATAGTTGTAGTGGGAGATGGAAAGCATTTTAGAACCACTTTAGAACCACACATCCGGTGCTAGTGTGCTATGTCTGAAACCAGATTCTGTAATACCACTTACGAGATGTATAATGTTGGCCATATTGCTTGACCAATTTGTGTCTCAGTTTTACCTTTAATGGAAGTATACTAGTACCTTCCTAGTAAGTACTAGTTACAAATACAAAAATTAAATGACATTGATTGACACGTTTAAAGGACATAGAATCACAACCAAAAAAATGCCTCCCAGAAATATATATGAGTGTTTGTTAAATAGAACTTTCCTTTATACTACCCTGCCTCTATTACTTTACATTTGAAGCTCTTTTAGCCAATATAATTTGTCCCACTAGTTGGCATGCTAATAATTTAGAAGCTGGTTCAATTAAATAATCAGTAAAAAAAAGAAAACAAAACAACAACCAAGAAACACAGAAATACATATGTAAAATATTTATATGTTAATTTAAAACCTGTGAGTGCATGGGTATTGGCCAAAATTTTGATGTAAAACCTTTTGATGTAAAGTCTTTTAATCTGAGCATTAGCCTCTGAATAAAGGTTTATTATTTCTTTCTTGTCCTAGTTATCATCTACATTTCAAGATGCCTTTTATTTAAAGTGGACTTATTATAGATATTTGTGAAGTTTACTGAGTGCATAATGTATCTAGAGTCCTACAATTTTCACCAGTCTTTACGAGTTGCCTGGTCCATTATGCATCGATTCTTTATTAGAAACTCGCCTTTTAGAGTGTTATCACTATAGGTTTCTTAGAAGTAAATTTGTTTTTCATTCTTATTATTCACATTTATGTAGCAGTTAAAATTACCTAGTTATTCATCACAAATAAAATGGGCATATATAGACCTGAGAATATAGCTGACTATGGAAAAACTTACCACTGATTCTGAGAGAATACAAGTATGCAAGATTTCAGAAAAAGGCTTTCTGTGATGAGCTTCAAAGGGCCTTGGTCACTGATCATTGTGTTTTAAAGGAAGGTAAGTTGCCAAGGAATCCCACAAGTTGGTTAAGTGGATGTCAGTTAAAAGAACTTTAATTGTACTTTATTTGATTGTGTATATGTCTGAGTCCCAATCTAGACTGTAAACACTTGAGAGAAGGAGGGAGTGTTTTATCCATCTTTATATTTCACCTGTAGTGTTGGATTACATCATATGCTTAATAATTGCTGGCTAAGTAAATTTGAATTGAATATCTGAATAAATCACATCGAACAGGGTATCTTAAACCTATGATCTTAACCTAAATGTAGCCAAATTTACAACATGGTTGATCACTAAACCCATCTGTAACTATTACTATTGAAATTATCAAAAACTTCATTACAAAACAAGTTGCCTCATAACAGGGATGATCACAAGATAATCCCTGAAAATAGTACTAGAGTTAAAATATAGTGCATATGCCATATATTTTCATCCAATGATGATAGGCATTTGGAATAAATGTTCTTATTTAGAATTCCAAGAAAGGACAAGAGTTAGGGGAAATCTGTCCTCCTTGCAGCCATTTCAAAATATTAGGCAATTTGAAGTATGATCTTTTGAATTATCCATTTGAGTCTTAAGAGTTTCTCCATTCTTTGTTTTTTCAGTATCTGTCTCATATTTCAATTTCTTGTGTTTACTCCTCAGGCTCTTGCAAGCATACAGCAACTTTAATAGCACTCCCTCTGTGACAGGCATTTCATATACTGTACAATCAAAGCTTTTCAAGTCTGCTCTATAACTGTTGATTTGTTGATTGGGGTTTAACCTTCTCCTCTAAAGAAAAGCTTCTAAGAAGTGGAATTCTTTGTAGAGTCACAGTTTATGAGAGTGTTATATTTCCTACTTCATGTTGTTTGTCAGGTGAATGGGATGGTGATACCCAAAGATGACTGAAAAAGACACACACAGGTTTATGTAGCATCACAGTTCAAATCTTTGAAAAAGAGCGATGTTGAATATTTTGTCAGATATTATAAAGAATGAAGTAAACTAGTTTAACCAAAAATTTTTCTCCAAGTCAGCATTTCTCAAAGTGTTGTCCAGAGAACTTCAAAGGTCCCTGAGATCAACACTATTTTCATAATAATAGTGACATGTCATGCCTTCACACTCTCATTTTCAGTCTGCATTCACAATGTGCAAGGTAAAAAAGTTCATTCATGTGGTTTTACTTTCACAGTGAAACTAACCTTTAGGAAAATAATACTTATCAAGTTTCAGGGCAGTAACAAAGAAAAACATCTGTAATTATATGAAAAGACTATTAGACCAGATTTTCTTTATACATTTCAACCAAAACAACATACAACAGACTAAATGAAGAAATAGATATGAGACTCCAACTATCCTACATTGTCTCATTAAAGAGATTTGCAAAAAAGTATAATGCTATTCCTCTAATTTATGTTTTGTAGTCTTGGAAAATACAATTTGCTTTCATAAAAAATAAGTTATTTATATTAATTTGTAACAAGTTTATTATTGGTATTTTATATGGATTAATAAATAAGCATACTTTTTCTTAGTTTCAAATCCTAATATGGTAAATATTTGCTTATAATAGCCACATAAATAAAAACCCTTTTGTTTGGAGTCTCTGATACTTTTAGAGGATAAATGGGTTTTTAGAACAAAATGTTTGAGAATCTCAGCCCTTAATGAAGCAAGCCTGATCTGAAAATAATAGTACCATAAAGTTTGATTGACATTGAAAGTACTTTTTCTAAAATAAGTTACAAAGATCAGTAACGAACTAGAGAAAACACTATGAATCCCTTTCTGTCCCGTTGCCAACTGGAACATTTTTCTTATTTCTAAGTGACATTTTGTAAGTTTCATAGCTATCAGCATGAAACAGATTCTATCAGATACTGCAAAACATCAGTACAATTATGCATAGTTACAAATACTATCAGGTTACTTAAGCCAAGAGCTTTCAATCGATGTTTGAACTGTTATTACCTGTTAAAATAACAATAATACTGACTAAATTCCAAACTGAAAATATAACGAAAAAATGATGTCTGATACAAGTTTGATAAGTTCTTCTTCTACTTAGTAGAACAAAATATGAAGAATCAATATGTAAACTATGAGTTACTTTGCTCCAAAATGTATATGTGTGTATTGTAGTACTGTATCTGCATTGTATCTGCATAAATTATTTTTAAAGTACACAAACACACACTCATGCTGCTGTACATCAGTTTAAGAATCAGAATGGATATCAAAGTCCTCTAACTTAAAAATAATAAGAGTTTCAAAACAACCATGCTATTTATTTTTCAGTCTCCAGTTTACTCAATGATATGGAAACAATTATGCATAAAAACCCTGTTATACAAAAGTTATAATACCCCTGTATCTCATTATCATTTAAATGTTAAATCCTTCATTATAGAGGTAAATTGGGTTTAAAATAGAATGTTTTGAGCAGAAGGGCAAAAAATAAAAGGTTAAACAGAGTGAGGAACCAGAGCTTCAATTCGTGGTATAAAGCTTGCTAGGGCATGGGCTAATGTTTTGCTATACTGAGAAAGCCAGACCCTCTGACATGCCCTATAGAGAGTAAATATACTGAGCTGGAACGAAAATTATGTGAAACAGATGTGAAGTGACAGAAGAAATGTGCATTGGACCACCAGCCTGTCATAAATATCGCACTCTTAATCAGAAGGCATCTGTCTTTCATTTCCTTTTCAGCAATCTCTGCATTACATTTAATCTGCACAGAATGCTTCTCCTAACAGGTGCAACAATGTTTACAAATTAGAAACCTTATTTAAATGAAGCTTACAACTAGAGACCTTTCAATTAACAGGACAATATTTTATGACAAGGGATTTTTCTAACATATGGCAAATCCATAGATTGCTTTGCATTTGTGAAATTTAATTATTGGAAATATCATAGTATAGACCCCAGGAAAAGCTAAAGTAAAAGGTGCTTCAAGCAATCTTCCACAATACATTAGCATCCAGAGAAGCCAGAGGGAAAAGGTATTGATGGGGATTTGGAGAGTACAAAATATTTGGGATAGAAATTATAAAATGTCACATTTAATCAAAAATTAATTTTAGAACTAATAATGTCCAGTATGTCCATAAAAAGTGGTGTCTATGGCACTAGTTTATTTTCCTACCAGTTAAATTTTCCTAATATTATTATTCATTGTTGAATTGAATATAACAGCTTCATAATCAATCTTTCTGGATTAAACAATGGCAGAAATACTAAGATTTGCTTTGTAATCACCTAAATAAATTTTAACTACGTAATTGCTCAAAAAATACCATAAAAATAGCTCACTTAGAACACATACATAATTTTTAAAGTAAAAGGGACTGTAGAATTATCCACTTTAACTATTTTACTCAAAATGAGTACAGACATAATGAACTGGGTCAGTAGGGGCAAAGCGCATAATATTTTTAACACAAGTTTAGTGAAACATGTGATGCTTTCAGTTGATCATTCATTTACCAATATTTGATAGAAACAGGTTTTGAAGAAATATTATTCTTAACTGCACTATAGGAAAAACAGCATGGCAGATTCTTTAATAAAGAACATGGCAAGCTAGTGAGTAATGCACAATTTAGCTGATCATGTCCATGGAGAAAAAGAACCCAATGTTTCTAGAAGTCCAATTTTTCAATAAAGCACAGGTAAATAAAATGTATTTGTGGACTGGATCTTGCCCTTCAGCTTCCAATTTGCAACCTTTAGTGTAATAGTTTGAAAATACGAGCTTACTGTTCAAAACTGTCTTGGCAATTTTTTATTTTTATGACCTTGGATAAGCTACTAGATTTTATGTTTCATTTCATTCACAGCAAAAAAAAAAAAAAAAAAAAAAGGAAAAAAAAATGTGTTAATAATAGCTGACTCATAGGGAGGGATATTGGAAGTATTAAATGAGATGAAGTAAAAACACATAATGTAGTAAGTACTCAATAGGTGGCACATATAATGTTATACATTATATGTATAATATATATAATATAATACATAAATATATGTGTTATATTTTAAATCTAATTTCAAATTCATGAAAAAGCTCTAATTTCTTTATCTACTTTACTAATTGATATAAGATTGATCTTTACACATCATGGATAAAACTGTTCAATGTTTATAATTCCTATTAATATATACACACATTTATTATAGATTAACACAGAAAACAAAGATGTTACCTGTTCTTTGAAGAGTTCAGCACACAAAACTATCTCACATCAACCTTTCATATTTTGTAAGGGACAAGTTTATTTTAAAAAATATTCTGTACTATAGGTATATAAACAAAGTTGTTTCTTAGAAAAACATAGGGGATTGTCTTTTAATTACTCTTCTGGAGATACATATAGTAGAAAATGATTTTGATGGTGGAAGTTAGATAGTCTGGGTATAATTTGGGGGAAAAAATGACCAGCTTCTTTAGAGTAAGCTGGTTCTAGCAGATGGACTAGCCTCCGGAGTTTCACAGTGATGAGAGTACCTTCTTAGAACTTCACTGGTACTGGTTTCCAGCCCTTCTTCCTATTGACACCTCATATCCTTCAACTGATCCTAATCAAATGCCGCCTCATATGCCTTAAAGGTTATTGTCCTTAACAATCAATAAGCTCCTCCCTTCCACTAATGTGTTCCTGTCTAAAATATTTAGAAATTCTCCCACTAATACGTTGGACCTACTAAGCAGACAATAATTGTGATGATAGCTATAGTTGACAAAGTCCTTGTTATATGCTCAATGTTAGCTAATCCCTTTACATGCACAGTCTCATGCGCTCTATGAAGTAGATTTCATAAGTACACCAAGTTTCCTCCTCTCTAAAATAATTCTGAAAGAGGTTAAAGAATTTCTCTAGTAAGTATCAGAGTCAGGAGTCAACTATTAGCTCCATTCTTAAGGCTATACTATACTTCCTCTTTAAAGTCTTGGCTTAAAACTCAACCAAGATGAACAGACATGTATTGAATAAAAGCTATCATTCAATGAGTTAACATGACAGGAGCTGGATGGGCTGAGATGGGGGAATGATGAAGAGATATTAAGAAAGATCAAGCTGAAAATTAAAAATGAGTTAATTTCTTAATACATGGATTTCATTCTGGTGCATATATAGTGGACTTGTGTAAAGGGAAAGATACCTCTACACATGTACCTCATTTTCAAACAATAGCACATGAAAATCCAAATGTAAAAAACAGATAAATCATAATGATTACCTTCATATTATCCAAGAATTTATCTCATCACAGTAAGATTCACCCAGAATTTCTCCCTCTATGAATTTAAGTCCTTAGTGATTATTAGTTATTTACAGAAGAAATGAGGGGTGCGGGGGTGGGGAAGGGGGCAGAAGGGAAAGAGGGGGAAGCTGCAGAGAAACATCAAACTAAATATTGCTAAAACCTATCAGAAATTAAGATTTGCATATCAGAAGCTCAGCTTATAAACATAAAATTTAAACACAGCATTTCAGGAATATCTATGATTAAGAACAAAGCAGTCTTTATGTTCCAGCCACTATTTTGTTAATGTAATAATTATCAAGCAGGCCACCCTAAAGGCTTTTAAGGAGCTCCCCGAAAGGCATGCACAATTTGTAAAAGAACATAAAATATTTATCTACAGAGAAAGTTTCCTGTGACACAATATGAGAAAGATTAAAATGCTTGAAGTCCAATAGATGGATGAACATAGACTTAATTAAGGTGAATCATGCCTCCGTGATAATGCTTTGGAAAAAGCCTCTTATCTTCACACAAATAAAGTATCTTTTTAGGAAGAAAAACTATTGACAAACTTTGGGTAGCTAATCCACAAGACAAACATTAATAGACAGCACACGAAATGCATTTTTCCTTGGGCAAGGAGAGGAGAAGCTGTTGCACATGTCATCTGTTTCTGTGAATACTGAAGATTGCAATTACGTTTTGATGTCAATCCAACTACTGCAAATTTCTTGTTGCAAAGCACACTGTGAAAATGTGAGTGACAGTATAAATCTTTTTTAATTGAATTCAACAGTATTGAAAAGAGCTGATGTTTTCAAAGCCTCTGAACAACAAGAATAACTCTAAATAAAGCAGCTTCCAGTGACCTGTTTGGTAAGAAAGACAAATAGCCTAGATAAAATCAAATTCTGCATGTCTGCTATATTGTGTGCCGATGTGAAGGTTTTGCATTTTTAGAAACAATCACCTGTAATGCCTTGATGTCTTCATAAGCAAACTGCAAAGCAGGAACTCCAAGATGGTTGATGAAATAATTGGCATCACCTTGTATCTGCACAGAACTGACATTTGTGTCTGGGCACTGAGCTCTTCTGGAACAGTTGAAATTATTTTTCTGAAAAACATGATTTAAATTGTTAGCACTGTATGAAGGATGTAGACGTCTAACTGTTATGTTGCTTTGTACACCTGAAACTAATAAAATTAAACAAACAAATAAATAAATAATTGTTAGCACAAACTATGCTCCACGGCTCATCCCTAAAGCAAGGCTATTCAAAATGTGGTCCATAGATCGGCAGGATCATTGTTACCTAGGAACTTATTCAAAATACAAATGCTCAGGATCCACCCATGTCTTCCAGAATGGAAACCTTCAGGAATGGAGCCCAGGAATCTGTGTTGTAACCCACCTTTATGATTCTGGATTCTGATGCTAACTGAAGTGTGACAAGCACTGACCTAAATCAAGCTTTGCTTGTTGTTGTCGTTTCAAAAGCATTTTTATCACAGAATTATTATAAACTGTTTAATTTGAACTATTGTTAAAGAATGTGAGTCCCTAAAGATGTTTAGTTTTTTCGTTTTTGTTTTTTCCCCCCATAAATTTAAAGGATGTCTTGGGAGGACATAATTCCATTGTTCTAAAATGTTTTACGAAAAGCACAGAAAGAATTTTCTTCATTTCTTCTTAAAAGCATATTCCCACCTGTTAAGAACATATGTCAACATCTACTGTGGGCCATTTAAGAACCACAGACCAAAGTCCAACCTCTGGGAAATATAAGGAGATAGACTATTATTTCTTAAACTAAGAGCTGTCTAGCACATGGAACAAACAACAGTAGATTTACAAAAATAAAAACATACTCAAAAAGCAAGTAAATTAAGAATTTCTAAAATTAACATTGATTCAAAATGTCTTCTCTACTAAAATTTCCCCAAACCTAGAATCTTTCTGAGATGCTATTGCCTCGAGTATGAAACATGGAAGATTATAAATCCCCTCAGCAGCAATCGTGAGGGAAATAAGACGATAGCATGAGAATCTCACACCTAACAGCAGAATGTATGTACTCAATACACATTTGCCACTGAATCAAAAATCAATAAATTCTTCCACCCCCTCAGCTCACCCCATGCTTCTTTAGCATGACACAACTTCAAAAATACTTTTTAAAAAAATCTATTAAGGATTTGGAAATAAGCCGTTTAATATTCAGAAAGCAAAGTATTCTGACTTTTTTTCTGACTACAGTGTTAGAGTTTTTAAACAGATAATGTTGTTTTGATACCTATCCAATTTTCTTTGAGGACCTAATACAAAGATCTTTGCAACAACGTTAAAATCAATTAAATTGGAGAGTCTTGTGAGTGTATATAAACAAGGCCAGGTTTCAGCCTAATTTTATTTACAAATATCTTGGGTAATTAAGCTCTTTGGACACAGAAAGTAAAAAGAGTACTCCACCACACAGTCTAATCAGCAGCAACCTGATGCTACCTATGGTGACTCCTACCACTCTGCTTCTTTTGAAAGGCCAATTTTCTGAAAAGAGAATTAATCCTCTTTCACTTCTTACATCCTCCTGGGGTGAAGATTCCGGAAGGTTTTATACATGGGACAGTTTAGGGAAGGTACTGAATATTCCCAAAGAAGATCTATCTTAAAGTTCTAGATCATGAATAGCATAGAAACTACTTTATATCATATAAAAATTCCCAGTGTTTTTGAGAGACTCAGGTGTTAAAAACTGGAAATTGTGAAGCTATTTGTTTAGCCAGAATATACACACACATATGTGTGTGTGTGTGTATACACACACACATATATATGTATATGTATGTATATATGTATATGTATATGTATGTATATGTATATACATATATACATATATACATGTATATATATATATATTTTTTTTCTTTTTTAACTGAAAATGTATGTCTTGAGCAGGCACGACATTGACCAATGTCCCATCACTGGTTTCTCACACTCAGCTGCTTTACTCATTCAAATTGATAGAAGGGTTTCACATTTGAATTTGTGAAACCTAAACTGTTGCACTCTTTTATGCTAATAATGATTTCACAAAATCTAGTCTTTTCTTTCCCCAGATGCCTAGCCAATGACATTAAAAATCATTTAAGTGATTTACTTTTCCTTTACTGCAGCAACATCTATAAGTTGTTGAGACATCATATGTATCCTGATCCATCTCAGAAAAAAATACAGTTTTAACTTTAATTTCATTTTGCATACATAATTCTAAATATCCACTTCAAATATCACCCACACTCCTTAGATTGATATTTTTTTCCCCTCAATAGAACAATGGCATGGATCAAAAATTGACCATTCTAAAATTCACAATATGTTTCTCTGCAAGAACTACATTTTTAAAAATAACACATAAATGCAATATATATAAATAAATACATTTGATATTATTTTCATTCATCCATTACTGTTAAATAATAGCATCCCCCTGACAAAGTGTTAGCTTCCCACATATGCAAGCTCCTAAGAAGGCACACATGACCCCACTACAACCAATCCTTGCATTCTTCCTTTGCTTTCATAGTTAAAGCCCAGTTCTTGTTTAGCCTCAGATGTTTATTGTCCAGGGCATTCTTTTTGAAGCCAGTACAAATTTGCTTCTAGTTTCTCTGTTCTTTCCATGGCTAGATATTTGATTGTATTCCATCCCCACGATTTCTTACACATTAAGTAATGATTCCTACATCATTACTTCCATGTTTTGTATTTTTCAAGCAAAGCAAAAGGACAATATCCAACCTTCAGGATTACATTCCCTGAAATACTTCTGCATTCCCTACTCTGGCTCACTTTACTTTTTGAAAACTTTTTCCTAAAAAGGTTTTTTCCTAAAGGTTTTTCCTAAAGGTTTGTATTGCCACCTTGTTTATATTTAAACTGCTTTTCTAAACCAACTAATATAGCAACAGAGCGAGCATAATCTAGATATGTTTTCAAATTATATTTTGAAGGTTAAATGCTATTCAATCACATCTGTGGTGCTACATATGGACTACTATTAATGGAGAGAGGATAGAGTACAGAACGATAGGGTTTGTGGCCCAAGGGATAGCTGGACCTATACTTGGGAGCACTTGGCCATCGACCCTGTGTCAGAGTTAAGCCCAGAGGAAGGCTAAAGGCTTCAAGAAAATCAATCCAAGATTGGAGGTTTCTGGGACAACCCAGGGTTCCCTAAGGAGCTTTCCTGAGGCCTGTTCCTTACCCACTGAGCCCAGAGTTTCCCTGTAAAGTCCTGCAGAGCACAGAGCACTTATCTCACCAGCCCACTTTTCTCTCTCTCTCTCTCTCTCTCTCTCTCTCTCTCTCTCTCTCTCTCTCTCATCCTCTTGCCACCTCAGTCTCTACTGCCTATTCTCTTGCTTTAACCAGTCATGATAGGAGGAAACATGTGACACTCAAGCCTATGTTATTTTGTTCTTTTGTGTTTTTGTTTTTAACTAGTTTCAGAATAAAACAGTCAGGATAAAAAGAACCCAGTTTGAAGACTGGATTTTTTCCCCCCAATTCATTTTATCTAGGGATTTCTCTTAAGAGGAGAACATTCTTGGCACAGAAACCCTATCCACTAAATCTTTTTTTATTATTCATTACTTTAAAATCTAGGATAAATTCACAGACTTTAAGTGATCCTAAATCTATATTCTATCCTAATGTGAATTGTTTTCCCACACGGCACTTCAGTGCAGTATAATGGATACATATCAGGTAATAGATACTGATCTACTCAACCCCTGTAAGCATTAGTATTTAAAAGGGAAGGAGAAAGAAATTTCAATTCCCTTCCTTTTACTAGAAGTTAGACACCACGGGAGAGGGAAGGTTGGTAACAAATTTGTACAGGTCAATTAATTTTTAAAATCTATTTACAAGGCTGAGTACATTCAAAGTAAGTATTCCATCCAATGAATTCAAAATATTTCATACTTAATGTCTGATAACAAGCATTTTTATTTCGGTTCACAAAGTAAGCAAATTCAGGCAAAGATTGTAGTTATGTCACTTGTTTAATTTCCTATGACAGTCTGTTGAAGATATGAAATGAAATCATCTCAGTCCTAAAGCTGTATGCTCTTTGTAATTATACTTTTAAGCTAAAAGGCAACACCTTATAAGAATTTATCATGTAAGTGAAATATAAAACTCAATAAATAAATAAATAAATAAATAAGTCAAATTGGCATTAGTTGAGTAGAGATACCAAGACACATTGACAAGTTTCTAAGGTATTTAAAAATCTATTTAACATTTCAAACATTTTATTTCTCCCATACTCTGCTTTTTCCTGTACACGTAAGTATTCACATAATATACATAAGAAATGTAGATTGAGTACCTATTCAAACAGTAGAAAAAGTATAACATTCAAAAATAGAAGTACCACATTCTACACATTAAAGTAAATTAAATGTTTTTTTTTTTTTCTTTTCACTTCAGAAGTATTCTTGTAACTTCAGTTGTTTAGAAACAATTTATCTCCCCCATTTTCCTGGTTTCCACAGTACAGTAATGTTCCAATTGTGATAATGATACCTATGTTATTTGAAAAATTATTTCTCATTATAGGCATCCAGATCGTTAATTTTATGCGTTGACTGAGCCAGCATAAGTACCCAGATATTTGGTCAAACTTTTTTTTGGGTGTCTCAGTGAGGGAGTTTTTTGGGTAAGATTAACATTTGATTTGGCAGACTAACTAAATTAATGTGGGTGAGCTTTGATTCAATCAGTTTAGGGCCTGAACAGAACAAAATGGCAGACCAAAGAGTAAGGGGAAACTCCTCCTGCCTGATGGCCTTCAGCTGGGATACAGGTCTTTCCTTTGCTTTGGACTCAACTGAAACATCAGTTCTTGGGTCGCAAGTCAGCCAGTTTTTAGAGTGAACTTACACCATCAACTCTCCTGGGTCTCCAGCTTGCTGGCTGCACATCTTGGGACTTCTCAGCCTCCTTAACTGCCTAAGCCAATTCCTCATAATAAATCTCTTTTATGTACTTTATTGGTTCTGTTTCCCTGAAGAACTGTGACTAATACAGACACTCATTGATGGTAGACCACTTTGTTGTTTAAGAAATTTTCCTCAGAACTGGTGAAAAATTAAACTTTAATTTTTAAGTAATGGTAAAGAGGAGCTGTTTTTTGTTTGTTTATTTAATAGGAGGTAATTTGAGATAATTTTGTAACAACATTTTTCCTTTAGAACTTATAAACATGATCTCAGGCAATGTGAACAGTTGAGGAATCATGGAGAAATTTAATTACATGTTGAAACTGTACAGAACCTAAAAATCCTAATACCCAAGGTTTCTTTTTCTGAGGCCCACAGGGAACAACAACAACAACAACAAAAGAAGGAAGGAAGAAAGGAAGGAAGGAAGGAAGGAAGGAAGGAAGGAAGGAAGGAAGGAAGGAAGGAAGGAAAGAAAGAAGGAAAGAAAGAAAGAAAGAAAGAAAGAAAGAAAGAAAGGAAGGAAGGAAGGAAGGAAGGAAGGAAGGAAGGAAGGAAGGAAGGAAGGAAGGAAGGAAGGAAGGAAGGAAGGAAGGAAGGAAGGAAGGAAGGAAGGAAGGAAGGAAGGAAGAAGAAAGAAAGAAAGAAAGAAAGAAAGAAAGAAAGAAAGAAAGAAAGAAAGAAAGAAAGAAAGAAAGAAAGAAAGAAAGAAAGAAAAAGAAAGATCTATGAACATGGTGGGGGAAAAAAACCTTCATTTTTACTTGCTTCTAATCAGAAGTTAATATTTTATTCAAATATGAAGTAGGCCACAAATCCAGTAATATTAGCTGTGCCTGTGACTTTGTAACCAAATAAAATCAGGCATTTTCATGTCATATTTCAGTTGCAGTGAATAAACTTGTCACTAATTTGAAAACGTGGCAGTTTTGAAACACTGCTGAATTTTCTTGCTTAATGTGTTAATTTTAAAAAGCTTACTTATTACTAAAATAAAAAGGTGTGTGTTTTAATACTTAGATAATCTCAAACTGTTATCATTGGTTTCCTTTTTAACCCTGTGTATTTTAATTAAGCATTTTAAAACATTATAAATGTTTTAAATTAATAAAATTGATAAAATTAATTAATAAAATTGATAAATTAAGGATTTATCAACAGCCAAAGTGGTCCAGAGGGGGGAATCTCTCCCATCAAAACAGCTACATTTTACAAATCAGGAAACTGAGGCCCGAATCAACAGGATTAGCATTTTATTCCAGATATTTTCACTCTAACTGCAATGCTCTTTTCTTTCTGCCATGCTGATATATCCAGCACACAGAGCACATTAGTGCAATTGAACAACTTAACCTTAAATTTGTTCTTTCTAGGATTCTATTTTTTTTTTAATTTAATCATGTTAGATCACTGGATATGGTTGTAACAAACTGCATGTCTGTGGCAGTTCAAAGTTTATTTAGTCTCTGTGTCTGTTATGTGTTCTTCATTTATTTAGCTATGTTTTTATGCCAGTATGCCAAGTCGTTGTCCAATTCCCAATAGGTAATAATACATTGCAGACCTCCTCTAATAACATTTGAGAAGAAATAAGTTTTTTACTGTAGTCCCCCTTATCAGTGGTTCTGCTTTCTTCTGTTTAATTTACCAGTGGTAAACTGTGGTCTGAAAATATGAAATGGAAAATTCCAGAAATAAACAATTCATAAGTTTTAAATTGCATGCCATTCTGAGTAGCATGATGACATCTCATGCCGCTCCAGCCCATCCTGCCAGGACGTGAATCATCCCTTTGCAGAGCATATATACCAAGTGTATATCGGCAACCAGTCATTATTAGTCAGTCACTCAGTAGCTGGCCTGGTTACTAGATCGAGTGTTGCCATATCACAGTGCTTATGTTCAAGTAACCCTTATTTTACTTAAGAATGGCCCCAAAGAATAAGGATAGCGATTGTGGAAATTCATATATGCCAAAGAGAAGCCATAAAGTGCTTCCTTTCAGTGAAAAGTTATGTACGAGGTCAGAAAATTAAGTTTGCGAACTTCCCATCGTGTAAATACATGGTGGGAAGTTTGCAAAAGTAATTGTTCGACCTCGTTTGTATAGGAAACTACATAGTATATATAGGGTTCGGTACTTATCCGTGGTACCAGGCATCCACTAGGGCCCTGTCTTGGAATGTATCCTCCGCAGATAAGGGGAGACTACTATAGTTTCTTTAATATTTAATCTAGAATATTTTTAACTTATCCTTAACACTAGCATCTGATAATGAATTTCTTATACATAAAATATACTTTCAAAATAGTAAAAATTTAAAGAAAAATCACTGTATATCTTGGAATGTCTTTATGAAAGATTAACTTGAGTAGGGGAGAAAGCCAGCTTTTATCTTATTTTAAAATGAGATTTTTAAAATCTGAAATATCTCAAAGTTTCTGCAAAGGTTTAGTAACGTACTTACAAAGTGTTTACCAAGTGTGGGGACAGAGCCCCAAAAAGCAGTTTCCAGGCTCTCGGCCTCACATAGAAAGGTGCTGGCTCAGGTAGTAAATGGCCATCGACTGTGATCAAATGGCCAGCAGCTGTGGCTAGTTGGCCGTCAGCTGTAACCAGTGAGCCATTAGCCATAAATATAACTGCCGTGGCTAGGCTAGTAGCAAAAAGAAAAAAGGGGGAGCTAGCAAGAAGATGGTGGCTGAGCCTGCAAGCGGCACAGTGAGGGTTGAGAATTGTGTTGCTCCTGGTTCCTGTGTCTCCAACCCAGCTGCCAGTGAGAGTATAGTGGTGTGACTCCCCTACCTATGGCTCCGTGGGTGTTCCTTTTTGGCCTCACCATGTCCTGCGTTCTTATGTGGGGAGTGGGACCAGAGACCCTGCCGGGCGCCCCGCACGACACTTGGTGAAGTCGGCAGGATCCCCTGCACGACACATGGCACAGCGAGCAGGGTACGGTGCCGGCCAAAGCTCTCCGAAGGGCGGTGGAGCACTTTGTACGTATGAACACGCAGTTGCAGGAAGACCAGGAGGAGCAGCTGCCTGAGAGCCGGATCCCCGTGGAGGGGTGGGAAGAGGTGGACGGTTCCCCAACCAGCAGAGACCGAACAAAGCGAAGGTCCTTGCGGCCCTGTGAGCTGGAAAGTGCTTGCTGAGGCAGCCCGGATGCAGGACTTGTAGTCCCAGGAGGAAATGCTTGCTGAGTCCTCCGTGGAAGCTGAGGGTGAGGTCAAGGTCATCCCTCACCCCCAGGACAGCCCTGGAGAATGACTATGGACTATGGGGAATTGCCTTCCATCCCTAATTTAATGGGCCACTTGACTGTTTGGGAACATACCACCATGTAGAGGAACTGGTGGATGTTTGCTTTTGTGTCTTGACCGGCCGCCATTGAGAATATGTAAGCACCTTGACTGTGAGCCGCTGTTGTTCCAGCACGGTACCCTGAGAAGCCCAGAGAGAGTGGCAGTGCCCGGAGAGCCCTGGCTGAGTCCAGGAAGTCTGGCTGTGTCCAGAGAGAGTGGCAGTGCCCTGAGAGGCCCTCGTGTGCCCGGTAGACTAGTGGTACCCTAAGAAGTCCAGGAAGTCTGGCTGTGCCCAGAAGTACTGGTGGTGCCCTGAGAAACCCTGGCTGTGACCGGAGAGCTTGGCTGTGTCCAGGAAATAGCATTCACCTCCAGGCTCCTCGCACAGGGCCCCTCGCGGAAGAAGCTTGTTGAGTAGATTGTGAGGCGAGACCCTGTAGGGGTGGAGTGTGGGTTCAGAGCCCCAAAAAGCAGTTTCCAGGCTCTCGGCCTCACATAGAAAGGTGCTGGCTCAGGTAGTAAATGGCCATCGACTGTGATCAAATGGCCATCAGCTGTGGCTAGTTGGCCGTCAGCTGTAACCAGTGAGCCATTGGGCACTAATATAACTGCCGTGGCTAGGCTAGCAGAAAAAAAAGGGGGGAGCTAGCAAGAAGATGGTGGCTGAGCCTGCAAGCGGCACAGTGAGGGTTGAGAATTGTGTTGCTCCTGGTTCCTGTGTCTCCAACACAGCCGCCAGTGAGAGTATAGTGGTATGACTCCCCTACCTATGGCTCCGTGGGTGTTCCTTTTTGGCCTTACCATGTCCTGCGTTCTTATGTGGGGAGTGGGACCAGAGACCCTGCTGGGCGCCCCGCATGACACTTGGCGAAGTCGGCAGGATCCCCTGCACGACACCAAGTATGTTCAGCTTTAAATAGTATAGAATTGTTATTCCTCTAGTATATGCAAATAGAATTGCCAAATTGAAAAACATACCCTAATTCTGTTCTCATTCTTTAATTTTTAAAACTTCAGTCTTGTTCTAGAATGTAGAGATATATTACTTCATAATTGAAACACTTCAAGTTAAACTGTATTTATACACTAATGAATGCTTTAGAGATCACTCTCTGAGGGTAAACATGGAGAGGAATGAAGACATTTGCCCTTGTTTTTGTTCTAACTTCTGATATCACCCACGACCACCCTCATCACCACCACCACCAACAACAATAACAACTCTACTTCATTTATCCTTCCTCTTCCTGACCAATTTAAGGTTCTGAACAATAGGCACATGATGGCAGAGGACCTATTTCTTTTTAATTTCTCTTCATGTAAAACTTTGTGTAACAATAAAAATAGATGCCTTATTTTAAACCTTTAAAAATATTAACATTTCAACCAAACAATGGGGTTTAAATAAAAATCTCCACTAATATAATAAAATAGTATCCTCCTGATAGTATCCTATACCACAATAAATTCCAAAGAATCCATCTTTTAAAAGCAAAAATCTAAATCATAAAAATATAGAGGAAACAATGGAAGGTAATTTCAATAATCTTAAAATCGGAAAGACAGTTTTGAGTATGATAACAAATCCAAAAGACAAAAAAGATTAATTAGTCCAACTACATAATATTATAACTTTTCTGGATGACAAAAATTACAATTAACAAGGATAATTAAAAACCTGGGAAAATAGTTATAACTTATTTCACAGACAAATGGCTAGTTTCTCTAATATGTAAAAGACCAACAAGCCAGTAAAAAACAGTCAATGAATATGAACGGGCATTTCACAGAAAAAAAAAATTTTAAATCACTTGTATACATAAAATACATAGAAATGTCTTTTTGTATTTACAAAATCTTTGGCCAGTTTTATTATAGACCGCTTTGTGGATGGGGTAATTCTGGTGCCTCATATATAGCTGAGGGGAAAACAAACAAACAAACAAACAAACAAAACGCTACCCATTCTATGAAGGTTAAATAAATTATAGTATATCCATAAAATGGAACATTCAGTCTTTAAAAAGAATGATAATTTTTATGCACTGATAATAAACAATTTCTAAGATACATTTTACATGAAAAAAATAACGTGTAGAAAGATTGTATAAGGTGTTATTTGTGTTTAAAAAAAGATAAAAGGATATGGGCTATAATATATGCAAATGATATTTGCCTAGTGGGAAGAACAGGCTTAGAAGGAAGACATTTCATTGTCTACTTGTTCATTACTTTTGGAATTTAAATATGTGACTGAATCACTTGACAAAAATCAACATTACCTTTTTAAAATATCCTCTGAACTTTATGTTCTATGTTCCCAATTCCAAGACTCCCTTGATCATAGGTGTAGCATAAATTTAAAAGCAGCATTTGTTGGATGGTAGGAAAGAAACAAACCATATAACAGATACTTCTCAGTTTCAGAAATGTTAACATTTTACAAAATGCCCAAGAGTAGAGAAATAGGGTATTTAGAGTTGAATTAGCCACAGCCATTTAATCTAAGAAGGTCAATTTAGGACCATCAAAAATGTATACACCATTGAGTAGGGAACAGATGAAAGTAACCACCTCTTTAGTTTACGAGGGAAGAATAGATTCTCTTCTAGAAGATTTAGGAATGGATACAATAGCATGATGCCCTGCTGGGGTAAAGGTCACTGAAGTAGGCTCCCCAAGTAATGAAGAGGATACTGAAAGAGAACAGAGAGGCAAGAGGTGGTGGGTGTGGGGAAAGAGCCCCAAAAAGCAGTTTCCAGGCTCTCGGCCTCACATAGAAAGGTGCTGGCTCAGGTAGTAAATGGCCATCGACTGCGATCAAATGGCCATCAGCTGTGGCTAGTTGGCCGTCAGCTGTAACCAGTGAGCCATTAGCCATGAATATAACTGCCGTGGCTAGGCTAGCAGAGGAAAAAGGGGGGAGCTAGCAAGAAGATGGTGGCTGAGTCTGCAAGCGGCACAGTGAGGGTTGAGAATTGTGTTGCTCCTGGTTCCTGTGTCTCCAACCCAGCCGCCAGCGAGAGTATAGTGGTGTGACTCCCCTACCTATGGCTCCGTGGGTGTTCCTTTTTGGCCTCACCATGTCCTGCGTTCTTATGTGGGGAGTGGGACCAGAGACCCCGCCTGACACCCCGCATGACACATGGCGAAGTCGGCAGGATCCCCTGCACGACACATGGCACAGCGAGCAGGGTACGGTGTCAGGCCAAAGCTCTCCGAAGGGCGGTGGAGCACTTTGTACGTATGAACACTCAGTCTCAGGAAGACCAGAAGGAGCAGCTGCCTGAGAGCTGGAACCCCATGGAGGGGTGGGAAGACGTGGACGGTTCCCCAACCAGCAGAGGCCAGAGAAAGCGAAGGTCCTTGCGGCCCTGTGGGCTGGGAAGTGCTTGCTGAGGCAGCCCGGATGCAGGACTTGTAGTCCCAGGAGGAATGGCTTGCTGAGTCCTCCGTGGGAGCTGAGGGTGAGGTCAAGGTCATCCCTCACCCCCAGGACAGCCCTGGCGAATGACTATGGACTATGGGGAATTGTCTTCCATCCCTAATTTAATGGACAGCTTGACTGTTTGGGAACATACCACCATGTAGTGGAACCGGTGGATGTTTGTTTTTGTGTCTTGACCGGCCGCCATCGAGAATATGTAAGCACCTTGACTGTGAGCCGCTGTTGTTCCAGCACGGTACCCTGAGAAGCCCAGAGAGAGTGGCAGTGCCCTGAGAGCCCTGGCTGAGCCCAGGAAGTCTGGCTGTGCCCAGAGAGAGTGACAGTGCCCTGAGAGCCCTGGCTGAGTCCAGGAAGTCTGGCTGTGCCCAGAGAGAGTGGCAGTGCCCTGAGAGCCCTGGCTGTGCCCGGGGAGACTAGTGGTACCCTAAGAAGCCCAGGAAGTCTGGCTGTGCCCAGAAGTACTGGCGATGCCCTGAAAAACCCTGGCTGTGACCAGAGAGCTTGGCTGTGTCCAGGAAATAGCTTTCACCTCCAGGCTCCTCGCACAGGGCCCCTCGCAGAAGACGCTTGTCACGTAGATTGTGAGGCGAGACCCTATAGGGGTGGAGTGTTGGGACAGAGCCCCAAAAAGCAGTTTCCAGGCTCTCGGCCTCACATAGAAAGGTGCTGGCTCAGGTAGTAAATGGCCATCGACTGTGATCAAATGGCCATCAGCTGTGGCTAGTTGGCCGTCAGCTGTAACCAGTGAGCCATTGGGCACTAATATAACTGCTGTGGCTACACTAGCAAAGAATGGGGGCTAGCAAGAAGATGGGGGCTGAGCCTGCAAGCGGTGCAGTGAGGGTTGAGAATTGTGTTGCTCCTGGTTCCTGTGTCTCCAACCCAGCCGCCAGCGAGAGTATAGTGGTGTGACTCCCCTACCTATGGCTCCGTGGGTGTTCCTTTTTGGCCTCACCATGTCCTGCGTTCTTATGTGGGGAGCGGGAGCAGAGACCCTGCAGGCTGCCCCGCATGACACATGGCGAAGTGGGCAGGATCCCCTGCACTACAGTGGGGAAAACAGAAAACAAAAATCCATTTCTTTATTAAATCTTTGAGGGCCATTCTTGTTTACATGGATTGTGTGTGTATTTCCTAGGCACATATCAAATTGCTAACAAAATATGCTAAATATGGGATACCTCATTTAAGACACAGTAGACGCTTACATAAGGATATACCTCTTACAGATATCATAATGGATCATGACACAACCCTGTCAGATGGGTAAAATAAGTATTGTTATTCCATTTTACACGTGAAAAGCTTTGCTATCTTGGGAGACATAACCATAGCCAATGGCATGACAGGCAGGGATTTTTAACTTAATTGTTACATTGTTGGCCTCCACACCCCCTGACCACCTTCACTCCTGGTCTGAAGATTCCCCTCCCCCACCATGTTCCCACAGGCAACTAAGGAAATGAGGAACAGATTTCTCAGTTTGTGTAGACAGAGCAAGTAGCCTGCTGAATAATCAATTAAATTAAAATTACCTTTTAATTTAAGGGAAATTGTGACTTCAAAATAATTTATGAGATAAAAAGACTCCATAGATCCCTTTGCCACTTTGGCACTTCTTTAACATGTTTGGTCATTCCAATAGCTCAATCTGTGTCTTCCTGAAATGCAAACTATATATATAGAATGAGAACCACAGAGCCCTTCCAAAAACTGTACTCTGATTATATCAAAATGTAACTGTGAGCATATTGAAAAGGTAAAGCAGAACCATCCAAACTGACCTTCGGTCAACACACTGGATGAAAGCACACTGCCCCTGGGTACAATTCCTATACCACAGGATCAAGATATAGATTTTATGTCTCAATGAAGGATAACAACTCTGGCTTCACAATGCTGTTCCATGCTGAGGAATTGGCTGACATAACATAACTTCAGCTATTATTTCAGCAGTTTTTTTGAAGTTTGTCTTAAATAGCTTCCCCTAGCCTCACAGGCAATGCTATTTTAAATAATACAGTGTCAGCATTTCAGCGTTGTATTCCAGCTGCCAGGCATTAAAAAAATTAACTGAAAACCAAACTGGTTTTCAATTCAACGCTAACTTTCTCAGGCTGCAAATATTTTTAATGAAATATTTAAAGAGAATCTTCTGTAGATGAAACAGTTTAGTAACTTCCCTTAAAAAAAAAAATCAGACATTTCAAAAAAAGTAAACCCATAAGCATGGAAACAATTGGAGTTAATTTGCATATGTTTAGCATCATTCAGTAGACAGCAGGCAAAAGTTTACTGTCCTCTCTATGACCAGAGCTACAGGGCAGTTGTAAATCAGGTGGGGGAAACTCAGACTTTATAAAGGTAATTCATTTAATTTCAGGAGGGCAGAGGGAGAAAAAGCTGAAAAATGCAGACTTGGCAAGCAGGAGGAGAAAAAGATGTGGATGGCATAGGATCACACATTACCATTTCAAGCAAGTTTAATGCTGAGAGTGAGAAATCAGGCAGAGGATATAACACCATCAGCAGTACTATGTCTAACTCTGACAGATGACAGCACCATCGCATAACCTTAAAGCCCTGCCAGCCTAGGGGTACCTTTGCTAGAATGAATTCATCAGAGTTTACTAGTAGGCGATTATTGTATCTCAGGAGCACTGTGCATAGGAGACCCAGACGCTACCCATGCCTCACACCCGGGCGACAATCCTCACATTAGGTTTCTTATACCAGACCTAAGACCATTATTTTAGTCAGAAAGTACCAGAAGTCTTACTCATATCACTTGTTTTAACTTAATTCTCCTTTGTATTTTTTCTGCATCTCCTATGTGTTTTGCAAGGGAAGAGAATGTGTTTGATCCATCTTCTTATTGGTCCCATCGTGATTATCACAGTAAAATAGGTACCGTAAAAGTTTGTTAAAAATGAAGTCAAGCCAATGGAACCAAGTTTTTGTTGTTGTTGTTTTTGTTTTCGTTTTGTTTTTGTTTTTGTTTTTTCCCAATGAGAGGACATGGTAAGGGAGACGAGAAGAAAAAAGCTACATAAACATCATCTGGCTTAATCTAGGTGTAGACCTGAAAATTACTGGACTCAGAATGCCAAAGATGCTGCAGGAAGTTTGAGGATGAATACAGGTAATTCGATGAGTCGTAACTATTCCAGAAATAATTCCCTTTCCTAATTCCTTGCTGAGCAAAATCTGCTCTCATGTAAGCTATGCATCCCGTTAGGCCCCTGTAGGAAGTCAGTGAGTGTGTACTGACATCTCAAAGTACATTTTGATAAGTAGGTACTTGAGATAAATATTAAAGAATAATCAAAGCATGACTCACAAACAGACTGAAGACGAGATAGATGATTTTGCATTCTCCCTTAAAAAGCATTGACGTTTCTTTTCAGCAATATGACTTTAGGGCGATTATTTAACTTCCGGAAGCCTTGAATTTCTCAATGTAAAAAGAAATATGTGTTACAATATTAAGAGATTGAAAGGAGTAAGTTAAATAATGCATGCAAAGCCCTCAGCACCAAGTCCATCATAAGTACTTAGTGCATAGCTGATTAATATGAATTGTTGTTACTACTAGTGGACACACACACACACTCACACACACACATCCCTCCTACATTTTTGGCAATATCTTCCTACCAAATTTACTAAAAACTATTTTTTCCTGCCTTCTAAGGTGTCAAATGCTCATATTTAGAAAGCCAAATCTTTCTCCTAATGGACTCGTTTTTAAAGGCGTTTCTTTATATACATTTCCCCTTCTATTATGTTAACCTCTTTGGATTTTATGAGGTAGTTTATGTGATAGAATAGTATTTCTCTTCTTTCAATACTCTTGATAGGTGCATTAAGAGAATATTTTAAGATGTTATACAAACATTAAATATTGTAAAATGTATTCCTTTTCGATTTCCTACAAAAAAAAAGGCTTTTATTTTTCCTGGGTTGGGGTAAGGCTATGTAAAAGATGATTATCTATACCTGAGAAATGATAGGATATCATTACATATTTTTCATTCAATATCAAGGAATTTTAAGCTATTTTCTTTTTCTTAAAATTGTCCTTAATAAAATTACCATTTTCTTAAAAAACTAATTCTTAACACTATGCAATTATAAAGTTGTTATTGTATACAGCCTATATAAACTCATGAAATTTTTATTAAAATATAGATGGGAGCAAGATAAATCTATGATGTGAAACCAGAAGAAAAATACATTAAAATAGTATAACTAATGATAACAAAGTAACAGCAGAGCAAATCAGTAGTGATCTAATATTTAAAAATATATATAATACATATTTATATAAAAATTCATATTTAACTCATGTGTATTACATATCTACTATATGCCAGTTGTTTTCATATATAATATCCTATTTTATCTTTATAACAACACTTTGAGGAGGAAGTCATTATCCCTAAGCTGTTTTAAAGCCACCGATGCTAAGAGAAATTAAGCAAATCATCTCCAGTTACTCAGATAGTGACAAGGCCAAAATGCGGATCATGGTTTGTCTTCCAGTATTCTCAATTCTTTAACCCCAATGCTGGGATTCCAAAGAAATCAGCTTTCAGAATTGACCTTGGAAATTCCCTCTTTCCCACGTCTGGAACTCAGATCACTTTGAAATGGAGACTTCTCTGAAATGACACTTTGTGTTGGATTTGATATTTTGCAGGTAGACACAAAAAGCATATCAATGACCATTTAATACATCCTCCTGCCATCTGTCTGCTTGCCATCTTTCTTGGATATAAAATCAGTACTTTAGAGTTAACTCATCAAAGATTAAATTCTACATTACACTAAATGAAATAAGCCAGTCACAAAATGACAAATACTGTATGATTCCACTTATATGAGTGTAATGGACTAGCTTACATTCCCCTCAAATTCATAAGTTGAAGCTCTAACCCCCAATGGACATTATTTGAACTTAGGGACTGTGAAGAAATGATAAGAGTTAAATGCAGTCCTAAAAGTGGGGTCCATAGGGCTGGTACCCCTGGGAGAAGAGGAAGAGGCACCAGAGTTCTCTCTCTCTACCATGTAATGACACAGCAAGAAGGCCACTGTCTGCAAGAGAAAAAGAGACTTCTCATCAAATAAAAACCACAATGAGATATCAGCTCACCCCAGTTAGAATGGCTATCATCAACAAGACAAATAGTAACAAGTGTTGGAGAGGCTGTGGAAAAAAAGGAACCCTCATACACTGTTGGTGGGAATGCAGACTGGTGCAGCTGCTATGGAAGGCAGTGTGGTGGTTCCTCAAAAAATTATGAATAGAATTACCATATGACCGAGCAATCCCTCTCCTGGGTATCTACCCAAAAAATCTGAAAACATTTATCCATAAAGACACGTGTGCTCCAATGTTCATTGCACCTTTATTTACGGTGGCCAAGACATGGAAACAACCAAAATGTCCTTCGATAGATGAATGGATAAAGAAGTTGTGGTATATATACACAATAGAATACTATTTGGCAGTAAGAAAAGATGAAATAGGATCATTTGTGACAACATGGACAGATTTTGAGATTATAAAGCTAAGCGAAATAAGTGAGACAGAAAAAGTAGAGAACCATATGATTTCACTGATATGTGGTATATAAACCGAAATCAACAACAGACAAGACAAACAAATGAGAAACAAAACTCATAGCCACAGACAATAGTTTGGTGGTTACCAGAGGGTAAGGGGGGAGGGAGGTGGTAGATGAGGGTAAAGGGGATCAAATATATGGTGATGGAAAGACTCTGACTCTGGGTGTGAACACACAATGTGATTTATAGATGATGTAATACAGAATTGTACACCTGAAATCTATGTAACTTTACTAACAATTGTCACCCCAATAAACTTTGATTTAAAAAAAATAAATAAATAAGATCCAGCACTTGGATCGTGGACTTCCCAGACTCCAGAATTGTGACAAACAAATGTCTGTTGTTTAAGCTATCCGGTCTACAGTATTGTGTTATAGCAGCCCATCCAGATTAATACAATGAAGTAACTAGAGAAGTCAAATTCAGAGATGGAAAGTAGAATTGTGGTTGCCAGAGGCTAGGTGGAGGGGGAAACTGGGGCGTTGTTTAATGGATTCAGTTTTGCAAGATGAAAAGGTTCTGGAGAATGGTCGCACAACAATATGAATCTACTTAACACTATTGAACTATACACTTAAAAATAATTAAGATGGTAAATGTTATGTATATTTTACCACAATTACATTTTAAATAAAGATAATCAAAATAATAAATTATTGATTTCTTCTCTCAAATCAGCTCTTTTGCCTAGTGTTCTTATCTCCAAAAATGGTCCCGCCATTCACCCAGTTGCTCACATCAGATGTTTATTGTGATTCTCGATTTTCACTGTCTTTTGCCCATTACTTATAATTCGTTTCTCAGACTTCCTCATGCTAAGATCATCTGGAGGGCTTATTACAACACAGATTGCTGGACCCCATCCTCAGACTGCTGATTCTGTAGGCCTGGGGTGGGGTTAAAAAAACAAGTGTACACTTAAGTATGGATTAAAAGGAATTACTACTATTACAAAAACAGATTTTTATAATATAGAAAAAGTTCACAAGGTAGTTCTTAAAGTTCAGAAAAACAAGAGGTTTTTCACAAAAATGCGTTCATTATTGGCTCCATAAAGAAACAAAAAATAGCATTCCACATGAAGTACCATTTCTGTCATTTGAAATTTGAAAAAAAAAATTTCTTTTTTTAAACCCTTGGTTCTGATACCTAGGTTTTTAAAAGTATGTTACCTTATTCTTTAAGTGCTTTAAACACTGTACAGAATTTTTACCTAAATACTCTTCTTATATTTTCATAGCACTTTGAGGTAATTGGGGTGTTGCAGCCATCTGACTGATGACAAAATTGAGCTATAGATAGATAAGCAATTGCCAGCAATCATGTAAATAATAAGTAACAGAGACGCTAGTAGACTTGACTCCTGTTTTTATCTTTTTGTGCCTTCAGGGCTTGTCAAAAGATATTTTTTCCTCAGTTGCTGTTTCAAAATTGTCTCCCCTAGTTGAAATTAATTAACTTTAATTAATTAATTAATTTATTTATTTATTGTAAATATTTGTCAAGAAGGAAGCAGGAGATGAACTGCTATCACTACCTACTCTTATTATGTACTATTCTGGTCACATTAATAAAAGCCAAGGTGATTGGCTAACCTCAGCCAGTGTTCTGAGCTCTGGAGTCCACTGCCCTCTGCCTTGGTTGCATCAAGAAAACTATCCTTTAAGATGATTGCTCAGAAGTTAAATTTAAAAATAAAATTGAGAGATTTTTTTTTTCCAAAAGTAAATTCAATTTAGATCTCAAACATTCAAGAAAATATCCATTAAGCATCCTGGAGCTCAGAATCCATAAACCTAGCATGACAGTAATAATAGGGTAAGGAGATACTAGTATCTCTAATAATGACAATGATTAGTCTTAATCTCTCAGGGTTGTCTATGATATGAATGCCATTAAGTAATCAAAGAAGTTAATAATATATAATTTATCGTATTTTATAACCATTGCACAATCAACAAGTATTTGCTGAAGAGCTACTAAGTGTGGCATCTTCTAGAGAACACAAATTATGCACAAAATACATAATTTATAAATTCAAAAAGTTTGTGATAAGGTTGGGTAGGAAATCTTCCCCATACAAAATGCTTAGATAATAGAAAGAAAATATTGTTCAAAGGGTGCTTTCAAGGGTACATACAGTACATTGATTTGAAAAGTACTTTTGGAAGATAACATAATCAGTAGAGTTCAGTAGAGTCTATTGTAAGAAATCTTTGGCAACAGCACAGAGGTTAGCAAATAATGCAATAATATGTACCTAGTGCTATTTGAAAGAGAGATAGTGAGTTTCCAACAATAGATGCCGCTGGCTAGAAGATTCTTTTCTGATAGCTGAGCATTGTGGTGGACAAATTACTAACATGATCACTCGGTCAATTAAGTTGGGTTTCTGTCTCAAATACATGAAGTGAAACATTAGTGTATTATTTCCTTGTTCTGACATGAAACAACTTAAAAAAATAAAATAAAAAAATAAACATTAGAACTCACCAACAGATGGGCTCTGGGATCAAAGGAGCTAGAGTTAGAAAGTATTTGAAAGCTTCTATCCCTAAAGTGACTAACTTCATGCCAAACTGTATTGCTTGTAAGGCTTTTAAGAAAATCTGGAAAAGGCTTATATAGATATGCATCACAGAACTTCAGTCTGCTTCCTAAAATCTAAAAGCAGCATGTGTGTGTTATGTGCCATCGAGTCGACTATGACTCCTGGCAGCCCTGTGAATGAGGGACGTCCACAATATCCTGTCTTCAACAGCCCTGCTCCGCTCCTGTGGACTCACACCTATGGCTTACTTGCGGAGTCAGTTCATCTCATATTTGGTCTTCCTCGTTTCCTGCTGCCTTCTACATTTCCCAGAATTACTGTCTTTTCCAAAGGAACCTGCCTTTTCGTGACGTTCCCAAAGGAGGACAGCTTCAGTTTTGTCATTTTTGCCTCCAGCAATGTTTCAGGCTTAATTTGTTCTAAGACCCCCTTGTTCGTCTTTCTGGTGGTCCAGGAACTCCATAGAGCATTTCTCCAATATCGTATTTCAAATGAATAATTTATGTTTCCTATCAGCCTTCACTGCTGTCCAACTTTTGTATCTGTACATAGTCATCGAGGATACAAGGCTATGGATGAGCCACGGTCTCTAATGCCACGTCTTTGCTGTTGGTGATCTTTCCTAATTCTTTCTCCACTCCCCTTCTGAGTCTCAGCCTTCTCTTGAGTTATTGGCTGCAGTCTCCATTTGAATTGATGACTGAACCAAAGTAAGCAAAATCTTTAACAATTTTCATGTCTTCATTGTCTAGGTTAAAACTGTACATTTCTTCTGTAGTCACGATTTTTGTCTTCCTACTGTAATGTTCAAATGCAGTCCTGCTTTGAACTTCCTTCATTCATTTTCATCAGAAGTCATTTCAAATCATTGTTCCTTCCTGCCAGTAAAATGGTGTTGTTTGCATATCTTAATGATATGTCTTCCACCAATTTTCACTCCTCCTTCCTGTGAGCCTACCCAGGTTTTGGTATGATATGCTCTGCATACAGATTAAACAAATAGGGACATATGATGCCACTTGTCTGACACCTTTGCCTATAGAAAACTATTCTGTCTTTCCATGCCCTGTTTAGACAGTGGCTTTATGTCCATAATACAGGTTATGCATCAGGACAATCAAGTGCTGAAACACATTCATGTCTTTCATAGAAACCCATAATTTTCATGAGCCATGCTATCAAAGGCTTTATTGTAGTCTGTGAAACATAGATTGACATTCTTCTGAATTTCTTTGGAGCACTCTAGTATCCTCCAATGAATGTTCACAGTGAGATACCGAGTGCCTCTTCCTTTTCTGAATCCAGCTTGAACATCTGGCATCCCTTGCTCCATGTAGGGTACAAGGCTTCGTTGCATCACCTTGAAGATGACTTTCTTTGTGCAGGAAATGAAAACAAAGGTCCTATAGTTACTGCACTCCTTGGCATCTCCTTTCTTGAAGATTAGGATGAATATTGAATGTTTCTAGTCTGTAGGCCATTGTTTTATTTTCCATATTTGCTAACATATTCTTGTTAGGATTTTGACAGATTCAGTCTCTGGCTTGAAATAATTCTATTGGTATCCTATTTACACCTGGTGAATTAGTTCTTCCCAATACTTTCAGGGCAACTTTCACTTTGACTTCCAAATTGCTGGTTCTTTCTCATAGGTGTCTTTGTCCAAAGTAGTTTGTCATCCTTTTGTTATGTTTGTATAGGTGTTGACTATTCTGTTTCCACCTCCCCTTTATTGTCTCCTGGTCAGATAATGTGTTTCCTCGTGGGTCATACAGGGTTCATAGTCTAGGTTTAAATTCCCTTTTATTTCTTGAATCTTCTGATAGAGATCTCCTGTTCTTCCTTTTTTTTTTTTTTGTTCTCGTCTATCTCCTTCCATTGACTATTGCATTAGTTCTTTTTATCTCTATGGGGTAGTCATTGAAAAACTGTGTTCAGGATTCTAACCCTGCTTCTGTCTCATTTAACTTTCACCTCTCGCTTGTGTTTAACAATTTTTAGTGATTTTTCCATCATCCATCTTGATATTTTCTTTTCTTTTTACTTCTGACACTGTCTTTTCATATTCTGCCCTAATAATGTTTCTAATTTCAGTCCACAGTTCTTCTGGTTCTCAGTCAATGAAGTTTAACAGCGCATATTTTTTATTTTTTTAATGGGGACTTTAAATCCACCAGGAATGCTATTTACATTATATTTAGCACTAGGATTCTTTTACTGCTTTTTTTTTCAGCTTTACTCTAATCTTTGACCTTAACAGCTCATGGTCAGTACCACAGTCTGTGACTATTCTTGTTTTGGCAGAGAGAATACAGCTTCCACATCTCCTATGTAGTCTGTATGTTTTCTATGTTGGCCCTTCGGTGATGAGCATGTATCCAGTCATCTGTCCAGTTGTCTGGAACGTTTTGTGATAGACAAGTTGTGGGCTTCACAGAAATCCATGAGTAGGTTTCCTGCTTCATTTCTGACCCCAAGTCTAGAGTTTCCGACAACATTTGATTTTGCTTTATTGTCTGCTTTTGCGGTCCAGTCACCTATGTTGACCGGCAAGTATTGTGTTGGTGTGTAATCAGTTTCTTCTTGGATAATTTCATAAAGCTTTCAGGTTCATCTTCTTCAGCCTCTGTAGTTGGAGCACAGACTCGAATGATGGTTATGTTAAGAGGGTTACCTAGAAGTTTGATTGATATTATTCCGTCAGACCGTGCACTGTAGTTCTTAACAGCCTGCATTATGTATTGCGTCAGTATTAAAGCCAATCCGTTTCTTATGAGTTTGTCACTTCCAGAATAGAACACTTTGAAGCTGCCTGATTGTAAATGTCCCATTCCAATCCATTTTAGTTTGCAATATTTAGACATTCCATTTCTTGCTTTACAAGTTTACCTTGGTTCAAGCTTTAACATTCCATGTTCTGATTGTATGTGTTGCACAGCATAGTACTTTCCTTTTGGCTTTGCACATCAGCCACTAGACATCCTTCCAGCTTTGGCTAGTTGCCTCATTAGCAATGATGTTATTTGGACTTATTCACTGTTCTTCCCCAGTAATAGATCGCTTTCCAACCTGGGAGTCTTATCTTTCAGGACCTATCTCATGTTTCACTTGGATTGTCTCATCAGAAGTTTTTAAGATAAAACAAAAGAAAAAAAAAGAGAATAAGAAAATGCAGCAGTCGTTTACCATTGTCTTCTGCTGCTCAGTGTTTAAGTTCAACCCATATGTGCATGGGTCCATGGTGTTGTAATTGCCATATGCCAACAAAATATAAGTGTCCCTTCAGGCAAAAGCAGAATGGTGTGTTCTAATTAGAGCAGGACAGCAGATTTAAAATAAGGTGAATAACAATTGATATCACATAAACTGTATAAGTTTAAACTGAGATAAGTTATAGTTTATATAGAGGTGTTTGCTTTTTAATTTTTTAATTTAAGTAGTTTTTTCTTTTATGCAAAGTATGTAGTATATGCAATCATTTTGGGTTTTTGCTTATTAAATTAACATAATTTTAAAAAATTATTTGGAAAGTTTATAAGCCTACAGCCAACTATATTCTCCTATGCCATCAGTGAAAACACAAATTGGTACTAGTCTTTTAGAAAGTCAATTAGCAGGATGTAGTAAGTACTGGAAAAGAATATATTCTTATTCTTTGGTCAAATTATATTGTTTCTGAGAATCTATTCCATGTAACCCATCTAACAGAAGATAAAACTACGTAAAGATATGCACTATGTCATTATTTATATTATAATAAATTATGATTTTTGAATATATAAGTAAGGAATATTAGGAGTATCCTAAATATCCCAAAAGGTAAATGTTTAAGTTACACCTCATGATATATTACATAACCATTAAACATGATGATCATAAAGGCTAGCACAATGAAAACTGATTTGGAAAAAATAATGGTGCTAGACTCATCTTTAAAAATGTAAAACCTACCATGATTTCCTCCTCCTACTGTAAACTTTCCAGAGCTTCCCATTGCACTCAAAATAAAACCCAAACACTAACCTTGGTTTGCAAAGCCCATCCTGGTCTGGCTCCTGGCTACTTCCTCACTCTCCTCTTTAACCACACTCTCCAACAACCCCTAACATCCCGTATTAAGGGCTACTTGATTTCATCACTTGGAATTCTTACCCCTTGGTCTTTGCTAAGGCCTGCTCCTTAATTTTAATAGTGTCTCTCTTCAGATGGCTTCTTTGATCATCCAATATGAAGTAGTCAACCAGCCACTCTCTATCATGTCCTCTTGCTTCAGTTTTCTGCAGAGTACTCATTCTAATTTGATAATTTCCTGTTCACATCTTTATTTTTACACTGAGAAGCATACTTCTTAAGAGCCTAGATCTTATATCATGTGGCTGGTACATAGAAGATGATTGACGAATACATCCTGAATGAATATTAGGGGGTTCAGAGCTCCCACCCCTAAATATGTTATTTTGACATAAGGGTTGTTTTGAGCTGAAGGCAATTGAGTGGAAGCAGATGCAAGAAAAAACTTCTGTTCTCCTCTTCTCCACTAGGAAGGGAAAGATGATTATTTAATCACCAGATGCAACTCTAGATTCTTATTGGCCCAGAGACAGATGGTACCAAAGGAACTTACATAACAAACCTTACTAAAATAACTTTTATTTCCTATTATCCCCCCCACATTTATATTCTCAGTTTTCCCAATAAAAGCCTAAAACTCTTCTTGTCTTATCACTTTACAAATTATTGTTCTTTGATAGCATGCTATACAAGCAATATAAAGTATTTAAATACAAACATTCTTTAAGAGAAAAAAATGGATATATTTAAAGAGGACTATGTGTAAATCTTTAAATTCTCACAGTTTGCCTAATTTTGAGGCTACCATACCCAGCTACTATTACCACCTGGAAATAGTTTCTGTAATTGAAACATAAAAGGACTACCAAGGAAATTAATCACATTTTAGAGTTGTGCTTTATGAAGCAAATAAAATTTCACAATGTCAAACATTTACAAAAACACAAAGCGACACATAATTAAGACATAAACTATTTAGTTCAATGTCTAAGAACAAGAGCTATATAGAAAAAGAAAAGATTCATTTGGGATACAGCTGTTTGGAAAGGTTTCGTGGAGAAGACACAACTTAATTCAAAGAATTATAGAAGGATTTGGATTCAAAAGGAAAAATGAAAATGATTTCAGAAACATTTGGGAGGAACCTTTTTCAGGGAACTTTAAAATATTCTTATACCTTATGTTCTTTTAAAGCAATCTAACCATAACTTATCTTTATTTCAGTCATTTGGTTTGGAGCCAAGATGATAGAGGACCACTAGGAAATTTTAAGTCCTCAAATTCTCAGGTACTGTATAAAGTATTATTCAGTTTAGAAGTTCAAAAATCTCCAAATGGTATGCAGCTGGTCAGAAGATATCTAGAATTCATAGGCTGTTCTTAGCTTTTAAGCACATTTATTCAGCATCTACCACATTAAAAGAATTATAGATGACACATGTTACTTTTATTTACTTTCTGGGGTCTTAATGTGCTTAGCAAATATACACTGAGTTACCAGAATAAACAAAGTATATTTTTCTGATATAAACTTAAATATTCAATATGTTGGCTATAACTTCTTTTTGTATGTTGAGTGTTTTGAAAGGCAAGGAAATAAAAGGAAAGCTTACATCTTTAAGAGTAGATATAATTTAGTGGCATTTGATTCAGATCATAAAATTAAAAAGTAGTGATGAAATACAAATAAACAATTTCTCTCCACAGTACCCCTTAAAGTGCACCCACTTAAAATTAAATGGGATTATACTGAACTTTATCCCCCACTGAATTAGCAATGAATTTGGAAATTTCTGACATACCATAAGTGTATATTTGTATCCCCACCTGTGAAAAATGTTGTAAATCATTATTTTCATCAGTGTATGCTTCTAAATAATAAAAAAAGGTATAAAAATGCAGCATAAGCCAAGAAGAAATTTTAATATATTATGTTATGCATGCTTCACATCTTGTTATATTTTTATTAAATAGTCAGTTGCTAACATAGCACTGTGAGATTGTGCAGCAAGAGCACACATTAATAGTACATTTCTTTAACAACTTATAAAAAAGAAACATGCAGATTTTTGACAAGCACATAATATGGTAAATCTCAGTAATATGAAAGTATAGCTGTGTATTTCAACATAAATGGAATGTTCAACATTTTAAAATACCAGTAGTGGGAATAAAGTAATTTAATAGGCAGAATTGTCCCTAGTCATTTGCAAACTACTGAAAATTTGCATGTAAAATTTAATACTCTATTTTCTTTTTCACTAGAGGCTGTATTGAATAGAGGAGTAAAGAGAAATATGTAGAAATCATGTATTGGTGGGTATATTGTTCTTGTATAAGCTTCAAATAAAGGAATAGCAACATTTTATCCCACAGTATTTCCAATGGACTTCATATTTCTACATAACAAACATTGTCTTTACAATCGTTCTGATATTTGCTATTGACTTACACCTACAAATATTTTAGTTATAAACAGTTCTTATTTTTAATATATATGTATATATATATATATACACACACATAGATATATATATACACACACATATATATATACTGTATATACATATCTCACATGGTTTTACAAATTTATACAGTTTACATACACATATAATTTTAAGCCAGTGCATGATATAATTGTTAGTAAAATGATCTATGGTTATAAGAAAGTCCACATTTATCACAAAACAGAATTATTATACTAGGGGATAGCTAGGAAAATAATTCTCTCCTGTACAGATTGTGTCATATATAAAGTGGTACAGCAGAAAGTAATTCACACTTTAAGAGGGATGAAACTTCCCAATTTCAATGAGACCCTTAATTTAATTGTATGGAGAATTATTAAAGACTATATAAGTTGTTAAAGAAAAATGTGAAGCCAGAAAATTCTGTCACTCAACAGCTCTTTTATATCTCCAAGTGACCAACAATAAGGGCTCTGGCCAGGAGGTGACAGTTACTATGTTTCAGTTATTGTTGTGGTTACTGTTGTTTCTATTGTTACTGTTACTGTTATCCATTAGGTGAAGTCCTCCCAAGGTACAATGCCTACACTCCTGTGAAAGCCTGTGCTGCTAGGGCCTCACTGGCCTGTTTCAAGTACAATCATTCTTACAGTGTCTGTCTCCTCTCCTGATAAACTTTTCTGGGTTACCCTTTCAGATCATTAACCTTTCAAGTATCGCCTCCAGCTAAGCCAAATTCACTACCACCTGACTAAATGCACCATCCACTCAGTGGCAAGGACACACACACACACACATACACTCTCACGTGTGCATCTATAAATGCATTCTATATCAAAAGTGTTTTCTCACATCAAATCTCTAATTATTCCAAATGGAAACTCTACAGAAAAATCCATTGTAAGACAGCCTGGAATTCTTTAATACCATCTCTCCTCTGTTTAGACATGCTGTTCCCACTAAACTAATCTGGTGTCTGTGTTTCTTCCAGACAAGGTGGCACCAAGTCCAATGCTTTAAAGTGTGTGAGTTTCCACCTAAAATGACCTATCTAGAGATCCCTGCTAACAGAAAGTTTCTTTATTTGCTGCCTTATCTAAAGTTCCCACTTCAGAAATACTGAATTAATAACCACTGCATGCACAATTAGAGATTCTTACTTCATTGCCTCTCATTGTTTATTCCAAATATATTATTGAGGTCAGAATAATTTATTTTGCCCAGGCAGATTAAGAATAATATTAAGATCTTCCCTAATCTGTCCCAATATAGGGCCTACATTCACAGTTTTCTTGTAGTAAGGAATTTAAAGGAACAATCAATAGCCTTAAAATATCTTTATTTCATCAGTAAAGAAACCTGGGCAAATATGCAAATATGTATATTTATATATCTGTATATCTACATGTATCTATGTCTATCTATCTATCTATCTATCTATCTATCTATCTATCTATCTATCTATCTATCTCAGGACCTATAAGCAATACATGTATACTATTTGCCTTCATGTTTGGTCAATCTAATCAAGCTACTATTTTGCTTTAGAATGCACCTAATGCCATGTACCTTGAAGTAGAAAATTGATGCTCCTCTTCCTTTTCCATTGTTCTTTTCTGAAAGCCAATTTTTACTTGCCTTTTCATATCCAGGTCTCTGGTATAGTTGAACCAGCTACCTTAGACTAAGGTACACTAAAAGCCTTAATATGTTTTCCAGAGTCTTAAACATACTTTTAAAAGATCATGTTGGTAACATGTTTCCTAACCACTCTGCCCAAAACATCAATGGCTATCTGATCTCTCCTTTAACAAAATCTCACTTTGTAGAATGGTAGAATCAAAACAAGACTTAGGATTTGAAACCATATAGGTGATATTACACTTAAATAATAATAATACCAAAATATGATGCAATTTAATGAGAAAAATATCTACAGATACATAATTTACAAAATATTTTTAGCAATATAAAATATTTATTATGCGCTTGGTAGCTCCATTATTATTGCTGCTATGAATGAAAGAAAGAATTTGTCCTATAAGTACTTATTTTAAATTCCTTAGAAAGAGATCTTATGTCTGTGGTTCAACATATGGCTCAGTCTCTAAAATGCAATATGAACAGGGGGACCAAGACCACTCTGAGCTTAGATTAAAATGGACTTGAAATCTTCTGAATCCCTGTAATTACTTGGAGCTACCCTGTCAAAATGGGAAACTGCTCTTATAGAAACAATTTTGAGAAGTTCAACTAGATTTTATGGGATCACAAATGCCGTAGTGCCATGGGTTTAGACAAGTGATTTTCAACTAATTTCACACTCCAATACATCTATTAGTAACAAGGACTCACTATGCAAGTAGAGAAAAGCTTTTCAGAATCTGCAGAGAGAAAGAACAGGAATAGTACAGATATACTTACAAACACCATACTGTTACAGTTTTAATTAAACCCCTTAAAGATGGCACCTCTCCTCTAGTCGAAAATCACTGTCTAGACCCCAGAGCTGTGGAAAATATAGCAAGAAACAGAGTGCTGTGGCTAACATGAAAATTTGTTATTTAATAATTTATATCTTCAACTATCGCTGATGAAGCCAACTGGGATAATAAGCCCATTTGGCAGGAAGAGTTAAGACAAAGAGCAATCAAAAGAGATATCCACACTATTATGGGAGTAGGAGGTTAGGAAATTCTGGGGTACATTTAGGTGATATAGAGAGCTGCATTAATCATTTGTCAAAGTCTTAATAAAAATCAAATGTGTTAAACTAGAAAACCTTCTTCAAATTAGACACATGTACTATGTAAAATAAATATCTAAAATGGAAATAAAAGATAACTATACTCTATCAAAAAGAAAGCTATACCCTAATTTCTGTCAAGGATTTCCATAGAAGCTAATATCATCATTTACCTCAGAAAACCCCAAATAGTAAAATAAATTTTCATTACAAATGACATTTCTAAAATTTCAATAGCTACTGGAAACATAATAAAATTTTCCTGATCTCATTAACCAAAGTAAATGTATATAATGTTGCGTTCCACTGAATGAAAATTAGAATTAATTTGGCAAGAGGGTAGTGTTTAGATCATTTGGGAGTGTTCTTAAATGACTCTTCGAATTAAAATAGCCTCTGTTATTGCAAATTTGGGTGAAGTGCTTAAACTATCTATGCCTTACCTAATCACTAAAGTGGATTAATAATTGTACTTACTTATAATAATAAAATTTTATAATTTATAACAATAAAATATCTACTTCTCAAATGATACCTGTTATAATTGTTCTTATTTTTAAAAGTAAAATTAAATACTTGATACATAACCCCTTTCTTGAAAAAAATCCTGTGTTTCTGTCACACAAAGAAAAAACATGATTCAGGGCTCCAAATGATCACTGTAGTTCACAAAGCTCTGTATAGACATCATGTTGCATTCAATAACTTTCCTAGATTATTGTACATCTTAAAAGATGCTGTGTGAGAAAAGGACAATTCAGGGGTTAATAGTAATGAATAAATTTCTTTAAATTGCATTTCAATTATTCAACAGTTCAGAAATGTTAAAAGCCAGCTAGTTTTCCTATACTAATCAGAAAATCAGGACAATAACTTACTTAGCACCTCCCATCTTTCAATGTGCTTTCATGTTTATTATCTCCATTGAGTGCTATAATAACTTATGAACCATAATTCTTGAAGGCTTAAGGTCTTTGAAGACTTTCTCTGTGTTGCCTACACTGAACATATAATAAGTATTCAATAAATGTGTGAAAATATAATAAGCTCTAATTATGAACATTAGTTTACAATAAGAAAAATTAGAAATTGAATATTCCGTGTCTTATGGCTCTTGGTGGATCAGGGATTGATTTTCAATACATAAGATCTAATTCTCTCTGAAAAACTGCATTGTCACTGGACACAAAATAAGAATTCCCTACTATGACGACAAATCAGATAAATTGTATGGTGAACACAAATTTCATAAGTACATATTTGTAATTAGATTACAAAGAGAAATAACATATACAGAGTGTATTTACAATGCTAAAAATACTTTTAAGAATATATTTAGTGCTCAGAGTAGTGTACAAATCAAATATGAATAAATTGTGATGTCAGTTAAAGGAAAATAACACAATGGTTAGATGTATCAACAGAATATTACATCCAACTTTACTTAAGTTTTCTATTTTGGCTTTTCAAATCTTAATAAAACAGATGGTGTAAGTATACTTATGAGTAATAAAAATGGTTTTAAGGATCACATCATATGTAGAACTACAGGACAAAAGAAAAAACAAAAATGTGCAAAGAAAAATAAATAATAATCTCCAAAAAAATCATGTACAGTGGATCAAAAAGACTTTTTCAGCTATACTATAAATTAAATAAGAAAAAAATTAAAAACCTAATGATATATTAATTCAGGAGAGCCCAATTTTCCTAGGTTGTAAGACAATCCAAATAGCTAGACATCTTTGGCAACGTAGTACAGGCATTCCATTGTCACGGGGGGTTGGGAGTAATGAAAAGTAAAGGCATTAGAATTACCCTACAGACCCTTTGATCCTGTTAATTCCCATCTAGAAGTCACCTACTCATCCTTTAAAACTCTAGCAAAATATCATCCTCTCTGTCGGTATTAATCATACCTTCCTCTGCACCCATTCTTCCATTAGACTTCTCATTCATTACAGTGTACCACATACCAAATCACCATGGAGTTTGGATCCTGAAAGGTGTAACAAGGACTATTTATATCTGAATCTCCAGTGCCGAGCACTGTGCATTCTCCTCAGTAGGCACTTAAAACAATCACTTACCATGCAATTCAAATATCCCAATGACATCTGTGAAGCCTTCCCTTATCCATCTAGTTGGAAGCAACACCTGTCAGATCTCACTGCCTTCGGGTATCATCTACCAGCTACCGCTCCCCTGCGTCCCCCTTCATTTAAATCTCTTTATGCTGTATTATAGTTACTACATCCATGTTCGATCTGCCTTACCAAAGCACTAGCTACTTGAGAGCAGAGGCCTGTATTATTTCTTCGTACCCTGTGCATTATTAATTGCTTTGTCTTACAGATAGTAAGTGCATAGCATAGATTTTGTTAAATTCATCACTCAATATATGGTGATACATAATACGTACTATATAAAATAAGGGATGGAAATGCAAAACCTACATTACAGTGCTTAAATATCAAAGAAGTAAATGTTTTTATGTCCATGTCTTTCAGAATGTGGACATATTCAAAGCACGAGTATTTTTATTCAAGAAAGTTGGCATTTAAAAGTTTGGTTCCACTTTTATTAAACTAACAGGCCCTAGAATACAAAATACACTTTAAAATATATACTGAGGTTTGCTAACATCAGGAGAGCATGACAATTAATATTTAACATTATAGTCATGCAGGGTGCTTTACATTCCAGATACAATGCTTTTATCAGTTTATGTCTTAGTAAGTCAATAGAAAATCAATGATATTTGAATAACTGGAAAGTATCTGCAAATATTACCAACAATGTGGAGTAACTAATAAGGAAAACACAATGGGAAAAGCACACATAGAAACTGTAAAAATCATTCATTCCTTGATAAGACTGAAAGTGTATTCACTTTCAGGGATCTGGTTGAAGAAATTTACCAACATTATTAGATATTTAAAGACCTGAAATTAATGTGATAATTGAAAAAAAAGATAACTTCACCAATCAGGGCTCCCAGGACATAAACAATCAGCTACTCTAGAGCTCTTCGTATCACTGGACTTGACCAGAGGATTTCCTTTTAATACTGGACTTTTGCTACTTACTAGCTAACTGAGGTTGTATAGTCATGTAAGCCCTTTCTGCCAAATGAGTATAATAGTACCTGCTTGACGTCTCTCACAGAAGTGTTAGGGAATCAAATTGGCATATGGAAACTTCTTGAATATTATTATTTGACATACAGATACTTGAAAATATTATTAATACTATATTATCATTATTCTGGAGTGCTAGGAAAAAAAAAAAAACATCCTGCCCCAAAGAATTTCATAATGTTTGGAAATTTGTCCTTCGGTATTAATTTGATTGGAGAAAAGCTTTTCCAGAGATGATTTGGCTGAACAAGAAATTGTGCATATACCTTCGATGGGGACCAAGCAAAGAGCTAATCAGAAGATCGACAGGCTAAAGCATAGGCAGAAATGACTTGGCTAAATAAGCACTGGATTTTCAGGCACAGTAGAGTTAAGTAGGACATGATTGGGAAGAGGAGGATAAAAAGCCTGAGAGGGTGTAAAAATTAGAAGGGGATGAAAGAGGGAGACGGGATGAAGAGAGAAGGGAAAGTGAAAGGATATTTTGTAGGTAAATACGAGAGACAATTTTGATTTCTTCAAATTTGAAGTAGAGAATAGGGATAAGACAAGTCCACAAATAACATTTACGAGAGAAAAGTTTTAACACATCACACAATTATTACAGAAATTCAATAGTTCAGTGTCTAGATGTGGTAGAAAGGGGAGCTACAATTTCATAAAGAAGGTAAAGGAACGTTACTTTTGAAAGTAAAGTACACCTTGTCTACATATCTTAATAATCAGTTCTCAGAACTGAGGCCGTCCATTTCAACAAGACAACTGTTTGTTCCAGAAAATTCTTGCCAGGAAGATAAGATGGTAAACAGATAAATTAATGCTACTGATGGCATTAGGACTTTCCTGCAAACCAATTTATCCAAACAAATAATTTGCTCATTAGGGCACAGAACTTGTTTAGCAAAAATAATTTACTCATTAAGATTATCAACACCCTCACCTTGCTTTGTCCAGCAATCTTCAAGTTTTCACAGTTTGCCGAAAGCCAATCATTTCGCTCCTTGAAAGAGCTGCCGTCACTCACTTGAGCCCAAAACTCTGACAATGTTGAACTTTAGCTGAATCCTGTGCTCCCATTCTTTTCTGGATACCGCCCCCTTAAATGTGTTCTGAGAAAGAGCTAACTACAAAAGATTGCCCTGCCCTCAGGTATTCAGAGAACTCACTCTCTGGACCCTTCCAGTAAGACCTCCTGTGGTTCCCTTCTTTATTTGCTTGTTTTAAACCCCAGGTTTCCTCCCTCTTCTTTGAGATGTTCCTCATTAATAAATGTTCTCCATATTGTAGTAGCCAAAATACATTTGTCCCCTTAACTCCCTGGGGCATTTTGTATTTAACATCCCCAAACTCCCCTGACATCCACATTTTGAAACAATACTAATACTGTCAAGGTGGGATTTTTTTCCTATGACGGTAGGTCTAATAGACTTAGTTTTGCTTAATCCACAAGTCACCTTTGTGATATGTTTGTGGTTAATCTATTAACATTGTTAAGGTAAGCCTTGAAAGATGTAAGAGAAATTTGGGTCCATAGCAATAAGTGGTAGGGAGAGAGGTGGGAGGACAGAAGGAAACGGAATGTATTAGGCAGATAAAAATGTATGCGAAACTGTGAATAGCTTCTCTTTGGAAATTAAATATTGTAGGTAAGCTGGATGAAATTAGATACAGCAAGTTCTTGAATACTGTTTTGTTGTTGTTATTCAATGTCATTGCATTATAACATTGTTTTGTTATGACATTGATGACGTGCCATAGGAACTTAAATCATATTTATATTAATTAGCCTATCATAAAATTGGTTTCATCATATGTCACCGTTTCTAAAAACCCACTAATGATGTTAGGTGAGGACTTATTGTACATATAAGAAATTCTCTGTGATAGAGATGGAAACATGGGTTACCACAACATCACAGAAGGCCTTGAACAAGACCAGGAAGAAGACTCTGCAAGGGAGTAAGGGACTATAGTATTTTAATAGGAATTTTACCTCTGTCTAGTACTGTAACCCATTTTTTCAGGTTTATCCATTTTTCCACTTCATTTCAAGAGTAAGGCATTTGAAGGCATTTCAAGAGCATGATAGAATTGAATTGGCTTATAAAAATATGTCAGAGTTCACATACAATAAATTTTGTGGGGTTTCTTTAGCGGTGTTAACACCCTGACTATATACATCTGGGATGTATTATAAATTCTGTGTGAATTTATCTTCCTCTGTCTAGAAATTCCCCCCTTAGTTAATTAAAACTTTAAAATAACTAAAGATCTTCCCTCTTGTCAAGAGACCATTCATAAGTTGATGTTGCTATTGGATGGCCTTGACTTCAAAGCCATGGCACAATCACTTCCTATGGCTAGTCTCCTATACCTCCCTAGTGTGTCCTTAAAGCTTTCCTTTGAATTACAGATGGCTGACAATGGTTTCCTCTCAAAACGGAGTATAAATACTGGCCTTAGGGTATCTGGAAGGAAAAGAGACAGAGAGAGAGAGAGTGAGAGAGTGAGAGAGAATCAAGTCTATTCTGGCCTCTATTGTACATTCTACTGTTTGGAGGTTAGGGAGAAGTTAATTTAGTTAAAAACATAGATTTGGCTATTAGAGTTGATTTTTGCAAATTAACTGGTGATTAAGACTGAAGGGACTGAAGATATTTGAAAGACCTCTTAAGGCCTTTGCCTGCTTAGTCAGGTCACTCTGGAGTGCTTCTCCCTGTCTTCACAAGCCTCACTTCTTGAGATCATTTCATCTGAAATCAATGCAGCCAGTGATTTGTTATTTTTATTGCGTTATTCTCTCTTATTTTCTTTATATTATTTATCACTAAATTATCTTATCTGCCTCTTGGTTTGTTTAGCTAATCTATCTGCTCCCATTCTTGACCTACTATACACTCTGAAGTTTATTTTGTCCTTAATACCTTGGGATCTTTGATTCTATCAAAGTAACACAAATGCAGCTGAGAGATTGACACTTTTACTTCAACACTTGCCCTTGCTTAGTACAAATGCCACTACCATTCATTCATCTTGTCGTGCCATCTGGAAACCTTGGACTCTTCTTTCTCTTACATTTTATATCAAATTTTCAGCAAAGCTGGTCAACTCTACTCTAAAAATGCATCTCACCAGCCCAGAAATATGTGTCCCTAGCCCAAACAACGATTGTTTCTCCTGTTCCTACTGCAATGGACTCTTATCAGGCCTCTTTGTTGCCACTCTTCCCAGAACCTCCTATTCTGAAGTGATCTTTTAAAAAATTATATCAAACCATGTCATCACCACTTCTCCCACTTCTCATCCCTCGTAAAATATTATCCAAACTCCACCAAAGCCTCTGAGGCAGTACACGGTCTGTCCTCCACGTTCTCTCTGACCTCATCATTTACCACTACAGGCATTTCGGCACTCTGTTCCAGGCTTACTGGCCTTCTTGTTCTTCCTCAACACACTCCCATTTCAGAGCTTTTGCACATTGTTTCCTCTTCCATGAGACATATGCACAAGGATCATCTGCTCAATGCATTCAAATTTCTGCTCAAATATCACTTCCCTAAAACAGACTTTCCTGATGATACTAGAATACTACTTCTTACTCTCTATTCTCCTGGCCTACTTTATTTTAGTCCATAGTACTTATGCAATGTAACCAATATGACATTAATACATTTCTGCCAGAAACCAAAATAAGTTTCAATTTCTCTGTTAAACATTACAGGGAATAGGCATATTTTCCTATCCCTGTGTTAAATAATACTGGAATCAAACTTATTTCCCTGATAATTCTAGGGTGAAGTATACTTTTCTCTTTTGTTTGAGAATAGCAAAATAACATAGCTGCTTACTTGAGGAATCACCTGCTCATGATATGACAAGATATGAGTGAACCTTAAACAGATTAGTTATTGAGTTTTGCTTTAAGACCCTCACCTCAATGTGCCCTCCGGTTCAAGGTAATTCTGTTATACATTCTCCTGAATGCCGAAGAGTTTCCAACATTCTAAGAGCCACGTGAAAATCACCCAGTCCAGTCCTAACAACCTATAAATATTGTAGTCCCCCTATATCCACTGGGAGGGGGTGTGTTCCAAGATCCCCCAGTGGCTGCCTGAAACTTCAGATAATACCAAACCCTATATGTAGACTATGTTTTGTCCTTATGTGCATATCTAAAAGTTCAAATTACTCTTGCATTTTGGGGCCATTATTAAGTAAAATGAGGATTACTTAAACACAAGCACTGCGTTGCTACAACAGACTGATATCCAAGACAGCTATTAAGTGACTAATGTGTAGGTAGCATATACAGCACGGATACGCTGGGTTAAAGGATGATTCACATTCCTGGTGGGATGGAGCAAGATGGCACAAGGTTTCATCACAGTACTCAGACTGGCATGCAATTTAAAACTTATGAATTGTTTATTTCTGAAATTTTTGATTTCATAATTTTGGATGGCAGTTGACCATGGATAACTGAAATGATGGAAAACCACCTATGATAAGGGGGGAGCTACTGTATCCTGCCCCACCTTCCCATTGTAAAGTCCTATTAGGACCGTCAAGTTGGTGCTCAACCATAGTGTAGAAATCTAATGAATTTAGCTATGCTCAATCAAAGTATTTTTTCTGGTGGCATTTTTGGAGAGCTACCAGTTGTCAATGCTGGAGGTTCCACCAAGATCCTAAAAATACCTCCTCACTACTTGCGACTCAAGGCTCTAGACTCAGAACATAATGCTTCAGTGAGGCCCCTTGCAGTTCCCACTGGGGGATCTCTCCAACTGTGACAATGAAGTAGGTCCCACATTGGGCCTGAGTTCTAGTTTTTTTCATTGATCCTCCAAATACTATGTTTATTTTGTTTCCTAGGATTGCAGAATAATTAAAAATCTTCGTTTATCTAATTCAATTAGAAAATTGTTATTCATAGTAGAAAAATATCAACTACTCTTTTTTATTTTATTTATTTATTTATTTATTTATTTATTTATTTATTTATTTATTTATTTTTGCCTGCTCTTTTCACTTTTGGTTGTGAATCTATGTAATTCAAATAATTCTGTCTGAATTAGGAAGTCAACAGTCAAAATGGTTTATTGTTTCCCTGGATAGGAGAATGGAAGCTCCTTTAAGGTTAGTACCTGGGCTGACTTGTTCACCCCATTAGCTCTGGTACCCAGAGCAATGCCTGTTACATAATTTCTGCTCGATAAATATGCATTGACTAAATGAAGATATTTTCAGATATAAAATATTTTAGAGTTAAAAACATTTTTTAAAATGCATACAATGCACATTCTTCAATTTCTCAAATCAAAATGTGTGACCAAGAAATTATTTGACAAATGAGTGAAGAAAAACGAAAGGAAAAAATTACTTCATTTATATCTATCTACATATTGCTATATCCTTTAATTTCAATGTTAAAATATAAGGCTTCAATTAAGAATATTTGAGAAGCAAGGGTAAACAGCATAGACTCTATCCTACAGAATTCATATTTTGTGTGTGATATAGCACATTTCTAAATTTTTCTTAAAATTAGTAAACTATCTTTCCCTGTCTGATAGCTGAAGCATATTTTTTCTGTTTCTTCAAATGCCTGTTTTTAGCTAAGGAGGAAAAATAAAATGTCAGTATTTCATACTGCATTTTAGATTTTTAAAAAATACATTTGTGGAATATTATGTTAAAATAAAAAAGCATACCTTAAAGTAAAAAAAAAACATTTTAAAGTCAGAGGATTTTATCAACATACACATTATATTATAAACAATAATCAATGTGTATCTAACCTAGGATATTTTCTATGTACAAGTTAACACAATATTAACTCTTCAGAAATTCCCCTGGATTATTGTCACTGACATAACTTATTCTATGTTCCATTTCCCAAAATAGTTTAATAAAGCTTAATGGCAACAACATTCTGATCATGCTTTTTAATGTTACACAATAAATGGGTATAAAAAAACACAATTCATGGCTTGAAGTTTCAGACATATCATCCTTGTCAACTTAAATGTCTTATTATTTTTCTATACGTTTACATATACAAAAGGAATCAATCTGCTAAATGGAACTCACTAAATAGACCAGTTGGGTACTTCGGATTTCAAATATTAACATTATCACTAGCATTTCCCCTCCAATTTTGTATATGCCAAACATATTCCTTCAAATTTGTTTAGACATCGACAAGCAGAAGGTTAAACTAGTTAACCTTTCATGGTTTCTCCTAACCTCACCATTGATGCCATGTCTTCCTTCAAAAAATATGGCAAAATCAGCTGCTGAGATCCTGCTCACAGCATCTAAATTTTCACTTTGAGAAGCTGATAGCAGAGGGTTTTCCAACGTATGTTTCTTTGGCTGGTTCTTTGTATCTTAACCAAGTTAAAATTCAATTTTTGATATGGTTTATTTTGAAAACTGCTCCTATTTTATGATTGCTAGTTAATGTTCCCAGTTGTATACTAGAACACTGAGGCATAGCTGTAAAAGTCAATATAACATTTAATTCATTATCTAATTGTCCTATAGTTATTGTAGACATAGACGAAAATATGACTTTCCTAAAATTAATCCCTGCTGTTCCCCTCACACACACAAAACAAACAAAAAAAGATCTCTATTCTAACAGCGCAAGGTATGATATAATAAACTGACAAATGTATAGGTTCTCTGTATCGTCAAAAGTATTACTGATTTATTTTAATATATAAAACATAGTTGAGAAGCATCAATATTCAAAGAAAGTCCTACTTTGCTACTGAGCTTTATATCCTTGAACAAGTTACATATTCCCTCTGAATCTCAGTTTCTTCATCTCTAAGAGGATAGTATAGTGTCTATTTTTCCAAGAGTTTTATACAAACACAAATGCAAATCACTTAATTTAGTGTCTGGGTCATTAGAGCAGCTCGATAAATAAAACACATTCTTATTTTTAACAAAATAAAATGAGTGAAAACTGAAGTTTATATTTTAAGTCTGCTATACCAAGGCACCTCAGTATATACTCTTTAAAATGCCCATCTTTTCAAGTGTATTACTTTTTAAATATTAAGCATTTAACATGTATTCACTATATGTAACTACCCCAATACCAGCTCTCCACTAAAATTAGACTGGGTAAATACGACTTTCCATATATTATGTCATTTAATCATCACAACCATCTTAAATACAATTAGTATTGCTTTACTTTAACTGGTGAGAAAATTAAGACTCATAAATTAGGTAACTTGCTTATATTCAAAAAGCATCTAAGTGGCAACTACACAATTTAAAACTATGTTTGTCTGCTCTTTCAATTTCAATGTATTTTCCTAAAAATATTATTCCGTTGGTTAGATGGAACAGAAAAAAAACTCATATTTCTTGATACTGTACTATTTGACAGATACATGGCTAGTTACTTTTGATTTTTTATTTTAAGTACTCTTCAAGGGCACCCTGTTGTCCTCAGATTTTTATAGAAAATGAAATTGAGGTTTACACTGGTCAGTAAGTAATACCCGGCCGATAAGTGGCAGAGCTAAAATTCAAATTCAGATCTGCCTAGTTCCAAAGCCCATGGACAGATGGTGTTGGCAGTGAATAAAGTTGGGGCTTTGGAATCAGATTGATCTGGGATACAATATCAGGTTTGCCATCTGTCAACTCTATTAAACTTCGACAGGCCTCAATTTAGGCTCCTAAGAAATGGACATAATTGTGCATTTCTCATAAGTTTGTTGAGAGAATATCATGCTGCCTTATGAAGAAAAGCCATAGGACTGATGCAAATAAAAAATGTTTCCCAGGTTTCCAACTGAAAAACAGGTGGTTCCATTTTCCAAACTTGAAAATTATACTTCCATAATATATAAAAGTGTCATTTCCTTCCTATTCATATCCATTTCTCATCTCTGAAGAGGGACTCATATATCATGTGACATTCCATTATCTCCCAGAGTAACTAATGTATTTATATCCACCAGAAATGGACTGGTCAGTTATCTTTATCCTGATAATTTGAGACTGAGACATCAAAAGTGTGGCCAGTTACAGTTATAAGCATGAGAGGTGTGAGGCCTTTGGAACTATATTAAAAGGCTTGTGGCCTTTTTGATTATGTAGTCTCTGTTAAGGAAGGAGAAAAAGGCAACTGTCCTGGAAAGTAGCAGGAGAAGACAACAGAAATTCAGAATTAAGTTGAGATGACAGAACATGAGGCAACAGAAGGAGAGACAGAGAGTACATGGTTGATAAATTGTCCACTTTCTGAGATGTCAGTCTGTATTTCCTAAAACTGAGATCCTTGAGATTGGTCTATATTCTTTTTTTTTTATTATTTATTTTTTATTTTTTATTTTTTTATTTTTTTTTATTTTTTATTATTATTATTTTTTTTAATTTATTGGGGTGACAATTGTTAGTAAAATTACATAGATTTCAGGTGTGCAATTCTGTATCACATCATCCATAAATCACACTGTGTGTTCACCACCCAGAGTCAGCTCCCCTTCCATCACCATACATTTGATCCCCCTCACCCTCATCCCCCCCCCCCCAACCCCCCCACCCCTCCCACCCATCTAGCAACCCTCAGTTTTTCCTCTTTGTCTCCAAAACTGTTTCTGATTAGTTCATTCACTTATTCTTTTCTTTAGAATCCGCAAATAAGTGAGATCATATGGTACTTATCTTTCTCTGTCTGACTTATTTCGCTTAACATAATGTTCTCTAGGTCCATCCATGTTGTTGCAAATGGTAAGATTTCTTTATTCTTTTGAACAAATATTTTCATTTATGGTAATTCAAGGTTTCTTTTTATAACCAAACAATCCCTAAAACAATATATAAATTTTTTTGGGGGGGGATGAGGAATAGTATAGATTGTGGTTCTTTCCCCAATATGCAATTTGTTTTTCTTCATTACATATAGCCATGTGCTCGGGTGAGACTGCTCAGGCAGAGTTCTGGGTGTGGATCCTGAGTAGTCTCAGAAACTGCCACAGTGACTGGTTAGGGAAACAGGCTGAAGTCAGCAGTGAAAGGCCTTCCCTTGGCTAAGAAGGTTTTGGCACCAGGGTTTCTGAGACGTCTATTGCTCTACAGAAAGAACTCTGTAAGAATTGTTTTCTTTATTTTTGAATAATGTGAATGAAGAAATAAAGCCTGAAAATACTGCAACTATTGTGTAAATTTTAAAGAAGCCAATTTGGGAACAATGCTGAGTGTCAGAGAACCATAGAGCCCAAAGATCCTGAGAAAAAGAGAGCTAAATCAGATTTTACCAGATCGATAGCCCTAATTACTCCTGAGCCAATGTATCTCCTTTATTGTTTAAACAGTTGAATTGGGTTTTTTTGATAGTTGAAAATGACAACAATCTGCCTGATAGAGGAGAAAGGGAAAGAGACGGGGAGACAGAAGGCAATGAAATGAAATCATTTCGGGGCATGTTGAATTTTATAATTGTAGAATAACCAGGTGGAGATGTACAGCATGCAGTTGGAAACATAGCTTTGGAATCCAGAGACGAGATCAAAGACAGCGATATACATTGTGAAGGTTGTCAGCATCAAGGTGGGCACCGAAGCCCAGGGAATAGGTGAAGTCATCCAGAGAGGACACATTTAGGCCTAATTGTGTAATTTTCTCTTTTAGTCACTGGCATCATTTGGCTCAGAAAATGTTATTTTTTTTACAGCTTTGCTTGCACTTAAAATGTTTCAGAACCATTTAAAAATTAAAACTTTTGGAACTCACAGAAATCCTACTGTATAGCAATAAATATGCAGTGTTTGAATGCTTTGCAGGATGATATGTTGAAATTTCAATGCTAAGGATTTTCTCATATGGGATAGAAGGAATGAGTATTAGATTTTCCATTATTATATACCAGAAATACAATTTGAGTATAACTTTTACCTGGCATTCCTTTCTCCAATTCACTCAAGTCTGAATTCTATGCTAAATAAATATACATGTAAAAGTATTAATTCCATTGACAAGTTTGATACAGATGATTATACTCCCATAATGTATAAAAATATATGTGTGTGTGTGTGTGTGTGTGTGTGTGCACGCACATACATATGTGATTAATGGGACTATAGATTTGATGTTAGTTACTGCAGTACTTATTTTGGAAGAAATGCTAATTTGTGCTTGATTCTTATTATCCCTAAATGTGTATCAGGAAAAAAAAAAATGTTTCAATTGAAAGAACCCAGATACTTTATGTATTGCTAGTGTGAGTGCTAGATCAGAGTCAGGGGATGCAGCACTATAAACACTGGAGAAGAAATTCAAGAAACAAAACAAAACACTGGAAGACAAAATGGAGTAGGGATTAAAATTAAAAGGTAAAGGGAAAACAGTTTATGAGAAATATAATTACTTTCTCATAACAGGAATTCAGGTTATGTCTTTATCAAAACCAAGGGATTCTGAACAACACAGAAAAGCAATATAATCAACCCTAAAAATAACCATCTACTTTGTGAAGTTCTTAACTTTGAAATAGAAAATTGACATTTTAAGTCATCCACTTGAATATCTACATACCAGACATCTTGTCATCAACTTACGTGGAACTTGCCTGAATAGAAAGTGAGTCTCCTATGTAGAAATTCTAAAAATTCTGTTTCAATTTCCCAAATAAATATTGCTTGACTTTTTGGATTGTTATGTTTTTGCTTCTCGTATAAGCTCCACTTGGAGTTGTTACATGATCCAGGCCCTCGGGAAAATAATTAAATCTCAGAGCCTCAGTTCTTTAATATAAAGAAGAAATTATATTAATAATTTTAATTCAAGGAGGCTCTCCCTTGATAATCAGAACCTCCAGAGGTAAGTGAATAGATGCAGTTCTTTGAGAAATCCATACAGCATATTAAAGTATAATTATATTTTTTGGGGGAAAAAATACAAAAAAAAAAAAACCCTGACATTTTCATTTTATAAACTGTAAAAACTTTAACTCAGCAAAATCAATTTTAAAAATATACTTTGATTTGTAATTAGTGACTACCAGATGGAGAAGGAATGTGTGGGGGGAATGTGATTCTGAGGGGCAAACCCTATCGGAATCTCTCCCCAGTTGGGTTCCAGAAGTGGCTTCCAGTCTGTACATTTTTCGGTTCTCATTCTCCATCTCCTTTGCCTTCTGATGCAGTTGTGCATAGCTCCATATGCACCATGGCCTCCCTACAATTGTATCTGCTTCTAAAGTCTCCTGACTAGACCACTACATCTCTCATATGTTCTGCTAGGTCTTAACACTCTCCTTTTTGAAGAACTTGCTCTGCATTTTTTTTTTCACTCTCTTTCCCCCATACTCTCACCAACCAAAACTGCTTTCTTATGAAAATGTGAATATACCTTTTCAAACTACACACCCATCGCTGTACAGAAAGCCATATTCTCTCTTGAGAATCAACCAGATTCTGAACTTGTGGGTCTTCAATTCCTAAAAGAGACTATGTAATAATAATAAGTCGTCCTAGAATATGAATACAACGACTTGCCTGTAGAATAAGTCAGTCTATAACGTGTATTACTAATTTTCAAATGAATGATATGTGCATGTAATATGATAAAAATGTATGTATACTACATGTAATAACAGAAACAATGTTAAATGTGGAATACTACAAAATTCTCGAGATTGACAACAGTTAGTTTTATTTTTAAAATGTCACTGAATTCAGTATATATCATGTGCTATGACAAGGAGATATTAAAATACGTCTTCTAACTCAGTGATTTGGAATTAATGCACCAAATCACTCATTAGAGTATTATTTGTACACTACCTTAGATCAACTTTTTTATTGGTGAGGTCAGAATTTTAGAAGAAGGTGGAAAGGGATTAGAGTCCAGCTGATCTAATATTCCTGATCTATTATTTAATTTCTCAAGTTTATTTTGGCTAGCTGATTAACTAACAGCATTTCATTATAAGAAAATTTGGGTGGGCTACCTAGCATTCAAGAAGGTATTACCTATCCATCATTAACCTAGATTATAACCAGGTAATTGACTATCCATCTATAACACTGCATGGGTTGGTAGGCTTCATCAGCTATGAAGAGAGGAAAATCTGCCAGGTTGAAAACAGGCCTCAGTAGTCTTCAAATCAATGTAATAGGAAAGACCTAAGCATGATTTCAGTTCAGGGGCTTCACAGACATCAAGCCGGAACCAGAATCCCTCTTACTTAAGTCAGCTGTTCTGCAGGGCCCTTTTCTTTCTTGAGCAGATTCCACAGGATCCTCCGTATGTGGCAGCTCAGTTAACAAGCCCCTCAGACTCTTTTCATTTTAAGCTTTTTTACTACTAATCATTAAAAAACAAACAAAGAGACAAACACTGGGAAACAGCCTAAGGAAAGGGACAAATGGGGAAAAAGTAAATATTAAACCTTTGGACATGTGAAACGCCTAGAAAGTGTGACTCCCTATTTGCTATGAAAATAGAAAAAATAGAAATAGAAAAAGTGGTCTTGACTAAATGCTTTCGGTTTTGAAAGTGGATTCACCTAAAAGCTACTTAAGAGTGAAAGTAATAGTATTCATATTTTCTCTGAAAAAGTTTCCTCATGTCTGTAGGTGGGCCCCCAAAGACAAGTAAGACAAAAGAACAGTAATGTTTTTGTTAGAGTTTTCTAACTCTGAAGACTTCTATTTGGAGTTCCTGTTTCAGCAGGACTCTGCCTAGCCAAGGAATGATGCCCCTTCTGGCCAGTTCCTCATCCAACCTCCCATTTTTGATACATTTTATACTTTATGCATTCCTTTGTCCACTTAGGTGATCTGAAATAACATTAAATACATAAACACACTTTGGCCTACAGATGCTATGGAAAGAAAAACATTTTTTAACAGTACAGGTTTTATTTCATTTTAATTTTAGCTCTAATTTTAAGCAAAAGCCTAAATGATTTAATATGTGCAAATCTGTCAACTATTTTTGGAATGCCTAAAATACTTAACAAGCAGAGGGAATAATGATTGCCACTGCCTCCTTCCAATTATTTAACTGTAAAATAAGGGTCAATTTGAGTCATCTATACACATACCTAAAGCTATTGTAAAGTACCGCTGCACCAATTGATGAATGTTTTCTTTATATAGCCATGCATATGTATATATAAAGATCAACTGAAATTTACTAAAAATTGCATGAATCACTGTTATGTTGTTTTCCACTGTACTAACAGTAGCTGCTGTTGCAAAAAAAAACAAAAAAAAACCAAAAAACAAACAGTAGTTAAATAGTTACAAGATTAGCATTTGACAAGAGTGTCCTCATTTTCAAAAAGGCTGATACTTTACATTTTAAAGATTCTGGTTGTGAATTGCAGATTATTCTTTTTTAAAGGCTCCAACATTCTTGTTCTATATCATACAGTCCTAATAAATATTAAAATCTACTAGGTTTCTTGGAATACTTTCTCCACTACCAACAGAATCTGATCAGGGTTGGCTTTGATATATATATAACCCTGTAGAGAGAGGCTAATACTAAAATTCCTTTTTTTTTTTTTTAGAGTAATGATGATTAATGACTATGTTATTGCCATAATCATTTAAAAAAACACCACAAGTTGAGACTTTTCATGGATGACATCTTTTTGATTAGGATTTCTATAGTCAAATGGTACAGCAAAAACACTTAAAATCACACACTTTGAGGAGTGCTCATTAGCACAGTGAAGACCCTGAGAAGTCCACCCGTGTGTGTGTGTGTGGGGGGGGGGGCACTCACTTAATTTTGATGAATTCAGTTTTCTCACATGTATTTGACCAATACTATCTTTTTTATAATCATTGAGGTATAAAGTTTGAAAAACACCAGACTTGAGGAAGTCTCACAGATTTTTTAATTTTAAACGTTTTGATTGTTAAATGGACACTTATTAATAAGTTATGAAACTGTGCTGTAGTATGCTTTCAAATTAGATGTGTCCATAGTAGGCTAGATTCAGAGAATTGATTCTGGGGAATTGGTGGGTAGGTAGAGAAATGGGAAGTGACGTGGGGGAAGGGACTGAGAATAATCAAATCCTTGGGGTTTACCCAAGCTAACTCTGAGCTTTGTCCTGCTAATTTCTATTAAAATGACTTGGATGAGTTTCTTCATTAAGTGGATGGATTACATGTCACCAGAACTAAGGTAGTTAACAGGAATGTTAAAAAGCCATGGTAAATTGGATAACTTATCAAAAACAACCACAAAAATTTTAAAAGCAATTGGAAATTCAGTGAATCTATCTATCTATCTATCTATCTATCTATCTATCTATCTATCTATCTATCTATCTATCTATCACCTATTATTTCTACCTTAAATATTTTAAAATGAAAAACAAAACAGAGAATGTCCAGCTGTATGCTCCCTTCTATGCCAATTAGCATCGACTGGATTTGACCACAGCAAACTTTTGCCACCATACACTTAGAGTGTATTCCTCTTTCCTAACACCATAAGAGTTAGCATATTCTCTGTCTGTCATTATCAATTTACATTAGCTATCTTCTTTGTTAACCTAGAAAGCTCTGTGAGAAAAAAATATATATACCATGTTTCCCGAAAATAAGACCTACCCTGAAAATAAATACCAGTTAAGATCTCAGCCAGACGGATGCATTTAGTACATTATGATGATGTTCCAGAAGAAGATCACATGACTATAATTGGATAAATGTAGATTGTTGTACGTGAAAAAGAAGACATCCCCTGAAAATAAGCCTTTATGGAACAAAATTAATATAAGACCCGTCTTATTTTTAGGGAAACACGGTATATATTCATATTTATATGTGCAGTGCCTTTTAGCACAATAGATACTAAAAAGTTTTGGTTAAATAAAGGGAGTAAACTAAAGAGTGCAATCATAGAAGAAATTTAAAAAAAAAAAAAGGTATAGGCAGGTTCCTAACCTATAACCTAAATATAGATGGCAGTATGAAATGGCACTGATGTTAAAGAATAAAATGGTATAAACTGTATGTAGAAAAGAAATCACGTAATATTTGTTTTTTTCTTTGTGATAATGCTATGATTCAGAAGATTTATATATTTATTTATTATTTACCTCATCCCAAAGGTGGGGGTGATGTATATTGTATAAAAAATTACTATGATAAAGGAAACAAACAAAAAATTTACAAATTAGTATGCAAAGGGCCTAGGAAAATTAGATATTAGGATATTGAAGTGAAGCCAGAATCATACTATTACCCAAAGTGTACACTAGAAAATAGTCTTTAAGTTTATATCTTTCTAATAACCAAAACAAAAAAGAAAGAAGATCAATTCCACTTCAAATTATCCATTGAAGATATACCAGAGCTCATCTTCCTAGGACTGAGGCCTGAAGATAATCTGCCGCTAGGTAAAACAGTCATTGTGGGATGCACCGGTCACAGCGTGATAGCATATAAAATCCCTCCAGGGACAGTTTTAGAACATGCCTTGAAACTGGGCGCAGCATCATGCCAGAAACAAGACATTTAATAAATCAGAGAGAAACTGAAAGAATTTAATTTGAGCATTTCACATTCTCTCTCTCTCTCTCTCTCTCTCTCTGTCTTAATTTGAATAGGGAGGTGCAAATATTTGATGATCTAGAGCAAGGTTTCTCAAATGATACTAACAGCATTTTAGGCAGGTTAGCTTTTTGTTGTGGGGGGTTGTCCTGCACATTGTAGAAGGTCTAGCAGCATCCCTGACCTCTGTTTGTTAGATGCCAGTAACAATCCCTCATACTTTGGTTAAAACAGAATGCAAATATTTCCTTGGGGGTCAAAATTATTCCCATCTGAGAATCAGTCTAGAGCACTGATGCTCACCTTGTGGTGTAACCACAGAAACCTTTAAGGCTCTGTCCAAAGCTGTGGATTCTTTAACCAGAAGAAGATCCACACACATATGTACACAAGACAAAAAGGCACATGTGACTTTAAGGATTCGTGGATCCTCTGCTGTACCTAGGTTAAGCACATCTTATTTAAAGGAATGGTATAGTCTTCAGGTCTTTCAGGAAAAGTTTCATGAATATGTATTTCTTGCAAGTGACGCTTATATAGAACTGGGTAGCTTTAAGGGACAGAAGGAAAAGTTGAAAGAATTGTCCTATATATTCTCTCAAAGGCTCTAGGCTAGGATCCTTCTTTGCTTCTTCATAGCTTCTGGTGATGCCTGAGATCCTTGCCACTCCTTGGCTTGCAGACACATCAAGAAATCCCCATGTCTTCACATGGCCTTCTCCCAGTGTGTTACTGTGTCTAAAATCCCTCTTTTTACAAGGATATCAGTCATTGGATTAAGGCTGCCCTAATGTACTGTGATTCATTTTAATGTGATTATATCTGCAAAGATCCTAATTCAAAATAAGGTCACATTTACCAGTACTGGAAGTTAGGATTTGAACAGATCTTTTTAGGGAAGACAAGTCAACCTACTATATGTTTTATAGATATTTAAATGTTAGTAGCAAAAATATGTAACAATATGCTCACTTACATAAGGAAAAACAGAATTACAACTAATTAAATGATGCATATTTGAACAAAAAATCTATTTATGTTGACACTTATAAACATATACAAATGAATGTCAACCACAGAATTGCTTCAAAGATACAATGGCATTTATTTGAGGCAATTAAAATAGCATTGTTACTTTATTGTATTATAAAAATAATATTCACTTACAAAACAGTTCAAAAAGTATAAAAAGGAAAAAAAACTCATAATCCCTTGAAATAAATATATTATAAATATTTTATCATACGTCCATATATATCTCTCTAGTTGTATTAGCTTTTAATTTATAATGTGTCCAGATTTTTGCACTGTTAATATTCTAAAACAGATATGTTTAGATTTTATTTGTTGGAAAAATTCTCAATCTGTGTAACCTAGAAGTTATAGGAGACAGTATTAAACTTTTATGTGACAGACAACAACCATCTTTCTATGAAAAATTGCTGACTGACCATACAATTTTAGATTCTCATCCTTGATTCTCATTTCAGCTCCAATGGGTAGACACCTTTTTTAAAGTGGGCCTTTCTTATTTTGGTCAACTCTAAATGACAGAGTATTCATAGTTCTTTTTGGCCAAACAACAAACACTCTCTTCTAATGTTCCCCCTTGGTTCTTGTTTTGCCTTCTTAAACTACCATACATTGACTCTCTTTGCCATAAGGAGGGCAGTTATCTTACTCACCTTAAGTCTTTCCTTCTCTAAGCATAATTACTTCAATTACATTTCATATAATGTAATGTCAGATGCATTTACTACTATCTTTCTCACTTTCTTCTGGTTATGCGTCCCTTTTAAACTACATTATTCAGAACTCATACAAATTCTCCAGGGATGGTGTAACAAGTGAGTGGAAAGTGGAGTGACGACCATGCCCATTCTTTTCTCTAAAGTTTATTAATGCAATTTAAGGCAAATTTAGCCTTTAATAGTAACCCTGTTGATTCATACTTAGCTTGCTGAAAAATAGAAGCTCTAGAGCTTTCCACAAGTGCTCTTAATAAGACATGTAGCCCCCAATTATATATTATAATGGGAACTAGCAGTGGTAAGAAAATTAACATTCACAGATAATTCTCCAATTACATTTGATCTATTAATCTAACCTCTTTATGCAACTAAACCTCTACAGAATCACACACAAAAAATATTAAAACCGATTGGTTTGGAACTTGGTGTCTTTAATTGCAAACCTAATAAAATAGAATCTCACAATACAGAGGAGAAATTAATAAAGTGATCATAACTTATAGTAAAACAGCATTCAGGCTTTGTGCATTTTCAAATATGAAGATCATCTTCAAGGTTTTTTTCATTCTCTTAACTGCTATTCAATACAATGATTGGCAAATAAATTGCTTAAATAATAGTTTTCCTTTATTATTTGAGAATTTCTGGTTCATGGCTACAATCTCAGGAAGACGATTTGATCATCCAATCCCAGACCTTCAAATGAGAAGTTCACAACAAGGCTGCATATTTGAATCACGCGGGCACCTGCAGTAGTTTGCATAGCTATCAGAAACACTTATCTCACATATATCCATCATTTACTCAAAAGCTTGATGTTAGCTCTTCTCTACTCTTAAGACAATACACTCTCCTTGTCCGTGTAACCAAGGAAACATCCTTGTTTCTCAGCCTGAAGAGATGTGGCCCAACGTGTAAACAGAAAATAAACTATAAGAATATCTTGTTGCCCTAGACACCTTTCTGTTTGCCGTTGTTTCTTTACTCTCAACTCTTATGCATTTTGGTGACAACAATCAATGTTATGAACAGCCTCAACAAATACTAGACCTTCCCTGCTGCTCTAAGATTCAGTTTCCTAACTTTCAAAAGAGCAAATGTGTCACATGCTCAATTTAACCAATGAATAAATGGCCAAGGGGCATTATGAGTGTTCCCTTTAGGCTACACTTCACCTAAAAAAATGGTCTAACTTTAAAAAATTTTGAAGTGAAGTTGTTTCTCAGAACTTCAACTTTACCCATGAAAGGTGAAGAGACTAGATACTTTTCTTGCTCTTATACCTAGGGCATAGGCGTACAACTGAGGCTCAGTCATCAGAGGATTCCACCAGGGACTACGTGTCTTGAGGGAAAGAGTGGAGAGAGCATAAATGCAGTGATTTCCAGTTGGAAAATCATTCACAACAGCAACGAGAAGCTGTTGGTAGAGTGACCCAAGGGTACCCGTGCCAGGGACAGCAGACCAGCAGGGCTGTTTCAGCAGGGCTGAATTTGATCTAGCCTGCATATCTGATGTCCAAACTTTGATTTCTGAGTCTTTCACCTTTCCTATAGATTCTTTGGGTAATTGTATATTATCTCTATGTTCACTTTTGCTTAAATTTGACATAATTTTCTTTTGTTGTTTGCTACCAAGACCATGTGTAACAGAACACTCTTCCTTCCAGTTTCACAAATAGTATTGAGCTAATTTAAGTCAAGAATTACTAGGTCAAGAACCATAGGCTTCATCAGCAAAAACACCAACCTCTGAATTGTCTTTTTTGGATGCATTCCGAAGGTAAGGTGTTAACTTCTCCATGCTTGTGGAGAAATGGTGAAATGCAGGGTATTCATTGGCAAGACGATCTTGTTGAGATCCCCACAGACCAGACAACCGCTAGCTAATGTTAGCTACTCCTGCTGTGGCAGAAATTTTTACTTTAATTTACAGTCTTATTTTTTTTATATGACAAGTTGTTGGCAATGCTACTTTTGCTTTCTGTAAAGTCATGAAGAGAAAGTGATCTCACATGATCTGAAGAAGAGAAAATAAGTCAAATACCATGATAAGGGATAGAATCCCTTGATAGTTTTACAAGTTAGGTAAAAAACAAAAACACAAACAAAAACAACAACAAAACCTGCTCTTTAAAACACAGGTGCCTCTAGAGGCCTAAACAGGATATAAGGTACTGTATAAGAATCTCTTGAAGGTGGGGCTGAGGCGCATATATATATATATATTATATAATATATATTATATATATATATTTACATATATGAAAATATATATATATAATAACATATAATATATGTAAACATGTAATATTATATATAATATTACGACTATTGGTAGAGAGACCCAGAAACTCCGCTTTATATATACAATATTATATATTATATATGATATTTCCACAGGTAATTCTCATATTTATCCTTAGAGAAGAACTACTATTTTATAGAAAATGAACACTCAGGAAAAGCCTGTTTAGAAAATTTCAAAGTCCTAGCTGCTGATATCTATCTACATGAAAAGAACTAATACGAGTATATACAACCTTTTTCATTCCTTTCAGTACTAAAGCTACCTCTCATTCTTGTCTGATTTTTCTCCTTTCGTTTATCTGTAATCTTGCCCCACAGTAATTGCTACAGAATATGTGTGATTTTGTGACAAATTTTTTCATTAACTTTCTCCCTTTACCACAGTTTTTTGGGTAGTTTTATATTATCTAGTATACATCCCTAATTGCCCATCATAGAAATCCACCCTGAAACTTTGCTTCCATTTACAATACCCACACCCACACCTATACTTTGCACACATTCCCACCAGAAGAGGGGATTCCTGAGAAACAACAAGGTAAAGGAACAAGATCGAAAATCAAATTTGATAACCTCAAGACACTTGCCAAATTACCACCTCATTGTTTAACGCTGAAATATCCATATATAATGTCCGCTGAATTGCCTTCGTACTCATTCAGAAGAGAAAAAAAAGGATAAAAAGGAAAAAAAAAAAAATATACATATATATGTGTGTGTGTATATATATATACACACACATATATATGTGTGTGTATATATATACACACACATATACATATGTGTGTGTGTATATATATACACATATATATATATACATATATATATATGTATATATATATATATGTGTATATATATATACACACACACATATGTATATGTGTGTGTATATATATACACACACACATATATATATATGACACACATATATATATATATATATACGGTGAAAGCCCGTACATTTTTAGAGTGACAACAACTATTTTCTCTTTTATTATATCATAGTTAATGGCTTATGAATGATAATAAACTTGTACATTTCCCCCAATTAGTGATAATATTAAGTCATTTCTGAGCAATATAACTTACCATTTAAAATCCTCAAGTAATGAATTCATAGGTGTGCAATCAGGAAATTATGGGAAAGCAATAACTACAACTGTTTATTAAGAAATTAATTGAAAAAAAGAAATTAATTGAATGGCAACAGTGTCACAGAAGCCTTCGATGATCACGCTGCAGTTACCACATTAATCTTGAGTGCATGATGTTGGATCTGCCGGCAGTTTCTGAGTGTGGGCCGGGACCTTGTCTCATGAAACCGAAGAATGGAAACATGGACGAGGCAAAAAGTTTTAAAAAAGGATAGTTTATTAGAGGCAGGAGAAGGGGTTGCAGCTCCCGAGGAAGGAGGGCGTCCCGAATGGGGGGTGCCCCATGACTGAGGCAAAAGCTCTTACTTTTATACCTACCCTTGCCTGCTTGGGGGAGGGGAGCTGTTTGAAGAAGGGAACTTGTTTGAAGAAGGGGACTGGTACCTTCTAATGAAATTCTTGTACCAGGTTTGTTCTGCTTGCCCATCCTAAAGGAATTAGCAAAGTAACCTACTCTTATCTATCAGATCTGATCCGTTTGTCAGGCCAAAATGAATTTCATGATTAACCTCAAGGCTTTGTTATGTCCTGGAGCGAAGGAGTGATTTCAAAACCTGGAGTTTTAGGATATGGCTGTCTTTGTTTATTCCACCAGGGACCTCCCTGTCTACCTAGGGACATACTAACTGTCCTGTATCAATCTTACACTATGAACACACACAAGCCAAAGCTGCCCACCTTATTTCTGAAAGAGAGTGGCATGGCAGTCACTTACACATTCTCGCAATCAATATATTTAGTACAGGCCGCAAGGTATCCATGCAATGAAATCCATCTGGATTGCCCTGTGAATGATGTATCGCTCTTATTTTGTTCTTAAGACTAACTTTGTCTCCCGAATTTGTGTCTTTTGTTCTCACTCTTTGGAATGGCTGACTTCCATGTGAGCACCTTTTATAAATGTATCCGCTAACCCTGACAGGCCTCTTTGACCTTGGAAAAACACTTTGTGTGATTCTGTAACTGTGTTGACCACGGATGTCCATCTCTGTGAAGCCCTGGGATCTAGGATGCCACACTCTGCTGTCAGTTGTTCTACAACTTTGACATCTTCCGATGCCTACTGTAAGTCAGATTTCCCTTGTTGAAAAGTACAAGAGCAATAAAAGACACTTGTTTTTTACATGCATTCATTGATTGTTTTTGCCCCACCTTGGCTAAAATGCGTTGGTTGTTCTGTATTATTTATTACCTATCATGAACAGAATTAAACTATGCTTTATGAGAATATGTAAATGATTAGAGTATACTAGTGTCTGGGGCAGAATAGAACTTCTGGCAATGATGAAAATGTTCTTCTGCATTGTCCAGTAGGGTAGCCACTGTCACATAGGTCTATCAAGCACTCAAGAAGTGGCTAGTATGACGGAGGAACTGAATTCTTCATTTTCTTTAATTTCCATTATTTTAAATTTAAACTTAAAAAAATCCACGTGTCTAGTGGCTACATAATTAAAAGGTCCAGCTCTAGATTGGCTTCTTTTAGGACTATTACCTTGTTCTTTTTATATCTAGGATTGTGCCTGGCACATGTAATGAACAGGTTCCACTAATAATGTTTATTGAATTAGTAAGTGAGTGAATTGTGTGCTATGAAATTAGCTTCCAACTTCCAGAGAAACTGAAATAATAAGCATGCAGAAACTAGGACAGAGCATTGAGCTCAGAACAGTGCATTCAATAAGTAATAGCTACATGCATATTTTAGAGTAGCTTCTTGTAAAGTTGCTTCTGAATGTGTTCTTTCACTCTGCAATGCAAACAGGAATGTCTGAACAATAGATGAACTCAGCAAACTAGACAACAGCACTTCAACTTGAATTTGAAAGAATGTTGAGTTCAGGGGCTGCTGATCCAAGAAAACAAAGGCAAAATTGTTTGCTTCTAGGAGCCAACCTTTTAGGTCTCACCCAGGAAAACTGTTCAAAGTAGAAGAAACATGCAGAGCAGGTGCTATATTTGTCATAGAACTGACAACAGATAATATCTCATTTGGAAGACTACTGGTCCTCTCAAGAAAACTGTACTGTAGTTCAGCCCCTGCTCAAGACCATTTGTCACCATATTGACACCAACCCATCAATTCTTGCTTTATCTTCTGTCTTCTGTCTTTCATATGATACAAATAATTGTAGAAAGCAGATTTGTTGTCTGCAGTTCTTATTTTTCTCTCTTTAAAGTACTAAAAAGTTGGATTTTAACTTAGTTTTTCAGAAGATTGGCTTTTCTCATACAACCTCAAGTAGGAGAAATGAAAGACTTGGGGAAGGTAACAATGCAGTATTTTAATAATTATAATTATTTAAAAGTTTCCGTTATTCTTTTATAAATCATTGGTACCATCCACCCTGTTTCCAGTTTCCATAGACTGTATCCAGAATCATTAACATTTAACAAAGGGCCTAATTGCTCAGAAGATTTCCCCTAATTTTAAGGAAACTGTTTCTTAAGCCAATTAGTGGACAGAAACCCATTGATTGAAACTTAATCCAGACACAATTGAACGTATCCTGGGTTAAACATGCTTGTAACAAGGACCTAGCTCTTTGCACAGTAGGTTTCCTGACATTTGAATTTCCTAGTGCATTTGAATTAATTTAATGCAGAAGCACTCAGTCCCTGGGGTAGTAGTAGCTACATTTATGGCTCTGGCAGAATCTGTGGGATGTGAATCAAGTCATTAAGTCTTTCAGGCCTCAGTTTCTACCTGATAAACCTCTGAAATGATAATGAGCAAGAACCATGTATTAGCTTGCTAAGGCTGCCATAATGAAACTGCAGACTGGGTGGCTTAAACAACAGAAATGTATTTTCTCAGTTGTGGGAATAGAAGTCCAAGGTCAAGGGATCAGCAGGTTTGATTTCTTCTGAGGGATTTCCTAGGCTAGTAGATGGTCCGTGGTATTTCCTCTGCGCATGCCCATTCCTGGTATTTCTCTGTGTGTCCAAATTTCTTATAAGGCCCACCATCAGATTGCATTGGGGCCCACCCTAATGGTTTCATTTTAACTTAATCACCTCTTTAAAGGCCCTATTTCCAAAGAAAGTCATATTCTAAGGTACTGGGGGGTAGGGCTTCAACATATGAATGGAGGGGGATTTCATCCCATTAAGCCCCTATTAGTCTATCCTGAGAGTTTCATGAGACAAAATTATGATAAGTTTGGGTCAGGTCATCCAGAAATCACCAATGCAGGACTGATAGGCCTCCTACCCATAGGACCACATGACTTTCCTTATTCCATCTATTATCATCTGGGATATTGCCCAGCTCACATGCTCTATTCAATTTATCCTTTTAAATTAATTGTTGAGAGGGGGGTGAAGAGGGAGAGCTGGAGAGAAAGAGAGAGCTTCTAGCCATGATACCCAGTCTAGTTTCTCTTTATCAGAGAGAACCTATGTCATAAAAACAATAACTAACATTTGTAGACTACTAACTAAATGGCAGGCACTTGGCTAAGAGCTATAGATATATTAAGTCTGTTTACCTTTCACAAGAACCCTCTTAGGAAAGTAACTGTACCATCAGGATTTTAGGCCACAAAGAAAGAAGGCATAGGGCTGCTAAGTGGGGAGACTGAGATTTTTAAACCCAAGTAGTTGAATTCATAGTGCAAATAGTACAATTTAGTGTGAAATCCTGGGTGATTTCTTAGTTCTGTCAGTTTCTGGCTGTTTTGTCCTTGAAAGAGTCCTTTTAACTTCTGAATGCCTTCCTGTAACAGAGCGTATATTACAAAGTTGTCACAAGAGAAGTGAGTTAATATTTAGGAAAACACTTGAAAAACTGCAAAGCACATTACAAATATTAGTTATCTTTTTTCACCATTTCCAAATTGTTGATACAACTGAGCCAGCAGGTGGTGGCTTTCTTATTTAGCGACTTGCAGATTTACTTGGTGCTGTCACTGAGAGACCTAGTCATGGCAGAGCAGACTGATATGTCCCACGCATGTGGGAATGAACGACACTGAAGTATAAACTCACATTCTAATTCATTCATTCATATACTCATTCATTCAATATTTAAATACCTGATCTATGTCCTCAAAAAAGCTAATGCTGTAGCAGGAGGTTCAATAGATAAGACCTATAATTAATGCAAAGTGATTGCTATTACAATGGAGCTCTTTCTAATATACACAGAAAAGCAGCAGTTTACTTTCATCCGATGTTAAAGAAATGAGTAGTGAGGGCATTGAGAAAGATCTCAATGAGCAGGTGACATTTGTAGGATGAGCGGTTTATCTTCAGAGGGGAAAAAGTGAGAGAGACGTTCACAGTAGAATCACTATCTGTAGTGTTTAAAGGGCAAAGCCTGTTCCTGAGCTAGCAAGCCGCTTATGCAAGTTCAACCACAGGATGCCTGGATGGTTCAGGTCTGGTGGAAGAACTGGGGATTGCGAACTTTAAAGCTGTTATCTAGAGCTAGGATATAAATGCCATGATTGTGAAAAGAAATATTACCCTATAGGAATAGGTAAACAACAGGGGTTCTGCTCACAGTTCTCTGTTCTTAAAGACAGTCTAATGTCAAGATTTGGAAAATCCTAAAAATACAAGAGAATAGACTCAAAGGACTAATGAAGATAATTTCACAATAGGGTCCTGAATTATGGCAGTAGAAGTTGAAGAATGAATAGATTTAGAGGCACTCTGAAGTAAAATAACAGAACTTTGTAATGAATTGGATAAGGAAGAAGTAAAGAAAATGAAAACTATTAAATTGAACCGTATGAAATGGCTGATTTTCCATGTGAAAGAGTTGGATATTGTCAGTGTTTCAATAAACTATGATGATACATAGATTTTTAGCTATTGGGTAAGTTAATTAATAGTTAATTAATGACCGACTAACTGAGAGAATATATATATAAGTTTGAGGAGTGATGGAAGAGAAATGGACGTTAATTCAGTGGGAACTCAGTTAACTGGCAATATTCAAGCAGGCAAATTGGCACTAAAGAGACAGGTTCAGGTAATCTCCAGGTGTCTATGGTAGTTGACATCATAAAAGTTACTGAGATCACCCAGGTAGATGGCAAATAAAAATCTAAAAAAAATAAAACCTGAGAATAAAACCATGTGTTTGTACATGTGCATAAGTGTGGAGGGAAAATATTTAAGGGATAAATATGAACATGATTGGGGACACTGGAAGAGAAGTTATATGATCAAAATGATAAGAGAGATTCTGAGTCATCTAGAAGGGTAAGACTGGAAAAGAGAAACCTGGATGTTACTCATTGACTGTGGAAGTCAAGATGTTCCTGTCATTCCTTTCCAGTGCAGAAACAAATTCCATGCAGGAACAAAGAACAAATTAGATCACTATGGGAGAAAAAGTGGATCAAGGACCTGAAAATGACCACAGAACACTTTAATTCCTTCAGGTGTTTGGAGGATGAGAGAGGATAAGAAAGGACAATATACACAGAGAGAGACAACACAGAAAGAAAGGTTTGTTTCATTTTTAGCTTGTATGTTTATTTTATGATGGTGGGGGGGAAATGTCTGTTTACAGGCTGATAGAAAAGCACTACAAGTGAAGATGGAATGACTAAAGATATGGGTGGAGAGGGGATTGTGAAGTCCCAGTGGATGAGGGAGTAACAACAGAAGCTATTATCACAGCAAGTGGGGTTAAAAGTATCAGGGACCCAATAAACATGAAGCAAAACACATGAATTACAAAGTAAAGACCATTTTTTATAAGACCAAAATGTTTATGCATGGTGGCTATACCTTAACATATACCTGTGAAACAGCCTAAGAGATTATAACTAACGAGTCTCTACTTCATATAGTTTTTAAAGAGAGCACTTTATTTTTAAATTTGGTTACTTCTTAACTCTAACTTGAATATTCCTAGAAGTGTGCTGCTTTATTTTCACCCCTCTTCTATCTTAAGTCTAGTGAATTAAAATCTATTAAGGAAAAGTACGTAGAAGAGTTTACCTTTTTCAATCCATATGTGAATATGAGTTTTTCACAGCAAGGGTATACGCTCACAAAAGGCTGCTAACATATTTTATCCTTAAAATTATTAGATCAAACATTTAGAGAATGAAAGTTGATAGTTCCTAAATGTTGTACAATATTATCTAAAATGAACATAAATTGCATGAACCTTCAAGTTTTCATCCATTATAAGATGACCTTCGGAAATTACTTCTGCAGCAATAAAACTAAGTATTCAGAATGATGCATGTGCAGTGCATTAAGTTAGAAGTGTTTACACGGCGCACACTGTAAGAGATAAATTGGCAGGCTCTGCAAAAGCACCACTCTGTATCTACTTTCTTTCCATTTTACCTAAGTGAAAGCAATGAAATATCTGATTTAGAGGAAACTTTAAGCACTAGAGCTTATAATTTTTTTGTGCCTTGAAGTAAAAGAAGGTAATGAGAGCAGTAGCCAGAATTCTTGGGTCAATAGAAGCCTGGTACTAAATGACCCAAATCCTGCAGTGGCCTGTTTAAGACCTTCAGTTTTCATGTCTCCTGATTGGCCTTGGAACCATTCCAATCACCAGGACCTCAAAGGAGGAGGCAGCAACCATATGGAGGCCCTGATACTTTAAAAATTTCAAGATTCAAGTCTATGGGGGTAAAGTGTAAAACGAACCAAGAAGATGTGTTATCATACTCAGACATCTCTCCTATTCCTCACTCTGCACCTCAGATTTTGCTTTATCTCTTCTCACTTACTCCTTCTCAGAGGAAGAGGTGTTCATCCTGCTTGCCAAGGTAAACTCCTCCCCCTAGGATTTTAAGTACATTTTCTAATGTCTCTTCCAGGTTTTGCTATATTCATTATCTGATGTCTTTCCTGTAGCTCCAGTTTCCTTCTTTTTCCAGATACAAATCTGCAGCAAACGTAAATCTCCAGTCTACTTTCTAAGTAAAACAAACTAAACCACCACAAAAAAATAAGCATCTTCCTTAGACTTTGCCATTTACACTTGTGATATCTGTTCTCTTAATCTTTTGCGAGGGAACAGACCGTAGTATTTTAAAACAATAATTATGATTATCATTCATGGTCTATGGGTTGACTGAATTCTAGTGGGCAAATTTCATTCAGGGTCTCTCATATAGTTTTACTCAGGTAGTGGTTGGGGCTGGAGTTATGAGAAGTCATCTTCACATGCATTTCTAGCCTGGCATCTTTCTCTTTGTGCAGGCTCTTGTCATGGCTAGCTAGAGTTTCCTCCCAGATGTCAATCCCAGGATAACTGGACCTTTTACATGGTGACCTGCTTTCTCCAGGGCAAACATTCTGAGAGATGGGATGTGGAAAGCATCAGGATCTATCTCTAAATAAGAGGAGTGTCAAAGAATTTGTGGCCACCTTAAATCTGTCATATACGAGGTCTGACAATTATGTTTGCGAACTCATCCTAGAAAAATTGCACATACCTCATTGCTGGATATCACTATGGTCACCTTTGAAGTATTCCCTTGGAAATCTATGCACCGATGTCAGTACCTACTCCACCCTTCAAAGCAATTTTGGAACTCTTTTTCTGGAATGGCCATCAGAGCTGTCATATTACCCTTGTTATCCTGAATGGCACCAAAATGTCTTTCTTTTAACATTTCCTTTATCTTCAGGTAAAGAAAGAAGTCATTGGAGGCCAGGTTATGTGGGTATTTCAATACGTTTATTTGTTTATCGGCTAAAATCTCCCTCACATACAGTGCTGTGTGAACTGGTATATTTTCGTGATGCAAGAGCCATAGATTGTTGGCAAAAAGTTCAGGCCATTTAACTTTTTCATGCAGCCTTTTCAGCACTTCCAAATAATAAACTTGGTTAACTGTTTGTACAGTTGGTCCAGATTATAATTAATAATCCCTCTGATATCAGAAAAGGTTAGCAACATCACTGCAATAAGTTCGTGAACTTAATGGTCAGATCTTCGTATATCTCTTTCCATCCCTTCACTGCAGAAAGTCTTGCAACAATCCTAGACTTTAGCTGCTGTCACATCCTCCCTACTCTTTGTGCCATCCCCACACATATAGCTAATATTTACTGAGAGTTTGTAATTGAGAGTTTAAAATTTGCTAGGCACTATATCAAGTAATTTTAAAATATAACCTCAAGCAAAATCTATAAACTAGACACAATAACAATTATAATTTCTGTTTTAAATATGAACAAATAGAACCATAGAAATTTTAAGTTTCTGGTACAGGGTCACATAGCTAGATACTTGGCAGACTGGCTAGAATTTTACCCTGCTCGTTCTCGTTTATTCTTTAATTCCTCACAATATGCTGTTGAGTTACTTGTAGTTTTCTTCAAGATCATTATTGATTTGCTGTTTTTCTAGACCAAATGGCTTTTATCAGCCCTACTTTGATTTACCTGTGGCTTTTGATTCTGGTGACTAATCTGTCTTCTTGGGATGCTTATCTCTTGTTTTCAATGATAGCATTTGACTTTGGATCTCCTTTTATATCTGTGACAATCTTTTTTCTTAATCTCATTGAAGTTCTCAGTTTCAGCAACCATTGCTCTGCTCACCTGACCCCTAAAATTTTATATTTCGCATTCATCTTTCTCCTAAATTCAAGTTTCATAATTTCCAACTCTTCACTCCTCATTTCTACCTAAATGTTCTGCCAGTATTTAAACTTAACATGTCTCTGAATGATTATTCTTTTCATTCTCAAACTTGTTATTGGCCTTTTTCTCACATGCCTTATTTCTGATCCAGGGAATAAGGAATGTAACACCCTCGGTCACAAAGACTCAAAATGTTGGTGGAGAGAATACTTATTTTTCATCTGTCCTCTGTCTCCTTTTGCAAAACCCTTCTTTTCTCTCAGTCCATGGGATTTAAAGGAGGTTGACCAAAACTCCAGCTTCTGTGGTGAACATCTGACTTAAACTGAGCCATTGAGAGTCATACCCTGCTTTCCAGCTGAAACATATGGACTGTTACTCCCTTTTCAAGAAGATTTTCTAGCCTGTAAGACACAGTGATTCTGGAGGCCAGGAGCCATTTTCACCACCACATGTATGGAACTGGCCAGGAGATGAAGCCAGCAAGGAAAAGCAGATCTGAGAAACAGTAAAAGACAGAATATCTTGATTCAAATATATGAACCCATAAATTCTCATTTTTGTTTAAGCAAGTTTGAGATGGTTTCCTGTCACTTGTAATGTACAAAATCCTGATTGATGGATTTTGCCATTATATTTGACTCTTGTCCTCTGATCCAATTCCTGTTAATTTTACTTCCATACATTTCTCTTCTGTGTGTTATCACATCCACCACCCGTACTCAAATCTTCATCATCTGTCATCTAGAGTAAAGCCATAGCCACCCACTAGCTGCAGAACTTCACTGTTCCAATCAATCTTTTTCTGTGCTGCCAGAATGAGCTTTTTAAATTACAGTTTTGATTTTGTCAACCTTCTTAGCTTGTCATTCAAGGCCATTCACAGTCTGTCTGTATTTATCTGTAGAGACTTATCTCCCAATTCACTATATCATGTAGCAAAATGCAGTGCTTAAGAGCAGAGACACTGGAGTCAGATTTCTGAGTTTAAACCCTGGATCTGACACTTCTCAGCAAGATAAATTGATCAAGTTTCTTAACTTCTCTATGCATCATTTTTTCCATTTATGAAACGGAAATAACAGGACCTATCTCATAATATTGTTATGAAGATTAAAGTAATTAATATAAATAAAGAACTTTGAAAACATCTGACACATAATAATTATTAGTTAAAGAAAGTAAAATGCTCCAGTGGAGGGATTTTATTTTCTCTCTTTTTTATTTTAGCCCTTGTGCCTAACACATTCTAATTCATGGGCGACTCTGATTAGAAGATTGTTGAATGAATGAATGAAAGCAGTTGCTGCTTTCTCCAAACAAAGTTTCTTTATCCCCAAGAAAGTCCACATTTATGTTTTTGCTTCTGTCCCTTCATACATTCTGTATCTTTGGTTTAGGAAATTCTTTCTCACCAGTATTTATATGGAATACTGCCCCTACTTCAATACTTTACTCAAATGCTACTAAGTGAATAATTGTTTTAGACCCCTCTAGGAGATATAAATAACCCCCCACACCGCCTCCCACTCCCCAACCCCCACCCAAGAAAACAAAAAACAAAGAAGACCTCATTCTGTTTTGTCTAGACTTCTCTAATGACGCATATATTTTCCTGCCTTTCATTTAGAGTTATTTATGTATATGCATTACCTTCTTTCTAAAGAATAATGACTAGAGAAGGTGGAAGACGAATTATTTTTGCAGTATCACATGACACTTAGCATAGGATTTTGCATGTTGTAGACATTCAATATTTTTTTGTGTTACTATATATGACTATAATTCATACAGAAACAAGTGATTATTGCTAGTAGGAACAAATAGGGATATGTCAGAATTGAAGCTCTAATTGGATTATGAGGAAGAAATGTTGCAATATCAGTAAACCAAATAGGCTGAAGGCTTTATTTAGATTTAACTAAACCAGATCAGACCCCACACAATCCAGCACCTGGAACATTGGATTTATATTTTACAATGAAGAAAAGACATAGCACACTTACTACAAATAAGATTTTTTTTAAAAGTCAAGCATCATTTTCAGGAAATGATTAATGTCATAATCAAAATATTGTGGATATATGAGAGTCAGTAATTTGGATGGTAACTGATGAAGTAGGCAAAATTAAGTAAATGGGACCAGATCATCTGGAGACAGACTCAGTTAAGAATCATCTTGGAACGCCCACTTATGGGCACATCTCAGGTTCTCAATCATGGACTTGTTGCATCAATTGCACAACTATGAGTCTGTAACCCTATCTCTCTAGTTAGGTGTGAAACATTATCTAAAGAACTGAGACATTAAATAAATATGTCAATAAGTCAAACTCATAGAAACAGAGAAGAATGATGGTTACTAGGGGCTAGGGGTTGGGGAAAATAAGGAAAACTGAAAAATGGAACAAACTTTCAGATATAAGATGAATAAGATCTGAGGACCTAATATAACACAGTCACTATAGTTGATCACACTGCTGTATAATAGAAATTTGTTAAAAACAAGTTAGCATGTAAGGCAATGGATGTGTTTATTACCTCAGTGGAGGGAATCCTTTCACAATGTGTACATGTATTATATCGTCACATTGCACACTTTAAATATCTTACAATTTTGTCAACTAGACTGCGATAAAGATGAAAAAAGTAGTTAAAATATTGATAAGAATAGAATTTAGAAACAAATTTAAAGATACAGATTTAGCATTCTGTACCCAACTTTGAAAAGAGTAATGACCAGAAAGTAATGATTATATTCTTATTTGCTTAATGTTTAAGGTGGTTAAAGCATTAAGAGTTTCTTATGTTAGAATTATTAAGGATTTCAGTGTTCAAGTTTGTAATTAAAGTTTAAATATTTGATGGAATCTCATCAGCTTTATGCACATTTTATTAGTCTTATTAGTGTATTAATACTTAGAAACTGTTAAAGTAAATTGGAAAGTAGACAAAGTATAAATAGTAGTAAGTATATCTGTCTTTGCACCAAGGTTGCTTGAATATAAATGAATCTATCATAAACTGAAGTATAGATTTTCCAATAATAGATCAATTTGAAATACCTAATGTTAATCTGAATAAACCTTATAGTGAAACATTAAGAAAACACATAGTAACCAGTTAGAGAAGTCTCTCTAAATGGAAAATTCTCTTGGAAATAAACAAGTGACCTAAAATTTTTAGGATTGTGAATTTAAGTTGTATAACAACTAAAAATAAAGTCCTTTTGTAAAACCAATAAAATATTCAAAGAAAGCCTCTGAGAGTCTAAGATATTAGTTTGCTAGGGCTGTGATCCTAATAACCTATATTAAGTTGATTACCTCTTAAAGACCCTGTCACTAAATACAGTTCCATTCTGAGGTACTATGGGTTAGAACTTCAACATACGAATTTGGTGGGAGGGACACAATTTAGCCCATAGCAATGACATATTTTATTTTACTTTAATGGTGAAAAATCACTTTTGATAATGTTTCTAAAATGTGAACCAGTTTTAAAGACAATTTTACACACTATTTTAAAAGAGGAAGTCTAGCCCTTATGTATATCTATTCACCATAGTCATATAAAGGTGGGAAAGCAAAATCACATATAAATACCCAGATGATCCTAACTCAAGATAGACCCTGAACTTTATATCCCACACTGTACCACAAATGAATTCCAAGATTGTTTCATATATCGTCAAGCAAGACAATATTCTTCATAAAATGATAACCTGGATCAGTCATAGACAAAGTTGTATAATATCAAAATGTACTTTCAATAATCTTTCACTTCCCATTTATGCAGCCTTCTTAGGATATTGAAGACTCATATTTGATAATTTGCCTCCCTATCAATACTTTCCCAGTTTCCACTCATATCCTTAGTAGTACAATTTGGCACGCTTCTCCAGATAATTTAGCATAATTTATATAAATTAAGTTGAATATTCCCAAATATTCTACTTCTGGGAATTTATCCTATTGATATACTTGCCATTGAATGAAATGATGCAACTACAGAGGCAATTATTTGTAATTGTTTGTAATAGCAAAAGATTGAAATGACCTAATAGTCTACTAGTAGGGGACCAATTAAGTAACCATGTTATAGCCATATACTGGAATACCATATAGATGAGAAAAAAGAATAAAGAATTAATTTTTGTATCAATACAGAAAGATACTGTATGTATTTTGCTAAGTGAAAAAAAGCAAGGTACAGAGGAGTTTGTATAAAAATATATATATATTTTTATACAAACTATATATATATATTATATATATATATATATATTTTATATATATAATTGTTAGTGTTTGAATTGAAAATCTCTGGAAAAATATAGAAAATATTGATAAAGGAATTATCTGTGAAAGAAGGATGAAGGGAAGGGATAAGACCAATATTTTTAACAAAGAACATTTATACCATTTAATTTTGAATCATTATATATATACATATATAGTATTATATGTATATATAATTATATATAAAATATATAATTATATACACATATAATTTTATATATGCATAATTCTATATATAATTATATATATGTATATATAATTTTGTGAAGAAATATATTTTTTTTTTAATATGCTTCATTTGCTGATTTGCTGGTAGGTTAGGAAATTATATTACAATATTTAGGTAGTATATATATATATATCTCATTTTTCCCAGAGAATCCCATTTTATATCTTGAATCCTTGTGTCCTCTATAGCTTAACACTTGCCTGGGAAGACACATACTTGTTTAGACAGAACGTTATATGGTGATCTTATTTATTGAGCATCTTCCTATATGCCAGGCCCATTGTTGAGGCAATGAAGCCCACTTTGGTTGGCTGATTTAATTTTTATTGTGGTAAAGTTCACACAACATGCAATTCATCATTTGAACTGTTTTAAAGTGCACAATTCTGTAGCATTTAATACATTTACAATGTTGTGCGACCATCATCGCTACTTAGTACAAGAACATTTTTATCACCTCAATGACTTTTTTTTTTAATGTAGGAACTTTTTTTTGCAATAATATATGTCTAGAGAGAGCAAAATTGAAATAGCAGAGTTTCTTAGAGTCCTTGTATGTGAAATCCATAACAGAGGGACTAAAAATATTTTGACATGAGCTGATAAAATGGATATAGTATTGTGGTTATTTCACTAAATTTTCTTATGGAGGTTAAGTCCATGCCAGTGATACAGCATCATTAAGAACTAGAATTCAAAGCTTTCATAAGGGACATCACCAAAGCCCCTGTAAATGGAATATGATCCAATTCAATACGTAATAATTTTCATTATTGGTATTGAGATTCAACAGGGGAAATGGAAAGGAAATTAAAAATTTTGAGGATGTACAGTGTTCCAATCATTTGTGGCAGATTTTCCCCATATGTTGTCTAGTCAAATCTTCACAATAAACAGGTAATGTAGCTATTATGAAAAACATTTTATAAATGAAGAAACAAACTTTCATGAGACTTATTTGTCAAAGGTGATAGAGTCAATATGATGGAGTTGGAAGTCAAACCTGATTCTCTCATTGTATGTCCAAGGCTCTTTTCACTGATCAGACATAAAATATGACAGCAACCTGAGACTCAGGTCATCTTCGATGAAAAAGCCATACATACATGTATACTACTTCTTATTTCAAAACCATTAGGAGCTGATATAGAGGAGCTGATATAGAGAGGATTTAGGTGATATCTAAGAAGGAAAATATTGTTAAAGTAGAATCAGGAAAGTCACATTAGACATTCCCCACTACTTTATAAAGTGTTCTTTTAGGCATGATGCTTAACTTTCTTTTATATGATGCTTATGGCATGAGGGAAAATGTTTTGAAAACTTATATTTATATATTGGTATCTTTATTCCTAAGAGAGGGAAAATGCTTCTTATAAATTATATCTTAATCATTTTTCCTTTCTCTCATAATGACATTATACATTAATATCTTCAATTAAAAAATAGTAAAAAATATTTTTAAGATTCTTAATATTTTTGCCATATAATTAATTAAAGTTGCATAATTACCACCCCAAAAATTCAAGTATATTTTTGGATTGATTTTAATTCATTTTCATACAGTAATAAAAGATACTAGAAAAATACTTGTGAACAGTTAGTCCAGATAAACTCATTAGAATGGTTTAATGAGGCAGTCTGCAACTTTTGATATTCATTAGAAAATAACTCCTAGTAACTCTAAGGAGACAAAGAAAACACTTGGATTTAAATTAACCTGAGATATGTTTTTTCCTTCCTTATACTCAATCAAGATATACTGCATTATTAAATATTATATATTACTAAATCATATTTTAAAGAATACTTCAAGTGTCAAGCTGCTATATACGCATGTAAGAAAATCACACATATATGTGATAAGCTAAGACAACTGAGATGGAAAGTCATGTTTCCCATCTAAAAATAAATGTGTTTAAAAAATCTGAGATAAGGACTTATTTACTGAAAAGAGAAATTCCTTTTGCAGGACTGACTAAAAGAGAAATTGAAGAGAAAAATGAGTAAGGTAAAATATTGTTTTTTAACTACTAGGTTATTTGGAAGTTCTAAATCCTATTTCAAGTGGTATGATGCAGTTCTAATGTTCAGAATCCTGGTTTCAGAGCTAAATTTTTGCTAATAATATAACATGCTAAGCTAGTCATTAAGAAAGGACTTTAAAATTATGTATATGCATCTATCTCAGGGAAGAAATGCCATTTTTGAAATGTTTGAATGTTATTCTCAGGTATAAACTCTCCACTAGTCCAATTAACAGCAAGTAACGGAATTTATATTGTCAATATTATCATAAGATCCACAGGATGCCCAAATAAGTGAAAGATTTCTTGAATTCAAAGCATCTCAAGTTTCTCAGATCACAAGCTTCACCTTTACATTTTTTTTTCTAGTCATGAAGATCTAAATAAACCTCAATATTATAAAGATATACTTAAAAAAAAAAAAAGTAAACTTGCATTTCTACTGGGAAGTCAATCTGTAGGTTTTGTTACATTTTACAGAATTCATAAAAAGCTGTTTTCATATATATCATAATGTGCTAGGGAACCCATTTTATTTTCTCAAACCACAACTCTCATGAAATTTAGATGTGAAGAAAATGTAGTAGGCTAGTTTTCCCTATATTTTTTTCTTATGACATCTAATTTTAGCCACAGACTAACTCGATATGAATGATAAAATATTTATGTAAAAAAATAAATGAAAGTTTTAGATTTTTGATCTCTATAGTGTATTTGTTCTTCTGATGATCTAAAATAATGTTATATACCAGTACTACTAGGAAAGCATTTTGGAGTTGTAAATTGCCAGTAAGTAGAATCATGGTTGGACTAAGACAAATATAAGGAAGCCGGAATAGTCCTATTAGAGGTTATGATTATGAGGTATTTAAGTCTAAATTTTCTCATTTTAAATGTTAGGAAACTGAAAGCAAAGAGAGAAAAAATTACTCTTGAATTCAGTTAGCCAATTAGTAGCAATGATTGGAAATTGACCCCAAATCATTGAATATTCAGCCCATTTTTTTTCCCTTCTAGAATTCTAGAAGGTAAAGATCCTAAACTCAAGGACACAGAGTCATGGTAAAGACTAATTCTTGTTTTTTTCCCTCATACTTCATTATTCTTTTCAGCTTGTGTCGGCCACTATAATTTTACCAGACTTGAAACAGAAAGGAGTAGATAGATTTTTTTTTCATGCTCTTGATACTTTCAAGTATCTAGTATCTAGTAAATAATTTGCACATGATATGCAATGAATTTCAAAAGATTAAGCAATTATATTTGCAAAAGAATGTATGTGTATGAAGGATGAAAATGGTGCAGACTAGGATAGATTGTCAGTTTATGACAAACTTGCCTGTTTGAACAGCAGTTTTAAATACATACTAGGAAAGACCAATCGGTTCTTTGAAAAAATAAAGTCCCTCCTGTCACCTTTCTAGATATCATATCCACATGAACATTAATTGAACGCTTTCTGTGTGAGAGGCACTATATCAAGTGCTTTCCAAGTATTTGCAGTATTGCATTTGATAACAAACCAATTTTATCTCCGATTTATAGGGGAGTAAACTCAAACGTAAATATGGATTGTACCTAGGCTGTCTGACTCTGGAGCCTATGGTTATAACACTCTTCTACACTGCATATTCATTTTTAAATATAAGGTTATACTTTATCATTAAAATCGTACTTTGAGCATCATCCTTATAATATGTTAGCTATTCCCACAAAATTAATTTCAAGGAAAAAAAACAACAAAACAAAACAGTACTGGTCTAGGGAATTTAGATTAAGCACTTGGATAATTATTCATTATCAGCCATTTGCTCTAATTGTACGGTTTAATGACCACTCCTATCTTGAAACTATTTCATAAGCATTCACAATTTGCAAACAAACAAACACTCCAAAGATGATATGAGATGGACTTTTATAAGGACGACTGCTATCTAAAAACCCGTCATTAAAGATAGCTTTGTGAGTATGGCCGGCCTAGTGGGCTTGGCCCTACGCCTCTGCTCTCAGTGATAGCAATTTGGAATATCCTTCCAGTGTTTTTTCCTAGTGAAAAAAGCATGTATTCTTGCAGTTGGAATATACTGGGCCTATGTTGTACGTTGTATGATTTTAATGATAAAGTATAACCTTATATTTAAAAATGAATATGCAGTGTAGAAGAGTGTTATAACCATAGGCTCCAGAGTCAGACAGCCTAGGTACAATCCATATTTACGTTTGAGTTTACTCTCCTATTTCATTATTTCGTCGAAATAATTATTTCGTGGAAATAATGAAACTGACCTTCCATTCATCTCTGGCCTGCGAGTGATCACAGAGCTGGGAATCCAGTAAGTCCCACCAGGAACCAGAGTCTTAAGAGGAATTTACAATATCCTTGATCTTCTAAAGCTACAGGCTTTTTTAAAAATGTATTAAATACCTAAAAATGAACAGGCAGAGCTACTCTGCCTTTCTAACTAATTCCTAGAAATCAGATGAGGAATCCACAAAAACACATATATAAAAATGTTTACCACCGTAAGTAATAAAGAAATAAAAATGATTTAAATGCTCTAAAATATGAATATATTACAAACTATAGAGAACAAATTAATAACATGGGGAAATGTTCACTATATTAAATGAAAAATCAGATTATTAAACAGTATGTATACTATATAAAAGATTTAAAGAAAGCAAAATATACATATAAGTATACATTTGGACTAAAAACTAGAATAATATCCAAAATAATGGAATTATAATTTTTCTTTTTTGTGAGTTTATGTATTTTTAAGTTTGTCTATAAGAAGTATGCTTTTAACGTGACTTTTAAAAATTATTTTATGTTATATAATAGATAATAGAGAGAAAGAAATTACATCAAGAAATCCATGTTAATCATAATTCCAAAATTTTATATCTGAACTTCCCAGCTACTGGGAAAATGAGGAAACTCAACAGACTGTACAGCTTTCGCTCTGTGTCTATGTATGTATGTATCTCATAAATACATATGGAAGTTTAACCATATTGTAATTCCTTTAAAAGGCATTATTTAGAAGTAGTATACTAACCTTTTTATGCAGCAATATATTTATATGTATATATCTAATATATTTACATGTGTACGTCTACATCATATTTTACTAGGATGGACATATATAATTTACATCTCTGTATGAATATGTATGAATATTCATATGTGTCTTTTGCAATTCACATTTATGTTTAAATTTATGTGACCATTCTTTTAATGTTTAAAATTATTATGGACAAACCAGTACTCAGGCTTCCCTAAGAATACTCCTTCCCTGCTAAGGGCACTGGTATGTTGGCACAACAATTAAACATTCACGATCATCATCTATTATGTGGGTATCATCTTTCCTTTTGAATGGCATTTACCATCTTACCTGATTAGCACTTTCTACTCAATATGTCTTAATGTCTTCTCTTATTTCTATGACACCTTAAGGACAAGGATAAAAAGTGGGAATGCAGATGGAAAGTATCTTATCCATCAAAGCTGCAAATTCAAATTCAAGTGCTTTATTTTAGCACATTTCAGAGCTGCCTGATTGACTACTCCATACACAAAAGAATGAATGGCAATTGAGGCCAATTATGCTGCACTAAAAGGAGTTGTGGAAGGAAAAACTTTTGATGTAGAGTTCAATTGTAAGAGACAAACAGTATTATTCTACATTAAGCAGCAACATTTTTCTCATCTCAAAGCTCAAAAGAAAATTTTCCTGGAAATTCTTCTGAAAAATTCTTATTATTCTGCCTGCAGTAAACAAGTTCTGTAAGTCTGATACTTGGTGTACTTTTGTAGCTATTCCGTAGCTTTATTCAGCGGTCCAAATATGACCTTGCATGGGGGACCCACTCTGGGCAATGGATAATACTGCTGATCAAAAAGCATCAAACACATCATTTCTGAGTTTTTCTATAGTAGATTTATTTACAAATTATTTTGATCATACTTTTTAGGCAGGGGGATCCCTAACCATTTATTTATATTATGGCACACAGTTAAAATGATAATATTTGGATAACTGCCATAAATGTTGTTGGCTGCCCACAGTTGGGACTTATACTGAAGGTACTGATGGCTGTAGACCCTTCCTGACCACTCAGATAACCCATGTGCAGCATGGCAAGTGGCATGGCCCAAAAACAGGAAATTGTGGAGTACAAGGATCTTTATATTGCAGTGAGTAATATATTATGCATATATATATGCCTTGTTCACAGCTCATCAGCATAATGGCAATGTAGAAAAGAATTCCATTATTTAACAGAGCCAAATTCATATAAATGGAACTATACATATTTGGGATAATTGTTAAACATTGGCCTCTGTAAAAGGTTTACAAAGTTTAACCCTAAAGTTAGAATCATATAAAGGCAAAAATGAAAAAGCCCAACTACTTAACAATTTAAAACTTATATAGTTCAAATGGAGGACAAAAGAGCATATGAAAGAGATAAAGTTTAATAAATTTATATATTAGCTTGTAAGACAAATGCACTAAAAGAAAAAAAAAGTTTACCAGAGATGAAACACAAATAAGATATAAGGAAAATGAAAACAAGTTCAAATTAATTAATGATCCAAGAGGAATACACAGAACAATGAGTTACTTCCTACCAGCAATTGAACAATTAGGATACTACTTAATATAATCAAAAGTGTTGGGAAACATATAGTCTCATATTTTATTGCTAAAATTATAAATTGTTAGTCTTCAGGAGGATAACATATATCAAAAGTCTTCAGTTGTACACCGTTTGGCTAGCCATTTTATTTACAAGAATTTTAATCTGAGTGGGGGAAAATACATACTGTCATTGACATTTGAGAATGTTTATTAAAATAAAAAATATATAAAAATAAGAAATTGGTTAAATAATATATGCTATATCCATAGGTTGGAATATAGTTCAATCATTAAAAATGATCATCCAGGGGCGGCCGGATGGCTCAGTTGGTGAGAGCGCGAGCTCTCAACAACAAGGTTACTGGTTCAATTCCTTCATGGGATGGTGGGCTGCGCTCCCTGCAGCTAAAGATTGAAAATGGCGACTGGACTTGTTGCTGAGCTGCACCCTCTGCAACTAGATTGAAGGACAATGACTTGGGGCTGATGGGCTCTGGAGAAAAACACTGTTCCCCAATATTCCCCAATAAAATTAAAAAAAAAAAGGTGATCATACAGAATTGAATTTATAAATATTGAAAAAATATTATATATTTAAAACTAAAATATCTGTTTTGTAAGAAAATGCATTATGTAATTATAGAGATAAATATAAATAAATATAAAGATAAATAAATATATAAATAAATAAATATAAAGATGTAACACTCCTAAAATAATCTAGAAGTGTATATATCAATATTTTAATAGTTGTTAGGGTGGTAGAATTATTTTCATCATCATGTTTGAGTCGCTAATACATATTTGGTACATGTACTACTTGTGTAAAATAAGCAAACTAATAAATAGCAGTTGTTTCTTTCTTCTTGAGTAGTACATGATGGCGAAGTAGTAGATTATTTTTTCTAATAGGCTCCTGGACATTATTCATGTTATTTTGTTAATTGCCTCAGAACTTATGTTTGGCCATGACTTAATGAAACAGATCGAAAATCAGATTTTGATTAGCCAGAGTGTATAATTTAACCATGGTTATTTCTGACCTATTCTTATAAGCAAGAGGCAATTTCTGAACCTAAAATATTGCAAAGTTATAATTGAAATTCATAATGATCCCATTCAATATTTATGGAGCATTTATTACATCTGAGGTATTGTGTTATTTATTACAGGGTGAAATGAAGATAAAGACATGGTCTCTGGCCTCAAGACATTTACAGACTGGCAGAAAAAATACTACACGCATCACAAATATGTGACTTTCAGAAATCACCAAATTCTCATCCAACACAGAAATGTCACCTATCATCACAACGTAGACTGTGATGAATCCCATGTAAAGTTTCCAATAAAATGAGTTTACAGAAGCTACAGATTATTTTCTGAAATGAACTTCAAGAATCACAAAATAAAATTATTTTCAGTAATTTATACTTACTAAGGCAAGAGATAATAATCACTTCAGGAGCTTTGGAACAAAACGGGTTATACTAAAGGATTTTCTGTTTACTTTCCATTATTCAAAAAATTATCAGAACACTTCATTGTCCAAAATTCGAGCTAATGAAGGCTTTATTTCTAAAGGCATGGGAAAATATTTTCTCCATCAGTGGGTTGAATTTTATTATTCTTAGTTTCATCTCATTCTCTAGAGCAAGATGAGATAATAGTGTCCTATATGATGACTTCTATATATTTTGACTAACTAAAATTTTTCCAATACTTTGATTTTGTCATATTCTTTATGCAGAAAAAAATTCGCTCAGTGCCACATAATGAAAATGTTAGTAATTTTCCCCAGTATTCCTTTGTCTAACCATATCGTCCACATAAGAAGAAAAAAATAATATCGCCCTCCCCCCAATTTTTTTACAAGTCCAAGTAATAAAATTAGAATAATATAATGGGAGAACTCAAGCATCATCTTTTTCATTTGTGTGTGTGTGTGTGTGTGTGTGTGTGTGTGTTACAAATGTAGAGGGAGAATGAGTTAGTTCTGTGAGCTATTTCTGTGAGTACATCAAGTTTCTCCTTGAAAACAGAAAAAAATAAATTTGTAACCTGGTAAATATATATAATAGTTAAAACACTATTAGTAAAAACAAAACAAAATGCATTATTTTGACATAGAGTATCTGACTTCTTTTTCAATTATTGGTAGTGACTTGGTTAAAAAGCTCACATTGCTTAGATGTAGTTTGTTTTAAATGTGAATCTTTTACTATTGTACCCTCGTGAAAATTAAGAGCCAAAGACATATAACTGGTAGTATTTCCTCAGTACATGAGGATGTTAATAGTAGGGGTTTTTCAATAAGTCTGAAATCCTAGAAGTGGAACGGACTTTCAGAAATCACCAAATTCTCATCCACTACAGAAATGTCACCTGTCACCACTTCATTGGATAATAAACACTGACAAATTCTGGGTCAGGATCTGGAATATAACAAAATAGGTTCAGTGCATTTAAACACATTTATGAAAAAAGAGTTATTTTATTCACTAAGATAAATTCCAGGTCCTAAGTGAAATGGCCTTTTTCAGGTATCCTTCTCATTATGTAAGAGATAGCATTTGTTCTATAATTTCCAGTTTAAAGAACCTTCCATTTTGTGAAGGTGATATAAACAAACAAAAAAAAGACTATGGAATAGTTTTGATTTTATTTCTTCTCCATTCATCTTCCTAGATTATTACATGCAGGGCTATTATATAGGGATCATTTTTCTGATTTAATGAACCATAAGGTAAAACTGTTTCTTCTGAGGTTTTTCAACTGGTTTTCGAGCAAGTAGGCATTGGTAGCATGCATAATCACAGTATCTCAGACAGAAATAGGTGTCTAGCACTGGCAGGCGAGTGTTTCTTTATGAACACTCTTTATGAGTGTTTCTTTAGACACTAATAAGTCCTGGCTGGAGAAGACCTTACTTTATTGAAGGTAATGGAAAAACAGAACTCCTGCATTTAAGGATAGGTTTCTGTTTCAGAAATTTTAAAATAATGCTTACAACCTTGCATTACTTTTTAGTTATTATTTCTGCTCTTGTGTGAACTGAAACCTTCAGGAACAATTCTTCAATTCTAAAGCAGGAGTCAACAAACTATAGCCAGCAAGGCAGATGACCCACCATCTATTTTGGTAAATAATGCTTGTTTTGAATGCGGCTGTTACAGTAGGCAGAAAGAATAAGGCCACAGGGAGAGAGGGGAAGGAAAAGATGGAGGTGATGAGAGACAACGGGGGCAGGAGATGAGGTCATCTTAAAGAAAAGTGCAGCTACCAGACCAGCTAGATTTCAGAGGCCAAGAGCAGACCCAGGACACCAGCTTGTCACTTTAGGTGAACTTTAGTTAATTATAACAGGTTATAATATTATTAGCACGGCAGCCAAGAAATCTCGCTCCTTGCATTGCCATGACAGTTCCAACAAGATCTAAATAAGGACAAAAATCCCACCTCCTGACGGGAAAGAGTGATCAGCAAGGACCTGCCTAGGACTATTTGAGTATTTTGTACCCTCAGTTTAAGAGCAATATATTCCTAAGCCTCTTTGCTCTTCAAGGCAGCTGTTCTTCTCTGGGCCTGTCCACTCTCACCTTCTTGAGAGTGTAATGTCCACTTTTCATAAATTCACTGCTTGCTTGGCTTATTCAGTGTGTCCTTGAATTCTTTCCTGCAATAATACTAAGGATCTGTTTTCCAGCAACACAGCCATGCCCATTTCTTTATTTTTGTCTATGGCTATTTTCCTGGCAACATAGAGTGGTAGTGACAGAGATCTTATAGCCTACAAAGCCTAAAATATTTATTCTTTGTCGCTTTACAGGAAGCTTTCTAATTTCTACTCCACAGTCAGATCACTATTTAAATAAAAAAGTAGAAAACTTGTAAAACTCTTTTTGCTTTTATTTTTCTCAGGATGTATAAAATGTAATATATACATAATAGTAATATATGTTTATATATTTAAGTATGGACAATACAAAAAAGTGACTACCTTAGTTAAAAATTAGTAGTTATATATCAAACAGTATTCATTATTATTAGTTAAGGACTATTTTGTTAAATTGTTGATTATTGAGAATCTCTAAAAAAACAATAGGGGATTGCAAACTTGTTTTTTGCTTCAAACACTATTTAGAATATATATATTTTTAAAATATCTGAGGTAACAAAAGAATGATGAGATACAGCAAGCTCTAAGTATTATTTTACAGAAATGGGTTTTCTGTGCTTATATGATGGTATATATTCAAAGGATATTAGCATGCCTGATATATTTCCCTACACAGACTATTAGTGGGAGAATGAATGTAAAATTGAGAAGAAAGGCTAGTTTCTCAGATGAGTCATCAATATTACATGAATGATAATAGTTACTGAAGAAGATGGAGCAGTACCTTCTACAAAGAAATAATAAGACTGCAATAACAACAGGAGAGTCAAAAATAATAAGAAAAAAATGTTTTCTTTTCAATCTTTTCAAAGTTTTACCTGAGTGGAGTACATTTGATGAATGTTAATGCTTTAATAGGGAAGAGGAAAAAGAAATTGATAGTGGAGGGAGATATTTTATTATCCAATCACAATGCTCTCTTACTCTATTCAGAAAGAACAGGTACACTTGAATTAAAGGCCATTTTCTGTTCCTCTTTTTGGAATTTCCATTTCTATGAAATAAAATAAATTCATTTTCTCCACTTTGGAGCAGAAACTGCAACTTATTCATTTGGCACATGGTAAATGTTTGATAAGTGTTCATTGATCTTTTATATAAGCTTATTCTTTTAAAGAAACATTTTGAGAGACAAATTTAACTTTTTTCCTGTGAATGTACTAGCATTTAATAACTTTATGGTTTCAACATAGCAAATGATACCCTACTGAACTGAACTGGAAATTCACTGCTCTGTTCAATATTTCTTCCTTTGTTAAAAAAATAATTGAGCCCAGGGAGGTGATTATTTCTCCAAAAAATGTTCAACCTTACCCACGTGGGCAAGTAGAAATACTGGTTTTTGAGCCTAGAAGTCAATGATAATCACTAACTGTGAGACCTTTGGCCTCAAGGCCTCTAAACCTCCTCATTAAATGGGGGTTGGAATATATGGGCCATCGGGGTCCTTTCAATTGCCATGAAGGTCATTTGGAGGCTTTGCAAGTAAACTGAGAAGGAAATCGGTTTGGATGTAAAAATAAACATCACAGTAATAAGATGAAAATGCGCATGGAAAATTATTAACAATAAGAAATATGTAATTTTCAGTGTCAATAATTCTTTTAAAATAAGGACTATTTTCATTATATATATCTATCTATATATAGATAGATAGATAGATAGATAGATAGATAGATAGATAGATAGATAGATAGATAGATATAATGGTGGAGATGTTTAAAATACATTTTTAAATTATTTAAAATAATTAAAAAGACTGATATTAAACAAATAATGTGTGAAATATGTTTAATCAATTAGGCTTCTTAAGCTCACAAACAACAGAAACTTACTCTGGTTAATTTCAGCAAAAGGAAATTAATTGGAAGAGTACCTGGAGCTTCTAGAATAAATGGGAAGGGCTGAGGACAAGGTCTGGACAGAAGAAATAACTGAGGCTTAGCTGGAGTGCCAGGAAGTGGCAGCTATAAAATGTTCTCAAAGCTTCAGCGGATTTCTCTAAATGTTGCTGCTGGAAAATAATTCAATTGCTTTCAAAAAGTCTCTGTTCATTTTTTTCTGTTCAATTGTACTTTAAAAGTAACTTTATGTCATATAAATGTTTTGAAGGCTATAAGATATAACCATCATATACTGACAAACTGAAAATATTTTAACGAAGTATCTTAACTGTGCATTCTTGATTTGAATCCCTACATACAAGGTGATAATTTACTCATTAATTCAGCTATGACGGAACAAGAATTACCTCCCTCCCTGTTTGGCTGGGAAGGAGAGGTCTGCATTGCTCTTCCTCACACTTTTCCAGTTCACCCACTGCTACATTTAGGGTCTATTATTACCATCTTGCTTCTGATAGCACTTTCCATATAAACTATTACGTTTTGAATGAGAAAAAAGATCCAATCAAAGCAAGAAAGCAGATTTATCACTTTCTTAACTGAAAGTCTAAACATAGGCAAGAATTGATACAGCAACTTAACCATTAACACCAAGGACCTGATTTGTCTCTGTCTCTCTGATTTCTCTTCCATGCTATGACCTTACCCCAATCCATACTGTTGTCTCTTAAAACCTCCTGGCTTCCGTGCTGTGGTAGTAAAACGACTGTCACAGTTTCACCAAGCACCATCAAAGGAAAGAAAAGTGGTCTTTCCCAGCAACTTACAAAGGAAAGAGAAAAAGCTTTCCTCAAATACAATTAATGTGTCACTGCCTCATTGGACCTGTTTGTGCAATGTGTCCACCTATCCATCTATAAATTGACCACTGTTATAGAGATGGGTTGTGATGATGAGATTAAGTCAATCAAGGTGACCTCTACAGGTGTGGCTCAGGACAAGCCCAGCTAGAACCACGTGCTTGAGAATGGAGGAAGATGTCAGCCCCAGCAAAACCTGGGTGTTACTGCCCTCAATGAGAGGGAGTGGATGGAAAGCAAAAATGACAATCGTCTATTACATATTAATTTAGGGACTACCACATCTTCTTATAGTAGTTTTATAAAAAATAATGTTCCATTTCTAAAATGTGAATTATATTTGATTTTATAAAAGACTAAGAGACAGGTTTATACCATCTGACTTCATTATTCTGCCTCAACAAAGTTCCTTTTCTAGCTTACTGCTAATAATGTATAGTACATAATCATTTCCACTCTTAAAAAAGAACTGAGAGAATTACCTTATTTCACAAAAGATCCTATGGTGATGGCTTTTGGCCCCTGATGATGTGGCATCTGCTGGATTCAGGCCAGTGACACAGGAAAAAAAAAATGTTCTACCCAATATTGACCAGTTTTTAAAATTTCATATGCCAGCAAATAATTTAGAGTTTTCTAATCCTTTGGACTATGCATAGCTCTATATCTATACATGTCTGTGACCACTATGTGTCAATTTAAATATCTCCACTTACACTGTCTATATGAATGCATATTAAAATACGTGGCTTGATATCCATCATTCTGCTCTAACAATAACCCATTCTTCCTTGAGATACGAGGGCTAAAATTATTTTTGTAGTATCATTACTTGATTAAGTTGTCAAAATATTCATATGATGTATTATTTTCAAAACATCTGTGTAATATCTTTTTATGCTACGCTTAGTGTTATCAGAAATTTGAGTCAATTTAAAGATTTATCTACAATATCCAATCACTTCAATAAATATTAATAGAATTTTTCATTATTCCTCAATGATAATATAAATATAAGAATTTTTTATTTTACCTCTACATGCTAGGATGAGTATCCTGGTTTGTAAAACCCCTCCCACTGGACCATGGAGAAATCCCGGTGATTTTATTCTCATACCATTAGCCATTGTAACAGCAATTCAGGTTGGTTCTTCATTATATATCCTGCTCATTACAACAGCAGTGACATGACTAAGTCCTCCAGCTCTCTCGATCCAAGCCAGAGATATCTGCCAGTGAGTTTGGTCTAAGTACAAAAAAAGTTATCATAAAATTTATGTTTTATTGCACCCTTTCACAACATTTCAGTAGTAGAAAAATATAATTCTGTGTAGCTAACATGAAGAGTAAGGTCTTAAGCACATCACATAGGTAAATATTTAATTTCACAATGGGTCCAGCTTCTCTGGCCTAAGAGCTGTGCAAAAGTAAGATTAGAACATGTTAAAAGAAAAAAAAACTTTATTAGTCATGAATTTGCTGTTTTTGTGAGAAACTTTATAGATTTAATCTAAAGAAAAATTATTTTTAATGTTTTATTTACACATAGATGAATAAGCATGTGTGTACATATACCAGTCAAGTAATAGACCTGGCACGGAAACTATTTCTGTGTAATGTTTAGCATATTCGACAAACATTGGTCAAATAATAGAATGTCACTTTGTCCTCATATTGTCTAAGTATTCTGGATTATAGCCAGATTCAACACTAGTGTAAAGAAAGGCCTCAAGCTTTAAATTAATTCATGCTCGTTCTCTAATTCACATTATGCCTGTCCACAATCTTTGTTCAATTTCATTTGAAAGAGTTACCAAAACAAATCACTAATTATGTCAAGTGTTCAGAGAAACATGTTTGATGTAGACTTAAACAAAAGTTGAAGTATTTCAGTGAAGAGCAATGGTTTCTGACAAGTGAATATCTCAGCTATTCGTGTTATTTAAACATTACACCGTCTTCCATTTCAATAACATCAGTTTTATCATGTCACTTTTTTTCTTGGCATTTTCATTTCAGTAGTGTTTGCTTTGGTTTGGCCTATTAAACACCTTTACTTAAATTGGTGCCAATTTTTCCCAGACTACAAACGTATTTGGTAGAATATATTGATAAAGGGTAAAATAAATAAAGGAAACAATTTTAAAACATATACTAACAATCCTAGGAATGGTAGACATCTATAGCTTGTCAATAAATTATTTACTGTATCTGTATCAGACACATTTTCTGCTAAATTCACACCGACTCCCAAGTAATCTTTTCTATCAAAGTTTGAGTAAGTTGTTTACACACTGTTTAAATTAATTTAGAATGTTGTGCAACTAATTCTGAAAATAGTAATGAGATGTGGCGTAGATTCCAGAAAGGGGCTTTATCTTTTTTTGGTCTTCATAAACTATTATCCATCACAGAAACGGCAGCTGCCAGGAATTCTCTTGTTAAAAAAGTTCTACAGCTATATTGAGGGCTAATAATCAAACATGGAAGTGAGGTATGTAGAGGAGGAAGAGCACACTCTGCCTTTAATTCTCGAGATAGTGCCCTGGATGTGCAAAAAATTATGCTTCATTTTCGTAGAGCATCTCTTGGAAAACATATTATGTATAAGGCATTGATTTAGATTCCAGGAAACCATCAGTGAACAAAACAAACAACTGTCCCTCCCTGGCCTTACATTTTAGAGAGGAGAGACTGACTGTACACAGGGTCCATGCATAGATTACATAGAATGCCATAAGTGCTAAGGCAGTACAGGGTAAGGGGCTCAGTAGTGCATGGGCGGGTTGGAACTTTAAATAGGATTGACAGGGAAGTTCTCTCTCTGAAACACTGTGACTGTAGCAGAGTAAACAAAGGGGAGAGTAGTAGGAGTTAAAGTCAGATAGTTAAAAGGTCAGATTCTGTAGGTCCTTTCAGGCCATTAGAAGGTCTTTGGATTGTACCCAAAGGGAAACAAGAAGCAGATCACAGTATGGTCTGACTTAGGTTTTTAAGAATAACGATGGCTGACATTCTAAGAACAGATTGTGGGGGTAGAGAGTGGGGATAGAGATGGAGCAGGTAGTAGGCTACTGAAAATATCTTAGATGGGACAAGAGTGGAGACAGAAAAGGCAGTGAGATACAGATGGAGTCTGACTGTATGTTTACAATAGAGCCAATGAGATTTCCTGATGAAGTGCATGAGCAGTATGAGATAAAGAGAGGAATAAATGATGACTCCACCATTTTTGGCCTAAACAACTGCATGAGAGGTAAGATGGCCAAGGTTTGACAAAAGACATATTACAACTGACTACTGACAATTAAGGAGTTTGGCGAAGTAACTTATGTTATGTTACTCACATTATTTCTAAAACATCCCCAGAGCAGAGATAACTTGGCCACATCTAAGAGTTTTTATTCTAGGAAATTATACAATGCTAGTGAGCCCTCATTCATGGAAATCTATTTAAGAATTGTTGCTCCAGAGGTTGGAGGTATCATTCTACACACAGCTAAAAGTTGCTGAAGACAGATCAGAGTATGGATGTAGACTTTGAAAATCACATCAAATGTATCATTGTATTGATACATCAAATGTATCAATAATGGTGAAAGAGTAGGGAGAGATGCCATCTGGGCAGCAAAAGTCCTCCGAGTCACTGATACGTGAGCCTTGGAGAGGAAGAGTAGAATAGACAGTGCATGGTGGGGATGTATGCTCTATGAGCCTTAAAGAAGAACCTTCTCTTTAGCTTTGCTCTCTAAGAACAAAGAGACTTGGATAGGCTAAGACTCTGGCACCCGGTTCTGAGGAGCAGGGTAAAAGCTAACGTGTTATAACCTTTTATTGTACCACAATCTGATCTGATATGGTTTTGTTATGGGAAAACAGATTTACATGTTATGCAATTTTTAAAGATGATTTTTGCATGTCAGTTAATTAAACAAGATGCCATGGGGTTGATAGACTTTAGTAGCCTACATAAGCAAACCAAAATCTAAGCCTGTAATGCTTCAAGGTTAAGAAATTAACATGTATGGAAAACGAAACACAGCACAAACAGTCAATTCTTCATTAAGGAATGTAACCACTTAAGCCATGGCCAATCAAATAATTTCCTTCTTTTGTTTCTGCCCCTTCTCTATAAGAATTTTCCCTAGCTCCTGTTGGCAGAGTGCTCCTAACCACTTCTAATTTGGTACTACTGTGTTTCCCCGAAAATAAGACCTAGCTGGACAATCAGCTCTAATGCGTCTTTTGGAGCAAAAATTAATAAAAGACCTGCTCTTATTTTACCATAAGACTGAGTCTTTAATATAATATAATATAATATAATATAATATAATATAATATAAGATAAGATAATATAGTATAATATAATGTCATGTAATGCAATATAATATAATAATACCAGGTATAAATCTAATCTAATCTAATCTAATCTAATCTAATCTAATCTAATCTAATAATGGGTCTTATATTAATTTTTGCTCCAAAAGACGCATTAGAGCTGATTGTCTGGCTAGGTCTTATTTTTGGGGAAACAAGGTACCTGATTCGAATCAATTTTTGCTCAAATAAAACTCTCAAAAAGTTTTAATATGCCTCAGTGAATCTTTTCACAGACATAATATATTTTGATTTGCACAATAGCTTTTTGAAGTAGGCAAGACAGTATTATTATTAATATTATTATTATTATTATTATTATTATTACTATTATCCTTGTCTAACAGATTCCTTGGTCTCATTAGTTTTGGCTCTTTTCAACACCTAATGCACACACATACACACAATATTTATGAAAATAACCTAAATCACAACATGTTTCTGTTTTTATTGGGTGCATGATAATATGCATCAATATTATACTATTTTAAGAATTGTTTTTATATTGTCAAAATATAATTTGTTTTCCTTACTAAAGAAAGGAAATTGACTTAATGTTCTTACTTTTCTTAGAATTAATAGCAACAGTAATTGAGTACATAGGATTCTTAATTTGGAACATACAATATCAATACAGTGGCATTTTAGCTGTGATGACAGCTGTTTTATAACATGCTTAAAATATACCATGTAACATCATTTATGTTACTCTCATAGTATTTGCAAATAATTATGTCTTGCAAGAAACACTTTGTGATTTAAAAGTATTGACAATTATAATGTTGCTCAAAGCAACTGTGAACCGTTTTCATAAATATGTGTATTTTATGAATGCAATTATTAATTTTTTTTCTAACTGGGTTTTCCTGAAAGATGAACTTTTACAATAACAGGAAACATTTTACTCTCTCTGCACCTGTGTACACTATTCACGGTTAAGGGACATTTATCTGTATTGTATTGTCCTTCTAACTCCATACTTGCCAAAATAAAGCATTTGGCTGGGAAGTGGTCCTTCTGCTGAACTACGCTGCTTTTCAATACATCTGTTTGACTGAGAGACCCAGTTGGCTATCGTTTTACTCTGTTTCCAGGACTAGCTGCTTCAAGAGTGTGAAGCAAGCCTGGCTGCAATTTACATTCCTGCCAGTCTAATCTCATTACCAGCAAATATTAGCTGCAAAACTAAATATATTGTACCTCCCCTATCTGAAGTTCCAAGCTTGTAGAGTTGTTCAGAGGACACGACACAATAACTAATAACATATAAGTATGTACACAATACAAAAGCTGGCACATGCATGTTCAATAAAAATACTCATTTTCCTTTCCATTTTGCTTAGCGAAAGAAGTCTGCACTGCTTTCAGTACTCAATGCTAACTTCCATCACCCAAGTGCATATTCAGTTAAGCCTTAAGTCCACTAGCCCGTCACTCTCAAAATAGGGCACCTGTGTTTGAATTAATGATCATAAGCAACCTACTCTTGAAAGACCAAATGCATTCCTTTGAGATGATTTTTAAAAAGTGAACCATATTGAAGTACTAGCCCTGAGGATAACTGAGTTGAGATCAATTACAGTTATAAAATGAAAGCGATAAAAGTAGGGCATTTTTTTAATGATAGATGAAGGGACACTTTAGGAACTTGATTATTCCTTGAAAGAAAGAAAAAGACAGAAAAATGCGAAAAGAGGGTTAATGGAGAGGCATGGAGAGAGGAGGTATAAAGGGACTAGAGAGAATGAAAGTGAAAGAAAATGAGTCAGAAAGAGAAATTAACTCTGAATTTGTTTTATGCCTGGTACATAGCTTACCATGTGAATGCATTCAGAAGAATGATTGACTATCTTTTTTGCCATTTCTCGATACAATTATTAGGATACTGAGGTTGTGCTATATGCTATACGTAGCACAGCAAATTGATCTATAAATACTTTGCTCAACTGGTACCATTTCCTAGGAAGGTTTATTTCTCAAGTAATTATTTTGTGTATTCATAAAGTTCTGATTTCTTGTTCAGGTATGTTTATATTAAGGAAACAAATGTATGAATGAAGTGCACTCACCCCAACTTGTGTTGTCTATATCCAAAAGATGTTATTAGAATGAGCAGAGAAGTTTACAGATAAAATTCAATTCTATACATCCAATAAAATATTTTAGAAAATTACAAAAGATCCAGAAAATAACTAAAAGTACCAAGTGTCAATCTTGGAAAATGTATGTTACATCTTTACCTATGCTTCCCTCATAAATTACCTAAGACCAACATCAGAATCTCATCCAGATAAATTGTGAGCCTGACTTAAATATACTGTTTATTTTTTTAGGTCGAAAGGGATCAGTGCTCTCCAAAAAGCTAATAGGTTAAAAAAAATGTAGACAAGAATAAATTGCTTTTAATGAAGTAGTGAGTCTATAAGAACAACTACCTTTTTAAACATGATGAAAAATCTTTTGAGAAATTTCTGAACACATCATAGGACAACTTACATAGAACTCTAAAAGATTTTCTCAAAGGGAGCTGAAAGTTGTATTGCTATAATAAGAGCTCTTCAAGACCCTGACAGATTAAAAGACCACACCACCCACCACAGGGCTTCGTTGCCAACTACAGAGATTTCCTGAGGTACTTAAAAAGCTTTTGGCTAAATGAACTCTATGTCTGCATACTATGGTTACATATTTGAAGTTAACAATTTTTATGATTTTATCTTTTGAGATACATTTGGTGATTGGAAATTTAATACTGAACAGTAGCCTCTTGAAAACTTCAGATTTAAGGAGCCTTCTGCACAAATTGAAGCATTCACTGCATATAAAATTATTGCAATTTTAACAGACTTAGAATCTGATGATTACTTTAACATTCATGCTGAGATTTTCTAGATGTTGGCTAATGTTAGCTAATATGTGTCCTTAGATAAGTATATTTTAGTTTCTGTAATTCTTTCTTATTGAAAAGTGAATAACTTAAAAGAAAATTTAAACAGTATTTTAGGCTTATGCTCAGCACTCTTATTTTAGAAATTTCGCATCTCTACAGCATGAGATAGAACCTTTTGAGGATGACTTTTTTTGTTGTTTTTTTTTAGGATTTACAGTGAGTACATATTTACCAAAGTTTATGTACAATATCACTTTAAACCCAGAGGTAAATACTGTTCTGACTTCTTTCACAACAGATCAATTCTAGAACTTTGTATAAATGGAATCACGCAATATGTATGCTTGTGTCTGGCTTCTTTTGCAAATCAAAACATTTTGAAATTCATCCATGATGTTGCAACTGTCAATAGATTGGTACTTTTTCTTTTTTTTTTTTTTTTTATTGCATCTGGTTCTTGCACTTGGTGAATATCTGGTACATTCTGGAGGGATTTCGTGCAGTTAACCTGTCCTGCCTGCAGCATTTGGTGTGCTACCCCTGTGCACTCAGTGAAGATCTATGGGGAAGAATCATTAAGTTCATACTACCTCTGTGGCCAGACTATTGGAATTCTAAATCATGATACCATCCCAGGAGATCTGTTAAAAGGTTATTAGATGTTTTGCTGATTTCTCTTCCTACGTTTTTTTTTCCTACATTCCTTTTCATCTTTTTTTTTCTTTTTTCTTTTTTTTTTTTTTCTTCTAGAAATAATTTATCACTTTCTGGATTTTTCTGGATTTCAGGTTATTTAGGCTTATTTGTTTGTACCCTCAGGTCTCCAAAAGATTTTTGAAAAAACTATGATATTGTAAACTATCTCCTTTGTTCTCATTATAGGGTTGGAACAACAGTCCTCTTGGAGCAATGGTCCTCTGCAATGTTTTTATCTCCTGACTGGAAGCAAAGGTCTCACACGCAAGCTTTATTTAATAAAATCAGAACCTACAAGAAAAACAATGCCTATTCATTTATTTATTCATTCAGGAAACACTAAAAAATAGTGTCTATATACCAAACACTAGAAATATAGCAATAAACAAAACAGTCTGAATTCTGTCCTCTAAAGGAGTTTACATTCGACTGAGGGTAAGAGATCACAAAATTAATAAGTTATATAATACGTTAATGATAACACTAAAGAGAAAAAAAATAAAGCTCTAAAGGAAATATACAATGTCATGATGGTGTGTCACATTTTAAATATGGGGGCCAGGAATTTCTCACTCAGAAGGTGAGTTTGAGTAAAGATCTGAAGAAAAGACTAATACTTTAAATCTGTGACACCTTTCAATCAGAAACCTGGATATCGGATAGTTGTATCTGCCTATGTCTTAGGAACCGCTGTATGGTGTACAAAGTTGTTCACCCAACCTTCCGAAAATACAACCCTCTGCTCCTATAACCAGGCACACACAAATATAAATTAAGTAGCAATATAGACACCATCATATTTGACTATCTTTTTTGCAAATAGTAAGAAAGAGAAGTTAAAACACAACGTTATGAAAGAGTACTCCTATATACAAGAATAGGCACTCCAATATACTGCTGTGATATTATAAACTAATATTATTTGACCCAGAAATTCATATTTCAGAATTTATTCTATGAAAGTATAAAAACTGCAGATTGACTACTGCATAGAGATTGGAAAGTTAATGACCACCTTACAACTTTCTGAGAGCTGGCTGACACCAAGTCCAGGGACCTGCATGAGGTTAGTAAGGTGAAAGTATGTAGCATTAGCTGCTTCTGCTACAACAGGACAGCCGCGGAGGTGTTTACAGGCACTGCATGCATGGTAAAGGAGTCATGACCTGTGGCTTTGTGGGCTTCAAGATGCAGGTTGTGGGGCACATCTCCCTGTGTATTATGGCTGAGACAGTGATGCTCTAAAGCCAGTAACCATGGTGATAACTTTGAGCTCACTAGATCTTAACAGAAGAGCTAGGGTTCCAGAGTCAGCAGTCAAGCCAAAAGCTTCTTAATCTCCAAGCTTCCTACACTCAGAGGTAGCAATATCCTTGGAAGGCCTCCATTATCATGTTCTATGAGTCATTCCTGGAAGACCTAGGGGAGGCTCTTGAAGTCCTTTCAAAGATTTTGTAACAATTAATTCCATATCAAAAACTGACTTCTTCTTAAAGAGAAAGGCTCATTACATTCAACTGTCTAATCACTGATAAAAGACCTAGTTGGAAAATGGCAAGAGGTCTGTACAAATATGTGCATAGTGTTATTAGCAATAAGAAAACAAAACAAACAAAGAAAAAAGAAAATAAACTTTAAACAGTATATAAATGCTCAAAAAAGGAACTGGTTAACAAATGGTAGTACAACTATAAAATGAAATAATCTACTGTATTATTTATTTTGAAAAACAAACATTTCAAACCTATAGAAAAGCTGTAATTACAGTATGATGAATTTCCCTACACTTTTGTCTAGATTCACTCATGTGCCAATTCTATTATAACATGTATTTTTGAAATGTAATCTATTTATAACATATTGAGAGGGAAAAAATGCAGATCATTATTCTATTTTGGTAATAATATATGTAAATGCATTAAACAAATAAATATTTTCTCAGTGGTTTTCTTGGATAGTAAAATTACAGGTTATTATGTTTTTATATTTGACCACATATAGTTTATAACTTTCCCACAAAGAAAATAATAAAATAATAAGAGAAACTAGATTAGTTCCCAGGGAGCCCTTGGAAATGTATACCTCTTTTTAATCTAAATTCCTATTTCTAGGATAAAGTGAAAACATCAATTATCGTATGAATCTTTATCAAGCTAGAGTATGTCACCTCATTTTTGGATCATGCAATAGATTATTAATTTCTGAACCTGTGATCACCTACTGGATATTATTTTATTTACTTATTTATTTAATTTTTAAATTAAATAGTTGACAATGGTTAATAACAAAATTACATAGGTTTCAAGTGTACAATTCAATAATACATCATATATATGATATATATATATATATATGTATATATCATATATATATCACACTGTGTGTATACCACCCAGAATTAGTTCTCCTGCATATTGTTGAAACTTATCTAATGTTTTGGATGATACTCCATATGTAACTTGAAAAATATGTCATTTTTCTTCAAAGATGACTGAACTTCATGTAAAGCATAATTTATAAATTAATATTCTTCATTAAATTTGAATGTATATAGTACTCACCATGTTTATGTAGCTACACTCAAAAACAGTTGTAAACATCAACATTGAACCTAAAATTGTCCTGTCTCTTAATATTCGTCAACTGTTATTATGTATGATTTATAGATTTACAGCCAGAATTTGTAAAGCACAATATATATAAATAAACAATAAACATGAAAGCTAACAACCTAGAAACCATAAGAGCTTAGGAAACCATTTGCACGATCTCTTATACATTATGAAGCTAAACAAGTAAAAACAATAACTAAACACGGAAATAAATAAAGGATGAACTCATGAGTGACTTCCTATATGAATGAAGACTGGCTGGACCAACCACCCATAAAAATGTTTGATCCCTCTTCACAGCATCTGCTTCTCTTCACGTTGTTCAAGATAATTCTTCCTATTTGAAAATTCTTCCTTAGGCTGAATTGAAAGGATTTCTCTACTCCTTGTAGACATATAGAAAATTGCTATAATGGCCCTCAGGAAGATTGTTGTTTCAGGGTCAATACAGCTTAAATTTTTTGCTGTTCAATTTCTTTTAACACCTTGCTCTTAAAATTATAATTTTTCAAGAAAAAATATAGTTAACAGTAGTAACTATGGATGGATTAGTGATAAGTCCCAGGACCCTGAAGGCTATACATTTCCAGGTGAAATTCCGTATCAAAGGGAAGGAATAATCAGTGCCTTCAAGACTTATCAGCACTATAGATAGAGGTATATTTCTGAAAAAAGTGTTCACATTGTAGATCTTGCCATTGGAAGAAATCCATTTTCAAAGTGAAGTGATTGAACAGCTATTTATGTTTCCATAAAAATTCCAACTTTTAGGTGCATATAGGGTTTGTTTAAAGTAGCATTTCTGTGGCCATTTTCACAGGATACCTATAGGAAAAGGATTCCAGAATAAAACAAGTTTGGAAAAGACTACATGTTCTATTTACCTCTGGATTTTTGCCACACAAAACTGAACTATACTGAAGGTTCTACTTAGTATACCTTTCACATCACACACTGGGCAATACTAGTTTAAAGCAAGGTTCATTTACATATTTACATGTTTATCAATTTATTTGACATTATTATATCAACTTCCTTTTGTTTCAGAGAACAAATTTCTTTTGTCAAAGTATTGATTTCATTTGTTACTTTTTCCAAGAGCCCATTTAGATTTTTCATTTTAGATTGATTTGTTTTCTTCATTTTATTAATTGTATGTATTTAAAGTGTATAAAATGATGACTTGATATACATACATGCTGTGAAATGATTACCAAGATCAAGATAATTATCACTTATCTTTTTTAATAATAGGCATCCTAATAGGTGTGAGATAATACCTTACTGAGGTTTTCATTTACATTTTCTTGATGATTAGTGATGTTGAAAGCCTTTTCATATATCTGTTTGTCATTTGTATGTTTTCTATTAAGTTGTATGAGATTTTTAAATATTTATGATATTATCTCATCAGATAATCCCCAACTTATGATGGTTTAACTTACGATTTTTCAACTTTATCATGCTGTGAAAGCAATATGCATTCAGTAGAAACCGTACTTCAAATGCTGTATTTTGATATTTTCCCTGGCTAGTGATACATGGTATGGTTGTCTCTTGGAATGCCGGGAAGTGCAGTTAACCACAGAGCTCAGTCAGCCACTTAATCGCTAGAGTAAAAGACTTGTACTTTAGAGTGTATTCATTGTGTTGTCTGATTTTGCTCAACTGTAGGCTAATTTAAATGTTCTGATCACATTTGAGCTTAGGATGATAATGGAAAAGTTAGGTGTATTAATGCATTTTTGATTCTTGTCTCTTCAACTTGTAATGAGTTTATGGAGCGGGGAGGTAATTCCATTATAAATCAGAGCATCTGTATGCGGTTTACAAATATTTTCTCCCATTCTGTAGGTTTCCATTTCCAATTTATTGTTTCCTTTGTTGTGCAGAAGCACTTCACTTCAATGTACTCCCACTTGTTTACTTTAGTTTTTGCTGCTTGTGCTTTTGATGTCTTAACCAAGAAATTACTGCGAAGATCAATGTTAAGGATCTTTTGCTCTGTGTTTTCTTCTAGGAGTTTTATGGTTTCAGGATTTAGTCTTTGATCCATTTCATGTTGATCTTTGTGAGAAGTGTAAGATAAGAGCCCAATTTCACTGTTTTGCATTTGCATATCCAGTTTTCCCAACTCCATTTATTTAAAAGATGGTCCTTGACACCCTTGTCAAAAATTTGTTGGATGTATACACATGGGATTACGTCTGGGCTCTTTATTCTCTTCCACTGGTCTATGTTCCAGTTTTTAAGACAGCACCATACTACTTTAATTACTATAGCATGGTAATATAACTTGAAATCAGGCTGTGTGATGCCTCCAGGCTCATTCTTCTTTTTTAAAATCACTTTGGTTATTTGGGCCCCTTTGTATTTCCATACAAATTTGAGGATAGTTTTTTGTTTGTTTGTTTGTTTGTTTTCCTATAGCTGTGAAAAAATGCCTTTGGAATTTTGATAGAGATTGCACTGAATTTGCAGATTGCTTGGGTTGTATGTCCATTTTAACAAAACTAATTCTTCTAATCATAGAACATAGGATTGCTTTCAATTTATTTATGTCTTCTTCCATGTTTTTAACATATATATATATATATATATATATATATATATATATATATATATATATATATTTCAATATATAAAGTGGGAGTACATTGAAGTGAAGTGCTTCTGCACAACAAAGGAAACAATAAATTGGAAATGGAAACCTACAGAATGGGAGAAAATATTTGTAAACCGCATAGAGATGCTCTGATTTATAATGGAATTACCTCCCCGCTCCAATATATATATATATATATATATATATATATATATATATATATATATATATATATTTCAATTACAGTTGACATACAATATATCGGGTTCAGGTGTACAACATAGTGATTAGACTTTTACACAACTTATGAAATGATCACCCCAATATATCTAGTACCCATTTGACACATACATAGTTATTACAATATTATTAACTACATTTTTTATTCTATATACTTTATATCCCCATGACAATTTTGTAACTACCAATTTGTATTACTTAATCCCTCCCTTTTTTTTTTTTCACCTATCCCTAACCCCCCTCTCATTGGGCAAAAATCAAAATATTGTCTGTATCTATGAATTTGTTTCTGTTTTACTTGTTCATTTACTTTGTGCTTTAGATTCCACGTATAAGTGAAATCATGTGACTTTTGTCTTTCTCTGCTTGACTTATTCCACTATGCAGAATACCCTCTACGTGCATCCCTATTGTTGCAGATGGCAAGATTTCATTCTTTTTTATGGTTGCATAATATTCCTTTAGATAGATAGATAGATAGATAGATAGATAGATAGATAGATAGATAGATAGATAGATAGACAGACAGATAGATACCACCTCTTCTTTGTCCATTCATCCATTGATGGACACCCAGGCTGCTTCCATGTATTGGCTACTGTAAATAATGCTCCAATGAATATATGAATGTACATGTCCTTTCAAAGTAGTGTTTTAGGTTTCTTCTAATAAATATCCAGAAGTGGGATTACTGGGTCCTTCTTTGTCTCTTGCTATTACCTTTGTTTTATAGTCTGTTTTGTCTGGTTTAAGCATGCAGCCACAGTATTTTTTTGATTTTTTTTGTTTCCATTTTCATAAAATATCTTTTTCCATTCCTTTACTTTCAGTCTGTGTGTGTCTTTTAATCTGAGGTTAGTCTCTTAAAGGCAGCATACGTAAGGATCTTCTTTTCTTGTCCATTCAGCAATCCTATGTCTTTTGATTGGAATGCATAATCCATTTCCATTTAAAGTAATAGTTGATAGATATGCAATTTTATTATTCATATTTTTTACCTTTTTTTTTTCTTTTCTTAAAGAGTCCCTTTAACATTTCTTATAATACTGATGTGGTGGTGATGAACTCCTTTAGTTTTTTCTTGCCTGAAATGCTCTTTATCCATTCTTTGATTCTAAATAAGCAGCATAATTTTGGTTGTATGCCCTTGCTTTTAATCACTTTGAATATTTCCTGCCAATTCCTTCTGGCCTGTATTTTCTATTGAGAAATCAGCTGACAGTCTAATAGAAGTTCCCTTGTAGGTAACTAACTGTTTTTCTCTTGCTTCTTTTAAGATTCTCTCTTTGTCTTTAAACTTTGACATTTTAATTATAATGTGTCTTGGTGTTGGACTATTTGGGTTCATCTTGTTGAGACTCTCTGTATTTCCTGGGCTCGTATGTCTGTTTCCTTCACTCAAGTTAGGAAAGTTTTCCATCATTATTTCTTCAAATTGGTTTCCAATCCCTTGCTTTCTCTCTTCTCTTTCTGGTACCCCTATTATAAAAATGTTGTTATGCTTGATGTTGTCCCAGAGGCCCCTTAAACTCTTCTCGTTATTTTTTATTTTATTTTTCTTTTTACTGTTCTGATAGAGTTTTTTCTGCTACCTTATCTGCTAAATCACTGATTCTATCCTCTGCTTCATCTAATCTACTATTAATTCACTTTAAATTATTCTTTAATTCAGTTATTGTAGTCTTCATTTCTGACTGGTTCTTTTTTATGTTTTCTGTCTCCATTTTTATGTGTCCTATCTCTTTGTTGAAATTCTCCCTGAGATCATTAAGCATCCTTAAAACTAGTGTTTTGAACTCTGCATCTGGTAGATTGCTTGTCTCCATTTTATTTAGTTCTTTTTCTGGAGGTTTGTTCTGTTGTTTCATTTGGGACATGTTTCTTTGTTTCCCCATTTTGGGTGCTTCCCTGTTGTCATGGACCAATTTCAGCCATATCTTTTGCCCTGCCCAAGGCCATCTAGAATGAGCCACAAAGCAATCCACAGATGACCACCACCCATCCTGGGCTTGGGGGTGCCTAGAAGAAGCCAAGCATCGAATTAAGGTCAGCTTTCACCAATGCAGGGTATGCTCAGCAAGAAGTATGGGGCAGGCTGAGGCTTGATGCTGCTTATTTGGGGGTTGTGAACCTTTGATAGAGTTTAAGAAAGTCTGTACCACTAGCCAAGACAGGCTGTTTGTATAGAAAAGCCACTGGAAGCAGATTGGTCCAGCCCACAAGTTGGCTGGGGCAGGGCCTCAGGGAATCACTGGGTTGGGGTGAATGGTATTAGACAGGTTGATGGAGATTCAGATATGCTAGGAGGTGGGAAGGCTCAACAAAGAAACAATGGTTTCTGCTAGCTCTTCTGTTTGGGAGAAAGCTACCCCTTTATATCTCACCTTGAAGACAGACAACTCAGTTCCTCCCTGTCTGTCCCTGGCAATTTTGGAGCTGCTGCCCCAGTGCTAGCGCTCAGAGCAAGTGAGTTTGCCAGTGAGAAAGTCCATGTGTGGGCCCTGTACGAGTGATGTCTAGGACTCCAGCCTCCCTCAATGTCACTTAGCCATAATCTCCACTGGTTTTCAAAACCAGAAGTTGTGGGAACTTCTCCTCCTGGCACTGGAACCCTGGGCTGGGGAGCCTGGTATGGGGCTGAGACCCCTTGCTCTTCGGGGTGACTTCCACAAACAAGACATTCCTCCACATTTTTAACTGCCACATGCAGGTGTGGGACTAGCCTGTTCCACATCTCGACCCCTCCTACCAGTGCCAACTGGTTTCTTCTTTAGTTATAGAACTTCCGTTCAAATAGATTTCCAATAATTATCAATGATGGTTGTTCTGTAATTTAATTGTAATTTTGATGTGGTCATAAGAGGATGGAAGCACAGGGTTTACCTACTCCACAATCTTGATTGGAAGTTCCTCTTTCATTAATATGTTGCAGTTTTCAGTGTACAGACCTTTTACCTTTCTTGTTAAATTTATTCTTAAGTATTTTACTGTTTCCATTACTTTTGCAAATGCTATTGTTTGTAAATTTCTCTTTCATATAATCCAGTTAATACATAGAAACAAATTATTTTGTTAAAGAAGTGAGCTATTTGTATCCAATATATCAACACAAATGTAAATTGCTTGATTAAGATACCATACTTAAAAAAAACACACACAAACAAAACCACAAACAAAACAACAACAACAACAACAAAGGAGCCATAATTTATACAAATTATCAAAGGTAAGCACATGGCAATAGATACTAAAATCACCCCAGTACTTTTACTTAAAAAGGTGATTTCTTTTTTTTTTCCTAAGGCATAAAACTATGTCTTTTAAAATTAATTTCATTACTCATAAAAATTCTACCTTTCATATGTCATAAGGTTACAATATTATTATTGGGTTGCTATGTAGATAATTAACTGATGGTATTATTGATAGGTTTTTTAACCAAAACATATCAAAGATCAGGTGGGGAAAAATGACAATTAATTAATCAGAGTAGGTTTCATTTTTTTAATGGTAAAGTGTATAGTGCTGCATTAATGATGCTGTGTAAATGAAACAATTTTATCTAACCCGTCAACAATGATGAGTCACCGATACTTCTCTGGACTAAATGGTCATCTTTTCAGTCCTGTAGAGATTGGTGTGCAATATACAATCAAAAAGTCATAGACAAAAACTAACTAAGCTAAATCCATTTTAATCATGTGACAGTAATTTTGGTTGCATGTATGAAACCAAGACAAATTTGTTAATAACTCAAATTGTTTGCAGTGCTCTTTGAATATATAGTCCAAATATTTAAATCAGCTGTCTTCTGAAATTCAGGGTTTTAACCAGAATCTCCCTAAGATTTCCCTTGATATGTAGATTTACATAAAAAGGGATTTACAAATTGTCAGTGTATACTCAACCAAAAAACCTTGTAAAACATTAATAAACTGTAAGGATTGCTTAGTTTTAACAGAAAGCAAAGCCTTGAAAGCCTAAGAGATAGATAAACCCACCAATAGAATCACAACTTTAAACATAAAACTTTATTGAAGTGGTAAATTAATGTTTGGCAGGGTTTTAAATCAGTTTATTAGTCTTTATGTTCACTTCAATTGACTACTAGAAGAAGAAGCAGAAAGAAAGATAAATTAAATAGAATACACTGAAGAGAGTTGGACTTCATAATGAAAAGGAAAGTGAAGAGAATTTCTCTCCTTAAAAAGCTAAACAAAACAAAAGATAAAAACAAGCAATCAAAACCTATGTCATATATCATGGAAGATAAGTTAGTAGAAGAATGTTTCAAGTCAATTTTACTTTTATATTTTATAGCAAACAGATTTTAAGCTTTGCTTTAGTTCCCTGCATTGAAATGATCAACAGAGAGAGATAAAAAAACAGACAACTATTTTAATTCTGCAGTTATACATTCTGTAGTCTACTACTCTGCATTTGGATAATATTATGGACTAAATGTTGTCCTCCTAAAATTCATAGGTTGTAGCCGAACCACCAAAGTGACTGTATTTGGAGGTAGGACCTTTAAAAATGTAACTAAGATTAAATGAGATCATAAGGGTAGAACCCTAATCCAATAGGACTGATGTCCTCACAAGAAGAGGAAGAGATATCAGGATGAATGTAAGCAGAAAAGAAGACCTTGTGAGGACACAGTGACAAGGTATCCACCTGAAAATCAAGTACAGGCGCCTCAGGAGAAATGAACAATATGCAAGTTCTCTTGGACTTCCAGCCTCCAGAACTAGGAGAAAACAAATTTCTGTTTCTTAAGTCACTCAGTCTGTGGTGTCTTGTTATGAATGCCGTAGCAGAGTAGGGCTACTATTTTAAATTCTACAGTGCATAAACATAAAATCAAGAAAAAAATGTTAATTTAATAACTCCGTTATTTGAAAATCAGGTTTCTGGTAACTCAAGAATTTGGACTAATTAGCTTCTGGGGCTAACATACCCCACATGTTTTGTTTTGATCTTCTATAGAATAGTGGCATAGTCAGACAGAATGAAAACCAGAACTGTGGTTGTCAGTAGAAATTGTACAAGTACTATGACAGACATAGCTGTGGTAGATCTGTACCCTTAACACAAGAGGAAAAGAGCAGAAGCATAACTCCGTGGCACTTTACTTGAACAAGGAAATGGAAATGGTCATCGGTTTCTGTAATTTCGAAAAAAGCATTAGTAGTTCAATAAGAGGAGTTTGTTTTCAATATTGAAGGACTGAGCTTTGAAAAGACCAATGGTTAAATTTCTTCAAGATTATGAGTACATTCAAACTTTCTGTCACTGTTCTACAAGGCATGATTTTAAATTAAACCAATCACATTGTCTTCTTTCCTGTGAATTCCAGTATAGCACATATTACACTTACCCCTATATTTTGCTACTTAAGTATGTCTTATGTTCACGGTAAAATATAAACTCCTGGGAAATTGGGGCATTTCATGTGCTTATTGTATGGCTACACACCTAAAGCAATGTCATATACAGTTGTGTTCTTTATAAATATTTTTCACATAATAGAGCTCTGCAACAGATGGGGTATTCACAATCAAGTAATACTGTAGTCTGGTTCTGGACTCAAAACTCTCATGCGTGTAGTTGAAATGAGCTATATGTACTGTATTTTATGGTGGGCAATTCTTGGTATATAAATAAAAAAACACAAAAAATACACCCTATAAAGCAAATATATCTTTGATAAGTTTTAGGCTTAAAAAAGAAAAAAAAATACGCCATTTATCCTGTGTACATTTTTACAATATTGACGCAATTGTTTGGTTTGGTTTTGGTCAGGCGTGCCAGCTTCTGGCAGGTGCTTCAAGAGCAGCATTTAAGCAGAATATAGCTATATTAACTACTTTCATATGTACAGATGCTTCAGGCTTCCCTAAAATAATGTCTCAGAAATTTCATTACTACTTACTTGAGACTTACTGGGCACTTACTAATATATGGATGATCAAATTCTGTTTTTCTAAAGGGAAAATCAATACCTCTGTAATCTATGAAAGATGATTTCAAAAAATAAAGGTGAAACAGCAATATATGTATATATATATATATGAGAGAGAGAGAGAGAGAGAGAGAGAGAGAGAGAGAGAGAGAGAGAGAGAGAGAGAGAGATATGTATTTGTATTGCACCCTAATTTGTAAAACTATTATTTGGGAATAAATTTGATTTTATCTTTAATTTCATAACTTATTTTGCATGAAGGCAGCTGTGTTTTATTAACTAAGAGACCACTGATCTATATATCCTTTATTGTACAGTCAAGAGGTCAATGAAAATTATTTTTAAGAAAGGGCATTTTTTTTCCCATTTACAAAGGCTTTTATTCCCTGCTTATTTAGGGGACCTAGATACTCCATTCATCTCTACAGAACATCCTATAGTTCCCAATAGAATAGACAGCATATGTATAGTAAAAACTCAAATGTTTGTGAATGAGAGAAGAGAGAATAAATAATAAAGGTTTATAATGCTTCTTAAACATCAATACTAGATATATTTAGTTCAACATGTCCTATATAATAAGATACTGAAACAATAAATGCCGTTTCGAAGACTTCCATAAGGAAGATCAATAATTAAAGATAGTGTTGCCACCAGAAAGAGAGTGAAAAGTCGAGCCACGTACTGTGGGAATTTACAGTATATAACCACCAAAAGATGTGTATTGGGAATATATAAAGAACTCTTAAAAAATGATTTAAAAAAAATAACAACTCTTTTTTTTAAAAAAATAGGCAAAGGTTTAAATAAGCATTCACAGAGAAAGATATCTAAATGGCCAATGAGCATATGAGTATGAGAGAGGTACTCAGTATTATAAATCATCAGAGACATTAAAATAAAACCCAAAATAGTACCACCATCCATATGTCTATGAGAATGATAATGCCAAATGTTGGTGATGATATGGAGCAACTGACACATTCATACATTGCTGGTAGTAGTGTAATTGGTACAAGTACTTTGGAAAACTCTTTGGCAGTATCTACTAAAGTTAAATATGATACCCTGTGACCTAGCAATTCTTCCAGATAAATACACACAAAAAATTAGTGAACCTATTCTACCAATGCACAAGAATAATAACAGCCACTATACTCATTATAGCTAAAAACTAGAAATAAAAAAAAAATCATTCAAATCCAAATGACCACCAACGATACAGTAAAAATTAGATAATTCACATCTGAATCTCTTATGGTACCATGTAGACATTCAGTTAATTTTAAAATATTTTGCTGAATTTTCTCAAAAATCCTTTTTTTAATACAGTTGACATATATTTTGTCTATAATGCACATATTATTATCATTACCATTATAAAAAAAATTAAAAGTTTTTGACATTTTATCAGTAAAATGTAAATATGAAGTAAATATTAATATGAAATTAACTTTCACAAAGAAAAGTAATTAATAATCTGAAAATATACATTAATTTCTTAAAGGTTTGGATTTTTTTAGAAATATCAATATTTATTTTATAGTTTTTGGAATTGAGTTGTTTTCTAAAACTTAGAAGTTAATTTTAGGCCAACTTTTTAAATGTTACGTATATGTTATATATAATATGATATATGTAACACATATATACATGTTATATATATATATATTATATATAACATATATGTAACATTCAAAGGAATGCATATTCAAAAGGAAAAGCATATTCAAAATACTAACAAAAAGGAAAAGCATATTCAAAATACTAACAAAAAGGAAAAGCATATTCAAAATACTAACAAAAGTAAAAAGTACCAGGAAAAAAAATCTACTATAAAAAGCCTTGGTCATTACCTCTTATTACCACTCAATGTTAAACAACTCATTGGTAGATTGTTGCTACTTTCAGAGGAGAAACTAAGTCATTAGTTATTAGCTTTTAACTTAGAAAAATTAAGTTTTTTTGAATTTTTTTAAACTTATATTGAAAAATTTCAAGTAAACCAAGAAGAGAGAACAATACAATGAACTCTCCTGTGTCTATTACACAGCTTAATAACCGTCAACTTTTCACTATTTTTCACACTTTTTTTTAAATGTTAATCTTTCATGAATTCCAAGAAAAACCTATAATCACAAATGGTGGATTCAGATTAATTCAACATTACTGAATCTTCTAAACATTCCATCCTCTCCATTCAGGATGATTTAGTTCAAATTTAGCAGACTAATCTTAGGGAAATAGTGTCTTTTCTTATTCAGTGGTTTAAATTCTCTTCATTTTAAAATCGAAGTTAGAATATCAAACTAGAGGGAGACCTCCAAAGGTATTGCACTCATCCCAGTCACAATTGACTGTTCTCTTAGTGGTCTTGAAGGTGTTGTAAAATTGTGTTGATAACATCAGTAAATGTAACAACATTTGTTACTGATTTAACAAAATCAGTAAATTTTAAAAATCGTCATAAGCAAAATAAGCCACACAACAGGGATATATACTGGATGATTCCTTTTTTTTTAATCATATTGTGAAAGACAAATCTATAAGGGCAAAATCAGATCAGTGTTTGCTAGAAACTGGGGATGAAGTGAGGGTATTGAATGCAAAGGGGTATGATGGGAATTTGGGGGGTGATGGAAATACTATACATCTCAACTGTAGTGGTATTTACATGATTGTCTAAATTTGCCAAAATGCATTGGATTATATATTTAAAATGGTAAATTTTTGTATAATTAATTATATCTCAATTTATTCTTTGAGACTAACTTAATAAAAAGAATACCATTCCAAGGTCTGAAAGAGCAAGTATAGTGGGCTACTATCTTCCATGATTGAGATAACACACAATCACTGAAGTTTTAACTGGTATTTGATTTAGGGCAACCATTTCACATTTTTTGTTTTTTAATCAAGCTTTTAGTACGTTAAAATATTCTATATGTCCAGTTTTTCTCATAAACGAAGTACTGTATATTAATTCTTTGAAGATTTCATCTGATATATTTAAGTATACTAAATGAAATTAATAGGATCTTTTGGAATCTGCACATTGCTCTATGAGTATCTAATATTCTGTGCAGCCTCATGTCATCTACAATTTAGTAAGCATGTCTTTTTTAATAGAAAATATTGTTCTATGTAGAAAAATAATTTTGAATTTGTTTTTGTTTGTTTTTGCTTGTACTGAATTGTATGGGCCATGTGATTTGCATATGGTAACAATCTAAATAAATGTAAAGATATTGAAGACTGATAAAATATACTTATCTTTGTAAGTGAAGTTACATATGTTCTGATGTTATAATTAAGTTTTTTTTTGATAAAAGAACAACTTTTAAATGTTTTAATGCCAGTAATGATAAATTATTTTAATTAAATAATATAAATTACTATAGGATTTTATGTCCTTAAGTTATCTTAACTTTTATATTAAGAGTTTGTATATTTTAAATAAAAATATGTGATGTTAAACGTTTGCATGTAATGTACTTAAATTATCATACACATAATTTAATATACAGAGATAAATAATTCTCATGTTTTAAAATTTCATGTACTATTTTTTGTTTGAACCTGTGATAATCCACCCTTCTAAACTGTCCTATGGAACACACATACATACACACACAATCTCAACTGAAAGAAATTTCCTTTCAATACAGATTCCAGTTTATTTTTAGTTTAGTATATAAACATTTTCACTTACAGAACAAAAAGTTTCCTCTCCCAAGTATATAAGGAGGTACATCTCCCATGGCACTAATCATTACTGAGAAATCATGCTGTACTTTCAGATACTAATTAGGTTTAGAGACTATATTCTATAGTGCTCTATTATAAAATGTGCAAAGACACTTTAAAAGGCATATTCTCAGACATTCATATAAATTTGATATTTCTATAGATAGATATTTCTATAGATATAGCACTATTAAAAGTTTATTTTTATTTACATATAAATTTCTATGATTACACATCTTCAAGTTTCTCAAAATAGGAAAATTGTAACTCATAAGAAGGAAAAGACATAATTTTTAAACTAACCTTCCCCAATTTCTGGATACTGGAGCTCCTACTTTCTTCTTTCTAATCACCCATCTATTCAGAAATATCTCTCCAAGAGAGGTAACTGCCCTAATTTTCCTGTTTTGAGGTTTTCCCAGGCAAATAAGAGAGTGTCGTGCGGGGCGGCCTGCGGGGCCTCTGGTCCCGCTCCCCACATAAGAACGCAGGATATGGTGAGGCCAAAAAGGAACACCCACGGAGCCATAGGTAGGGGAGTCATACCACTATATTCTCTCTGACAGCCGGGTCAGACACAGGCAGTAGTAGCTACAGGATCTGCAGTCCACCATTCACTTCCCTGCCTGCCAACCAACCAACCAATCAACGCAGCCCCGCAGTTACATCTGTAGCCAATTGGCTCACCAGTTACAGCTGATGGCCAACCAATCACAGTTGATGGTCATTCACTACCAGAGCCAGCACCTCCCCACACAAGTCCGAGAGCCTGGAAACTGCTCTCTGGGACTCTGTCCCCACAGAGAGTCAGAGATTTCAAATCAATATACAGAGCAGGAATAATTTACTTTCTGATCTGAATATAATGTAGGGCATGCACATTAGAGTTTGGCTGATTTTAAATGTACAGATGTATCCATTTCATCTTTCATAATGTATTATTTATTATACTACATATGGAAATGTCAATGAAAATTATTAAACTAGAAAATACTTTATGAAAGTCATAAAATGTTAGTTTGCGTTGCATTTCAGTCAAGAATTATAGCTAATCCAAAGCACTGTTCATTATCTCTTCCTTTTTCTAATTCAGTTTCTGTGATACTTATTTGAAATTCTGTGGGCGAAGAAAGGTCATTTTTTATATACTAATAGCCCTTGGAGTTGGGAAGAAACCACCCCCTAGTGGTGGCATGATTGCTTTCATTCTGAGAAGTAACATATCATTTTATCTGCAGTAAAAAGTCATAAAAAGAATGCAGAAATAAAAGTATCAATTCTACGAGTAAACAGAAAAAATGTTCTGCATAATTCTTTGAAACAGGAGAGAAGTAACCAAATTAAAAAAAAATAATAATAACTCTAGTGAGACATTATCACAAACTACATTTCTTTGAAGTTACTTTGTACAAAAATGCATGTTTTCCTTTCCATGGTTCTTAAAACAATGTTTTCTAAATACGTTGAGTTTATTCATCACTCAATTATACACATCCTGCTCTTGGGGGTTTTACAATTTAATTGAAAACATAGGAACGGTCCTAAATTTACTCAAAACATGAACGAGGGGGAAGAAATCCAAAAGCAACAAGTTTACCCTAAAATGCCAAGACTGGCAGAATTGGGTACTTGAGAGCTAAAATCAATTTTTAAGAAATAAATTTACAATTGACATACATTCTCTGTAACTGCATAATTCATACCTACAACTATAACCATAACAGAATAGAAAGTGAAAAATGTCAGGACATAAGAAATTGGTTAAAGGCATATTGAAGAAAATTCTATACTAGATCATTCCTTAAAATACTTAGATGTTTTTTATGCATATTAAAATCTATCTATCTATCTATCTATCTATCTATCTATCTATATGAAAATATCAAGAAATGCCAAATTATAGAGAATAAGGCTGTTTTGCATAATCATTTTATAAAAAGGTGGTTCATCTTACCTCTGCTACCAGTTGCTGAAGAGATGGTGAAGCTACAGAATATAGACTTAAGTTACCCCTTATGGGACTATGGAGACTAACATAAGCCACAACATTTTTCTGCAGAACCTTCTTGAAATCCTAAAATTAAAAAAAAAGAAAGGAGAAATCTATCTCTAACATAAATAAAAACAACAGATTCTATTTAATCAATTTATATTAAATAATAAAACATTTTCTACTTAAAATCATTGCATTGCACAAGTACTTTAAAAAAAAGCAGTATCATACTCTTTAATAAGCATATGCAAAGACATAAAATAATTTTAAATAAGCGTGTTGAGGAGTTACGTATAGCATGTATAAAATATTTTAAAGCATGTTCCTGAAAGAAGTCAACTTTTAAGAGAAACTATTCTTAAATGGCTAACATATTATGAAATACAGAATACAGAACGGAATATTTGGTCTAGTGACAGCACTTAATTTTATAGTCTTTGAATTATAGAACAGACATGGGAAAACTATTTCAGTGATTAATAAACCGACCTTTTCCTTTGAAGCAATGAGCTGCTTTTCACACAAAGTGGCTCTTTATTCTGAGTAAAATAGGGAATAATACAACTGTGTCCCTGCACATATTACCTGAAATAAAACCTGATGCATTTCCTGCACATTAGTAGCATAAAATGATTCAATAGAATAGTTTTTCCACTTCTCTGCTGAACCCTATTCCCCAAAATGGCATTATTTCATGTCTTAGGAACATCTATTTCTTCTTCCAACACTATCACATGAAAGACTGTGAGGACTTGTATACCTAGCAAATCAACAATGTTACTCCTATTTTATGTTGAAAATTCAGCTATATCTCTGAAGAGAGGTGAAAAGACAACTTGTTTAAATCTAATTATTATTATATTTTTAAATGAAGAGAAATTATAAACTTTAAGCTCAAGTACTCTTCTTTACACATAATATTTTTAAAGTCCATTTTTAAAGTCCATTGCTACACAAGTACAATGCAGAAACAGATTCTGTTTACACAGTAGCACACGGTTACTGTCTATATGTTAGTCCACTTTATTCCCGAGAGACCCTTACGTTACAGGCATTTGTGTACTCATTTGAGACATCAAGTCTTAGGGAAGTTAATCTTGCTTAAGACCACATGCTTTATGGTAGAGATTTGAACTCAGACTTCTTTCACTGAAATCTATAGTATTTTCACAATATCCTGTGAAAAATGAAGATTACTCACAGAAGAAATGGTATTTTTTGAAAAATCTATTCAGCAAAATAATTGTCCCCAAGAATAAAATCAGTATTAAGTTAATTGTGTAATAACACTATCACTATAAACTTCATTTTTAAGTGTATTGACCAATATCACCTAATCCTTTTAATTACATCTATGGGTTTCCAGGGGTAACTGTGCAAATAAAATTAAATAGGACAATATAAAATGTCATCAAGTGCTTTCCTCACTCATCTTCACTAGGAAATATTTTCAGAGCATAAATTGGTTTCAGTACAAAATGTTTCATTCTCTTAAAAAAAGTAGATTCAATCACAGTACATAGAACAAAAAAACAACAGTTTTCTAAACTCCCCAACTAGGTAGTTACACAATAGTTTCATAAATTGTATTGAAATTATTTTCTGAGATAGTATTTTAAAATAGTGTATTTTTAAAGCTAACAATCAAATCTATATATTTTTCACCATTTTCTTTACTCATACATTGCTGTCCAAAAGTCACGAGAAAAGCCAGAAAGTGCCTGAATGCATAATTAGTTGTCAAATACACATATATACATAAATACGTATTCTAGGATACAGGTCCCTAATCTTTGTAACATAAATAATCTTTCCTATGGACTCCCACATTATAGTAGTTGTAATAATAAAATCTGTTGATTGAGAAAATATAAAATCTCCAAAAGTTACAACAGCTTCAGTGAAACTTAAGAATGAATTTGTATTTTATTAATCAAAAAAATATCTACTTAATTTAAAAATATAATTATTTAAATATATGCAAGGCCACATAATTGAGTCAACTTATAAGCTATGATGCTTGATGCTCAAATAAATTCAAGGACTTTTTTGTAATAAATTTCCCCATGCACAGGGGTTCAGGATATTTAAGTTAGGAACTAATAATGTTAGACAAACCTGCTTTTAGAAAATAATTTAGAAATATGCATATTAGTTGAGGATTAACATAAATTGATTGTGGAAGTTACTAGATAGATATGGAGAAGGCTGTATGATATAGAGGAATAAATTTTTGGAATTTGAAAAGAATCTTCAAGACATCTCAAAATGTGCCTTACTGTTATAAGGAAAATTAAAACCTTGTTTTCTTTATGATAAATATATTGTGAATTATTAAAGTCAGCCAAAATCACAAATATGTTCCCTAGTTTTTTTTTTTTAAACTTATTTACATCTTTAAAGCAAGTAATTTGGAACTGAAGTTTGAGAGGTTGTTTTAGCTATTACATTTTCTATCTTACTAAAAAATTTTCAATTTAAAAAGTTTCTTTCAGCAGAGGAATTTATTTATTTGAATTAATTCTTTTGAATATGGAACAGGCATTCACACCATTAATTTACGTGTGGGAAAGCATTCCAATTTGTAATGTGTGAATTTTGATAAACTTTATACTATAAATTGTTTCTCAATTTTGACTTTTCTCTCCATCAAATTAAAGACACTGCTATTTTCTTTTATATCTTTTTGATATTTTCTTTGATAGTCAATAGACATTTCTTTTTTTCTGTTTGTTTTGTTTTGTTTTGTTTTTGAGGGCTTAAATAGTAAAATGAAACAAGAGACTTTCCCATTAGATAGCTAGGGTTGTTTTCTCCAAAGCTGAGGTAGTGAATAAGCTAAAATGGTTTTGCTTCCCTAGCTAAAACTACACAGTTTTCCCCCACCACATATTCCATTGTACATCTTTACAAAAAATATGTAAAAGTCAATAAAATATCCAAGAGTTTTACAATGTTTTCGTTGTCATTAATATGGTATCAATCCAATTATCCCTTGTCATATCCCTTTAAAAACAGTGCATCTGTGAATTGTAGGCATATCAAAAACATTTGAAACTTAAAAACTCCAGTTGTTTTCTAACCATGACTCTTTCATTTGGACAAAATATTCTTAAGGTAGGTAGGCAGGCAGGCAGGCAGGTAGGTAGGTAGGTAAGAAGGAGCAGGGAGATAGGGATGCAAGAGTAGAGGGAAGGAGGGAGAAAAATAAGTAGGAAGAAAGAAAACCACTATTTTGAGTCCATTCTCTGTATTACATAGCTAAGGTATAATGCTAAGATTATAAACATTTAACATAGGAGATTGCTTCCTAATTGTAGATAATTGTTAGAAAGTTTTAAAAAGAAAGGTCATGATATGTATCTCCTTTCTTGTCCTCTACTTGTCAACCTGTCTAAGGAGATACACAATAACCAGGTAAAAACTTTTGTGGGTGTATCAGAGTCTGTAGATCTGGAAGCAACGTGAATAAGACAGTTGGTCAGTCACATACCATTCACTGCAGTCTATTTCTAATTCCTCTTCATTTTCATGAGTGATGTCAGCAACCTAACACGTATGACACCCTGGTTGAAATGCATATTCTTGTCCTTGGCTTCAACAATTTAATTTGTCTACTACAGTCTGCGAGGGGGCAGGGAGTGAAGGGAGGACGGGAAGGGGGCGGGAGGGAGAGAGAGAGAGACAGAGACAGAGAGAGAGAGAATGGTAACTAGTGTACTTTACCTCTCCCCATTCATATGAGCCAATATTGCCAAAAGCTGTTCCTCCCCAGGAACAGAAAACAATACTGCGGTTTGGTCTCCACCCTCTCTTAACTCTTAACATCAAGGACCGGATAAAAGCTGTGATTATGGCAGTGCTACTGGCCCATTCTTGTCCACTATAACTGTATGCAGTATGATGGTGGCTGCCAACTATAATATACCGGTCTGGAAATAGAAGGAAACAAGAGCCATTAACAATCAATTTAATGACATTTACATAATCCTATTGCACAACTGAGCAATAATTATGCAAAATTGTTCTAATAATTAAGACTACTTTACATTTTTCACCCACTGTCTTCATTCACACATCTGTGTATATCAAAGCAGAGGCAGCTGCTGAACCCAATTATGAATCCAAAGATTAGATCCGTATTACTGTCCTTTGCAACAAGCATATTAATTAATGAGGTATACAAATATGTCACAATGAAACCTTTATCTAACATTTTCCCAGAATCATAGTGGGAAGTGTCCTGTAAACAGTATGTGTATGCTCAGTAAATATTAATGAACTATTAATACCTTTGAGGGAGTAGTTATTTAGTAGCTGTAAATATTAAAAACTGTGGTAGTCATTGAATGGATTTTGTAATAAATGAAGTATTTAGGGAATTAATTATAGCTTCCAAATCATAGTTTTAGCCCTTCTTTCTCAGAAGAAAAAAAAAAAATCTGTGACATCAAGAGGCTTCCAACTGCTGTAAAAGTTTCCTTTTCACATATTTTATTTTATATAATCATATAAAGTCTATTAGAAAGGTCTCAGTGACACATGGATATGGCTGTTCAATGTACATTACTGACTTGTCGTTAATAAGGAAAGTTAAAAACATATTTCTGGAATTTTCTCTGATTTTGTTGTCAGTAAATATTATTGGTAGAGAGCTAAAATTATGTGACTAAGTAGCCCTTTACATTTGCATAAATAAGACATTTTTGCACAGTGTAATTTCAGTAGGAGATGTCCCATAGCTCAATGGTTAAGTGTGCAGACTCTGAAGCCTGCCTGCTTGGGTTTGAACTCAACTTACCAGCTGTGTGAACTTAGGAAGCTTACTTAACCTCTTTATATTTTAATTTCTTCAACCATGAAATGAATAGAAACAGCACATACATCATTCAATTGTTTTGAGTTTTAAGTTAGTTACTATTTGTAAGGCCCTTTGAACAGTACCTGACACATAACAAGTACTGCATATATGTAGAATGAATTAATCTCCAATTAACTCATAGTATCAAAAAGCTACCTTATGGGAAAGAAACATGATTCTGTAAAGCTATTTTAGTTGTCCACACTGATATTGGTACCAGCAATGTATTTGATCTGCTGACATTTTATCAAAATTTAATTAATAGTATATATCCTGTGTCTGTAAATATTGGAACCCTGAGGGTTCCCCAGATATGTGTGAACATTATGTTTGGAATTGTCTTTATTCTAAATAAACCACATCTAAAAACTTTAATACTAATTGATGATTGTTTCTAACTTTCAAAGTCATTAAAAAAATTATGTGAATAAACAGCCAGTATTTTTGTATAGAATTTAAACAAACAACATTTGAGAAACTTTGTTTATGCACTGAAGAATACTACTGGTAAATAAATTATATATTTTTTTTTCTGGATTGAATTTCAATATGGAAAGTGTTTAACCTAAAGCTAATATAATATTATACAATTTGTTTATTTTTGATAACTTGCAAATACATGAATGTTGACATATACTTCTAGTACTTCAATTATAGATTCTTATGGTGGGAATTTGTTGAAATGGTTGAAACACAATGGGAACAATTTTCAAATTTCTTTATATCTTGTTTGATGATCAGTTTTTCAATATTGCTTCTGCAATGAATTTTTGTGAGAGTTGGCTGGCAAGAAACTTGTGGGATCTAAAACTTGATCTCATAATTCTCTGGGTTAGCAATTGTGAGATCAATTTGACTAAATTCATGTAGAATAAAAATTGTCCAAAGAAAACTTGAGTAAATGTTCCAACCTAATTAATAGAAATGCCACAAGTGTAGTAAAAATATTGTTGCATTTTACGCTGCATAACCAGCGTATCAGACAGTAATATGTGATTCAATTTCCCAGTGTATTTGGAAGTGTTGCTATTAATCTCTTATTATATGTGTCAGTTATTTTTACTTTTTTATCCAGTGTAATATCATCTGAAGATTCCATCAGCATCCTATAACAAAGTGTAAATTTATTTAAAATTTAACCAGGTGATCATTTTCATAAGCATCATCAAAGCCTAAAACCATACAAGTATTAGTCAGAACTGTCAGTGAAACAAGGTTCACAAACGGGATGTAGATTAACAGTGGAAGTTTAGATCTAAAGACAAAAAAATATTATTATTTTTTTTAAAAAACACACCATTAAAACTAAAATGTTTTCGCTTAAAAACAATAATATTTTCTTATAAAATTGCCTTCAATGGTGTTATAGAGAATAAAAAGACCAGAAAAGAAAACATTGAATTTCATAACTTTTCTTTGCTAGGTAGGCACATGCCTAGTTTAACAAATCTAAACTCTGTTTTCTATGTTTTGTTTTTCTTCCTCTCTTACACTCCCTACTATGATTTATTTTTGAAGACATATGGTAAGAAAAAGCATAAAGATCCACTTCATAGTTTCACACTGACCCACTCTTCAAGTGGTATAAACTTCTGGTTATATCTAAAATAGGATATTTAGCTATGCTATTAAATTATTATAAAGCAATACTTAACCCTACTTACCTGGAGAAGTCAAGCCCTTTAAATATCCAACAACATTAGTAACTGTTTTGAATTTTGTGACTGTCTGAACTTGCATGTTGATAATTCTTTCTTCTGGAAAAAATAAAAAAAAATAAAAGATGCTTATTTCTCTATATTTAATATGTCTTTTCTCAAAACATTCAATTTTATTTATCCAATATCATCAGTAAAAAATTGCAAGCAATTACATTTTTGTAGATAACTAAACTTACATGTTTTGACAAATATTTATTCAGTATTTTGTGTAGAATCTATGTTAGGTTATGCAATGATGGCTAAGATAAAATTGTTAGCCTCATAGAAATGCAGAGCCATAATAGACAATTCTAAATTTCACATTTAGGCTACAATGGGATTCAACATGAGAGCACACAGAAGCCAACCCTGGAAGATGGGGGCAACTCATATCTTTTAAAAAAGAAAAAAATATATATCAAACAAAAACAGTTCCAAAGAATTTTAAGTACTTTTCTAACATCAGAAAAAGAGCATGGGGAAGGTAATTTTAAATTTCCTATATGATTCATTGTTGCAGTATCACTTTGAAAATTGTAAAAACATTACAAAATTAAAAGAATAAAGCTTGTTAAAGCTATACATTTCTTCAAAAATAGGAGTCTTCATTTCCACCTGTGTGTGGGTCTCTCACCTGTACTGGTATTCTAAATTTCCTCCAACTGCTCTGCCTCTTTGAATTTTTTATCCATGCTTGATGTTCCAAAATTGTGATAACAAATAAGGCAAAGACACCAATCAGGAAGGACTCCAGTCACAGTGCTAAAGTGACCTTTCAAGGTCATTGGTGGTAATGTGTTATTCCTGTATTTAATGGATTCTGGACGTCTGTGGGGATGGTTCTAGGAAGGTTCCAGGGTAGCCAGGTGGTAGTGTCGGGATGGAGTGGGAGTGGGTGGCAAATATAATACAAAGTAGCCACTTCCAAATAGACATGCTATAGCGCTAATAGGCCTTCAAATGTTACGTATGACTACTAGATGAAAATTGTTAGGATACATGAGTTGCTTCTTCCTTGAATGCATCCTACTAACAATTTAAGTGGAAAATCAGTCCCCTCAATCTGTTAAAAGTATAACTAAAACAAAAGTAAAGAGGAAGCTGAGATAATGCCTGAGAGCTTCATGTATGAAGACAGGACATCTCTTTAGAGTCTAAGTATTGTGGTTTTAATTTAGGTGCTATACATTTTTGTTGGTTATAAATTAATATAGTTCCTTTTTCAGAGCAGATTCAGATTTACAGAAAAGGTTACAGAAAGTACAGTTCCCAAATCCCCTCTTCCCCCCCCGCCCTCTTATTAACATCTCTCATTAGTGTAATGCATTTGTTACTACTGATGAGCCAATAATAATACATTATTACTACTAAAGTCCATAATTTCCATTAGGGTTCATTCTTTGTGTTATATAGTCTATGGGTTTTGACAAATGTATAATGCCATGCATCCAACATTACAAAAATAGTAATTGTATACATCATACAGAACAGTATCATTGCCCCAAATATTCCTGTGCTATACCTATTCATCCTCCCCTTCATTCCTCCTTCTTGAGGCCCTGGCAACCACTCATCTTTTAAATGTCTCCATAGTTTTGCTGTTTCAAGAACATCATATAGTTTCACTCCTACAACTGTTTTTAATGTTTCCTTAATTCCCTATTTTAAGTTTGCTCCTAATAGTCTAGATAAGTAAACTTTAGATAAGAGACTCATTAATTTATAGTATTTTTAAATATTCTTTCCAGCTTATTTTTGACTTAGATATGGATAATCTTCTCTGGTTTTGTGAAGGTCAATATTTTTTTTTCTAATTCCACAGTAAGAAAAACTTAAAATATATACAAATGTACAATACAATTTATACAAATGTGCAATATACTGCTTGAAATGTTATCTTACATTAATAGAGTGCATTATAGTTTATAATTTTAGAGTGCATTTTCACAAACAGAAACTAATTCTCATTGGATCTCAGTGATTCCTGAAACCACCAATTAAATAGGTTCAATTATTTTTGTTTATTCAATGAAGCACATAGGGGCAAAATTGGGGCTCAAACTCAGGTCTTCGTATGAATAACATTTTTATCTGGATAATAAAGTATATCTCACAGGAAATCTCCATTTTTTTATTATGAGATACTCTTCATGTATAAAAGAATAAAAAATATATATACTATACAATGATGATGTACATCAAGTTTTAACACATTATTTCACTATATTTCTTTCACCAATACCCTTTTCCAATGAGCAAATAAATACAATCTTACAGATTTAGTTCTTACTCTGAGGTTCACATTAATCATTTCCAGTTTTTTTATATAGATATAGATAGATAGATTGATAGCCAGATTGATAGATACAGGCAGACAAAGGCATAGACACAGACATAGACATGAGCATATTCAATACTTTCACAGGCCACGACATTTTAAACAAATTATGTATTTTTTCCCACTCTGCATTATATTTTTCATAATTTTCCATGAAAGTAAATGGAGATCTTGATCATTCACTTTAACTGCTAAGAAGTATGTGATTGTAGAAGCCATCCCAGTTTATTTTATAGTTCTATAACTGAGGATTAGTGAGGTTACTTACACATTTTCAACATCACATTGTGGCAAAGAACATTTTTACATTTCTTGAGCACGTGTGCCATATACTCTCAGATAGATAACTAGAAGTAGAATGTCTGAGTTATACTATGTGTAGCTTTAACTTTATTTGGTATGGAGAAATTGCTCCTCAGACTTTTCCATTTTGACATTCTGACATGTATGAGACTCTCATTATCATTTTATTTTGCATTGCCTTGATTACTAGCGAGGTTCAGCAATTTGTCATAAGTATATTCATAATTCCAGTTTCTTAGTCATATTCTTTGACTATTTTCCCTTGAGTTGTTTGTTTATCATTATGGGTATTTTTGTGGGTATTTAAAGAATATCATGCCCTGATTAATTATATGCATTATAAACACTTTTCAACCTGTGATTTTCATTTTCTCAATATTTATTATGTTTCAAAATATTAATTTGTTCAAATTTATCAATATTCACCTTGAATATTGGGGGGCATGCTTGTATTGTATTATTTTGCTTAGGAAACACTTTCTTATTTTGATCTCAGGAAAGTGTTTTTCCATGTATAATATTTTAAAGCTGAATTTTCAAATTTGTGTCTTTATCTGGCCAGAATCTGTTATGAAGTAGGCATTCAATTTTACCTCTGCCTCATGAATAGTCAATTTTTCTCAACACTTGAATAATTTTTGCCAATGAAGCATTAATAAAGCTGCTGTCATATGAGGAGATCTAATCCACACATACATTTGATTTTTGCCCTGCTATTGCATTTTATTTTAACCAATGCCATACTGTTTAAATTAATATTGATGACTGAAATGGTGGTTCTTTATCATCATCATCATCATCATCATCATCATCATCATCATCATCATCAAAACCATATAATTATTATTCAATTTTGGGGATATTTATGGACCATTATTTTCATATGAACTTGGAGTTTGCCATTTATCAGGAAAAGGCATTTCAGGATTTCATTAGGATTGCATTAAGTTAATGGACCCATTTGAGGAAATTATATTGAGTCTTCTATCCATGAACACGTTGTGCTTCTCAATTTATTTCAGTTGACTTTATATTTTTTAATAAAGTTTTATTTTTTTCTCCATAAAAGTTTTGCACCATTGTTATTAAATTTATTTTCACTGTTTCTCAGCCATGTTAGCAAAATATAGCATGTACCACTTATTCTATTGTGTACAGGGGTGCTATTTGATTTTGCATCTTGGTCTTACAATGAGCCTTCTTATTAATCTCCAGTAGGTTCCAATGGTTGATCTATAGGATTTTCATTTTGTTAGTTTCAATGTAGACAATTATTTACCAAAGAAAAATAATGATAGTTTTGTTTCTTTCTTTCACACTTTTGTAGCTTTTACTTACTGTCCTCATCATGTTGTCTAGGACTGCCAATGCAATGTAGAATGCAGGCAGTGACAGCAGCATTCCTGGGTCTTTGCTTTATGTTCTTCACATAAAAAAAATAAAAATGTTTCTGCGGTTTTATTATTTAAAAAGGGTGTTTGCTACAGGTTTCTGGCAAATTCTGTTTATCAGATTAAAGATCATTTCTTACTTTTCTAAGATATTTTATCATAAACAGATGTTAAAATAGCTTATGGGATAATTGTAAGACTTTTTTTTTTTAATTTACAATGTTAAGTAAATTGTACATATTCCTGAACTAAGCTCTGCCTAGTCATATGTATTCTGTGTTTTGTTATTAATATTTTTAGGGTATTTCTGTATACATTTATAAGTGTTTGATCATTTCACTTCTCATTTTCTTGTATGATTTTGATATCAGTGTTATACAATGTCACACATATTTAGGAATCTGCTTCTTAGATTCTGTATGAGTTTAAGCAGCAAGGGCATTATCCATTTTATAAAGAACTGCTAGGGCTAGAATTGCTGAATGAAACCAATTAGATCTTCAAATTAAATGAAAACAAGAAGTGCTAGGATTCATACATAAAACTATTTGCTCCAGGAATTTTCCATGGGAAGAGAGGTTGCATTTCCTACATGTTTAATTAATATATATTTTCATTTCATTTCATTCAATATTTTCAAACAAATATTATTAAAATGGTTATAAGCACATTCAGATTTTTAACATTTTTTCTAGTAAATTTACTTGCATTTAGTTATTCATTCTCTTCTTATGCTTAAAAAAAAAAACAAAAAAAACCCCTGCCATTTAAGCTGTTATTTCTTCCCCTTTTCTACTTCTAACATTAACTGACTTATGTCTTTTTTTTTTAACCCATCAGTTTGGCTAGAAGTAAGCTAATTCATTAGTATTTAAAAAAACAAAAAAAAAAAAAACAAAACAAAAAAACAACAACAACAACAAAAAAGTTTTGGAGTGAATACTCAATATTATTACGTTTTCTTTTTCACGTCAATATTAAGTTTTGTACTTATTATTGGCTTTGGTAAATTTTACCTGAATGTATTCTCATGTTTTGTTTTAGTTTTTTTTTCTTTTTTACTTGACTTCTTCTTAAGTTTTTTTAAGTTAACTTCTAATTCAGCTCCTCCTTCTCTCTCTCTCCACACACACACACACACACACACACACCCCCACACACACACACACATATACACAGACATATGTATGTAAAGCTATGGATTTTTATATAGCCGTAGTACATTAATTTTGATATATAGTATAGATTATTATCCTATAGATTCTAAAATGTTTAATTTCTATTGTAATTCTTTCTATAATATACGCATTAGTGAAATAGTTTTTAAATATTCAAATATAACGTGTGTGTTACTGTTTTGATATTGATATCTAACTTAAATATGGACAGAGAGAAAAGTCTATATGTTACTGATATTTTAGTATTAGGTAAGATTGGTTTTGTGACTCTATAAGCTATCACATATTAGAAATAGAGAATAAACATTTTTGTAAATGCTCCACAGAAAGACTGCATTCCCTATGATATGGGTGCAGCATCCATATATGCCCAGTAGATCAATCTTGAAAACTGTATGGCTATGACTTTATTAATTGTTCTACATATTTTCTGTGTTAATTATTGATATATGTTAAAGTTTCTCATATGATGTTAATTTATCAATTTATCCAGGCCATACTATATAATTTTTCTTTGTATATTTACACTAGTTTCTTGTACACAAGTTTGAAATTGCTATGTTTCTGATTTCTATATAAAATACGCAGAAAAAATTACTCCATATATCTTCTCTAGCCCAATTTTTTTTTAAAGTCCTTCTCCCCTCCTTTGATATTAATATAGAAGGTGCCAAAAAAATGTATACACATTATAAGAAAGGAAAAAAAAACTATATTAAAATTGTAATATTTAATATATACTGATAACTAAAGATGAATACAAGTCATGTGTATACATTTTTTGGCACCCCCAGTATTTTCCCAGCATTATATTGACTTTGCCAGGCATCCCAGGGACATATCTGGATTGGGGACAGTTTTTATGATAGTTTCTTGGCTTAAACTTTCTATACTACAATGGTAATGAAAATTCTGAGCCAAGGTTTTTGATTTCTAAGGCAGATTTTTTTTTTTTCCCCCATCAAGATCTCAAGCAGAAGAAAGCTTTCCTTCACCCGTGGGTGGATTTCTTTCTAACCTTCCTATTCCCACCTCACAGTTCTGGTGTTAAATAGTAATGGTAGTCATAACTCCCTGTTCCTTATAGGCACATAAGCATGTCTTTTGCCCCATCGTGATTGTTATGTCCCCACCCTGATTTACAAGGATCCATAAACTCCCAACACCAGGCAACCACAGTGTCAGCTCTCTTGCTTATTTATTTGAATTTTTTTTTTTTTTGTCCTGTCCTCATTTTGCTTCTGGATATTTGGCAATCTTTTTTGATAATTGGTTTTTAAAACATTTTTTTCTTCTATATCACAGAGTTCCTAGACATTTGTTTGGAAGGATCCTACACTATTTTACCCTGCCCTCTTCTACATCCAAAAATCTAAGGCTCCTATTTAAAAGAAACACAAAAGTCTGAGAAAGTGAAGACAACATCTTGCTCTGATAAAGATGCGATATTTACACTGGATCTTTCCAACTGACAGGACTCCCTTATGTATCACGGGGTAAAGACCAAGTCCACATACTGACTTATAACATAGCAAAAACCAGCTTTTCATCTATTTATCTATATCCCAACACATATGTTGATCCCAATATGCATCATTTTCTATTCTTCCATATCCATGGCTAAAAACACATACGCATAGAATTTTTTTTCTTCCTTCAATAGAAGCAACACTACAATCACATTTTCAATTTTAATAATGAATGTCAGTAAAATCTGGAATAAACTTGCACTCTCATAATGCATCTATTGCTGTGTATTGCTAATTTGAACAACTCATCGGTGAGGTGATATTTCTCTTCATAGACATAACAGCAGAAATCCTGTACTTTGAAACTTATCCTACAAGATAAATTGAACTCTTTGTAGTATAGTCTATAATATCAATTACAGAAAACAACATAAATATCCCAAACAGGGAAATGACTTAGAAAATTTTGCTAAAATGTATAGCTGTTAAAATGTAAAAATAATATTTAGAAACATGATATATTATAAGTGAAATTAACAACATAAAAAGAGATATACATAAAGATTAAACTTAGGTAAAAATGTATATCTTTATGGACAAAATATTAGAAAGGAAGGATTAATACATGAAACTGAAATTGGGTTGGGGAGGCCTCACTCCATCTGCTGGGCTGAAATACTGTTGTAAAGAGGCTTAAGTAAACCTGAACCCTTGGTTGCGTATTTATTACTCTCTTCCACATCCCCAGGGGTGGTGGAACTAAAACCTAAGAAGACTGTCTCCTCCTCTTGCTGCATCTTATAACATTGAATCCCTGAAAAGTAAGGCTACCTGGTTAACTGGCTGAAAATAAGGGTGGATTAGAAGAGTTCCAGAGTAACTGGGAACACGTTTACTTTGTCAAACTATACAAACCCAGGATGACATACATTGATTTCAACTCTGTCCTTTTATAAGTCACAGGAAGTGGAGCTGATCCTTCTAAGACAACATAAACTTCCAGACTGAAATACATTCCTACATGTCTGAGGTCCATAACCACATAAAAGATAACACGATGAACACATACACTACCCAAAGTAAACGTATTGAAACACACAGTATATGAATTTAAAAGTAAGCATTATAATTAAACTCAAAAAGAGAAGGGACTGCGTTAGCAATAAAAAATAACTAAAGAACAATTTTAAAAAGAGGAAACAGTAGGTATGGAAAACAGAATAATTGAAGGAAATAGATAGAATAAGTAGAGATAGTAAGTAATAGATATAACTGAAAATGAATTTGAGAGCTAGATTACATTGAGAATTCTTTTTTCCGGGGAACCACAGATTAGGATAAAAAGAGAAAATTAAAAGTATAATTAAAAATATGGTGCATTAGGGCGGCTGGATGGCTCCGTTGGTAAGAGTACAAGTTCTGAGCAACAGGGTTGCTGGTCTCATTCCCACTTAGGCCAATGAGCTGTGTCCTCCACAACTAGGTTGAAGACAATGAGCTGCCACCAATCTTCTGGAGGGGCGGCCAGATGGCTCAGTTGGTTAGAGCATAAGCTCTCAGCAACAAGGTTGCCGGTTCAATTCCCCCGTGAGACGGTGTGCTGCCCCCCCTGCAACTAAAGACTGAAAACGGTGACTGGACTTGGAGCTGAGCTGCGCCCTCCATAACTAGATTGAAGGACAATGACTTGGAGTTAATGGGCCCTGGAGAAATACACTGTTCCCCAATATTCCCCAATTTTGAAAAAAAGTATAAAAGTATGGTAGATAGAAATAGGAGTTGTAGAAAGAATGCCAGAAGAAGAAAAAAATAAATGGAGAAGAGAAAATAGTTGAAATGATGATGATGATGATATTATTTTGCTTGACATCATATGATATTTGATATTTGACATCATATAACAATAATATGATGATATTTGACATCATATAACAATAATAATTATTACTGACATTATATAACATTAACAACAATAATTTTTCCAGAAGGAGAAAAACATGGGTATGTACTTTACAGTGAAATTTAAGATCATCAAAGATGAAAATAAAAAATTCTGAAAGCTCCCAGAATGAAAGAAAAAAACACAAAAACAGATCAGTTATAAGAAAAACAAGTACCAGATTGATACTGAGCTCATTAAAAAAAAAAAAAAAGATACAAGAAAACCATAAATTCATGTTGTTAAAGATATATAAAAAAAAAAAAACAGCAAGAGGAACTTCGAACATATAATATTTGGTAACACAGAAGTATCTAAGTGTGTATCCTTGGGGTAATGGACACATCAAATGTAGGAAAGCTACACTTTAAAATACTATGTAGAACCTAGAAGCAAGGGAGTAAACGCATGTATGACAGCATGGGTAGAGATTAACCACAGAATGCTAAATGAAAGTAAAATAAATAAATAAAGTACAAGAGAATGAAAAACATTGCTTAATGATATTTTTATAAATTAAACATTCATATACTCAAAAACAGTGAATCTTTCTTCTTCCCTTTTCCTTCCTTTCTCCTCCTAAATGAGTCAGTCTTAAAGGTATTAGGTGGGGTTGGCCAAGTTAATGCCTCTGACAGTGGCAGAAAAAGATAATACCAACCCCTTGGCGTGGCCCAGAGCAAGGGGTTGCAGACCATGTGAGGCAAGGATGGCACTCAAATAGGTTGGGATAGTCCAGCACAGGGCATCAGGGCCCAGGCATGATGGAGACAGGGTGTGTGTGTGTGTGTGTGTGTGTGTGTGTGTGTGTGCGCGCGCGCGCGCGCGCGCGCGCGCGCAAGCCTGAATATGGGAGGAAAGCAACTATAAAGGGGGATGATGAAATGATCCACTGGAATATGCTAGGACATCCCCATTTAAGAGCTGAACAACACATACTGATGGAGGTTGAGTGGGGCGAGGAAGTTCACTGCATTGTGGTTGGGGGACAGGCAGAGCATCTGACGTGGGGTGAAGAGCCTATGTGGTCCTGGCGTGGTTGTCAGCCCTAATGGAGTGAGAAGACATTCTGGTGGGGGAGGGAGTAATGATATCAACTGATTATACTTAAGGGAACTGAGCACATGAGTCAAATATATTCAGGATAATGAGAAGCAGATTTCTTACTGTTAGAGAAGGAATTTACAGACATGAAAAGATTAGGAAAAAAAACAAATATGCTAGGTATTGATATGTATTCACAGTTTCCCATATACATAGACACACTCATAAATATGGATATACATTTGAGTATTTTTATATTCATATTTACATCAAAATACATGATAAAATATGACTGTATTTTCCTAGCTTTGTTTACTAAGCGGTCTTGACAGCAGTAAGACTCCAATCGCAATAAACAAATCTAGAATGCACATGTTGTTTCCTATACATCATTTTCCACTCAAAGGAACTAAAACTCTTTGGAGCAAAGGCTAATGGGGCAGGGAAAGTGCAAGATGATTTGGTACATCTTTCTATGTCAAAAACTAAGGAAATGCTCTAAGAATAACGAGGATATGCCATAGGACACAGAAGCCAGGTTGAAGTTACTAATCCTGGCTTACCTGTGACAAGTTGAGTATCAAATTAAAAATAGGATTGGGTTATGATCCATTAAATAAATTTGGAATATAAATCAATTATGTAATAAATTGATACTCATGTATGAATACAGAAACATACAAACAGGAAAAAGAAAGCTCTTGTTTACAGTAGAATGCCAACTAATAAAAGCAGCAGGAACGATGGACTTGAAAGGTGACCACTAGCATAAACTTGGTGATGACTTATCGGGCATCAACGGACATCGAAACTAGTGGGTGGAGGTAGGAGTGGGTGGGGACAGGATGTTTGCATGATTTCGAATGCTTGTTGATTATAAAAGAAAAGTAAAAATAACTTCAATGAGGAAGTTGGGCAGATACCACCTTAATCAACTGATCAAAGTTAGCGTTACTAGTAATGGGACAGATTGATAACCAGTCTCACTTTTTGCAACCAAAGGCAAAGAACCTGAATTTATTTATGAAAAAAAATATCAGATAGCTCCAGACAGGGGGACATTCTGAAGATAACTGGCATGTAAACTTCAAAGGCATTAAAATAATAAATGTTAAGGTAAGATAGAAACTATCCCAGGTTGAAGGAAATGGAAGACCTGACATCTTGCATGACATGATCCTAATTTAGATCCATTTGCTGTTTAGGACATTATTGGGACAATTGGCAGAAAAGTTCAATGGTGCCTATGGAGTGTATGGTAGTAATGTACCAGTTTTTAATTCCTGGTTGTGATGGTTTGCCATTTGTGTAGGAGATGTCATTGTGGGAGAATTCAGATGTGATGGTTCAGCATGTCTGTAGCTTGCTCTTGGGTAGTTGACCGGTGGGAGGGGGGGTCTTTGCACTATTCTTGCAACTTTTCTTTCTTTTGTTTTTAATTAAAGTTCATTGGTTGACAAGTGTTAGTAAAGTTACATAGGTTTCAAGTGTACAGTTCTGTATTACATCATCTATATATCATGTATGTTCACCACCAGAGTCAGTTCCCCTTCTGTCACCATGTATTTGATCCCGTTTACCCTCATCTCCCACCCCCCTCTCTGCTTACCCTCTGGTAACCACTAAGCTATTGTCTGTGTCTATGAATTTTTGTCACTTCATTTGTTTGTCTTGTTACTTTGGTGTTTACAGAAAAGATGAAATAGTGCCATTTGCAACAACATGGATGAATCTTGAGGTTACTAGGCTAAGTGAAATAAGTCAGATAGAAAAAGTCGAGAACCATATGATTTCACTGATATGTGGTATACAAAACTGAAAGCAGCTTTTCCATAAGTTTGAATTTATTTCAAAATAAAAATTACTTTTGAAATTAGAAAAATACGGAGAACACTTAGATGCAATTTATTATTCAAATAGTCAACGCATGTTTATGTATATATGCATTGCTACTTTGAGATAATATTTCCTGCTCACATTTACCAAATGTTTTCTGTGTTTCATGTTTCAACGTTTGATGGAATCTTTAAAGTTGACATGCGGAGTTCAAAAGATTTCAAGATGACAAAAATGTGCTCAACTCAGAGAATGTTCGTATTCAAATAGTGTGAGGAGTGTCAGAGCTAAGAGACATAAAATTAGGTGCCTCTCTCTAGTCCCTAATTCTGTTATGTGCAGAGAAAAATATCTGCTACAGAAATTATGTGCCAGAGTTAATTCTGTCTTGCATTTTTCTTGATATTATAAAGGGTCAACTAGTCCTCAGTCTTCTTCTTCCCCAATAGCTAACAAAGCTGAATCTCCACCTGCATTGTGAGTAAAAATACTCAAATTTAAGAAGAATAACAACACTGACTTAGAGAGATTTGAATATTAACAGTTGTTGCCAATTGCCAATTCCAATAATTATCTTTAGTTAGTTTTCTAGACAAGTTCTTCCAGGGCTTCCTAATTTTAATTGAATATTTGTCTCATTCTGTGTAAAGGAAGTCCTAAGGTTGTGAACAGGTTCTTAGAAAGTGCGATTTTAAGCAAAATGACATATAACAGAACAAATTTTATCACGGGCTAATTGGTATGAACAAGCGTTAAGTTCCTAAGGCATAGTTCTAGCCAACGCCCTCGCCCCCTCCCAAACACACACACAGACACACACACACACACACACACACACACACACACAATAAGCAAAACATGACCAAACTTCCAAATAAAGACACAGAATAACTTGATAGTGGTCCCATGGGAGGGACGTTGGAGGGATGGGTGAAAAGGGTGAATGGCTAGTTCAAACAGCGAGTTTTAAAAGCAGTATGGGATGTAAAGTACACCATAGGAAATATAATCAATGATACTGTAATAGTTACATGTGGTGTCAGATGGGTATTAGACTTAATGGGAGTAACCACTTTGCAATGTATATAAACGTCTAATCTCTAAGTTATACACCTGAAACTAATATAATATTGTGTATCAATTATAATTGAAAAATACATTTTAAAAATTCCCAAAACATTCCTAACATTAAATATTAAAATAAATGTTATTTATGCAAACATTTAAGAAAGATTAATAAAAACAAAAAGATGATTATTTTCCAATACACTTATTCTAATTCAGGGTCGAGGGCAGTTGGAGTCCATAATGGCAGTTCAGGGTGCAAGGTGGGAACCCACCCTGAACAGAATGTCCTTCCATCTCAGGGTGCATCATGCCCACACCCACACTTATCTTAGACTGGGATAATGACACATGCCAATGAGACTAATGTGCACACCTTTGGGATGTAGGAGGAAGCTGGAATACCCAGAGAAAACCCACACAGACTTGGGAGAATGTGCAAAGTTAACATAGTGACCCAACTGGAATTTTTTTTTTCTCTCATCAATATTATAATGAAACAATGTTGAATAAAACAATGCTATTTGAGAACCTGCTGTACGTGAGTCTCTTTCTTGGCTATCTAACTCTAGATAGAACTTCTATAATTGGGACTCTTAACTTTTTTTTTTTCCAATGTCCCTGTACCCCAGAGACTCAAGAATCTGCTCTTTAATCACGATTTTCATGATTTGGGCTCCATAATCTGCTAACACCTTTCCTAAATGACAACTGCTTGCCTAATTATATTAATATAAACTGCTTCTGGATTCTATACCATCATAACTTGTATAGATTTCTATGTGCTCCATTTTCCTTGTTGGATCTACCTATTGCCAAATGTTTTTATGAACCAACATAATTGATTGGGCATTACATGCTTAACCTCCAGGGTCTTATGTAAAATATCAACTAATATAGCATGCACACTGCCTAATCACAATGGACTGGCAGCCAGTAGCTGGAGTCTTCACACTAACGCATACAAACTGATGTTAGAGCACTAGTTTCTTCCTGCCATATTGGAATCTTCTCAGAAATAGCATTTCTGTTTATTCATCAATGAATGTTTCTTTACACAAGAGGATAGTTCTAGTCTTAAGACGTGTGCTCACTATGACTGACCTCACCTGAATCAGTAGGACTGTTTTACCATATTCTGTATCCTGGCAATAATATCAACTGCAAATAATTTCCTTTAAAAGTGTTATACACTAATTATAATTATGAAGTTTCTAATACAAACCTTAAGGACTAATATATGGTTTACTGGAAATACAAGGGAGAGAGAAATTAGTTAAATAATATCACAAAGAAGCATCCCGTAAATTGAGAAGGTAGACCACATGCAGTATAATTGACTTGATCCCATAGGCATGTGTCAAGAGAAGAGAAAAAGGATCATCTTAGATTACAATAAGTTTAATTTGAAGGCCTGGATTGGATCTTGGTTTGGATAAATCCACTGTAAAAGATTGGAGTGACTAGTAAAACTTAAAGTTTTCCATTATTAAAAAAATAGATATAGTTAATTAGACAGACACATCAAAATTATATATATAATTTTGGTAATACAATACCTGTATATATGTACATATGTGTATATAAATCTAAAACAATTTTTATGAAGATGTTGATAGAGATAATTACTGGGTGTTAGGAATGTATTTTGGAGTGAATTGTGTCCCTTCAAAATCCATATATTGAAGTCCTAACCCCCATTTTGGCTGATTTGGAGTTAGGGCTTTTAAGGCGGCAATTAATGTTAAATGAAGCCTTATGGGTAGAACTCTAATCCGATAAGAAAGCTGTCCTTACAAGAGAAGAAGGAGACACCAGAAATCTCTTACCCTGTCAATGTGTCCACAGAGAGGCCATGTGAAGACCCTGAGAGAAGGCAATGAGTTGTCTGCATGCCAGGAAGAGAGCTATCACCAGAAACCACATTTTCTGGAAGCGTGAGCTTAGACTTTCCAGTGTTTGGAACTGTGAGTAAACAAACATCTGCTGTTTATCTAGTCTGTGTCATCTTGTAATGGAAGACAGAAATAACTAATATGAAAGGTGTTGATTTTTTTCATATTTTTTCATCTATATTTTCTCACTCTTAGTAAACATTAACTGCTTTTACAGTAATAGTATTATATTTTAGAAAGAAAAGTACATATTAATACTCCGCAAATCTGTTTTGGTACTATAAAAATTTGGTTCTGAAAAAGTGAGAATACAAACATTGAACGAAAACTGTTTGCTTGACCTCTTTCACCACATTCATTAGGCAACAGTAGTTATCCCTCGACTCTCCAACACATACATACACACATACACATGTGCATGCACTCTTGTGAAATTGCATGTGTTTGGGAAGATATTTAAAGTTTAATTGAATATTATTCTTTTCAATTAGTTAGAATATTGAAATAGAATGATATTGTGAGAAATATGAACCCCAGAAAAAAAAATAATGTTTACCCTCTTTGTATCTCATATAAGAGTGAAAAATGATTAATTTATTTCCCCCATCTCTCTACCAAACCATTGTACAAATTTCACATCATCAAATTAGTCAGATGACTGATCAACTGAGACACTATCTGTGTGGCACATGTTCCAGTTGTCCATCTAGATTTATTTTCACCCTTCACCTAGTTCTGTGCCCCAGGAAGCTGACCTCTGTGGAGTACATGTACCTGGCTCCTTGGGTTTACTCTTGGCTTTAGACAATGAAGGCATCAAGAAGTGATTAGCAGGTTATGTAACAGAAACATTGTTTATTTTTCATCACCCTGCTTGGGTAGTGATTTGCTGGCACTCACTGCATTCCTTGACTAAAAGTCACAGCTCCTGTTAGACAGCCATCTCCTACAGTTCAAACACATGTCAGTTCTATAATCACACTTTCTTGTCCCCTCAGGTTTAGGGGTAGTAACAATTACTATCCTTATGGTTGTCACCGATTCTTTTCTGTTTCCCTTTATCAAACTGCATTACGCATCAGGCTGTGACTAAACTCCCTTGAATTGAACATTTTTAGTGTATCATTGATTTTTTGATGGCAACTTGATTTATATGTCAACCTATCTAGGTATATTCACTGACTCATCCATAATGTATTTTCAGGAAAGAAGAAGGCTTCTTTTTTAGTAATGTGGTGGGCGAGGATATTCAGACCAACCCTCCAACTGATAATAATTTACGATGCTGAATACCATGCAAAGGAAATTTTGCAGACATCATGTAAACACTAGCAAGAAAATAAGGAATTGGTAGGTAAAATTTAAGTTGTGATTGGAACCCAGATAAGTAAAGCAATAAAGCTGCTTTCAACCTGAGGAAAATTAGTGAACCTGGAGGAACTTCCATCTTGATGGTCTTATGGGATGCAAAGGTTCTAAGAACAAGGTCTGGGCCTTCCCAAGTTGGAGAGAAGAAAGTAGTCTCAAAAGAGTCTCTTCCTTCACTAAGTAGGACCCTAAAGAATTGTATTCCCCACTCCTTCCAAGGGACTGCAAAGAAAGTTACCTGGCACCAAAGAGAGCAGGAACAAAGAATCCCTAAAAAGCTGTAATTCTGGAGTAACTCTAAAAAATACAAAAATAATTTATAACTTTTGAAATAGTAAAAGGAGGAACATATTTACAAAATATAATCTAAATCCAAAGAGAAAAAATAAAACAAAAGAAAAACATATGTATATAGGGAAGATACCCAAATTAAGATGAAAAATATAAGCATACATACATCAGTAACCACATTAAATGTAACAGACCAGATGCTTCATTTAAAAAGATCAAATTGTATTTAAAATACAAATTAGTTGCTATTAATAACACATGTAAGGAGAAAAAGATACAGAACCGTTGAAAGTTAAAAAGATGTAACAAAGATACTATCTCCTCCCCCATAAAAAAAGCTAGTGTAGCTAAATTATTATCAGGTCACAGAAAATTTCAGACAATCATTATAGATATAAAGGAGAACCCTTCATATGAGAATATGTGAACAACCTGATTAAGGAAGTTAGTCTAAATGGACATATACAAAGCTCTACACCTGATAATTGCACACTTCATAGTCTTTTTAAATAGTCATGAAACACTGATCACATCCTGGACCATAAAGGGGACCTCAAAGATTGAAACCATGTAGAAATAAAGTGGAGATAATACGTTCTAATAAAAACCCAAGTTGCTTATAGTCTATCTCAGAATCATATCACAATGCAAAATAGCATGTAAGTGCCTAAAACATGGCAGAGAGAGTCAGGACAGGCTACTTCCAACTTGAATAGAACCCTAAAGAGTTTTTTATGTAAGAAATGGCATTTACACTGAGCTTTAGAGGATACTGGGGCTTTACAACATAGAAACAAATGTGTAAGACATATTTGGATAATACTGAATAGAACAGTGAGAAAAATGTTATATGAAGGGAATGCAGGATATAGAACCGGAATGTCACTGGCAGTTTCTAGGTTAGTTAATGGTAATGTTAGCCCATTGTGAAAAAAAAATCATTAAACTATGAAGATAAGGTTATGCTCTAGTGGATTTTATCACATACATAAACTACAATGTTTAGTTGGAGCTTCCGTAATTTGGAAGGAGTGACAGGTACCTGAGAATTGATGTGCAGAGAATATAAGAAACTGTAAAAATTGCTGAGGAAAATTGGATGACACTTGTAAAAATAATTTTGCTTAAAAATGTACATCTCACGTTGTCTTTAGGTCTTTTCCCAAACAAACAAAAAACACTCTAGATTGAATCTGAGCTGAACCACTTTCTAAAATCAAAACTGTTAAGACAGAAAGCTGTAAACTTAAGAAGTCCTGGCTGAATGACAGATCTGTGTCACCCTCAGTAAACCCAACCTATACTTCCTAGGACACAGAGAATTGACTGTACTTTCTGTTGACTTTGGACAATAGGTTTCCCACCTACGTTCACTCAGTTTAAGACCCTTGATGAATAGTCCTTCAAAGTGATTTCTGAAGCTTTTTTTTCCCCTTTGTCCGAGGACTTCAGACTGGCAGCTCATGAAGGCTGATCTTTAGTACTACAGATACTCTGTTATCAGCTTCCAGCTCAGACTCCTAGGTTCACTGTGCAATTGACTGCTTGAAGAGCCATAAAATTGGGGTGTCACCACTACACACTCTAGTGACTGCTGACATCTAGCTTGCATTTCGCATACCGATCAGTCTTTCCTAAAGCATTCTAACTCACTGTGTTTTTTTGTATAACGAGTGGCCACCATATCTACATGCATGCTATATACAAATTGTCTGAACAAATTAAATGTTCATACCATGCTCTTCTGGAAATTTATTTCCATGTTGATGGCTGGAGTCTACTAAAGCACACCCTGCTCAAAAACAAATTTTCAATTTTCTTATCTTTTTTTTTAGGCCTCCTCAGGAATTCTCTCTTGGGCTACTCGGAACAAGCTGATAAGTAACATTGCTTGCTAATGGATATTTCCTGAATAGTTAAAAGGTACTATTTTCCAGTAAATTTAAGTATAACTACAATTTGAGGATATATGTTCAATACGTCATTTTAAATCTCTGCTCAAGATATGATAATAATGTGTACTTTTAGGTAGCTATTAACAAACGAGAAATACAAATCTTTGAAATACATTTGAAATGCGTAGAAATTATAAACAATATTATCAGTGGACGTTATGTTATTCTATGTAATTTCCCATCAAAATATATACATTTTATGAATAGGAAAATAGTAAATATATGTATAAATAATATGTGTATTTGTAATATATATTACATACATTATGTATTATATAATATATCTTATATGTAATATATATTATATACATCCATTTGAAGAGATATGACCCAATTTATTTAAGCAAAAACTTGTCAATGCTGATGATGATAAATTTTATGCATGCAACATTAAAAACAGTCATTTTTTATTCATCAAAAATGATTCATGAAACATTAAAATGTTTCTTTTAACTTGATGCATTTATATTTTTCACCCTAAATTACATTAATTACTTTTTATACTTTCTCCTCCACTTTTTTTACTATATTCATAATTTTTAACAAGTTCAGATTGATATCTGAAAATTCAAATTTCCATGTTTTGGTTGATTCTCAAGGGCTAAGAGTGACAACATTATAGACTGATGGGTAAGACCTACAAAAAGTAAAATGATGGAAAATGAAATGGAGTCAATATTTAATTACCTGATTAACAGAAACTATACACACACACACATACATACACACAGATATACATATATGTATTATATGTATATATTATTATATATTATGTATTATATATTATGTATTATATATTATATATTATATATAATATGTATTATATATGTATTATATATTATATATTATTATATAGTATGATTATATATTATGTATGTATATATTATGTATTATATGTATATATATACATATAATACATATATGTATATGTGTGTATGTATGTGTGTGTGTGTATATATATATGTGTGTGTGTGTGTGTGTGTATACATATACACACACACACACACACACACACACACACACAAGACCTTTTCTCCTGCTTCTGTTTTCTATGCCACATACACTTCTTAGTTCCTCCAGGGCTTTTCATACAAATGCCCTGCTCTCTAATTCTCTTTGCTGAGCTTATTTCATGTATATAGGTACTTTATTCCTTTGTTCCATTTAAGTTTTATGGTCTGTATTAATTAGGTATCCTCTGGTTGCAAGAGACTGAGAATGCAACATAAACTGACTGAAAAAAAGGGGTGGGGATATTGACTCATATATGTGGCCAGTTTAGTAGATTTGGCTTCAGACAAGGCTTTACTTATGACTCAGATGATGTGGAAAAGACTGTCTCTCTCTCTTCCTCTCTCTCTCCTCTCTCTCCTTTTCTCTCCCTCCCTTTCTCTTTCTTTCTTTCTTTCTCTGTCTCCCCATTATTCACTTAAATCTTCCCTGTCGGCTCCATTTTTAGATTCTTAGGTAAGGTTACACTGTCTCTCACGGTCCCAAGGAAACTACCAAAAGATCCCAGGTCTACATACCTTCTTGTTCAGTTCTAGTATTAAAGTGAGTCATTACTCCAAGTCCAGAAATTGAGTCTAGGCCCTATTTGGCCAGACTTAGATCACTCTTTTTTGTTGTTGTTGTTGTTAGTTTCAGGTGCACAAAACAAAGTAATACTTGGATGTATCCCTCACACTGTGTGCACCCCCCTCCCCCCATCCACTACCCCTCTGACATCGCACACAGCCATTACATTTCCACTGTCTCTATTCCTAATGCTGTACTCCACTTCTTGTAAGTATATACATATACATATACATACACACACACACACATATATATACACACATATGTATATATATACATATACACATATATGTATATATGTATGTGTATATATATATGTATGTATGTGTGTGTGTATATATATATATACATATATATATATATATATATATATATATATATATATATAAACTTGTAGTTGACATTCATTATTGTTCAACTTCAGCTTCAGGTGTACAGTGCAGTGATCAGGCATCTACATCATCCCTGAGGTGGTCTCCCTAATAAGACAAGTGTCCATCGGATACCATACAAAATCTTTACAACATTATTGATTACATTCCCCAAATTAATTTTCAAAACCCCATGGCCAAGATCATTCTTGAAGTAACCGTTATATTATGGTTGATGTGATATGCCAGGCGACTTGAGCTAATCAGGATATATTTCTAGAGCTTGGGATGTGGTCAAACCTACTCATACTATATTGCTAGGAAATGTTGGCAACAGTTTAAAAAGGAAGAGAGGCAAACAGATGCTAAGAAAGCAAATATGATAGGCAAACTCCAGTACAGATTCCACTAGTTGTCTGGACTTTAGAGAATTCTGACTCACTGCGTATGTAGGGTTAAGTGGGTAAGATAAATAGTTGATTTACACACATATTTAATGTACTCCTGTCTAAACTTCTGAGTGAAGATTTTTCTACAATAATGCTCAGGGCTATATTTAGAAAATTCAACAGCATGATATAATTATGTTGTGCTTTAAATTGTTTTCATAATCCATAAAATATAAGCATTGCTCTTATTGACCCAAAATAAAGCATCTCATTCTGTATTCTTTTCATGTCTCATCATGCTATATATCATAGTGAACAACTCATGTATTTATGTGTTTATGAGAAAACTTAAAAGTTAATTGTTTTGGCTGTATCATGAGTATTATTGTTCAAAACATTGGGGTAAAGGGTCACGATCCTACACTTAAGATTAGTTTAAATTTAACAACTCACTCATACTGTTTAATTAGTATTTGGAAAATCTACATGTAATACTTTGTATTAAAAAATGATGACAGAAGGACCCATTATAACATGAAATAGCTTCTGGATTTAAATATATCTCTGAATTCTCCTAAAAACAAGAATAACTCTTATTCTCCTAAAAACAATAATTACTAACCCATGAAAAAAGGCTGATATGGCATAATTCTTTGGAGAGCAGGCCTATCTTGTTGCTTCTTTAAACTAAAGTTATAAACAGGCTTCACTATGTATCTCAATATTTCCTTTAAGCCTCATACATGTTGCTAAATTATTGGGGAGACACAGCTGGAGAGTGCTATTTTGCCTAGCTATGCCATTATTACACATTATGTCTATTCAACATATTGTGGAGGAGATTGACGTACGTATTTCATAGGGAAGATACTTGCTTAGCATAACATTTTACAGTATACAAAAGTGTACTCAGATATATATCGTCATTTGATTCTCAGAACAAATTGAGATACTAGAAGGTTAGATATCTTTCTGTACATGCAGACACAGAAGCTCCCAGCAGGGAGATGGTCTATGAGCAGTCATGGAGCTAACCTGGGGACTGTCAGCTCACTGAGGATTAATTAATTAATTAAATCTGGGCTTAAGTCTTTTAGAAGTCCAGTGCTTTCCTTACTACCAAACTGTTATTACAGTGTTCTTTATGTATTTTAACAAATACAGCCCAGGATCAATTTGCGGTCACAGACTAGAGGACAGAAAAAAAACAACATCTCCTCAAGGGCTTGTCTCTTCATTCTGCTTTGAGGACAGAGGCTTATCATTGCTATCTACTATGTTTCCCCACTTTGCTCAATCGACAATCAGTTTAGGAGTCTCTCAACCTACAGGACTTTTTGAAAAGTGTTTGTCCTACTAGAGGGTAATTCTGAATGTATTCAGATATATTTTTTAGGCTTCTTCAAAACCTTTTTTTTTTTTTTTTTTTTTTACCTTTAATGCTTTTGTTGTCAAGAGAAAAACAGATGCGATAAAACAAGAATAGTCGAGCCTCCAGGTCTGGACACAAAAACAAAGCCCTTGAAGTTGAATTTCACAGTGACTAGCTACAAATTTAACCATATGTAAAGAAAGTCTCCTCTTTAGAGCTCTAATGCTGAGGCTGGAGGCAGAAATAAGAGGCAGCCCGTGGCTTTCATCCCACTGCAGGTAGCTTAACTACTTCAGTTTCATCCTATGCGGTCCAACAAGGCCTGACAAACTACACTGCAGTACAAGAAGCATCTCTCGGGCAATGATGCGTAAAGACAGAGGGATTTTTAGTCAATTGCAGGAATTAGGCTTTAATGCTTTTTACTAAAAGACTTCATACCCCAGATAGCTGACTGCTATCCACTGAATCTTGGCAGGCAACAAGACTGCTGAAGCTGAAACCGGGAAGCTACGTTAAGCAGATTTTCATGAAAGTACAAAATGCTTTACTTGTAAAGCTGCTTTTCTTTGTTGCAGTTCAAAGTGTGTTTCCTTTTTTTCAATCCCTCAGTTTAGCCAACTCTCACTCTATCAAAATTACTTTAAAAAATGTCCCTTAAAGAGCCAGAGAAGAGAAATAAGTGCTCCCCTCATGTTTCTTTTTTCCTAAATGTTTTTTTTTTCCTAAACGAACAATCCTAAACATGTTAATTTAATAGATAAAAAATGATCATGGTTATTACAAAAGTTACAAGACACACAGAAAGACATTAAATACTTTACCATTATTTGGAAGTTCTAGAGGGCTACAGACCCCATTTTTGGTTCTGTCATTTGGGGAAGAGATCAGTTTTGCAACGAGTGATGCTGAGATGGGTTGCACTAGTAGAGAGGTGAGGTTTGATCGGTTTTGTCTAAAGCTTCCATCTGTATTCAAAAGAGAAAAGACCAGCATATTTAGTCAAGATAAATTAGAAACACTTGAAGAAAATACTTTTGTATTAAGTATTTAAATTAAGTAGCAAGTTCATTTTAGTTAGTTTATTCCTTAGTTATACTCTGTTTGTTTATTAAAAATGATTTGAGGTATTTCATAATAAAAATTCAGTCCAACTACTATTGCGTATCCTAGTTAATCATAGCAGATTGTACACGTGTACTCACCTCCATTCTCACTGAAGTGACAATGCAGAAATAAAAAAGCATAAATTTATAGGGACCAAAAGAATAAAAGGTATAATAGCAATAAGATTCTTCAAGCTGGAAAACAGATGAAGAAGTGTCAACTGATAGACCAAGGAGACCAAAACCTGAGCTAGCAGATAGAAGAAGCTGAACTGCAAAATGATTTGTATCATAGAACCCAGAAAGGCATAGGGATTGACGATACCAGTTACCTATTAAAGTAGGGGTAAAGGAGGGAATCAGGAGGATGGGATGGAATTCTGGTTGTGAAAAGGTCTCTCCTCCTGAGCCCCTCACTCACCTAGTTAATGTGGACAATGCCTGTTGTTCCCTCCGTCCCTCCAGCAGAAAACTGAAAGTGGGACACTGAGCAGAGAGACACCAGACACAATGAAGGATGAGTCTCATACTTAAAACGGGATGGTGTTATGATTGCTGAGACTCTTCAGATGATTTACTCTCTTGGCACCCAGAATCCTTCCTTCCAGTTAGGGCAATAGAAGATTCAATTCTAGTATATACGGCCAGGTCATTGGAGAATGAATATAGATTAGGTAGGTAGACAGATAGATAGATAGATAGATAGATAGATAGATAGATAGATAGATAGATAGATATGGGAAATTGGGAGACCTACCAACAAAACAACGCACCTATGTTAAAACCCGTAAGTGAATAAATCCTGCCCATATATAGAACGTCAAATCAACTTAATTTTTTTTTTCATTCTTAAGTATGCACTCTCATCCAAGGACAATGCTAAGATGCCACACTCTTAGCAGACCTAGTGAGGATACGAAAAGGAAGTCAGGAGGCTTGGGGAGGGAGGTCTCTGGGAAGATAAAAATAATGGAAATACCATATATGTATTCAGAGAACATTTACAGTGAGATCAGAGAGTTAGAGATCAAAGAGTTTCTAGATACACAGAAATCTATAAAATGAGAAAATTATTATCTTCAAAGGGAGCAAAAACTTTTTCAAGAAAGACATGTAACTGTCATAGGATCTGAATGATAGTTACATAATCATAATGATATAAACAATGAACTTTTAACACAAAATTGGTTATCATTCTATAGGAAAAAAGAGAGGGTTTACGGTACATGGAGATTTGTGAAAGAAAATTAAATTTTTACCTTCCATAGTGTTTAGTCAATATAATAGATAAAACTGAAATACAAATTCAACTCTTAAATGCACTATTGAGAGACTGAGAGGTAAATATAAACAGCAGGTAACAATTAAAAAGGTTAAAAGCAATTAAGTATTTGCCTTTGGGAGATAGAAAGAGGAGAGAGGATGAAAGGAAGTATGGAGAGGAAGGTGACATTTTTATAAAGTAAGCTTCATAGGAATATTGGACAATTTATATATATATATATATATATATTTGAGAAAATAAAAATTAAATAAAAAGGAAAAACAGCTATTGTAACATGAGTAAGAGAAAAATACACAAGTACGCCAAGTTAAGAGAATGGAGAAAAGAGAAAAAAAACTGTGCTTAAGGAAAGAACTAACGGATACTAATTTAGTTTATATATTTGTCCTGTCTCAGAAAAGGAAATACACAATGGAATGACTCTATCAGACAGCCAATAATGTTTATGGACACAGAGCTATATTTTTCAGAACTTTTATTAGAGAAAATAATTGCCAAAGGTTTTCTCAGAATTTAATTTGATAGGACCGCAGGGGGTATAGAACTCTACGAAAGTGGAATCCAGGATCCAGGAGGCAGATTATAAATGAGAAAATATGTCACAGAAGTGTTTCCTTAATTTATCAACTAGAAAACCACAAGGCTAAAAACTGATATTCAGCTTAGGCCTATGGCAACCATAGAAGCCATTGCTTTGAAAAAAGCAAAATGAAGATTCAAGCTTAGTATCAGTTTTGTTATATAAGCACATTGATGCTCTCATAATTTAGTAACCCCTATTATATGGATATATTGCAGTGCATTTTCACTACAGTGTAGTTCTTTCCTTCTTAACCATTTTCTTGTCATAATACCAAGACTGGCTGTATAATAGGCAGGGCCTAGAGCAAAATGACAATATGGGACTTCTTATTCAAAAAGTATGAACATTTTCAATATGGCAATAGCAGAGCATTACAGGAGGTGTGGGTCCTTCTAAGTGGGGGCCCTGAGACAATACAGGTTGCATGGTCTTGGTTCACACAGAAGATGCTAGTACCTATATAGCTTGCTGAGGACTGAAGGGGATTTTCAAACCACAAAGAAATTGCTCTCAGCCATAAATGACTAGCCCTTAGTATGCTGTTCTAGGCTACACCTGGAATCATAGTGACAAATATCTCAAGGCATAAACAGTGTGCTTCAGCACACCAGCTGGGAAGCCTTAGTATAGCCATCTCATGCTGCTTCTCCCAGCATGCATTTTCTCCCTCTATCATTACCTTTGGAACTTTTAGTGTATGTGAGACAATGAAATACGCTAGTCTCCCCTTATCCATGGTTTCACTTTCCGAGGTTTCAGTTACACACAGTCAACTGCAGTCTGAAATATTAAATGGAATATTCCAGATATAAACAATTTATAAATTTTAAATTGTGCACCGTTCTGAGTGGTATGATGAACTCTCTCACTAACCTGCTCACCACCATCTAGGACATAACCATCGCTTTGTGCAACATATCCACACTGTGTACGCTACGCACCTGTTAGTCACTCGGTAGCCATCTTGGTTATCAGATCAGTTATCAGAGAGAGAGACCACATTCATTTAACTTTTCTTACAGTATATTCTTACAATGGTGCTATTATATTATTAGCTATTGTGAATCTCTTACTGTGTCCAATTTATAAATTAAACTTTATAATAGGTATGTATGTATAGGAGAAAAAGATAGCATATATAGGGTTTGGTACTATCCATGGCTTCAGGAATCCACTGGGGGTTGGAACATAACCCCTGAGGACAGGGGAAGGACTACTGTAGCATTTAGGAGAAACATACATTCTGTTATTTTGAAGTTTTTGTGGATGCTAGATGTTGACTCATTATCAACACAAAATGAAACTTCTTAAAATGTATCATTTCACCTTTCCCCAGTTCAAAATATTCAACTCTTTTAGCTCGCTGATCAAAGCTCCTCACAATGTCAGACCCTATATTTTCCACATTATATCCCATCATTCCTCTCAATACATTTTATACTAAAATTTAAGCTAAATAGAGTGATTTACATCTTCCATGTTTTTTGTTAAGCCATTCCTTCGCCTGCACTTCCTCTTCTCATGAATCCCACGACTGAACTATTCGCTTCCTTTAAAGTCCAAAACACAAGCCACTGTACAAGAAGATTTTTCTGACACCCTCAGCCCTATGTGATATCTGTACCTTTTTTGTAGTGCTTGCCATTTCTAATTAAGATTACCACTGTGTAAAAACACTTTGTTTTCCCCCTCTAAACCTTAAATTTCTTGAAGACCAGGACAAAGTCTTCTACCTCATTGTATGATACTCAGTGTTAGCACATTGCCAGGAACATGACAAGAGCTCAATTAATTAAAAGGAAAAGAAAAGAATCACAATTCTTTATGAAAAATAGATGCAATGATTATATTTTACTGTGTTTTGAATACCTAGAAAATGGAGCAGAGGTACAACTGAAAAATTATCACTCTATTAATCCCATGCTTGCTGCATATTTCTGTTTTCTCCTCAGCTAATTAGTGTACCACAGCAGACATGTCAAACAGGTTTTCAAAACTCTTACATCCCCATGAACTCACTGATTAACTTTGCTCTAAAGTTACTTTTTGTGGGGAGAAAAAAAAACAGTATTTCTATACTATAAATAAAATCATTTGAGATAGATTTACCTGTTAATAAAAAATAAATAATTGGATTCCTTTTTCTCTAACATGCTCTATTAAGCATATGAAATAATGCATTTAAAAGCTAAATATGAGTGAACCCAAAATGGTAATTGAACATACCCAAATCTTTGATTTGTTGTGCTGCATGACTAATACACTTGCATTAGTTTTGAAATATCTGAAGTAAGTGGTTCATTAATTTTTCACCTTCAGCTAAATGGAAATTTGACAAGCAGTTCAATTTTGAGAGCAGATACTAAAAGCAGGACTTTACATGACACTAAGGTTAAATTATAGATAAAGTTTTTGTTTTGTTTTGTTTTTTCCTTAAAAACTCGTTTATTGAAGAAAAGCTTAGAGAAAAATTTCATTTTCTTACATTAAGAGGCTTTTAATAAAAGCAAACACATGCAATTTTTATTTAATTATATTTTAAAACACATTTATTAAGTATAACAATCCATTAGATATTGGATTAAAATCAGGAAGACTACATGCCTTGATGCAAAGGGTACCTTACAGAAAAGATTTTGACATTACATTTTAGTACTCTAACTTTTAGATTGCAGTGTTTATAACATAACTTGTACATTATGTATGCTCAGTAAAAACTGATTGATACCAACTTTTATTTTAGTAGATAGCTAGTTCTTTCTTCACTTTAGGCACCCTTTGTAATTCAGATAAAGATCTAAACTGATCCATCCCATTAATAATCCAATCCCTGATACAATGCCACATGCATATAGTAAAAAAGGAAATTGGTATATAGCTTTCCAAGTTTGACATCAACGCTGACTCACTATTTGAAAGGTAACATATAAATAATTTCATTATGATATTTCCATCCCCTCTACTATACCTGAACAACCAAGGTGACACAGAAGGGTCTTCATTATGCTGATTTACTGAAATAAAGAGTACATTAGCTCAGAGTTCTAGAGCCTGAACCACAGTGGGTTAAATTTAGAAGCAATTAGGTTAAAAACAAGTAAACTGTTTTCTAATTGTACAACTTTTGCATTATACTTTTTCAAACTGTTATGGCCACTTCAATCATATCTGATTATGTGAGTAATGAAAACATGAACTCTTGTTAGCTGCCAGCACTTTTTATGTGACAAGATGGAATTATTTATTAATAATACTCAATTGAAAAGTCAGTGTATAGAGCAAATATCATTTACTCAGAGTATCAGTAAAAAAATAAAAATAAAAAATAAAAGTAAATAAATCTAAAGAAACTAGATATCTTAGTTATTGGGGTCTTCATAATTAAGGCATGGAGAAGTGAAATAGAGTAAAAAACGTGCCGGTAAATAAAGCAAGGGTCTTGTGTGTATCAATGATGATAATATGCTGCCATTGGGGAGGATAGCACAATTTCTGAACTGAGTAATATAACTCAAGCCTCAGCACCTGACTCTGTGTGTTTGTAAATATATGTGCTTTCTTTATATTCACTGTGTAACCCTTGGACAAGCAACATTGACACGACCTGGGAACTCATTACAAATGCAGAATTTCAGGCTCAACCCCACACCTTCTGGATCAGAATCTGTAATATAACAAGATCCCCCAATGATTCGTATGCACATTAGATAAGCACTGGCCTAAATCATTACATATTTTTCCATAGCACAATTAACTTATTTCTTTTATAGCAAAGAAGATATAAAAAAACATGAGGAAGGGATGAAGAATAATAGACTGTGTTTGCTCATATTACCCATAATTAAAGATGTCAGAACCTTTGATTACGTCAGTAAACCCCAAATCAATAGTTTTCTCAGAGTCTCCTTCACAATGGGTAACAAGTCTGTTCATATGCTACTAAATACTAAATAACAAGTTTAAATTGGACGGAGAACATATATTTTTGCTTTTGTCCTTTCCTCAAAAGTAAATTTGGTGATTCAAATATCAAAGTTATATTTAAACCACTATTTCAATCATGAATAAATATTGCAATAGCTAACTGATTTGACTTCTTTTTTTTCTATGTCTTCAACTATTGTAATTAATTATAGGAAACAAATGACAAATGTAAAGTGTAAATACTTCCCATTTGCCAGAGAACCAAGCAATCAGAGACTTTTGAAAACACATTTTGTGTCACACTTTAATGAAAAAGACCCAACTATCAAATGAACAAGTTGCTATCAGTGATATTATTCCAGAGTATTTGATTTGACTTTCTCCAGAGGACTGACACTTTGACAGAAATCAGACCATTAAATAACTGGCACAAATGTTGCTTCTTTTTTGTCTTAGCTCACTAAATTTACGGTTATTTCCTTGAAATGACCAGTGCACTAAATTGGCCAGTCATTTTGTTGTCCTTGTAAATACCACTAGCTTATCCTTTATTATTTCAGTATTCCCTAACCTGCTGTTTACAAATATCACCATCTTCCTTCAAGCCAGTCAAATTCAGCACTGTGTTGTTTAGGTTACTATTAAAAATGAAATACTTAATACTTAAATGTGCTTTGTGCTATACAGTCTTCTCAGAGTTTTTCTATACTCTATCTCTATGTGCATACACACACACACGTATACGAGATCTGACAATTAAGTTCATGAACTTGTTGCAACAATATTGCTAACCTTTTTTTGATATAAGAGGGATTATTCATTATGAATTTGTACCAACTAGCAGACAAACAGGTAACCAAGTTTATTATTTGGAAGAGCTGAAAAGGCTGCGTGAGAAAGTTACATGACCTGAACTTTTTGCCAACAATTCATGGCTCTTGCATCACAACAATGCACCAGCTCACAGGACACTGTCTGTGAGGGAGTTTTTAGTCAGCAAACAAATAACGGTATTAGAACACCCTCCCTACTCACCTGATTTTGCCCCCAATGATTTCTTTCTTTACCCAAAGATCAAGGAAACACTAAAGGAAGATATTTTGATGACATTCAGGACATCAAGGGTAATATGACGACAGATCTGATGGCCATTCCAGAAAAAGAGTTCCAAAATTGCTTTGAACGGTGGACTAGGTGCTGGCATTGGTGCATAGCTTCCCAAGGGGAGTATTTTGAAGGTGACCATAGTGATATTCAGCAACGAGGCATGTAGCACTTTTTCTAGGATGAGTTCGCAAACTTAATTGCCAGACCTCATATATTTTTTAGCACATAGGATTTTTATTACTTGTAGCTATTCTCATAATTAAAATGAAATGTACTATTTCTTTAAATAACATTGCCCACCTCCCCTCAGCCTAATTTAAACTGTAGGTTTAAAAGCTGGCAGATGCCAGTTTACTCACTCTTAGATGTTATTTATTCTGGGAAGCTTAGTCCCTGTATTTGCCCCCACATAGATCATTGCTTACATATTTAATAAACATTGTTCTGTTCTAATTTCCTTTTTACTTTCTGCTTACTGACCAGAGTGTAAGCTTTGTGGGGCCTCATTCACTGCTCTATAACCATGGCTTAGCACACTGAATGATAAGAAGTAGGTGCGCAGTGACTGTTTTTGGGTGGATGATCATACCAATGTTCAAGTGAATAATTTTGTTTTATCTAATCAGAAGCCTAAAACTCATGACTCATGATATAAAACTTATAATCACAAAATCCTTAAAAGGAAGATACAGACGGTCTCATCTCCTCATTTCAATGGTCCTCTCTTAAGCTAAAGCATCCTGCCATGTACCCTAGTAAATATTATTTTAATGATTAGCTAATGTGTTGTAAAAACATTTAGTTTTACTTTAAAGGGAGTAGAAAGTAACACACTCATTAGTAAAGCAAAATGTTAATATATTCTGCTATTAAAATAGCATACAGATTATGGAGAGTACAATTTTATTTTAAAAATGTAGGGCAAAGGAAAAATCTGTTAATATTTGTATTGATGTTTACTCATTTATTTTGGGTTCTCCCTTTCTAATTAGCTTATTAAAAGGTCTTGATCGTGATTATGACAGATGCTCAGAAAGAGCTAGACCACTTTTCTCATGACTAAAAGTATTTCTGTTTTATGTTTAGACATATAAACTCAAGATTTGTATGAGTAAAGGGAAATCATTTGGGGCAAAGAAGCTTAAAATATAAATTACCATCATTTTCTTCCCTCAAACAAATGAACTCTGTATATTTGTAGCTATGCAGCCTTGGAATTTGTTTTAAACCTGACAAATATTCAATTAAAGAACATTTTTTATTATTTCATTTAAAAGTTTTGATTAATAGAGAGGTGTATGCTCGATTTTGGTCATTATACAGAAATATTCATAGTATTTAATTACATTCTTCATTGAAATCTGGTATGTCCTATAATTCAGTTGATTATTATTTACAGAATTATGAGAATGCATTTTTATAAATACTTTAAATTTTTTATGGCTTTAATCACATTAATATAATTACTTCAAAGAAAAAGTCCATTCCTATGTTTCAGGAAGATGATGGTCATGATTAACCTGTTCTCTAAAGACATCTTTGTAGTCTGATCTTTTCTACTCAAGAAATAGGCCTTCCTTTGGCATAGGTTTTTTTTTTTCTCTCATTGAATTTGTATTTATATAAATTTGTCATTTTAAGTAAAAATTTATATGTACAACAGGAGTAGTAATATTCAGATATTGACAAATGCTTTCTTAATTCTGTTTCAGAAGAATTTGTTATATGAGAACAGATCCCCTATTTCATATAATTTTAAATATCTCTCTGTTTTTGTATTCATCATTTGTCTATGCCAAGACTATGTTGGCTCCTAAAGCATTGCCAGAACATGAATATTTGGAAATAAACCATAAACTCTATCGGAAGAAAAAGTAACTAAGAGAGGGATAAAATTTCTAGTAGGTTCTCTACTTTGAAGAAAGTAGTCTAGATTCATAACTGGAATAATTGGCTGTCTGCACATTACATATATTATAAGCAAAGCAATCCTCTTGAGGGACATTCCCCCGAGAACCTTTCCATCTCAAACTCGAAGGGTATGAACGTTGGAATGATTCGCAAAGTTTCTCGTTTTAGAGAATGAGTAGCTTGCAGTTTTTAAAAGATAGGAAATGAACTGTATGCTTGTGTTTTTTGTTTTGTTTTGTTGTTATTGTTGTTGTGAAAATATGTAACCATTAATTCAAAATAAAATTAGCTGTACCAGATTGTAACGAGAACACATTGTTTTAAGAAACTGATTAGATGAACATGCTGAAAACCAGCGCATTGTTCATACATCTACTTATTTTTTCAATTGTTTTCTAATAATAAAAGTGGAAAATAATTAACCCTTGTTCTCCTGATCTAGATGTTAGACTAAATGAGCTCTCACATGTGAAAGGCTTCCCAACTCTTCATACTGTCTTGTGTATTTTCTGTTTTGGGCATGGAAACACTGACCCAATAAGGGACACCGGCCTGGAGTCCAGAGACCAATGGATATCTGGCACTTACTGTTTCTAACTGGGAAGTGAATCTGGGAAAAATGTTCTCTCTTTTGTAGCCTTAAACTCATCATACATATAATCTTTAAGAATTTCCATTTCTAAGATTTTTATTCTAAATTTGTTCATGGGTGATCATTTAAATAAACTTATAGTTTCCTTTCAAAAATGTGTTTCTAAACATCAAATAGTACTTTATAATCCTGACAGGAATTTCATATAAATCTTTCTCATCTTGATATTGAAAGAGGCTGTGTGTATATACATGGTTACATCTAAATTTCAGGTGAATACCCCACTCTAATTACAGAAGAGTTCCTCATATTTGGAATGGGTCTTATGAAAGAATTCAATAAATTCCCCTCCTGGCTTATCATCTTTCTTACAATATCATTAAAATTATGTTTCACTATTAATCACAGAAAGAATTGTAATTTGAAAAATAGCACTTCAGTATATTTGCTGTAGTGATAGTGTATATTCGAAGATACACTTGGAAAAAATAAAATAATGGAAAATTTTAAACATGGGTCAGGGGGGTGGGGGGGTTTCCCTCAGTTAATAATCCAAGGATTGTTTGTGCATAGAAGCCTAGTTAGAAATATTCTACTATTAATCTGTCTTCTACATTTATACATATGAGAATTTTCTCACAGAAAAGTCCTATACTGGTAGTTTGTTTAATATAATTTAGAAATTTGTTGCGCGTGTATATTTCCTCCAAGTAGTTTATAAAATGGGACCTAAATTCACATTAAAAAAAAAAAAGACTAAAATAATGCTTTGACTAAGGTAATGTTTTAGTGTATCAAAACTTTACTTCACTAAATAATAAGTCTCCTTTGAAGTCGCAGCCAAAGCGGTAATGGCACAGTGGGAGACACGGCTGTGTGGCTGTGCTCAGTGCAGTACTGATGGTGCAGTTAACAAGCAAGGGTGTTCTCTAAGGTTAGGGATGGTGTCTTTGTTAGTTCTTGTGTGTAGGACTTCAAACAGCACCATGTTCAGTCATCTTTTATAAGCTTTTCTATGATAATAAAGCGCCGACAAAATTCAAGATTATTCGTTTTGCCCTAATTTTTCTTTCCAGTTTCTTCATTGAATCTCCCTAACAATTCAGTGATGTACCCCCTGTACTACATATCAAGAATCATTGGCGTTTTTCTTAGTCAACATCACGAATGTTTCTTAGAAGAGCTAGGCAACGAGTAGGGTCTTACATAACTGGAAAATAAACAAGTCTATAAAGTTATTCCAGAGCAAGAACAGACCCCTGTCTGTCAACTGTATTTAATTGCATTATGTGGCCGTTGGGTAGGGAGGGGAAATGGAGCCCAGCAGAAGAGCTGTGAGGGCACAGAAGATCCAAAACATCTCGCTTCGCGAAACTATTCAGTCAATGAAAGAGTTTCCGAGTGGCCAGAAAACCCAAGGTTTTTCGCCAGGTGTGTGTGATATGAACCAGCAAGGCGAAGAGACTTCGGCAGGCCTGAGAGAATAGATTCCAGACATAAGGGAGTTACACATATCTGTAAAGGACAGTGTTGAATTCAGTGGGGAAAAAATAAACTGCTAATGGGTGAGTGCCCCAAGAGTGTCCTGTGACTGGTTAGTGGTCAGAGCTTGGCTTCCAAAAGCAAGTTTTCTGGAATCCTCACAGGGAAATAAGAGATGCTGTAAAAGCAGTGGCTAAAGCCCGAAAACACGATTACTAGAACTATTCTCACATATCAGCGGTGTGTGATCTTGGCTTTGACAGAATTTTTTATACAACTTACATGTTTCAAAGTATAAAAAAAAAATGTGTATAAGGGAGATGATTCCAGGCAAAAGAATCCATGTGATTAAATGAGCTGTGGTAGGAAAATAAAGGTGTGAAAAGGAAATGTCAAGTAGCCATGGTTAACTGGAGATTACCGTATTTGTTGTAGATTAAAGTAGATTTATAGTCCTTATCGTGGTGGGCCTTGTATCATAGATTAAATAGTGTGGAGAATATTAAGTAAGTACCAGGGACTTTTGTATAATTTTTAAGAGGATTGGTATCATAAAAGTCGATTTTAGAACTAGTGCTCTGAGGGTGATATGCAGAAAGGAACAGAACTGGTATAGGGAATACAATGAAAACAAAAATAGGTTCCATTTGTGGCAGACACAGAGCTTGGTATTTGTCATATTATCTCATTCCATTGTTACACAACATACTTGATGATGTGACTTTTCAAACTAGTTATTGTGATTTCCATTTTACAAAAATAACTACAAATCTCAGACACTTTCATCTCATAAGCAACAGAAGTGGACCCAGAGTCTGCTTCTTTCAGACTCCAAAATTAAGGTTTGGTGTCAATTACAGTTTCTCACCAGAAGTAATAGGTGCATGAACTAGGATACCTGTGGAAGCAGAAAAGTAAAGATCCATGTGAAAAGCCAGGCAAAGGAGAATTGTCAAGACTTGGCAACCCATTGAACAGAGTAGTAGCAATGAGGTAATAGAGTAAGAAATTAAGATTGCAATCTTGGATGTGTAGAGAGATAAAAGTCCTATTAACACAAATTCAGTAGGAAACTGTCTTGGAGGTAAAGAAGAGTCAGAATATTTTAAATAATTACATTTAGCATTTAGTGTCATTGGACAATTATTATTATAAACCTTTTACAGATAAAGTAAAAAAGTCCTTCTCAGTTAATCCCATTGGTTGTTTTTTGAACACTTTGCAAATACCTGCACAAGTAAGTTCCTTGAAACTGCAGGCCATAAAGTGAGGACAAAAGCTGCCAAATACCTAGCTCACAGCAAGCCTTTAGGATTAATGAGAGTGCCCATAAAGTGCTTTGAGCTCCACAGAGAATAGGGACAATATAAATGAGCCACATTATTTCAGTGACAAATACTATCCATATACTGTCCAATAGAACTGAAACAAATGTGATCTCCTGTTGCTACTTCTGATCGTGCATATTGTCTTGCTGTCACCTCTTTTCATTCTCTTGAGGTTCCCATGGGGGAAAAAATAAACATTTCTGCTTCATGCCCAACTTGTAGAGTGTACTGAGATACACAAATCAAATGGATAATAGGACAGTCTATGTCCACTTTCTCATCGTGCCTTTGGTATAAAATGAACTAAAAAGAGCAACACACTTGCAAGGTTGCTTCAAAGAAAATATAAATCACATGAAAGCAAGATGGCTATTTTTAGAACGTGTTATGTTAAAGTCAAATTCATTTTTCAGTCCAAAAGAAGACAGTTAACTACTTTCTGCATGCATTCAGGATTTATTTCAACTATTCAAAATTTCAAAATTATTTCAAGTTTCAATGAAAATATCAATTACAGGCTAGATTTATAAGATTCCATATAATAGCTATACAAACTATACCGCCCCAGTGTTGATATTAAAATTGACTAGCTCTCCATCAGCAATAAGAAATTCTAAAAACATTAACTAATGTCACACCACTGCCATGCTTTCAACAGTTTTAATCCATGCTTTTGTTATTAATAGAAAATGCATAGATTTTAAAAATATAGTCACAAAAAACTGTCATAAATACTCCTCTATGTTAATTTTGTATGTTTAGCAATTTAAATAATACTGAGATGTAAAAAAAAAAAAAACTCAGTGGGGAAATAATGCGCAGAGAAAAAATGTAGTTCTTCATTGAGCCTACCTCTGGATAACAGAGATGTAAATAAGATGTAAGTAAGATCATATCTATGAGACTCATCCTACAAATTTTAGTTAGAAGACAAATTAGAGTTATATATAAATTAGGTAAAAATATGAATGGGAAGTAGAATAGAAATATGAAAAATTCTCTTTAATAGTGAGATTGAAATCTATAATTTCTGTATGGAATACTTTCAATTAGGGCATATATCTATACACTAATGTGTATATATATATATACATTATATATATATAAACATATATATATGTACACTTATATAAATTATATACATATATAAATACACATATGTGTGTGTGTGTGTGTGTGTGTGTGTGTGTGTGTATATATATATATATATGTATTTGTATGACCCAGAAGTCTTCTTTACCACCTCTAGTTTTATTGATCTCGCTCCATTCCTCTCCACAGGGAATCAATATCATGAATTTGGTTTGGTTATGCTTTTTTTTTTTTTTTTACTTTGTATTATTTTAATATGTCATCTTAAGCAATCAAAACATGCTAAGTGGGGAAATGGCTATATATATATATAGATAGATAGGTAGATAGATAAATAGATACACTATATATGTATCTATATCTATATATACATAGATATGTATAGATACTATATACATATCTATATATATACAGATATGCATATAGAGACATATCTATATATTTCTATATATGAGTATATCTATACATATATCTATCTGTATCTATATCTATATCTATAGCTATCTATATATCTATATATATATACATATATATATATAATTCATGCAAAATAAAAAAATAAAAAAAACAGCAACACTAAAAGTTTTACACAAAAGAGTGTAGCACGATTGGATTTGGAGTCCTAAAAGCTCATTTATACTACATCAAATAATTGATTTGAAATTGTGAAAGAGGAAGCAGTGAGATCCATGAGGTGGTGGCTGCAGTTTTCCAGGTGAGAATTACTATTGGCTTTGACAAGAGTGGACACAGTGGAGATGGAATACAACAGGATTTAGGACATATTTAGGAGGTAGAATCCACAAAAGTGATAGAAAGTTGCTGCAGTTAAGAGAGTGGTAGGACTTTAAGAAACTTCTAGCTTGACGGTGCTGGTCAATTTTTTTCACCCTCCACATGATTAGTTAATGCTGGGCTGAACTCCTTAATCCCACACTCCAATTGTCCCTCAGGTATCTCTCTGTCTTTCTGCTCCAGTAGGAAATTTCTGAACTGAGGGAAAGTTTTGTTTTGCTGGTGACAAGCAGTATTAGATGGTCTATAGACTGGGCATTTTGCTCTTCTGAAATGGAACGAAGTCTGAGATCTTTGAGAAAATGCATACTTAATTGCTATATCAATTTATTATTTCCTTTCAGTATTATAGAGCAGATAATTTGTCCGTCTTGTTTTTTCAAAGAAGCTTTTATTGAACATCTCTTATATTCCAGCTATATGCTAACGATACAATAGTGACACTGAAGTCAAGCTACGTGTCATCACGGAGACTATGGTTAAGTAATCAGGTAGTTTCTAGAAGTTTAAGATACTTCTAGGGATTAAATTTGGAGGGGTGCTAGAAATGTTCTATACTTAAACATGGGTAATGAATACACAGCTATAACCATAAAACATTTCATGATATTTACCCTCATGTTAGTGTTCTTTATGCTCTTCATTGTGTATGGTTTTCAAAAGGCCGGTGGGGTGGGGGGAGATTTGGTCTAAAAAGGAATGTTCCATATAAACACAGATGAACAAATAATATGTGAATGAAAAAGAGATTACAAGTCCATGTTTCTACAATTTTCACTCAACAAATCCAAGAATTTATTAATATTATAAAAGAGTGTGAACCAAATAGCATGAAGAACACTAAGCAATATTTGGGAAAAGATGAAAGTAAACTGAATTATTGAATGTTTTCCTACCAGAGAAAGAGAGGTATAAAAGTAGACAAAGTTAGAAAATACATCTACTAGAAAAGACTAAAAAGTGTCGGTCATTTAATTTTGAAAATTCTAATGTTTTTAAGGGTATGGAATGTACAACAAATAGAATGATGAGCTACTCAAAGACAGAAACACAACTATTTCAAGTGATGGATATCAAGTAAAGTGTTAGCCACGTTTAGTTAAAATTTGTCATGGCCAAAAGCTTTTCTGAAAGGAAGAGTTTATTAAGCCAAATGCTAGCCAGAAAAGGTAGTGCAGTCTGAACCACCAGCAGCAGCATGTAATGGAAAAAAAAAAAAAAAAAAACACTAACATTGCCCACTGTCCTGGAGTTGGTAGGCTCTTTTATGGAAACAGTGTGGGACAGAAAGATGTAAGTTGTTTTGAAAGAATTTTCATTGGCTATACATAAAGGGAATGTGGGAGGAGGTGAGGTCAGACTAGTTCTGAGATAGGTGCATAGTCGATAAGCAAGAAATATTTGCTCATTTGGATTGATGGTGGGCATCACTCCAGAAATTTCTTGCATAAGCAAGAAGCAGTGGTACCTAGTGGTCTATGGAATCTGGCTGTTCTCTCTAGATAATCACTAAAATAGTCACTTGGAAGTTAATTAAATTTTCGGCATACATTCAAGAATGTAAGCAGTCTTTTGTTGGTTTTGCCCTGCTGTTGTTAACTGATTTACCTTTCATGTCTCTTCCTTCCACCTTCTGACCTGCTATAATTAATTTAGGGCATCTTATCAGTGTTTCTTTGTCAGCTGACAGTGTTGTGAAATTGTACTTGTGTTGCCCTGAAAGTTTGGAAGTGTGCTTTAAAAGGCTCTTCTCTAAAAATAATGTTTTAAATATGTACATGAAGTATGTCTACCTTAGATCAGCAATTATAATAGTATGTGGAGAAAGGGTAGGGGATCACTTCATGAGCATATCATTATTTCAGAAAGAGTATGAGAAAATATGTTCATTAATGTTTAGAACTTTTTCCATTTTCCATTTCCTTAAGTGTAGGGTATTCAGAGTGCTGACATATTGGAAGCATAGATACCTTAGCAATATGTTGTGTGAGAAACAATACCAGAAAACTTTGAGAAATAATCTATTTATTTCATCTGTGTTGTTAATTTTTTAAAATAGGCTTTCAGAGTTTTTTTTAAAGTAAATTTAGCAAGTTGATCTTTTCTGAATCCGGAAAGTGATAAAGTAACTGAAGAGCATCATATATTCAAGAAATGACCTAACCAGTTGCTCTTTTTCTTCTGTCATTAAACCTTAGATGACCAGAAGTGAAGTTTTTTTGGCCTTAAATGCCTGATAGAGATCAAATCCAGTCTGACAATCTTTCAAAAACAATCACCTACTAAAACTCATCATAAGTCTGAACAAGGTGTTATGTCATCAAGAGGTTGCTCAAGTCATTTAGTCAGCATATTTTATTTCTACTCAACATAAAACCAAGGACAGACTTATATCTCCTACAAATGTGGCACTTTCCTTGACACCCTGTCAGCTGCACAGGTGTCCCTGAAAAGATTCAACTGCTAATCAGTTAATCTTTTATTTTTAAAGAAAATGTGTATAAATACATGAAGCTGAATTTTTAAAAAATGGTGTTTGTAAGTAGAAATGATAAACATGTATTTATTATACCATGTTCCCTGAAAATAAGACCTAGACAGACAATCAGCTCTATTGTGTCTTTTGGAGCAAAGATTAATATTAAGACTGGGTATTACATTATATTTTATATTATATTACATTACATTACATGACATTACATTACATTATATAATTTATTATATTAATATTAATTTTTATATTAATTTTTGCGCCTAAAGATGAATTGGGGCTGACTGTCTGGCTAGGTCTTATTTTTGGGGAAGCAGGGTATCAGAAATTTTATACACTGAGCTCTGTGTGTGGGAATGGTTAGGCAGGGATATAATTTTATCAGAGCAAGAGTTATTTTGTAATTGCAGCTATAGATTCAAACATGAATTACCCTAATATCAATTGCCATAAATATTAACACTACCAACCTGTGTGCACTCTTGCAGATATTTGCATGGCATATATATGGATACATTTATTAATAGTCTATGTGTATGAATGCGTGTGGAAGAATCTATATATGTAAAGGAAAAAAAACATGATTAGAAGGAATTCATAAACAACTCTGTCTTTAAATGGGACTAATCTTATAGATGTGTAAAAATGATGAAATCTAAGTCATAACTGATCCACAATATATTTTGCCTTGCCATTGGATATCAGAAGTAGTACTTCAGTTCTCTATGTCAGCCTCTATGCACTCTTATAATCCATGAAACAAAATCTGAGGTTGCCAACCCTCAATACTTTTTGGTCAATTGAATGTGTCTCGGGATTCATCTCCACCAAGAACTAACTCTTCTTTCCTCAGCTACAAAACAAGGGGTTGCGTCAGAGATGACTTAAATTAATTTCTATTCTAATAAATATATAATTTTTAGTATCTCTATATATTTAGTCACCATATGGATGATCCTAAGTCTCTGTTTTGTTTTCAGCATGGGATAAAATTATCTAAAAAGAGAAAAAAAACAAAAACAAAAACCGAAAACAGTATTATTCAACACAATAAAAATCATGCTATGTTATTTTACAGGATTTTACGTGAATTCCTGTAAGCTTTCATTCTAAAATTATAGCTACATACAGAAGTGAGGATCAGAAGCCATGGACTTTAGGCCTGTGTGGCGAACTGATGACAAAATGTCTCTACAGGACTATGGGAGATGGTGCTGCCTGTAGCAACTCAAGTCCCCAAACCCCACTAAAATATTCAAATTCAATTTCAATGCCATAGCAACAACAATAACGGGATATGGACAGTCAACTGCACCACAGTGATAGATTTGGTTTTTGAAGGTGTCATATTTTTCTAATGTATGTGTTGCTGGCAGTTTTCTTGGAGTAAATAAACACTCAAAGCAAAAAGGTGCCCTGAGCAGCTGGTCATTTACACTGCTCTGCAACAGTCCTGACTGTGGGCTAGTTCTTTTATGATACAAATTGTCCAATATTGTTTCTGACAATAGGTTTGTGATTTCTTCACCTGAGTTGACGGTATTTAACAACAGGAATTTATATCCAAGCTGTTACAATCATGGACATCACTTTCAGACAAAGGACTGAGCTGAAAAGTTACCACAAAACAGATTATTGAAAGAATGTAGTTACCAAGACTTAATGAATTATTTGCTAATTATTCAAAGTTTCACTGCACATTCAACCATGGGGGTCACCATTTCTGAATACCAATGGGATTCATTTTCACATTTATCTCAGTTATAAGAAAAACAAACAAAACAAAACAAAACAAAACAAAACAAAAACATAGCAGATGTTTGTTTTAGGAATATATTGTATTGTCATGATGAATAAACTGTTTCATTTCCAGTCATATTCCAATAATGTAAATCCAGAAAATAACACTACTTCCTGTAGCAGAGTGAGGGAAGTGATAAAGTCGTAAGGTCAACACAATTGCCTGTTTAAAATAGACCATCTTAGGCAAATTGAAGTCATAGGAGTCCATTCTCATATTTATTAGTATGTCCTATAAAAATTCTCATCAACATATTTAAAATCATATTTCCTTGCTCCCCATGTTGAATCTGTCCCTCTTCCTCTACTGTTTCCATATTAGTGAATGGCTCCAAATGCTCTTAGCTCAAATGACTTCCATATCATCATTTGATCAATGACTTTTTCTCATCCTTTACATCCAATCGTTTCCCAAGTCCAATAGATTCCATGTCCTAAGTATATCTTAAATCTGTTTACTTTTTTCCATCCCGAACTTCCTACAGTTCACCACCATGCATCAGGTTGATGCTATATAATAACCTCCAAATTTTAGGTTGCAAAAGAATCACCTTGATTTCTTCTTAAAATTATAAGCATTCTCCTACACATATTAGTGAAGGAAGATGAGATTATTTTGTAGACACCCAGATACTTAAGTGGCAGGTCTTTCTACATTGTTCTACAATTAAGAATATAAACATAAATAAAGATTAAACATGAATAATAAATACTCCCTAGTGCAAAAGAAAAGAGAGAGAGAGAGGCTCCCCTTCCATTTCTCAGGGTATTTACCTTACAAAACTTATGGTTGTGCTTTCTCTGTCGTTTTGAAATATATGTAAGTATTTTCAAAAATCTGAATAAGCCTCTTGCTGGTTTTACAACCCTAGAATATTTTTCTCAGGGGCCTGGAAGCCATTTCTTTGAAATACAGTTTTCAAGGATGGTAAATCCTCAATCTTCCAGTTTCTATGAGAGGATAGGCGCCTAACTGCAACAGGCACCTGGCTCCAAGTTGCAAATGTACCATGTATTTTTTTCCTTTGAATAAAGGCAATTAACAAACACAGGTGGCCATCCCAATTACCAGGTGAATTTAGGATGAACTATGTATGACAAATGGTGCTGTCAAGTTCTTCTACCGGAGGACTAGCTATTATTTATCTTGAACAAGTATATGCAAAGTATTGTATCTGTTCAGCTTTATAAAAATATTAAAATTTCTTTCTGTCTTTGCAATCTCTTTAGCAGGTTGCCTGTAATGCACCTCATATTCTGGCTTAATGCTTATTTGATAATACAGCAGTTTTCTATTCTATTTTTGTGGAGAGGATTTCTAAGTTGGCAGAGGATTTTGTTTTCAATTATATTTCCCGCCAAAGAGAAAATCTTATATAAGGTAATTTTGCTACTTAAAATAGATAAATTAACTGAAGGGCAAGGGCATTACATTGTTATGTACAGTGGAAGGAGATTGTAGTTTAGTGTAGGTCTGTTGCATATGTTTCAAGATTATTCGTTCCACATTTCATACATTCCTTGCAAGAATACGTTTTAAGGTTTGGTCCTCAACAATTATTTCCATCCCCTCTTTTGCCCACTCCTATTACATCTTAGTGAAGGCTTGTCTAATTTTACTACAAAATATTTTCAAATTTCTCTTCTGTCCTCATAACTCCATAAAGTCAATAACATGATTTGCTGCCAAACATGATTTGTTGACACGCTCAACTTAAATTCAAATTTTTATTTTAGGGTTAGAGGAAACTTAAAGATCACCTACACAAACCCTTCATTTTACAGAGTCCTACAGAGGTTAATTGACACGCAATAAAATCTAACGTCCTCACCATGATCTACGATGAGTTATATCCTTCCTTCTTTGACTTTATTTCCCACCACAGCTTCATTTCCTTCAGCCTTACTTGACTTTTTGCTATTCCTCTATCTCAGCAGACAAGCTCCTGTCCCAGAGTGCCTGCATTTGCTCCTTCAGACCTAGAAATGTTCTCTTTCCATTATCCGAGGGTCACTCATTCATTTCCCTCAGTTATTTCCTCTCATGTTATCTTTTCTATCAATGGCCTCCTCAACAATGCAATAAAAATACATATACCATCCCCCAAACAAAACACACTCTATCCCCTTACTCTGTTTTAGCTTTTTCTAGTACTTATCAAAATCCTAACTTGTATTTATTTTCAAATTGATAAGTAAGACTACCTTTAGGGTGTGACTATCCCATAGTTACTTTGAATGTTTGCTTGCATTCTTTATTTTAATTTGTACTTTTGTGTATTCTTTACTAACACATAAAATTATTTCAATTAAAATCAAACAAGAATCCAAAAGTTAATCCAGAGACAAAGTTATGTCCTCAGATTGTAATTAAGGCTATAAAGAGAGATGCTCTAGGGAAAAAAAAAAAAAAAATCAATGCTCCTGCTACAACCATTCAAACTTTATTCACTTCAAATAAATTCTAATGGATAACAAATACCAAGAAATAGACTTGGCCTATTCTGTCCCCCATAAACTACAGTGGTGGGTTTCAAACTTATTGTGCATCATAATTACCCGGAGGGAATACTAAAATACAGATTTCTAGGCCCTATCGCTAGATACTGACAATTTACATTTTTAGTAAGCTCCCAGGTAATGTTGATAATGGGTGCTTTATGAGCTACAGATTGAGAATCATTTTAAAAGTAACACACCTGTAACTTGGTATTTAGTATTTATGACCACCATATCTTCCCTAGGAGATGAGTCTTATGTGGAATGGATCCCTATGTCTGAATTGTATCTGGATTCAAGCAAAAATAATATGTATAAAGTGATTTGAAGATACATCCTTGACATTTTAAAAATATAATTTGTTTTATTATGCAAAGAAAATTAAAACAATAACAATGCTGAAATGAAGAAACAAGGTAAAATCTACTCCAAATTTGTTCCCAAGTATACTATACATACTTTCTTATTAAATACTTATGGCTTTTAAGTACAATCAGAAAATTTCCACTCTTAAATTTTGTGTGAAGAAAAACAAGTGAATCATCTTTTTATGTGGGATGCAGACAGACAAGCAAATATATTAGAAATGAAATGTATATTTGGTATCTTAACAAAGGTCTTTCATTGACTTAAAAAGAAACCTCTATTGAGTTACTATTGGTACACAAAAATTACACATATTTTAATATATACATCTTGAGGAGTTTGGAAATATGTATATGACTGTAATACTATCACCATAATCAATGTATTAAATATATCAATCACCTCCAGGTATTTTAGAGATTTTATTGCCAGTCAGAGTCAACCCCTAATTCTTGTGTTTTTTTGTTTGTTTTTAAATTTCTTCCTCAAAGAGATAACTGTGGAATATTAAAATCCAAAGGAATTATAAGAGATCATATTGTCCTCCCACTTAATGTCCAACTTGAGAAAAAGGGGATGTTCAACTTTACAGTGCTTTTCCAATATAAGCATTAAAACTGGAATGAATATTGAGTTGCCGTTAGAAGTAAATTACAGGTGGCTCTCCGTATCTGTGGAGAGCCACCTGTAATTTACTTCTAATGGTAGAAGAATCTGTGGATTCTTTTGCGTCCAAGAATTTACCCAATTGCGTATCAAAAATATTAAGAAGAAAAAGTTATATTACTGCTGATGTGCACTAAATAGTTAGGCCTATAATAGTTGAGTCTGTACTGAATATGTACATACTTTTTTTCTTGTAATTATTACCTAAACAATACAGTATAACAACTATTTATATAGCACATTTTATTAAGTATTATACGTAATTTAGAGATGATTTACAGTATACGGGAGGGTGTGCTTAGGTTATATGTAGATACTATGCCATTTTATGTAAGGGAGTTGAGCATCCAAGGATTTTGGTATCTGAGGGGTGTCCTGAAACCCCACAGATACTGAGGACAACTGTATCTTTTCAAAAAAGGCTTTAAAAAAGTTTCTATTGATTATCAGACAGAGGCTTTTAAATTTAAATTCATCTATTGTATGTTCCAACAGAATCTTCAAATTATAAATATTAACCAAAACTGTATACTTATCACCTTATCATGTTTTAATGAATATTTCAACTCTGAAATAGTCAACAATTTTTAAAATTAGTTTGCAATTATTCCAAATGCTTTGTTGTGTCCCATGACCCTTCACTTATAGAGGCATTTAAGCTCAGGTACCCAAAGAATATCATCCAAACAATTTTCTCTTCATCAGAGATAGAGGATAAACGTGGTACAGTAAACAGGGGTGTGTAGTAATCAGGCTAAAACAAGAAGAAGAGACAAGAAATAGGTAAAGAGGATGAGAATATGGCATCCCAAATATGACACTTTGGCATAAGGACTGTCCTGAGCTCAAGGCAATTATCTCTCCGCCCTCCCCTATTTGTCTAAAAGCAGGACATCGATTTCCCTTTGTAAAGATAACAAATGTCCATTTGTAAAGGTGTCCCCCTCTCCCATAGAAAGAAAAGGATGATTGAATCACAAACTTGAGTCTGTGTTACAAACCTTACTAAATAACTCTTACTTTCCATTAGTTTGCCCCCAAAACTATTTGTCTTCCCAAATTTACCATTCCTAGAAGTCCAAACATCCCTGTTTTCATTTGTCTAGTTACTTCTCCATAATTTATAACTCTTTATTAAAATGGAATATAAATCCCAGATTTAACCTCATCTTTGGGGTTTTTCCTTTTCTGTGAGATCCTTGTGTGCATACAAATAAACCTTTCTTCTATTAATCTCTTTTCTCAGTTTGATTCATCCACCCTAGGCACTGAACCTAAGAGGGTAGGGAAAGAAGCTTTTCTTCTTCCCTTATATGCAGTACTTCAGAAGAGGGCATTTCTTATTTTCATGATAGTAAAGCTATAAGATATCTCAGGAATCATCTAAATGCTGGCATTTGTATCTTTATAAGACTCCATGGATGGTGCAGGTGAGTAGCTGTGGATGAAAAATATTCACTGGGTTAGGTCAATGTCTCTATTTTGTACATGAGAGAACAAGGCCAAGAGTGTCTACTCCAAATCTGATCTTTCATTAGTAAATTCAGAAGGCATTTATTTTTATTTTTCAAATCGACTTTACCTGGCTCATGGTGGTTGTGTCAACTTGGTATGGGAGTTTTCACTGTAACTGCCTACTGCTTTATTATTTTATTATTTTATTTTTTTGCCTTTTTTAAGTGTAAATATTACCTCCTCTATAAAGCATACGCTGATTCTCCCTAATCTTCAAACACTTAGACAAGTTCATTTTTCAATAATGCTCTTTTCATATTTCTATATCTTATAAAAATGGTAGTAATTTCTTAAAAATAGCAGATCATTCTGGGGAAAAAACAAAATTCAGATCATCATTAAAAAAAAAAAAAAGAGAGAGAGAGAGAGAGAGAGAGAGAGAAAGAACAGTGATAAAAACAGCCAGGAAAGGCATAGAAGAACAAGAGGGGGTTATAAGACATTATAATTTTTCTTAATCTTTGTGAGACCTGGTTGAGAATATATTTGAATTAAAACAAATGTTACCTAAGAGTGGTACACTTGCTAAAGAGTTTATGTTATACTAGGAGAAAATCACTGGATAATTTTCTCTACAAACCTTTCAATGCATGATTCCTAGAGAATAACTTCATAATTTAACTTGCCTCTAGGCTTTTGTGGAATTTGTTTCTTGTTTGTTTGTTTGTTATTGAGAAATATGAAACAGAGGACATATTACTAAATTACTGGAGTACTTGCCATACTGACTTCTTTCCAGGATAAGTCTAATTCAATTAATCTATGGCCTTCCAAACAAGCATTCAAGAACCCTCTTCACACAAAACAGAGAAGGCTCCTTGATCAGAGATGGCCTCTCTCCCAGCAAATTTATTCCTAGAGGCAACATGCATAATAGTTAGGAGAATTCACTTTGAAACAAGGATGCTTGGGTTTAAATTCAAACTCTGACACTAAATAGCGGTGTGAATAGAGTTAATTATTTAAACTCTCTGTGCATTGAAACTCCAAATCTTTAAAAATAAAATAAAAAATATTGATCACTAAACATATCAAAGTTTAGCCCATTTAATACAGGTGAGCAAAGGCTTTCATTACCTGCTGTTGCTCTCAATAGCGCAAACATTTAAGTGTCTTTGAGTCTTCACACAAGCTCAAAACTATAACAATTTAATTTTAGGGCCTGAAGCTGGACTAGTGTAGAATCACTCCTTTGTCAAAGCAATATCAAACCAAGTGGAAAAATAGACTACTCTGAACGATGTTCCGCTTTTTCCAATTATCCGCCCACTCCACTGTGAACCTCTCTGCCACTGACCCCACTGTTTTTGTTTGTTCGTTTGTTTTTTTATCAACCAATACCAACTAGGCTATTATGTACCAATCACTTCTAAATTCAAAATGAAGGCTGGTATGTCATTTTCTTGAGAAAGTAAACACCTAAGCAATGTTACAGAATTTACACATATACTTTTAATGTGTTGCATTACTCAGAAGGAGAAAAATAATGCTTGCCATTCAATCTCAAAGTTTCTACATCTAAGAACACTAGTGAAGGACATCAGCATTTAACACACTTTAAAAATACAATCCAATCACATTTTACTTGTACTAGAATATACATTGAATCCAGCAATAACGCACTGGGCAATAACCTGAGAAAAGTGAAACTCTTTTTCAGCCGAGTAATTCAGCATAATGCCCCAAATTAGACAAGGTATGCTACTTAGTAAACGATTCTTGCTCCTGTCTTGATTAGTTGAAGCTTATGTTCAGCAATTAAAACAAATGAACAAACAAAAATGAATCTTTACTTAAAGTCTTTCTGATATCAAAAAAGATTTTATTCATAATTTTAAAAATGCATCCTAATACACTCTTTATATCTGTTTTCTTACCTGATACACTTCAGCTCTCCCATACTCCTGATTTCCCCCAAATTCTCCCTATCAGTGCATAATTCCAATTACCTTCTCCCACCTTTCTTTTAATATTCCCCATCAATTTTAGTTTCTTTCACCATAACTCCCTACCATTTGCAATGTAAATCAAGCAAGATTCTAGGACTTTACAAGTACTCCAGTTCATTTATTAAGCAGATCGGCATAATAAATCTCAGGAGCCCATAAGGGAAGAAACATTTTCCATATATGTTGAAGGGTAGCAGAATATGGCACCCCAAATTATGCCACTTGGACATAAGGATTATTTTTAGCTCAATGCAATTGAGAAGAAACTGATACAAGAAAAGCTCTCTGGCCTACCCTTATTTGTCTAACAGTAGGACATAAATTTGTAAAGATGCCCTCTTTCCCCTCTCTACCAGGAAAAAAAAAAAAAAAAGTTTATCACCAGAGTCATCTCTAAATCCTTCATAGCCTGGAGATGGTGCCAGAGAAATCTATGTAACAAACTTTATTAACTAGCCCTTATATTCCATTAGTTCCTCCATGTATTTACAGATCCTCAATTTGCCACCCCCTAGAAACTTAGCCTTTTTCCTTTTTCACTTGTCTACTCATTTACTGCTCTTTTGTTAAGATGCTCTAAAGCCATAATTCTAACCACTCCTTTGAATTACTCATCACTGAGTACTCCCATATACATGCAAGATATGTGTGTCAATAGAAGTATATTTGTTTTCCTCCTGGTAATCTATATTTGTCAGTCTAATCTGCACTGCACCAGGCAAACCTAAGAGGGTGGAATGCAAAAGTTAAGTGTTTCCTTCCCTACACTCACTTTGAATACTCAGATGTTGTGTACAGACAGTGTTAATAAGTTCTTATTACTAAATATCAGGATTTTCATAACAGATAAAACTACCATTAAACACTAGACATTTAACTTTTTTTTGTCAGACAGCTCTAAAATGCCTTTATAAAGAGCTAACATCATAACCTCATTTTATATATGTTCCCTATTCCTTATTTCAAGAATCTATTTAGAATTTTCAAATAAGTGCCCATAAGCTAGAGAGCTAATGGGTTCACGTCTAATAGAAATTCTAGAACTGAGATAATTATTGAATTGGCTTTCCTAAACTCATTATCTTGTTCAGTAGTAGTTAATGTAATCTCATGATATTAATTGAACCAAAACTGTTTCTTGTTTTTTTTTTTAATATTTGAAGGCATCATACATTCCAGTTGACAGCATTTTGATGATGAGTTTTAAATATAAAAGTGACTATAACACTAATTTTTCTTCCAGGATTCTTATTGAATTAAATATTTTATGTCTAATGATTAATGGTGCTAATTAAATCCACTTTCAGAATTATTTCACTAATTATTTATTCTCTTCTGCTTCAGAGTAATTAATTGGATTAGATGCATTTTCGTTTACATTGCCTTGTCTCATACTTCTATGAACAGTGCATACCTCAGAGACTAGGGTATTGTGGTCTTTCCAACCTGCCTGCACCTTATCCTAAGTCATCAACCTAACCCATTTCTCTCCTCCTTGCTTCTACCTATGTGTTTTAAATTGATTTAATAAAACGTGTGATGGAACAATTTAATTTGATTTATGAGTCTGTCTGTTTCATGATCTCTGGGATAGCTTGACTGGTAGCATAACTGGAGGCTACCATGAATTTCTAAATTACATTTCAGTTAGTGAGTGTACCCTCAAAATTAGCACATATCACATGCTCTGAGTTTTCAATTAAAAATAAATTGTGTGATTACTATGTATACCAGGAATTAGTTGTGTCCCAAAGTGTCAACTACTTAAAGTGATCATATGGAAAATTTCAGGAATGGCTGATGTTTATAAAGAATTTGACAAAAGAAAAATAAATAATGCATCTATATTTCAACAAATAAATTTCAGTCTTTTCTTCTATTATTGAGATAAGCACTAATTTGAGACTTGTGTGGTAAAGAAACTGATTCATCAATAGGAATATTCACAACACCGTCTGGGGATCTTTGCCTCCACATTTTAATATTTAATAATGATAATGCCAACCAATGAGGTATTTAAAAATAGCTCATTTCTTGGAAAGGATAATTAATGTCTAAAAGATCACCCCCATCCTAAAAATAAGCAAAATTATCACTCCACGTGGCTGAATTTCTCTTTAGTGACTAGTTATCCAAATACTAAACATTTATTTTGCCTCCTTTATCTTATACATTAAAAACCTTTCCTAAAAGAAAGCCCAATTAAAAAAAAATGTCCAATATTCATTTATCCATTAAATATGTTGCTTATTTAGAGCAATGTAAATTCCAGCACAACATAACAAAATTATATAAATCACACACACACACACACACACACACACACAATCTTTTGTATCAAACTCAGCATGAAAAGAGAAACAAGACTGTAAGGATTAGTAAAGGGCATTTTAATGGTTGATCAAACATCAACTTAAAGTACAAGTTGAATCTGGTTTATGACCTCTGGGATAGCAAGAAAAATGTTGAATTCCAATAGTCATATGGCTTTTACCAGAATCAGGACTCAGATTTTGGGTGGAGCCTTGGGCATTCAGAAGAAGTTTGTTATTACAAACTACTATTTACAGAATTTCTCTAAGCTTTTACAATTTGCCCATGTTAACTCATTATTCAACTTCCATTTTTTTCTGCACTTGGGGTTTGCAGACAAAAGTCTGGTTTCTTTTCTACAATCTCTCATAACTCCTGAGCGGTTAATCTCCCTGTGGCTCTGACAATTTCTTTTCTTACCATTGAGCAAAAACACTGACTAATTAGTCAGTGATTTTACAGAGTTGTTTTAAAAATAACTCATTAGCAAAGAAAATTTAACCACTTTTGTTCCTGATTTTTGGGCATATTAGCTGGTAACTGCTTTTCAAATGGACACATTCACATGCCACCCCCCACACACCCCACTTTTTTTTTTCTTTTCATCAAATAAAAGTGCTTCCCATAAATTATTCTCTAATCCTCAGCACTTCTCCTTCAGGTTTGCTTACTCAGCTTCTCTCTTATACATTTTTATCACATGTTGGAGATTCTCCAATTTCCTGTCTTATGTCTATGTTGCATTTGGCTTTATTTTTCTCCTTAAGACATCTGATCCATACTCAGTCCTTTGAGTATAGATGGAGTTGACTCCAAATGTTTCCTCCAGTATTCTGCTCTGAATTTCAGATTGGCATAGCCAACAAACTATTTAACCTCTTTCCTGAATATTTGCAAGTATCATACTAAGTGTCCAAAGCAGATGAATGGAGGTAATAATTCAAAGCTGCTCCTCTTTCAATAGTCCCTTCTTAGTGCAATACCCTTTCAGTTGAACTACTTATGCATGCTACCGTGTTTCCCAGAAAATAAGACCTAGTCGGACAATCAGCTCTATTGCGTCTCTTGGAGCAAAAATTAATATAAGACCCGGTATTATATTGTATTATATTATATTATATTATATTATATTATATTATATTATATTACATTAATTATATTATACTAGACCCGGTCTTATATCATATAAGACCAGGTCTTACATTACTATATTACATTATATTTTATTATGTTATATTATATTATATTGGTCTTATATTATAGTAAAATAAGACCGGGTCTTATATTAATTTTTTGCTCCAAAAGACACATTAGAGATGATGGTCTGGCTAGGTCTTATTTTCGGGGAAACACGGAATTATGTTTAGTTTTTCAACTGGTTTGTTTTTCTACATTTCAGCAGTATCCCCTGAATTTTCCTTTTGAAAGACGAATTTTATTTTTAAAACTTTGCAGTTTGTGGTTGTACTATCATGTTTTGCATTTTCTCAGAAAAGGGTATGTTAACAATGAATAATCTGATTAAGTCATGGTATTCTTTCTGTAAATTTACACATTATTTAAATAAGCCTAGAAACAAGAAAAAGAATTTCTCACAAAGTAAGTTAGTTAAAATGTATTCACTAGCTCATGCATATTTACCTCTTTTTATATAAATAATTATGTTGAACTATGTAAATTAATAAATTTGCAAGTCATTTGAAACAATTTAGTAGTTTCTTGGTGCAGGGAAGTTGAAATAAAAAAAGGAAAAGCTTTTTCCTCATTAAATAAAGCTATATAGCACCTTGGTACTACAGTTTTATATGTATACATTACACTCCAAATAAATAATTAATAATAAATTCCACTTGAATATAAATTTAACATAGATATAGGATTTTTCACATGCAAGATAACAAGATTTAGATCAGATTCACCCAACCTACAAATTCATTGAGGTAAATTACTCAAAGTGATGGTTGCAAATATTTTTAGAATTAAAAATAGAATACATTTATAAATCAATGAAATTTTAGATAACTTTTGCAAGAAATATATAGGTGCTTAGCTCAATTCACATGTTCTCTCTTTTTCTATAAAGTAACAAAATGAAAAAGAAAATTCTTAATGACTTTTGGAAATTTATCCATCAATACCTCCACAACTATAGATTTTAAGGTTTAAAAAATTCAGTATTAAAATTAAATATCAAAAGTTGATATTCAGAATATACAGAAAACAAATGGAATTCATATGGAAAAATGTCTTCATATATAACTAAGTTATTTAAAAAAATGGAACTATATATATGTGCATATATATAATTTCTTTTTTTAATAAGAAATTTAATGTAAACCAGATGGAAAATTAAATTTTGATTGACAGAGTTATATGGGTATGCTGTAAATATCTATAAACATCATCTGAGAAAACAAATGAAGTTTGATTCTAGTTTATGAATAAATCTACTAAGCTTCTATAAAAACTCATCAATCTGTTAACCTCAGTTTGACCAGTTCTTATCATCTGTTTTACTACCTATTCTGCTACATAATTATTTGCTGCTCAAACATAAAATCTCCATTGATGGTTATTTATTCAAATGAGGGGAAAAAAGAGGAGCACATTTTCAAATTTTGATAAATACATGGTCATTGGGATGATGACAACATATTTTATATTGAAATACACAAGCCAGGCCAATCCATTTTACCATAAGGCAACCTCTATGATTGCTCAAATGGCATTATTGCCCTATTCATTCTGGAACATTCTATACATTCTTAGTTTCTTTAATCTTTAACAATGTATTAAAATGGGTTTCAAGTGTTGTCTAGATCCTTTATTATTTCAACAGCGTCAAAGAAAACGGTCACCCATGGCAGCTAGAATGCTGTTCCAGTTATGAAATTGAAAAACATTTATTAGTTTTAATACTTCTTAAGGTTTTCTGATTGACTTCACAAAGTTGAGGGAAAAGTCATAAATTAGATATTATTACAATAATGTTCAATGATCAAATTACTACCAAGTAAATGAAAAATTTTGGCAGACCACTACCAAAGCAGCATTTATGACAATTTCCTAACATACCTCTTTTAGATTTCCATTACAATATTAAAACTAGCACTGACAGACAACCTATTACTAGGCTGTAAAGATAAGACCAATGGAATTTAGTCATGAAATTAGTCAGAAACTTCACTATGGTTTATTGGCAAAAAAGAAAACAAATTAGTCAATTTTATTCATTTGAGATTAGAAATAAAACTTATATCATCTAAAATCCATTCATTGGTTGCATGTCTGACTACTGCCTTCTAAAGCAAACATGGTGCTTTTACCATTTTCTTCCTGTACTATGTATTTTTTCCTCTCTATTTGGAAAACATAATTTATAGAAAATAAGTGGATAAAACAAAAGGGGACATACATTGAATTATGGAAATACATTGTTTCCCGGGTAAATATATATAAAACATAGGGAAACATCATAGAAACAGTACATATTGAAGTTAGTAATGCATAGGTACAAATATAAAATATATAGAGTGATTTCCTTGGGATCAGATTATGTAAAAAATAGTAGATACAATATAATATTTTTCTTTAAAATGAATGTGGATATGAACTGGGCATCATTCAGCTATCATCACATATTCTAGCTTTGTTTCAGTCTAAGTAAAAGGAAAGAATGATTTGGCATAGAAATCAGTAGAACATGTCAGAGAACTAGTTGACATCTTAATAGAATATAAAAATCTATGATTCTGATGGGGAAACTGACCTTAAAATGGTTCCCTGCCATGTGGAACTGACCTAAAATGGTGGCCCGAATGGAGAGAGAGGTCCCCAGCCTAAGCCCCAGCCCACTTCCACATAACCCCCTCCAAGCCACACCTTGAGCCAATCACCAGAGAACACCTACCCCTTCCCCAACTCAAGAAAGTGCCCAACCCATAAAAACCTGCTCAAAACCTTGTTAGGGGCTCAGTCTTTTGGGAAGGATCCCACTGAGCCCGCTGGCGTAATAAAGCTGACTCTCCTAACTCTCTGAGTGCCGCTTGGGTTCTTTCCGGTCTTGGATTCTGCACAATTCATATTAAACAAACAAAGAAATACAAACAAACAAACAAACAGAAAGCCATAACAAAATAACAGAAAAAGAATGCACAAAATGTGAAGAAGGTGGGTAGGATAATTAAGAGTAAGAAATAGTTTCAAAATGCAACAGGTAATTAATTAAAAAAAAAAAAAAGACAAGGAGATCAAAGCAAAGTGAGGTTAGAGAAAAAGGAGACCCAATATTTATACAATACGTGTTTAAGACATAGAACCAAATCATTTGTAAAAAAAGCAATAATTAAAACATATTGAAAAATAATGGTACTAATAATTTGTGCTAAAACAAAAAGTAATGGAGAATTTCACCCTATCAGATATTCTATTTAAGTCGCAGCCTGGGAAGTCCTGTCTTTTTACTGGACAGAGAGAATCATCTCACCTTATCAGGTTTCTCTACAGTAACTTCTAACTTTACCGAGTTGTTAAATAGTGTGCCTTACTCAGAAGCGAAAATAATCAAAGATAGTCTACCTAGAAGTCATGCTGCTGTATTTAAATCCAAGTTTTGGGTAATTGTCCTTAACAGGTTAAATCCAAACTTTAAAGCTAAAATTTACAAGTTACTGACTGATTCACTTCCTGCCCTACTCAGACCACATTTTTTATCATTCTCTATCTCAGTCACCATGTTTAAGTCACAGTGGCCAATTTTTTTTGCTTTCTTTGTTTCTGGAAAATAACAAGCTCATTCCTACTCAGGGTCTTCTCCCATGCTGTCCCTTTGGACACCCCTGTTAAATCTGCTTCAATGCTACTTCCTCAGATCATCTATCCCTCACCCCTCAACACTTACTCCCCATTGTCATTCTCCAACAATCACCTGGCTTTATTTTCTTCATGGTGGTTAGTAATCACTACCTGAAATTATCATATTATTTGTTTATATGTTTCGTGCCTCTCCTGTAATTCTAGGATATAAGCTCCATGAGGGCAGGCACCTGGTATCTATTCTATTAATTAATACAGCCTCAGCACATGCTATGTCCACAGCACTTATAGAACTGCCTGACCTTAGCAGACACTCAATTAAAAAAAATACATGTGAATAAATGAAGACAACTGCAAATAATCTCTAGTACCAATAATAAACTGTAAGGGAATGTTCCCCATCATACTGAGGTTTAAACTCACTAAAATAAATAAATAATTAAACAAACAAACAAATAAATAAATATTGATTACATTATAGTACTTACCTCATAGGATTATTGACAGATTAAATGAGACACTTCACACAAATTATTTAGAACAAGATCTGATAGCCAAGCCTTTAGAAGTTACTTAATGAAGGTTCTATTATTGTCAGCTGTTATTTCCCTAACAAAATGTGTATAAAGAAGTGACTAAGGCATTAGGATTGATAAATATTAATGTATGCAAAAGAAATTAGAAAGAAAATATTATCACATTTAATCATGCATAAGAAATTATCATGATAAAAGTCCACAACGTTTTTTAAATACCATTAATAATTTATGGCACAGTTCCATATTTGCAAAAATGTTATGTTATATAAAACTTAATCTCACTAATTTAAGAGTTTGGCATACTCACTAGTAATGAGGAGAGACATACTACTGTTACATGTCCTACTCAAAATGAGTTCAAAAAACTATGTGTGGTCCCCCCTTTTTTCAATTCAAAATTATGTATTTCCTTGAACATCACTTAATAATTATTTATTACATTAAATGATAAAAGGGTCTTATAAAAATAACTTCTCATATGAATCAAATTATAAATCAAAGGACAGAAAATGACACAAAAGACTGATCTCTAAATTGACTTTATTTTTAAAAGGTGCTTGAAGTTGCATTTTAAATTTTGAAAACTATTACTTTATATAGCTATTACAGACAAGTGGTACAAGCCTAAAATGAAGCAAAATGTGTGTAGCTATGTATGCGTGAGTTACAGTAAAATTAAGCCTCACAGGATAAAGTTGGATTTAGGTGATTGTGTAGCGTGCAGTCTCAAGTAATAACTTTTTTGAACATCCATTTTCTATTTCAAGTCATCTAATTTGCTTAGTGAAATTATAAAAAGGCACAATAAAATTAAAATATTTTCCTGGAAACACATTTCATTCAAATACAAATGGAAGTGATTAATTGCTATTCTCAGTAAATATGATGTTCCCAGAAATGTGTGTTGTCAAAGTAATTTATCCTACCACACAGATAGGAGTGAAGTGCTGATGGTGATGGTCCTTGATATATGAGGCCATTTCTACTTGGTTCAGATGTAGCTTGGAATGAAATTCCATTTAGAAGTGTAACCTTACTAGATTTACTCAACTGTTTTTAGAAGCAAGGATAAAGGGTTTTGCATTATACAGTTCTCTCGCCAATGATACATATTGCTCTTATTTCTGTATCAAAGTTTTCATATGAACAGCCGCTAACAGAGCACATGTTCTGCCAGCTAACTTACAGACTCTCTAACGCTCTGCTTTACTTCGCCTTGGCTGCGCTCTTGTTTGGAGGTTGGCTGAAATTCTCATGGCTTTTGAAGTGACCTTCCTAGGTAAGTTGTGGCTATTAGATGTTTGGAAATAGGGATCAAGCAGCACTTATTTACAGGTTAAGGGGCGGTTACCATTATCAAATTATTAGATTCTATAAGAAGAGTCATAGGGAAGCACATCTGTAGAAAATCTAATTTTATCCCCTGAACAAGTGTGCAATCCAGTCACTAAACCCGAATCCCACCACCAGTTTCTGGCAGAGATAGTGAGGATCCGTGCAGAGGCATACGCCCTCCAAAGCTGAGGTTTGCTGCTTCCACGACACTGTGCCATTCCAGGTATTGCCAGAAAATGGCTCACAGGCAACTGCGTGAGGAATTGTGATCTTACATTATTCAGACTGGGTCCAGAAACAAAATCAAGATATTTTAATTTATGCCACCTATTCTCCAAAATGATTTCAGAGTCTATAATTAAATGCATGGCCTTATGGAACTCTTACCAACAAGGCTGAGGGAGACTGTACTTAGTAAACCAATAGGCTCTTCTGTTATCTCTATTCCTGGGCCTGAATGAACGTTAGGTGCATGTTTGATACTTTATAAAATTTGTTCATAAATAAGTAAATGGAATTTAAAAATTAATGAATTCATAGGATGACCTCCAATTCTGGTTCAGTTCTCATATTGAATGAGTTTAGGATTTCTGCATAACTAAATCTTTGCAGCAGCTGATTTTTTATGTATGTCAATAATGTCTGATGTATTCTTTAAAAAAGTGCTCTTCACCAAATTTAGTAATAGTTAAAACAAAATAAAACAAAAAATCTCCATCATTAGTTATTTGAGTAGACATTTCTTACTTTATTTTTGTAAAAAAATAACTCAAGTATTTCCTATTCGTTTCTTTCAACTGTACTACTGTGTTTCTCCGAAAATAAGACTTAACTGGGAAATAAGCCCTAGCATGGTTTTTCAGGATGACATCCCCTGAACATAAGCCTTAATGTGTATTTTGGAGCAAAAATTAGTTAATATAAGATCCGGTTTTATTTTCGGGGCAACAAGATAATGATTATCCGGAATTTTAAAGAAAGCCTATTGACTAGTAAAATAAATAGGAGATATATTTATTTGGTCATCAATACATTATTCATTTACTGATGAGATATCTATTTTAGTACCAAAAGTTTTAATGTTATTTTTTTTTGTTTGTGTATTTGTTTGTTGGCATAGCTACCGGATACCCACTCAAAGGATTAAATGCATTTCTACACACTGGACTCACCTCACATTTTGTGGCAACAAAATAAAAGTCTTCTACCTTCTACAGGAAGCCTACTGACCTTCTATTATACAAAACCAATAGTTCATCTAGCTCCAAGGGATGATTCTTCTAGCATGGCTCTACTGCAGAGCTTCTGAAGAAAAGTCTTTGAGCCTGTACAAGGTTTGGCACAGGTCAGACAGGATGGAGAGGGTTGGGAATTATACACAAAAGACTGAGAAAGGCAAACAAGAAAGGCAAAGAAAATCTCACAGAAACCCCCTAGGGAAAGAATTTATTTATGCCAAACCACTTTTATCCTGCTGCCCCATTTAGTGTTATGAGGGCACACATACACACGTGAGCCAAAACAAAACTAAAATAAAATTAAAGCTCAAACCAGAAAATAGAATATGAGGTAACTTTGTAAGAATGTGAGCTCATTCATTGGTAAATTTCAAATATATTTATGAAGGATTTATAAGTATAAGGCTCTTAGCTACGTGTTATGGATATAAATACAATGCTGTCCTTTTCTCAAAGAGCTCATAGACAAAGAATAAACCAATCATTTACAGCAGAGTAGTACGTCCAGTCAAAGAGGAATGCACAGGGTTTTGGGAGAACTAATTTATTCAGAACTGAAGGAGAGTGAACAGCATATTTCAAAGGGTTTCTCAGAAGATGCTCAAACCTGGTTCTAAAGAAGTGGCTATTCTCTGGTATAAACTTGGGTAATGTTGGGAAGAGTATGTTGGAAAGGCACTGAAGAGAGAAACAGCATGACATCTTTGAGGACTACACATACTACAGATACAGATATTAATATAGACTGGTCTATATAATTATTGACTATTTTCATACAGATGAGGCTAGAGACTATTTTCATACAGATAATGCTAGATTGATTAACAACATCTACCATGGGTGTAGTAGGAGACAGTCGAATTATTAGCCGACCTAGACCGTAAGGTTGATTGTACAACAATATAAATATTGTTGCAACACTTTCTATTATAAAAAGGACCTTGTTTACTAACTTTAGAAGTCTGAGTCATTCTAGTAAGCAGTGGGGAGCCATTTAAAGATTGAAAGCAGATCATTCACAATGATTACCCCAAAAGCAGTTTCTCAAAAAGGATTGAAGGACACAAAGACAAGAGATTGGAAGAAATATTAGTCTGCTTGTTTCAAAGAATCAGCTCATTTTTATGATGTAAGCATGATTTGCTTTCTTATAAAGTAATCATCTGTCACATTAAATTAATTTTGTCAATTTGCTTTTTATTGGCTTTGTAGTTTTGTTTGTATTTAGTATGTAAATTACATTGTTTAACGTTTCTCAGCTGGTTTTCATTCAGTGTCTCATATCACTCACACACCTGTAGGTTAAAGATTAATACCCACATACTTTGTATATCTGAAGAAGATACAATATATTTCTATCAACATATTAATTCAATTAAATGTAGCAACATAGTTATTGGTGTCCAAAAATCATAGGATACATGTTAGGTAGATTTAAACGAGAAAGATAAGTCATTACATGAGAAGCTTATTTCAGTTAGGTTTTATAATATCTCCTGCCACCAAAATAAACTAGATTATCAAATGGTACTCCTTCAATACTCATGATTTTTTACTGCAATTTTAGGCTAGAATGCCAGGAGCTATATTAAGAAATAGCTATGATGCAGGAAAATGCAACACATGATAATGTATTCCTATTCCAAGTACAATCAGTTCGATATTAGACTGCGATAATGTATGACATACACATATTTATACACATATATGTGTGTGTGTGCATATATATGTATCAAGCGATATATATATATGTACCAAGTGAAAGTGATATATATATATATATATATATATAATTTTCAAATATCAATCTTCTCTGAAAATCGAGCTCCTTATTGTGATGATTTAAAAAAACATATCTCTAACTTTTAAAGGTAAAATTAAGAAAAAAACAAACAAACAAAAAGAACCACTCAGGCACTAATAAATGCCTCTGACTAGGGCAGGATTGGTTGGTCCACTATTTAAAGCAAAACCTTTCATCTTTTGCATAATATGTATGGAAAATTTCAACTTTGGTACAGACGTAGCTGCTTATGGCCAGAGGAGACAATGGAGGATTTCTGGCATCTTAGGTTCTAAGTGACCTTTTGAGAACTGGGACACCAATAACTCACACATGTATGTACCCATTTTGACCAACTGGTATGTCTGGGTATGCTAGTTGGGAAGCTCTGTCGTAAGGCACATTTCAGAGCTGAGAAAGATGGCCATGCCAGGAAGCTATTAACTTTAGGAAACGGATCAATTTGTTGCATATAAGCAGAATGGTTTTTCTAACTCTAAGTTGATGAAACTGTACATGCCTCTAGCAGATGAGTCAGACACTGAAATGACAATAATTTTCCATTCATATGCCAACTGCTTGATTGATAATGGCCACTTGGAAAATTTTGTTGAAAAATAATCTAAGGCTTTGTCTAGGGCCAGTTTAAAAAAATAGAAAAAAGCTGGATTGATTAACGACATCTACCATGGGTTCAGTAGAAGAGAGTAGCATTAGTAGCTGACCTAGACCATAAGGTTGATTGTACAACATAAATTATATATTCTGCAACTCTTTCTTTAAAAGTGCTTATGCTCATTTATTCAGCTTTTAGATTCCACGTATAATCAATAATGTTGTAAAGATTTCCACATATAAGTGAGATCATATTGTATTTGTCTCTGTCTGAGGGGAATATAATCAATAATGTTGTAAAGATTTTGTATGGTATCAGATGGGCACTTGTCTTATTAGGGAGACCACTTCATGGACTGTGTAGATGCCTGACCACTGCGCTGTACACCTGAAGCTGAAGCTCAATAATATTGAATGTCAACTATGATTTTATTTATTTATATATATATATAAAATTTAATATATTTATATATAATTATATATACATGCATGTGTATATATATACACACATATATATGTATGCACATACATATGTATATACATATATACATACATATGTACACACACACACATATATATGTATATATATAGTCACGGGATATAGAGTACAGCATAGGGAATAGAGTCACTGGAACAGTAACAGCTATATACGGTATCAGAGGGGTAGTAGATTGGGGGAGGGCAGTATCACTTTGGGAAGCGTGTAAATGTCTAACTATTACATTGTTTGTACACCTTAAACTAATTTTTAAAAAGTATGAATTGAGCAACAGGCTTTACATTCTAGATTTTTTTATATTGTTTTTGATTATAAAAAATTTAGATGGCAACCTAACTTAACTGGTTGTTGTAATTCTTTGTCTGGCTCCATGCTTTCAATGTATTAGCCTATCGATCAAGTAATACCTAGCTTATTTTATTCCCATGTATCTTTTACTTTTCAATGGAGATTAAGAAGCAACCTCAAAAGAGTACATGAATTAACACAAGTCCTGGTCCTAGAGGAAGCTGGATACTTGTACTTTCCCTGTGAGTTCTGGATAGCAGGTTCTGCCCATAAGAAGACCACAAGCCCAGTGTGGATGAACCCATGGTCCTATGATCGCTTGTCAATTCAAAAAGATTGACAGTAAAACCTTGAAAATCACTCACCTCTGTAACTTAGGAAAAATGCATCAAATTATCCATGAGAAAATGTACCACAACAATATTGTGGGGAAAATGCAGATTAATCAGATTTCCCTCTTTTTCAAGTTCACATATGAATATTTCTTTCAAGTATTTATTTAATAATAACTCAGTCCAGTCCCCTTTCATGTAGAGAAAGGGAATAATGTTTGATTGGTTCAAAAATGTAAAAAAAAAAAAAAAAAAAAAAAAAAAAAAAAAATTTTCCCTTTTATTTTTCAAAATAAAATAATTTTGCTTCTAACATACTTGATGTCTGGAACTTATCAATTTGCAGCCTGGAATACCTTCACTTTACAGATTTATCCCTTTTAATGCTTAGTTATCTGCTAGGGCATTGCTATAAAGAGCCAGGTGAAACAGTACAAAACATGGATACGCCAATTGGAAAATGGGCAAGGATATGAACAATCTACTCATACAATAAGAAACATAAATGGCTAATAAACATTCCATCTTGAAATCACCAAAGAAATGCAAATTAAAATGAAACATTTTTAGAAAGGTTTAAAATAAAAGTATTGGAATTCAGAGAAGCAAACATTCTCTCAAAGGGGTATAATCTTCCTGTAAGCTAATTTTTTCAACATCTATAAAAATCTTTAAGTTTCTTTCCTGAAAATATGTAAGAAAACTTTTTGCTTAAAAAATGTTTTAGCTGCCTCTTTAAATGTATCTTAGCTTTAAAGTAGGTAGTAGAGTTTGAAAGCAATACAATGTGAGATATTCAATGCTTTCCTCATATGAGTACTCTAGCTAAGAAGGAAAAGTAGAGCATTATGGAGGATGCGGCAATGACTCCTTGGAAAAAAAGAAACTGGAAGAATAGCAGAAGCATCAAGAATTAGGAATACAGATTGATGCAGCCACTATGGAAGGCAGTGTGGAGGTTCCTCAAAAAATTAAGACTAGCATTACCATATGACCCAACAATCCCTCTCCTGGGTATATAACCAAAACATCTGAAACATTTATCTGTAAAGATACAGGTGATCCGATGTTCATTGCAGCTTTATTTACAGTGGTCAAGACAGGGAAGCAACCAAAGTGTCCTTCCATAGATGATTGAATAAAGAAGATGTGGTATATATACACAATGGAATATATTCTGCAATAAAAAGAGACAAAATAGTGCCATTTGCAACGATATGGATGGATCTTGAGATTATTATGCTAAGCGAAATAAGTCAGATAGAAAAAGTCGAGACCCATATGATTTCACTGATATGTGGTATATAAAACTGAAAACAACAAAAAAACAAGACAAACAAATGAGAAACAAGAACTCATAGACACAGACAATAGTTTAGTGGTTACCAGAGGGTAAGGGGGGTGAGGGGTGGGAGATGAGGGTAAGGGGGATCAAATATATGGTGATGGAAGGAGAACTGACTCTGGGTGGTGAACACACAGCATGATATATAGATAATGTATTACAGAATTGTACAATTGAAACCTATGTAACTTTACTAACAATTGTCACAATAAATAAATAAAATTATGTATTTTAATTAAAAATAAATAAATGAATTTAAAAATGTGTATAATAATATTCATCTTATTAGAAGAATTAAATTTTATGGCTCAGATAAAGCAAAAAAAAAAGAATTAAGAATGAAAGTGTGCTGGATGTCAACTTCACAGTACTGTTGAGGGTCAACTCTGGTGCTTTTCTTCTCTTCTTTGTGTCTAATTAATTTGTATCTTTTTCTTGTTGGCCACCTGGAAATCTAGCTTGCATATTTTTTTGCTGCACAGAGAAGTGGTAATCAGCTTCGCCTATGTCACTGCTAAACAAGCATCATTGGTTATATACTTCTCATTCCAATTGAACTAACTCTTGCTGATATATTTAACGAGACATATAATCATAGGTTTGTTTGTTTTTTGGGGGATGATACCTTTAAGAACATCCTGTTCAACACTTCAATTCTGTAAGTGAATAAACAAGACTAAAGAGGTAAGCTGGCTGGACTGTGGTTACGTAACTGGTTGTTAATAATATAGAAAGGATTACAACCTGAGTGTTTAAAGAAACTCTTAGTCAAATCCCTCTATGAACAACAAAAGCCTCCTAATCTTCACCATAAAATTAATGAATTGCCACTTTGTCAGAGGACTTGAGACTGTAAACAGGAAATTGTAACAGTTGTCCCTTATGTTTATGTAAGTCACATGAAGATATGTGTGCATCTTGACCAGGAAGAGCCTATATAACAAATGGAACATGTAATGCCCATAGAATTCTCATCTCTATCCAGAAATTACACTTACTTTATGTTTTAATGTTGTTCTTAGAGTATAAGGAGGGACTTCTCCTGCACACTGAACCTGATGTGAACTAAATGTCATTACTGCTCAGCATTTCTGTCTCTACAGGAAATCAACGGGATCAGAAATCCACGTGCATCTCACGAAGCTGTGACCCCACCGTGAACTCCAAGGCTGGCTGTGGGTTGTGGGCAAATATTTCTGTTATAGCTACTATGTCCCACAACCCCTCACAGACCTCTCCAAAGCAGAGAGAATTTAGAACTGTTTAGAAATGGCAGGAGAGAAGAAAGGATAAAAGCATCTCACCAACAGACGATTGAAACTAGGGTGAGAAATTAATGTAGTTTAGCACTGTCTTAGATAAAGAATAAATAATACAGCCTAATCTTTTGACTAGGATCTAACTTTTTGTATCCCAAAACTCTGATCTCAGTGCTTACTAGAAGGTTTCAAAAGTAGACCTATTCTCCTTGGTATTTATAGTGTGTTTGGGTCAATAGATTTGGAAAAACAATTCAAAATGTCGTTAATTCAGATGGAGTTTGAATGCCTTCTGAGTTTTGAGGACTCCGCTATGGTATTTTCATGTCCAGGTTTAACCTTAGCACTGTCACAGCTGCTCATCAAGTTCCAAAATTTCTTTTCCTTTCTGCTAGGCACAGACACTCATATGAAAACCTCAAAACTCAGGGGGGTAAGAAAAGCAAGGGCTGCAAGTAGGAAGTGGCTCTGATAAAATAAAAACGCGGAACTGGACTCAATAGATAACTGAGGTTTCTCCTTCATGAATTGTCGTCTCTCATTAATGAAATAATAATATGAAAATGCCACTGGGTGGCAAGGCAGGCAAGGCCATATATATATAACTTTATTTTTTCAATGTAAGACAGGTCTCAAATGCAGTCAATAAATGTAATTACAGCCCTGGATATCTGGCTCCCCTAGTGCATGACAACACTTGCTTTGGGATTTAGTATAAGGAAAAAAAATCTACTTTGTGATGCTTGCTTCATTCCATCTGGTCTAATAACTGTGTTTCCCAATGGAAATTCATACTGAAGACGTATTATGCAGAAGAAAAGAAGATAATAAAAGGTTAATGATGTATCTCTCAATAAAAACAAAAGAAGACACAGAATTTACACATCATGTGTCTTTGGTATTTTTTTATGCACTGAATATTACTTATCAAATATTGGTCACATTAAAATTTGGCATTTTGTAACAAGATTGCAATACCTAAGACATATGAATCTATTAAGAGAATAAGAATCAGACACTGAAATGTTTCTTAAATCAAAGTTCTGAAAATTATATTATGAGATATAATTTGGTATATAGAAGGCAATTGTTTCAACCCAATACTTTTAAAATAAACAAATGTATTACAAAATATTAATTTTAGGTGTTTTTTCTTGATTGCCTGTAGCCCAAAGAGTTAACCTTCAAAATGGAAGTCTTCCCTAACCTTTTATTTGGGGTAAAAATTGAACCCTATTTACCCAATTTTGGGGAGGCACAGAATTCAGTGGCTTCTCTTCCTTTTCAGAAGAGGACATTCCTGGCAGATGACACAGAGATAAAGTTGTTCAATGAATAGTTTCATCATCCTTAAGTTGAAGATACTACCCTTTAGACTACAGTTGTAATGCTGAAATTCATAAAATCAAGTGAAATCAATTTGAAAACCATGTATTAACCTCCTACTGTGCATCAAATAATGAGCTAGGCCTTAGTCTAAAGAAGAGTGGCCATAGGCTCAATTATTAAATACTATTAAACTCTGAAAATAAATAGACCTCTTCAACTAATTCTGGAAATAAATAGATCACTTCATCTATCTGAACTTTATCTGAGCTTCCTTAAAATGTTACAGTTTTCATGATAGAGATGATAGAGGAAAGAAGAAAAAAAAGAAATGTTACATAGATTAAAAAAAAAAAACGTATTCAGCATATGCATGACAAAATATAGAAAATCTCTAAAAGATAGTTATTACCGAAATTACGCAGTGATGATGATTGCCAATACTTTTTAGTATGTGCCACATAGTGGGCTAAATGCTTTATACAATTTATTTCATTTAGTCTCCACATTAACCCTTTGAGTAAGATAATATTAATAATACATATGGCACCTAAAATAATCTGTAGCACAGAGGTTTTTCTTTCAGTAGTAAATTGATAAACTATCCTCATTTAAAAAGAAGGAAACTGACTTAGTTGTCTCTCTTGGTTAAAGTCACCGGACTAGCAAGGATGTAAGCTTTAATGTAGTGTGGTAAATACCATGATAAACACACACACATATTCACATGAGAGTACAGAGAACGGCTCCTTAACCTAGACTGGGGAGAAGGAGGAGGTTATAATGCGGATGGAACTTCGTATTACTTCTTCCCAAATCAGGGAATCTGTGCATTTATCACACTGCGTTTTGATAGTCTGATGATATGTCATCCTCCCTAATTAAACTGTCAGTGCCCTGAAGGAAGCAATATGTCTCAATCCATCTTTATTTTTCCATTGCCTTGAATCATATCTTGTACCGCATAGGCAATGGATAAGTTTGTTGACTGAATAAATGACCAGAGACAATGCCTTTGATTAATAGATTAAATCTGCACTGAAAGGTGGCCTAGTCTAGGAAGTATTTTCTAACAATTTACTGAAAATAAGCTACGTTGTACGAAGATCATGACTTACATCATCCTGTGTTTTACACTGTAGGCATAAGGTTATAAGAAATATACATTTTTCCTATTATATGATTACCTAGGAAGATGTTTATGAAAGGAAAAGTATTATGAAAGGAAAGGAAAGGAAGGGTATGGGTTTTATTTTATGATTTAATGCAAGATTCCATTGCTATTCATCAGCAGATAAAATTTACCCATCTATGCACAGTCAGTTGTTTATTGAACACAGTGAAATTCATTTCAGCATTTTGGCAGTTGAAAATTAAAACCATGCTTGCTTTGTTCCAATGCTTGGTTATATGCAAAGTAACAAAGGAACGGCAACAACACAAATAGTCCATATATTTCTTGGGAGTCAGAGGGCCATTTCATAGCCCATGAAATATAGTATAATACAGAGAAGCCAGTATGAGGCTGGCAGCAACTTACAATAGTTGGAAACAGTGACCTGTCTTCTTTACAGATGGGTTTAGCTGTGATTGTCACCTTGTGTAACCAAAGCTTATGCAGAAATTAGTGATTTATATTTAACAAGATTAAATGGAAGTGGCATCTGAGGTTCTTTGATCTTTTCTGAATTTCGATCCCAGAAATGTGGCCATCTTGAATTTTTAACTCAAAATAATGGAACAGTTTTGTAGAGACTTGGAGCTATTGTTTGGATCTGGAACTCCCTAAAGAAACACATCCTTAATGTATTACCCTCCCTTTCTATTACTCTATTTTTCAGGTACCATAGGATACCTACTGATAAATCTGGCTACACGTATCTACAGTATGGCATTTTATAGGAATGAACACCTCTTCAGTACTTAATGAAAAAGACGAGTACAGTTCAATGTCGGTCTCAAGGCTATGGAAAGCATCAGATAATACAACTACCGGTTTATAGACATGTGCACAAATCTAGTTTCTGCTTCTTACAATGTTGAGTAAAACGCAATGGATCTCAAATTGACGTCATCGTTCATTATTTATTTGCTTTTTTTTTCTTTTTGTTTTTGTAAAAACGCCAAGAGCTTTCGACAAGAACCAAAGTGAAATGGAGTTCTTAAAAAATCCAAAGAAATGTACAAAACTTTTCCTTTTCATCAGGAATAGCAAAGAGCATATTGCCTATCCACTTCTTATATATACAATGCCAAAAATAGACTTAGAACCCTCTTCTAATAACTTTTTTGCAGATATGTAAATTAAGACCGGACAGACAAATTGAAGGATAGTATATGGGAGAATTAACTTGTACTTTTAAAATATAGGGGGAAAAAACTTTTTAAAAGGCTGATACACCCCTTCAAAAGAAAGTTTGCAATGGAGCAATAGCTATAAAGGGCCTTTTTAGGACAACTGTCAATATTTGATTATGGTCAGTGAATTCAATCAAGAGTATTATATCAATATTAAATTTTCCGATTATGCTCATTGAACTGTAGTTATGTAAATCAATTCCTTTGTTCTTTGGAAATACACCCTGAAATATATAGGATAAAAAGCTGTTGTCTTCACCTTACTCTCAGATTGAGGCAACTAACTCAAATAATTCAGAAAGAAAGTGTGCCTGAGAAAGTTCATAGAGTGAGCATAAGTTTATTAAATAAATGTGACATAATGTTAACAATTGGTGAATCTAAGTAAAGTGTGTGCATTTTTGTGATATTCTTGAAACCTTTTGGGATTGAAAAAAATATTTTTAAAATTTAAGAGAAATTTAAAGCAATAAAATGTAAAATAGTATTTTTCCAAAAATAATCATAGTAACTAAGGTGATGTTTTGTATTTGTATTTTATTAACCATTAACAAACGTCCAAATATGCTAATTAATCTGACCATCATTGGAAAAAAATCTAAGATTGCAGATATCCTTATTCCCATTTTAAAGATGGAACAACTTGGAAATGGAACTATTTCAATCTTTTAGTTTGAAAGATTATGATTTGTAGTCCTTTCTGCAGTAACTATACCACAAACGGTGCAAATTGCCCTCATTTAGGTCCTGAAGGCAAGCCTGTGGTTTGTCCTGTGCTCACTAACCAGCTGTCAAGCTGTAAGAATTTGGGTGGTTGCAGATCAGTAAGCAGCTCTATAATTTAGAATCAATCTTCTAAGCTGTCTCGTCTCTATTTTCATAGCATGTTATTGGTTTTTATTCTAAAACTGTGCTAGTTCTCTTTGGCATGATCGATGGCACGTGTGCACAGTTTTGGAAAAGAAACAATAGGAAACCCTATTGGTTTATGCTGCATTAAAAACAGAAAGAGGGAAAAATCAATGTTAGACAAGTAGAATTGAGAAAAATCATTAGGGAAATGAATTTTATATTTATGCTTTCGAGAATTGCATCAAAGTGTACATATTTTATTAGAAAAGGTATACAAGTGTTCTTTTGGGGAGAGAAGAACGAAACGAGGGTCCAAAAATTCCTATTTCCAGAATTCTTATCATGAGGATGTGAGGGTTATCTTATAAATTCATAATATTTTTCTTTATTTCAAATTACTTAATTTTTTCTGATTCTTTGTGTGTGAAGGCAGAGGACATGAGAGAATGAAGTTCTCTAGCGTAACACCTTTATAAATGGGTTACTACATTCTATTAAGCAGTAGTCTCCTCAGTTAAATGCAACTCAATGGCTATATAAGATCAACCACTGAGTTCTATGTTAAAAAAAATCTATCTATCTATCTATCTATCTATCTATCTATCTATCTATCTATCTATCTATCTATCTAATCTATCATCTGTCTATCGAGAGTTTTTTTACATAATATGTTAATATAATGGTACAGTACTACTGGTATATGAATTATTTACTAATGTAATAGAATGTAATTTTTTTAATTTATTTACTAGATAAGTATACATATATTGAAGACACTTGGGCATATATTTTTAAATAAATGGTATATTCACAAAAAGAGTTGGGAGACCACAGCTTTAGTATTCCTAAGTAGTGCTTGTTATATATCAAATGGAAATAAAGGACACTAGAGTTAAATGTTAAATATGTAAGTCTAAATGTTATATATAATCAGGTAATGTGTTCTTTTGTTGAGGAAATATTCATCAATTCATATAGAAGCAGTGAAACATGGCAGCCAAAATTATTGTATTCTGAAGTTAGACTACCTGGGTTCAATTATCAACTCTGCGACTTAGAAACTGTCATCTTGGACAAGTTTCTTACCCTCCCCACACCTCAATTTCCTCATTTGTAAAATGGGGATAATGATTGAACCTACGTCCAAAGACTGTTATGATATAAAAGGGTAAATACATGTGAACCACTTAAAGATGTTTGGTACATTCTTAGCGTTCAGTAGATTTTGATTTTTATTATTTTTAGGATTACTCAGCAAATACTTTTTGGGTATAGAGTATAATCCAGCTACTGTGGTAAGCGTGGTGTTATGTGGTTGTCACGTACAAGGCCCTGTATAAGCTCTATGAGGAATAAACGGATGACTCAGGAAGACTCTGCCTTAGCATGTGTTTTAGTAATTTATTGCTGTGTAGCTTGAAAGGGGTTCAAAATAGTCCATCCCAAATGTGTTGCTTTGGCACGTGGATTATTTTGAGCTAAAGGCAGTTGAAACCCTATGGTTTCAGGAGAGGCTTGTGTCCCTCCTTCAACTACCATATCTCGCTGAAAATAAGACCTACTCCAAAAATAAGCCCGGTTAAGATCATCAGCTAAACGGATGCCTTTAGTGCATCCATTGCAACATACGACAGATGTATTGAATATAAAATAGTAATATTAATATATTATTAAATATAAATACAAAATATTATTGACATTAATACTTAAAATAAATGGTAATATAAATTATAATTAAGTATTTGCAAATACCCAAGTGGGTGCCTTTGGATGAGAGGTAAACGCCTATGTAAACAGATGAACTTGAGACTTATTGCCAAATGACCAATTGGAGTACAGACACAACTCACGAATAACGTGCACACTTGATAACGAATGGACATGGTTGTGTCTAACATGAATCTTCATAATTCAATACGCTGTGTGTTATAATGGATGTACTTAATGCATTTGTGGGAAATAAAGAAATGTTTTCTGAGTTTTGGTGCCTGCAATTTTTCATCGCTTTTGTGTGGACCATCATTCTTAACTGTCATCATTTTTATTGCCACTCCTGTCTCATAAGTCTTCAATTAGCACTTGACTTAATGGTAGATTTAAATGGAATAATATTTTGATCCCCAGACAAGATGAGTGCAAAAAGAAAGAGCTATTCCGTCGAGTACAAGAAAGGAATCGTGGAGGTCTCCCAGGGCAAGAATCTTATGGCTTTCTGCAAAGAGAAGAAGTTGGATCTCCAAATGGTCCAAAAATGGCAAGCAGAGTTCGATAACCTCAGTCAACAGGTGGATGAGGGAAATGCTAAGAAGCTCAAGTGTGGATCAGATCAGCAACCATTATTTCCTGAGCTGGAAGACATCATCTGTGAATGGGTTGCTGACAGGTGAACAAAGGCTGTGGTTGTGTGCAGGGCTGATAATCAAGCATTTGCCTTTGCAATGGCACAACAGTTAGAAATATCCCCAGAAGAATTCAAAGCATCACAACACTGGCTTCCTTCAGCAATATGACCTGTCTCTAAGATTGACAACACTGTTCAAGGTGGAAGATACTAAAGTTATTAAACGTGCACTTGCATTCAAGTCATTTATTGATGGCATCCACTTTTCTAAATACTAACTTTCCAACATGAATTTCAAGGATGAAATTGCAGTGTTTATGGGCCAAGGATCTCAAATGACAATTGATCAGAGGGGTACCCCATCAATCTACATTCCCTCCACTGGTTACAAAAGTGCATGCATTACCTGTATTTTGGCAATTCATCTGGATGGAAAGAAAGCCCCACCTCTAATCATCACTAAGGGCAAGAAAGATACGGTTGAACATGTTTTAGGCATTTATGTTCTTGAAACTGAAAAAGCCTGGTGTACACAAGCAGTTATAAGGAAGTGGGTCAATTTAATGCTGCCACTTGTTTTACGAGGTGGCCAAAGATGTCTGCTAGTTTGGAATTCAGCCAGTACTCACTGTGCAAGAGACATGAGGAAGTTCCTTGCAGAGAGAAGAATAGATCAAATAATGATTCCTGCAGGAAAGACTGCCTATCTCCAGACTCTTGATATTGAAATAAGCAAGCCATTCAAGGACCATTTGCACATGGAAATCAATGACTACACTGAAAATAGAATGGAGACAAATCAGCACCGAAACTTTGTGAAGCTTAGCCTGCAAGAGGTCGTGACTTGGGTGAAGAATTCATGGGATAAAATCACTGATGGCTGTGTTGCCAATGCACTACAAGCAGGCTACACGGACAAGAAGTGCCCATTTAAGGAGAGCTTTATTGCTAGACATGACAGATTGGGGTCACTTGTTCTACAGGAAATGGAGTCGCAAGAAATTCAAGTCGGAATTCAGGGTTTGGAGAGTTACGATGATGTTCCAGAAGAAGATGACCTGGCTGTGTTTGAATAAATATAGATTTCTGTACATGAATAAGAGAATAAATGTAGATTGTTGTAGGTGAAAAAAATAAGACATCCACCGAAAATAAGCCCTAATGCGTCTTTTGGAGCAAAAATTAATATAAGACCTGGTCTTATTTTCAGGTTGAATACAGTACCTAGAAGAGTATGATCTGTAGCACCTTGCCCATTACAGGAGTTGATGCCAGAGATAACCTTCTATCAGCTGTCTACAGGGCAGAAGGAACTTTGAATTGCTCTTGTTATTCTGAAATTTATCCCCAATTTCATATCAAACAGACCTTCCTCCCCGCTGAAGCCCCAAGGCATCTTACCTTTTTCCTTGGCTCAGGATGCCATCTATACCTCATTTTACCTTTCTGTCTCCGAATCTCTCATGTATGTGGGGGTCACTGACTCTCTTACGTATGTGGAATTCCCATAGGTATGTACGAGTATATAATTAAATTAGGTTCTTTTCTCTTGTTAAACTGTCTTATTTAGGTTTAATTATTAGACCAGCCAAAAAACCTAGAAGAGCGGACAGAAATTTCTTCCTCCTTCACAAGCTTGAACCATAAACATTTATGATATCACAATTTCTGTGGGTCAGGGATTATGACTTAATTGAGTGCTTCTATCTCTAAGTCTCTCATTACTACTTATTTATATGTAATGAATTGAAAAAACATTCCGTGAATTCTACTAATTAAGACTCTCCTGTTCTTTCTCAATACTCAAATGGTAATAAATTTTTACCTCTGCAATTATAAGGTAATAATTCTGGTTCTGTCCAAAATTTTACTTCGTGGTTCAACATATTGTCCTTGTTACACATAATCCTGTTTTTACTTGGATGGCTGCCTCTTGCTTCAGGCTCTTATAATTAATCAGATATTTTTATTCTTTACCTATTTATTTTGGTAATGGCGCAGTGATGTTGAGTCTCTTTCCTCTCCTGCCTGAGTGCTCTGTGGTTGTATCTATGCTCTGAGAGCTTATCCTTAGGGAATGAATGTGTTCTCTCCATGGGACCACCAACAGCATTCTTCCTTTTACTATAATGGTAAATAATCCTATTCTTTGCAGTCTTTTTTTTTTTTTTTTTTTTTTTTTTTTTTTTTTTTTTTTTTTTTTTTACTATAATGGCAATTTCCTGTTTTAAATCTGAAATGGAAAAAGGCCTTTGTCAGTGTCCTAAACTCTGCTAGATTTTACTGATTACATTGATTTTGTATTCATTTGAGTTATCTTGGAATGTTATATTGCAAAATTTGAAGAGTACTTGCAATTAGGGAAGGAGCTTTATTTTTTTCTTTGATTAATTTAACATCATTATAAATTAGGTTTTCTGTCCCTTTGGTTCTTCAGTTAACAAAACAATGAGTAGGGAGGTATACTTTAGCCTTATATTTTGTACATGAACTTTTCAATGAATGCACTGCAGATTAAGTAGGAATTATTTATATCCCCACTGCTAAATCATAACCCCTTATAATTTGTTTGTACAGCAAAACTTCATTGTTGTCACCAAACGTATTTTCCATAGGAAATTAGAAATAAGTATGGGAGCAGGAATGTAATGCTTTGTTTTTCTTTCTCAGTATGTAAGATAGATAGATGATAGATAGATAGATAGATAGATAGATAGATAGATAGATAGATAGATAGATGATAGATAGATAGATAGATAGATAGATAGATAGATAGATAGATAGATAGATATAGATACATAATGAGCTACTATTCTCAGGCCTCATCTAGGTCATATCAAACAGACCAAGGTAAAGAACAGTGTCCTTTGTCAAGTGGGGAACCTCCCACTTTGTCACATATATTTATAATCAGGAATACACTTTGAGTGTGGTCACTGAATGGCCATTAAGTCATCTGATTAAACTAAGTGTTCAAATGCCAAACTCCTATTTCATCATCTTTCCCAAATGCATATTAAGACAGAACAATAATGTATCCTGATATACTACATTTGTATAAATGAAGGTCCAAAGAACAAATTTCAATTCAAAGCATAAGGAAAAGAAAATACAACATGGAAAAGAGATGCAACTTATCATTATCATAAGTGTCACTCAAATTGCCCCAATTTTGCTGGTAAGTTTAATTATTGTCTAATATACCTTAAAATGTAAAGAAAGCCCTCAATAACAGATTCTATTTTGGAATTCTGTATTTTTGTGTCTTTCTTTACTCTTAGTTTTTCTCATTTGCAGGAATATAATATAAACATTTATGTATTATAGTCACCTCTGACTTTAGCTAAAACATATATAAGATAATATATATCTAAAATGCAAGCATATAGATTGTAATTAGGCATATAAATAAAAGATATTTATTATGCAGACTTATTTACCTTACAATTTCTTTAAATTGAGTGTTCCTTATGGTTATTTATATGTTATTAAATGGGAAAAATTATATAAACAATTACTTCATAAACCAGGTTCGCATATTATTCTGAATAAAATAAAATACAGTCAATAAACCAGCTTTGGCAATCATTCACAGAATAAAACAAGTCTATATCTTGATCATAACTCACAAATTAATCTTATCTTAATGGCATAAAAACATGTGCTTCGATACACCATAGTAAACGTTACTGACTCTATGATGGGAATAATATTTAATGTTATTTCATTTTTATAAAATACGTATTATGAAAAGTTTCAACGTATAAACAGGGAAAAAGTTAATAGAATGATAAAACCTCAGGTACCCATTACCCAGTTTCAAAATCTCATCTATTGTGGGGCATTCTGTTTTTCATTCACCCTACCTAACTGGATTATTTTGAAGCAAATCCCTGTTATTATTTTACTTCAGTTGTAAATATTTCAATATTTATCTTTAAGTAAAAAAAGATATTTTTCTGTATTATATCTGCAACACTATTAGTCCAGTGTGAAAAATTTAAGATAATCTGTTTCTTTCTTTTTATTTTTAACTGTTAGCTTCATTGACTCAAAATAATGGAAATCAGGAAGATACAGTACATTTAGTTTATTGATAATTTGTCTCTTTTATTCCATAGGTCCCATACCGTCTTTTTTTGTAACAGATTTGTTTCCTAAGAAGCTGGTCATTTATTTTGCAGTTTTTCACAGTATAGATGTTGCTGCTTCCATTTTCATGGTATCATTTAAAATACTCACCTGACATCTGTGTACCTTGGTAATTGATAGTTTACAGATCCAGAGCCTTGATCTAATTAGATTTGGATTTTTCACAAGAACACTTCATGGGTGTGCTAGGCACTTCCATTGAGAGCCACATGATGTGTGTATCTTTCTCCATTTCTTTCTCTCTCTCTCTCTCTCTCTCTCTCTCTCTCTCTCTCTCTCTCTCTCTCTCTCTCTCTCTCTCTTCCTCTTTCTTATTACTGTCTTTTGTTTCTTATTGCCTAGATTCATTATTTCACTGGGGGATTACAAAACTGATTTTTTAATTTTATCATTCCTTCTTCATGTGTTAGCTAGAATACTTCTACAAAGAAGAAATTTCCCTATGGTACAGTTTTTATAGGAAAGTTGAGTTAAATGCTTAATTATTTCTTCCATTTACCCATTTTCATACTAATGAGTTGGTTCTCTACCATCCTCCTATGATCCCCAATGGATTTATAGTTTAGTATCATTACACACTCAGGGATTGTTTCACTTCTGAATATGTGAAAATTATTTAAATTTAGTTATTTGGAGGTAAAGAAAAATATTAAACCAAGACCATACATACCGTTGAAAAACATAATAAAATAACACAATTAAAATACTAGAAGATTTGCCCAATATACTAAGAGTGTAATTTGTGTTTAAGAAGAGACAGTTCCTAGTTTTTAGAATACTAATAGTGCAGAAAAATGGGCAATAAATAAAATAGAATAACATAATTCCATTAAATTTTACTACTAAATATCTACAATGTGTTGTCTGCTTACTATGTGCCATCATCTATTCCAAACATTTTACATGCTTTGCCCTGACAAATACTCATAACTTTATGAAGACTGGATTATTACTACCATTTAACACTTGAGAATACCTAGCCTTGATTGAAAAGCTGAGTGACACTTAATACAGTAGTTATGCCCTGTTTAACACTGGGGCCCTAAAATCCCTAGGGGATCTGTGAACAGTTCCAGGAAATCCACTATCTTGAATTTATCTGTGTGCATGTATATTTTTCTGGAAGGACTCTGCATAGATTTAACCAAATTTTGAAAGGAAACCATAATATCCTGTCTTCCACCAAAAGTCAAGAATGGATGTAATATCTGAGTTGATCAATGAAAGTATGACACAGACAGTGAGACCTGAGAATCTGGTCATTTTTAATTGCATGCACGTTCCATGTATCTGGTATTAGAAGCACTAGCTACCTGATATTAGAGGCACTAACTAGCTTCCTTCATTTGGATGTATTTTTCCAATATACATCACTTTATATCTAAAAACTTACAGAATCTCAAATATATCTCCTACTTAAGTTTCAATATGTTTTTTGGTGTCATACAAGACTTAGGCTTAGACATTGCTAGATGGTATACACTCTGATACTGAAGTATCAGTAGGTATGCATTTGTCAATGCCATTAAATACAAACGTCTATGTTCTATTTAACTATAAAATATGCTTAAAACTATTTCAGAAAACAAAGATCTTTAACAAAAACTCACCATCATTATATAAAATACATAATTGCAAAAAAATGCCATTCATTTTAATGTATGCACAAGGCAAGAATACCGGGAATGAACCTGACTGACTTCTCCCCACCATCCCTAACAATTAATTTATTAATAATTGTAGACAGAGTGTAGACTGCCAATGATTTTCTCACATAACTTGCTACAATATTCATATATATTTTAGTCAGTTTTGGCAATATTGTTGGCACTATTTGGCCATTTTTTTTAGGATAACTGCATCCTTTATCCTAGACTCTACCTCTAATGGTTACAAGTAAATCACAATATCAGATATTTGCTAGTGATAGAATTTCAGAGATACATTCCTCAACTTATTGATAGTTCTAATGCTGTGTTTTAAGCACAGATAATTATTTTATGGAAACAATAAAATGAGACCTTTTTTGCCCTGATGGGTATTCTATTTCATTTCTGTTTAATGGTAGTTTTCATCACTGTGTTCATTAGGATAATCATCCTGGAACCATAAACACACTAAATGAAATGTTACAGGGGACAGATTACCAATATTTCTAATTAAAAATACTGTTGACCATACACTAATTAGAGTAAGCAACATTTGAAGCATGGTACAGAAACTATAAAATATAAATTACTGGAATTAAAGATAGTGTGATAGTTGAAATTTTATCAGGCTACATAAGGTATTTTAACATTGAATTCAAGATAATTTTGGGTTGGATTTGTTTCAATGGAATTTTATTTTTAAAAAATTCTCTAATTGCTTGCAAAGACCACAATTGGCAGAGTGAATATTTATATTTAAGAAGGAATAGACACTGTATCTGCAATTCCTCCAACCATAATTCCCACCACACACAGGTTTTTTTGTTGTTGTTTTTTGTTTTTTTTTTTCCTCTCTGACTCTGCAAGTTAAGTGGAGAACTGAAATATCACCTCATTGATGTAAGTGAAGTTTAAACCTTCACTGAAGCGGAGTTTTTTGTTTGTTTTTGTTTTTTTTTTTTCTGCTTGAATTAATCTACTTTGTTTTGTGATGGAGATGCCGTTGCTAATGTCCAGAGTGAGAGGAAACCTGCGCAGATGAATGAATTTTCATCTCTTTACATTTGTGTAAACAAGATAACTGAATAAATCTTTCCTATTTTACTGTGAGAATGCGATGTATTAAGTCTGAGGCTGGAGACTGAATGTTAACCCTTTGGCCTTAAGGGCTAGGTGACAGGCTGTCCTGGCTCTGGGTGTCGGGTCCAAGACCAGGCTTTGTTTGTCAGGATCATCCTCTGTGACATCAAACACCGGCTCCAGGGAAGAGAAAACATTTCCTACAAAACACTGAAACACTAGGAAGAATATGTTTGTCTGAAGATAAAGTCAGAATGCTTTAACTGAATTTGAAGCAGAATGAAACCTTTGAGATTTAAAAGAAAACTCAGAACTATATAAAAAGCAGAACAGAAGTGGTTACTAGTCATTTTTAAGTAATTCTCAAATTAGTAGGGAATTAAGGAATGAGACATTGAGTTCAGTCTTTTATACCAACGTATAGAATATGGCACAGGCAAAAATTAGAATTTTTACCTAAGACAGAAAAAAGTGTAAGTAATGAATAATAAACCGTATGTCAACATGATAGAGGACTATTTGGCCATAAAAAGGAATGAAGTACTGATATTTACTACCACATAAATGAACCATGAAAGTATTACATTAAGTGAAAGAAACTAGTCAGAAAAGAGAACATTGTATTCTATTCTATTCTCTCATTTATATGACATGCCAGAAATAGAGAAATTTATAGAATCGGAAAGTAAATTAGTAGTTGCAAGGTAGCCTTCCCTGACCCTTCTCCTAAAATGTGGGTTAGTTTCTTCTTCCTAAGTGATCTCCTAGTCTCTATATTTACTTCTCGTGTGTTTCTACACAGTGCTACAAATGCCTGTTAATTTCTGAGTAATTTGAGTACTGAGACTATTTGATGTTATACTGCTGAATCTATAGTGTTTAGAACCATTTATTCATTCAATGTATAGTTTTGAGTAGCTAATATATGTCAAGCAATAGACACACAAAACAAGCTTTTGCCTTGCAGAATTTATATTCTAAATGGATACACAGCAAGTTCTCAATAAATATTTATTTAATAGATGAATAAATGGACTTGAAAAAAAATAAATCAACTCACAATCCATAAAAGAGTGGCTATACTTAAAATGCTAAACGAAAACGAATGCTTTGTCTTTTTAATTTATACTCATGAGGGTTTATCAGATTCAATAATAATTTTGACCAATACATGGATGTCAACTTGCTTACTAAATGTATTCCATCACTAGTACTAAAAGCATCGTTCTCGATTCAATTAATCCTATTCACAAATAGTGGTAAGAAGCATTCAAGCCATTGAAATGAAAGTAATATCCCAGAGGAAAAATAAAAATCTACTCTGATTATCTGCATGATCAAACTTATATCACCCCTAAAATAACACAACATATAGAGGATGTATTCAATGCTTAGTCCTAAAGCAATGTGGAGGTAGTTGGAGACCGATAAATATCCTATTAAAATTAATTATAGCACTAACCGATGTAACGCGATATGAAAAATCACAGTTGTTTATCATGGCATAATAATGCCTCTCATCTGCAGTAAGTGAAGCTAACACACATACACAGTCCAGTAAGTGCATTTCGTTACACGTCGAGGTACTCATAATTAGCTATCTCTTATACAGTAAAATAAGATCCGCATACTTGAGTTATCAAGTGTATTATTTCTTCAGCTAAGATTGGATTAAATAGACGGCATGGCTCCTTAAAATCCACAACCTATGAATTCAGTGGAGCTACTTTGACCTATATGTCTTCAGAGTTTAGAATTACATATTTTTTTACAATAGCATTTTTACCATTTTCTTTTGGAGAACACTAACATCCTTCAAAATGTTAAATATTGGCTTATGGTGGGAGAAGGCAAGGCCTGAGACATTTAATAAATGATAGATTAAAAAATAAATAAAGTGATTAATTTATTTAATGAATTCTCAGATTCTTACTATTCTGACATATTACTGATTCTCAGGAAGGGGAAAAATAGTATCTAGTTCCTAATCAACTACAGAATCCTTTTCTTTTTCCCCCAAATATACCACAAGTTTTTCACAAGATTCAATTATGCACACTGTTATTTATCTCCAAAATTTCTAAGTAAAAAGATACTGAACATATATCATTTACAATACTCTTTGTCTTAAGATTATAATAAATTTGAGCTTCAACAGCTATGGTTTTGTGATTCAGACAGGAAGTTATCAAACGTTTTCTGTAAATGCAGGCAGTAAATATTTTGGGGGGACATATGGTCTTTGTTATGACTGCTAGACTCAGTTGTATAATGAAAGCAATCACAGACACTAAGTAAATAAGGGCAAGTATATGTGTGAATAAAATGTATTTTCAGAAATAAGCAGTGGACCATAGTTTGCCAATCTGTTTTAGACAGTGGAAATGGATTCCAAAATAGAAATTTAAATCTGTTATGAGAAACTACATTAAACTGTATGCTGATAGCTAAGAATGAATTAATTTTGGTTCTATTCAATTCAGATTTCTGGCCTTAGAATATCTTTTTAAATCTATCAATCTTAATATTGCAATGTTTTGCTCAAAGAATGATACATTATTATAAACAAGGGTCACTGTGTTGTTGGGCTGTTGGTCTTTTCTGAATTGAGGAAAGACAGATGGCAAAGTTCGATATTATATGTTAATACATTCTAAATAAATTGTACACTAGATATAAGAATTCCCATTATGTTTTCAAAAAAATTGTATTAAAAAATATTCCTGTTTACAAGTGCTTATTTCACAAGCATCAGGATTTTGTCTTAGACCACCTGGCATGTGTTTACCCTTCAAACTGTTTAATTTTTAAAGAAGTGTGAAATAATGTCATATTGTTTCATGAACCTCTTGAAAAGATTTCTTAACATTAACTCTATTTATTTATCTGTTTTTATCTAGGACTCTTTGCTTGAACAATTTTCAGCTTTTATCCAGACAGCATGCTTTTATCCTAGAGAGTGGAAAACTATAACAGTACTTCAGTTCTCTAAGCATTTCCTTCCCGTGGTACTGATATCCTAAATTAAGTGCTTCCACTGAAAGCATTTAATATTCTGTATCAAAGATAGCACAAGACACAGCAGTTAGCCCAAGATATGGATAAGTGAGCTGTGTGGTAGTAAGTGAATTAATAGGGAAACTAGAGCACTAAGGATCATCCTTCAAAATAGAGCAATCTCATCACACTGACAGGTGGCATCAAAATTCTGACAATCGAACTGTTGCTGCCAATACATGCTGCTGGTCTCACTGTCCCAAGGCTGCAGTCATCTGTTGCTCCATAAATGAGACATACATCAAACAGAAACGTACACGCTCTATTCTTTGAACCTTATTTACACTAAGTTTTACCAATCAATTATCTCCTATGACAAAAAAAAGTAACCATATAAGTCGGACCATTTATATTTTGATGAGCTCTTATTTAAGAGATTGAAACACTACCATGCTACTTACAGCTTTAGAATATTATTCTTAGATACATTCAGTAAACAAACATACTAAAAAAATAAAATATTTTTTATTAAATAGAGCACTTGAACATATTGATTAAACTAGTTATTAAAAATGTTATATTTATTTATGTTGGAAGATTGTTAAGTATAAAGATTTACATACCTGAGAAATTACCAAATGCTGGAACTATTTTTAGAAAATAAAAAAAACCCACTAAATCTATTTGTTACTAAATTTATTTAAATGGGAGAAATATGACATGCATTTGTCTGCTTTTCTTTCTCCAAAATATCTAAATTGTAAAATAGAACTAAAATAATTGTTTCACATAAAAAACGACTATAAACATGTTAATGTTTTAAGTCACTACCTGGGAAAATAACTTCATCACCGAAAGGACTTTAAGAATGCATAAGAAAAAAATGTATTTCACCCTTTTAATTATAGTAAGCTTATAACAATGAATACCAAATTATATTTTAATAAATTGACCTAAGCTGTAAGATTCTGACAAAGTATTTCAATTCTGCAATAAAATATTTTTAAGTTGTTCAGTACAAAATTCTGTTTTTACCATTACATATAATGTTAAAAATGAGATACATAACTAATTTCTTATTTCGTAAAGGGTAACTTTTATTAATTCTTCAACATCTGTTTCCTCTCATAAATAAGAAATATCTACATAAAAAATATTGAAGATTTAAAAATTAACATGCTTAAAATTTCATAATTTAATAATATTAATATTTCATTGTATTCCATTTCCTGATATAGAGTTGCTATACTCTGTAAAATGGAAAACATGGTAGGCAAACAAACATAGTTAAATCAGGTCTGTATAACCACAGACAATATGCCTTCAGCAGTTTCATAAAACATGTAAAACTTTATATAAAAGTCTATAGTGTATTATTAAAATGTGATTTCTGAATATCTGGAAAGAAGGGGCTGATTTCTAAAATACAAGATGAACTCACAATGAAATAATCTATTTTTTATTTTCACAAGCCTAATCAGGTGATAGACAGAAAGGATGCTGCAGATATTGCTTATAGGGGTTTCAGCAAGAAATTTGACATTTTTTGTCAGGTGATATCTTTGCAGACAAAATGGAAAAATGAAACCCAAATGATAAAACAGTAAGGTAAATAAATATCTTACTGAATGTTAGTGCTGAAAAACGTCAAGCTAGAGAAAAACCTCTGTTGCTGTGGTTCTTACATTGTGAAGAAAGGGGGGAATGTGTGTCAGAAACACATGAACACAGTTTTCAAAATTATACATGCTAGGGCTACATGCTTGTTGGGTGGATGAGAGGTACATTGATGAAAGAATGAAAATGGGTATGGACATAGGTATTTTGAAAAACCTTTCCAGGTGAATATATACAACACTCCAATTACCCATCTGCCAGCTTATTGTGCTATCCAAAAAGTTGAAGTCCTGGTTTTCTTTGATTATGTATGTTAATCAATAATTAAGAAGAAAAATATAAAGCTCTCTGGATCATAGCCTTTGTGGTGTTATATATCAGATACACCTTTGAGGAAGATTCATAAAAATAGGGACTGATGACCTAGTTTGTGAGGAATTATTACTGAAAGCTGTATGAGATATGCAGAAAAACAAACTAAGTCAAAATTAGACAGGTAAATAAGAGGTCAAATATGGATAGTTTACAATTTGGATCAGAATTAATAATAAAAATAATAAAGAGTGTGTAGCAGAGACTGTTCTATGCACTTTATCATATACAGTGTATATATAGCACATATATCAACTCATTTATTTCTCACAACATCCCTATGAGCTGGGTTATACTTTTCTTCTTTTCACAGATAAGAAAAGAGCAGTACAGAGAGGTTAAGTAACTGAAGGCCATAAGCTATTAAGTGGTGGGTACAAAATTTGGACCTAAGCAATGAGTCTACAAAATCTACACTCTTAATCACATTTACTTTGGGACTCAGCTTGGTCATTGTTTATGGGCCTGTTCAAGTTGGACACTTAAAAACATGTCGCCAATAAACAATTTGGAGTTAGCTAACAACATGATCAACAAAATAGTGGTACTTGTTAAAAAGGTGTATTTAAATCTATACGTTTGAAAATTATTAGGATTAAATGTGAAGTCCTGCATTTAAGTGCCTAAAAGATACCCACTTTTAACCATGGTAAAGTAACAAGAACAGGATTAGTCCTCCTATATAAACAAATAGAAAAAATGGGACAACTGTTATTTTCAGGCACTGAAATATTTTGAACTCTGAAGAAAGGAAACAAACAAGACCTGTCTTAGTATTGCCCAAGCTTTCTGCCTGGACACACTTCCCAGAAAATAAAGAATCAGCAGCGGTGTGCTCAGCTGTAAAGACTGATGCCAGACTTCGAGGAGACTCAGGCTGCTACTGTTTGCAGGACAGGGTACAGGGAAGGAGGGGCTTCACACAGAAAGTGATCCAGGTATCTGTATAAAAGTGCCCTTGAGATTTCAAATGCATACTAAGCTGTGCATGCGTAGGATGAAAACTGGACAAGGCCAGGTAAAGAATCCTTATCAGGAAACAAAGTGAAAGACTGCTGGTAGTCACAAATAAATGAATTGGCAGCAATTAAAAAACACAACATAATTTAAATAAATACAAGGGAATTCACATATGCAGCCATTTAACAGTCAAGAGCTCAGCCTCTAATCAAAAATATTAAAAATGCGAAGAAACAGAAAAATCTAAAATATAACCAAGGGTTAAGATAACAGAAACAAACTCGAAAATGACAAAGATGAAAAAATTAGTTGACAAAGACCTTTCAAAATATATTAAACTGAATTTAGGATTTTAAGATAAAGATGGGCAGAAGAAAAGAAAAAGAAGATACAGAGAGTTGCGGTGGCGAGAGGAGATAATAGAGAAGAGAGGAGGGGGCGAGAGATTAGAGAGAGAAGAGATAGAGGGGGCGGGGCAGGCGGCATCGCAGCGGAAAATCCTAAATTCATATATATATATATATATGTATGTATATATATATATATATATATATATATATATATATATATATCTTCAAATGAAACTCCTAAAATAAAATTAAAAAAAAAATCACAATGGAAAACTTACTGCAAGGGCTTAATAGTATTTTGGAAACCACAAACGAAGAGATCAGTAAATTTAAAGTCATAGTGACAGGAATAATCCAAACTGCATTCTGATGAGAAAAGAAAGGCTGAAATAAAAGAGCAAAGACAGAATGAACTGTGGGACAATGTCAAGCTATTTAACATATGTAAATTGGAGTCCCAGATGTTTGAAGTAGGGAAGGAGAAAACAATTTGAATAAAAAATGGCAGAAAACTTTTCAGATTTCATAAGAAATAATAGTCCACAAATCCAAAAATCTTAAGCAACACAAAGTAGGATAAATATAAAGATAACTATATGTTAGGCATAGCATCATCAAATAGCTTAAAATCAATAGTAAATAGAATCTCTTAAAAACACTCTGAGGAAGAAAAATACATTATACATACAATAAAACAAACTTATGAATGACTTATAGGAAACAATGTGAGCTACAAGTCAGCAGATGATGCCATTAAAGAGATGAAAGACAATTAAGAGGGGAAAAAGACACTTTGTAGTTAAAAAAAAAAAAAATCCTTTAAAATAAAAGTAAAATAAAACAATTTTCCAAAGAAAAACAAGGCAGAATTAGTTAACAGTAGACTTATGCTGCTAGAAATGTTTAAGTACATTCTTTATGCTGAAAGAAAAATTTACCAGATTGAAATTCAGATTTACAAAAAGGAATGAAGAGAACTAGAATTGATAAATATATGAATATATGTAAAATTCATTTTCTCTTTCCAATTTCTTCAAAAGATGGTTGTATAAAATAAAATTGATAACAATGCTTTTTCTGGTCTAAAGCAATTTCAGAAGTAAGTATTCTATAATAGCACAAAGGATGGGAGGGGAAAATGAAAGTATATTATTTTAAAGTTCTTATATTACATATGAAGTGACTTACTTTTACTCGAATGCAGACTGAGATAACTTAAAAAATGTATATAGTAAACCAGAAATCAACCACTGGAATGGGGGAGAATGCAAAACAAAAATGTATAGCTAATAAGTTAAAAGGGGATATAAAATGAACTCTATAAATAATATAAAAGAGGGAAAAGAGAACAAAGAACACAAGGGAAAAGTAGAAAACAGGAATATGGTAACTGTAAGCCAAACATATCAATATTTAGGTTAAATACAAATTGAAACAACATATAAATGAAAATTTAGAGTGGATAAGGAAGCAGAACCCCTATATATTATTTAAAACAGACTTTAATATAAACACAGATTGGTTAAAAGTAAAAGAATGGAAAAACCTGGAGTGGCTATACTGATATTAGAACAAATACTTAAGGACAAGAAATATTAACAGAGATAAAAAAAAAGGGATATTTTTATAATGATAAAGAGAGTAATTTATCAAGAACCTATAACAGCCCTAAATGTGTATACACATAATAACAGAGCTTTAAATTTACATTGTTGAAAAAATTAAAGATATAAATAAATGAAATTTGCCAGGTTGAGAGGTTGTCAGACAGTTAAGATTTCACTTCTACCCAAATCACTTTATACATTTAACACAATCCTAGTCAAAATTCTAATTCGCTCCATTGAATAAATTGGCAACTTTATTCTAAAACTTATATTGAATTTCAAAGGGCATTAGAAATCCAACATAATTCTGAAAAAGAAAAAGAAATTTGGAGTACTAATATTTCTTGATTTCAAGACTTACTACAAAGCCAGTGTAATCAATAGGGTATATTGCTGTAAGAATAGGCAAATAGATTATTAAAACAGAATGAAGTTCAGTTAATAGACTCAATCTTATATGATCAATTAATATTAACAATGTTGCCAAAGTGAATGAATAAGGAAAATAAAATGTTTCACCAAATCCTGTTGGCTAACTTGATATCCATAAGGGAAAAAAATACACACAAAAACAAACAAGCAAAAAACAACAAAAACAACAACAACAACAACAAAACAAAGAAAATAGAACAGTTATTTTTTTCCTTTTTACTTATTGTACCAATAAGCACATAAATAAATTCTCAAAATCACTGGTTATTAGGGAATTTGAAGTTAAAACTACAATGAGACACACAGACACATATACTACCATATTAAAATAAACAAAAACTAACAATACAGGTGTTTTAATGATGTGGAGCAAGGGGACTCTCATTTATTACTGATGGGAGTATAATATGGCACACCACACTGGAAAGCAGATTGACATTTCTGATAGAGTTAAACATATACATAGGTAATTTATAACTCAGCAGTTGCACACCCCAAGTATTTGCTAAGATAAATAAAAACCCGTGTTTACAAAAAAAATTCATATAAGATTCACATCGAGTTGTTTTATGACAACTCCAAACTGGAAATAATAAAAATGTCAATCATCAAGAGAATGAATAAGTAAACTATGGTGTGTACATAAAATGGCACACTCAGCAAAAATCAAAAACAAATTAATGATACACACATCAACACAGACACATTTTTAAAACAAGTACAAATGAGGCCAGGCATAAAATAATATATTGATCCAATTTACATGAAGTTTTAGACTAAACAGAATAAATCTATAGTATTGGAAATTTGATCAGCAGTTACCTGTAACAGGTGGTAGTGGGATTGACAGGAAAGCAACATGAGAGAACTTTTTGGGTGATGAGAATGTTTTAAATCTTGGTCATGATGATGGTTAAACAATTGTTTACATTTGCCAAAGCTCAACAAAGTTTAATTTAAAACAGGTGCATTTTATGACATATAAATTTTACCTCAATCAAGTTGATTAGAAAATAAATATGAGATAGGGTAACCCTTGCTTTGGTTTATTCCATGTGAAAAATTTCAGATGGCTTTGGTTGGTTGCATGTTCAATTTAAGCCAAGCAGTTACCAAAAAGATTTATCAGTGTGAGGCTGCCTAAATAAAACTGCAGTAACTGCAGACAATAGAATCACCACTGTCTGACCACAAGTATAATATTAGTCTAGATCCATGTGCCCCAATTTAAGAAGTGCTTCACTTTGTGAAGATGACAGTGATCTTAATGAGGGATTTCAAAAAGTATGTTCAAGGTAGCTGGAATTGCTTTCAGCTTGGAAAAGAGAAAACTTGGGATCTTATAACTATCCTAAAATCCTCGAAGGACATTAATGGCAGAACCTGTCTGATGCTACATCAATTTTCTCCTACTTCTTCATTAACAGAGTCTCAGTTTTGTTGGGTATGGCAATGTGCTCAGGTATTAAAATTCTTTTCTCAAACGCCATTATAGCTAAGGCCAATGAGATAGAAGCAAAAAATGTTGGGCATGATTATAAAGAAAAACCCTTAAAGGTTCAGGCCGACTTTGTAGATACGAGTCTGTCTTTCTCCTCCCTCCAAATGGAATACTAAAGGAAAAGCTGTAGCTTCAGCCTCTATCAGCAACTATGAGGAAAAGCAGGGACTTTGGGTCTAATACTTTTGAGACGCTGAATTACTACCATGTCTTCTATCAGACTCTCATTTTGTGAGAACAATTCCCTATTTGGACAAGTCCCTTGTTGATAATTTTTTGTTTGTTTGTTTTGATGTTGTTGTTGTTATACACAGGAAAACACAAAACCCCTGAACTAGGTAGATATGAAGACTGCACAGATATATTTACTCTGACTTCAGGTGTGGTGTGAGTGAGTTATAGAAAAACAGCTATTTGGTCAATATAAGGAAAAATGTAATGATAGAGCTTTACTGCAACTGAATGCGTTTCTGACAGTGTAGCAGCTTGGGTACTATGGCTGTTCAGCAGCATCTGTAGGGCAACATGGCTATATGCAATGAGGTCTGTCTCTAAAACAGTGGATAAGAAATGATGTGAGCTAATTCCTAAGGGTCTTCCTTTCAACTGTAAGATACCATGGCTAATTTTTTTTAGACTAATTGCATTTGCTTATTTCGTGTTGTAATAGGAATTTGGCCTACGGAGGTAAAATTATTTTATCTCAGCATGGTGATATTTCTTCTAAATATTATCAGGAAACTGGAAGTAACATTTTTGTGGATGGAGTTTTCTAAAGGTCACACAGAACTTCCAGGTATTACAGATTTTGAAAGATGAATGATAGCCATTTTAGTGGTTATCAAATCATTTTTAAAGGACTTGTGCAGCACACAGAATGGTTTCTAAATAATAGTATCCATAATATTAGTTGATAGCCCCTTCAGAATTCTCAATTCAGCATCACAAATGAAGGGGAATTTTTAAGATAAAGCTAAATGCAGAAAAAAATAAGTGAATTACCCCAAGTGACTGTACTATCCTCATTGTACTATCATCAAATGACTATCGTCGTTTGAACTTTTGTTAATACTGCCTACATCAAATCATCCTTATGGAATACTTCATGCCATGCTTTTCAAACTGCCCTTCACCTTATAACAGCAAATATGGCCCAGTGATTCTTATTTTTATCGAGAGCCTTGTCAAATATTTCAGTGACTCTAGACAAGGCATAACAATATTATGGCATTCAGGTCCAGAGAGCAAGGGTTCTCTCCTTGATTTCATTTGAAAGCAAAGAGGTTCTCAAAGCTGTCAGCCTTTCTCTTTTATGTTCTGAAAGTTGCCTGAACTTGTCAATTTGCTTTCTCTGGACTTTTATTGAAATGATACAAGAAAAAAAAGTTATTACGGCATTCACACCTTTAAATTATATTTCTTTTGTAATAGGGTAGAGATGCCATAGGACCATAGAATGTTGGCATTGAAACAGTGTTTGTATATCATTAAGCCCAGTAACCCTGTTCCTTGTGTTTATGAGTAAAGCTGGAGAGGCCAGGAGACCTCTCAAATCCGCACATGCAGTCAGTAACAGAGCAGATCTAAAAATAGCATGTGACTTTAAGGGCCATTAGTCATCTTACTCTTACCATGCCAACAGATAAAGCTACTTTTATATAATCCCCTCTTATTTATTGGTGACAATTGTAAATTGTCATTTTTGTAATCCTTAGAGCATAAAATTAGAAACAGCAGTCATTAATAATGATAATTCCAAAATATGGAGAGTTCTATGGTTCACAAATAGGTTTTATAAAACAAGTTTCCAATATTTCATTTTCTTATATTGGATGTTTTAAAAGGAAATAAAAACAAAAATACATTTTATTACAATTTTATATTTAAAATCATAGGTAAAAATAATGGAAGATTTATGCCATTATTTTGCTCTCCTTCTAACATAGTGACCAGGTAAATTACTACCTGAGAAAAGGATCAAACAACATAATAATAAAACACTTTTTTCCATTTGTTCGGTGTTGACAACGAATTATTTCTGACTACTGGAATAATCATTCTTTTATCCTTTTTTATTTTTTTTTCATTCTTTTATCCTTTGTAGTCTAGCTTAGTATGTGCAGTGGCAACATGATCAAACAAGCTGCTCACAGATGTCATGTGACAATATTAAATTCAATCTTAGCAAGGAGCTCTGCAATTTCACACTTGTGGTAGCTGGCTTAACACAACTATCTTTTTGGAGGTTAAAGGAAACTACATTTATGGAAGGAACATCATCCTTCAGAGAATAGGAGGTAGGATTTTGTTATCTCTTATGAAAGCTAAACTATCAGTTAGTTATTTGTCAAATTTTAGCACACAATCAGATGGAGGGTTTTAAAGAAGTAGATAATTCTTTAGCAGTTTAAGAGAAAGATTATTTCTCTTAAACTCACTAAAAATATCGTATTTTCCAGCAGATATGTATTTTCTCCACGTTATCAGATGGAGTCATAAAGAACAGTTGTTAAAAATTGTCAGTTTGATTTTTTCTCCCCTCTAAGATGTCTCCTTGTTCCATGCTAATATGTGACATGCCCTTTGAAAGTACGCTTAGGCTCTTTTAATTGTAATAAATACTTTAATTACAATGACACAAATATAAATTTATAATTTGTCCCAAATGTAGGACACTACATTCACCTTCCATTGTATACTTGGCTCAAAACAAGACCCTCTTTGCTGTCAGAAATAGAGATTAGGACTATCACTTTAGGTAAGAAGGAACTGGTGGGGGGGGCACGCATGCTGTGGGGACATAGGGCACATGTTTCAGCTGCTATATTCCAAAAGTAATTTCCTCCACTATAGACTGTGTGTTATTTGACTCAGAGAAATATTAAAAACTTTGAATAATATAAGCAAAAGTTTTAAAGGACAGTGGATAACTGGTGATATCAATACCAAATCCACAACCCAAGGGAATAATACAGCTATGAGACTTCTAATCAATTTCTCAGAATTTGGACTATGCTCCATTTCTCTTGTCATCTTCCCTTTTGTCTCCTCTTCCCTTCCCTATTATCACATTCTCTTCCTTCCATTTTCAATCTTCACCATCAATGGTGTTAAAATGGAACCACTTTTTGGTTTTGTTTTATGCATGGGAATAAAGATTTATATTCCCTTATCTTAACAAAAAATGATGAGTCAGCCCTTTATACTTTTCTAAAAAGAAAAAGATGAGAGAGACAGAGAGAGGGAGAGGGAGAGAGAGAGAGAGAGAGAGAGAAAAGAGAGAGCGCCCACTGATTTCTTTTTTTTAAAAAAATTATTGGGTTGACAATTGTTAGTGAAATTACATAGATTTCAGGTGTACAATTCTGTATTACATCATCTATAAATCCCATTGTGTGTTCACCACCCAGAGACAGCTCTCCTTCCATCACCATATATTTGATCCCCCTTACCCTCATCTCCCACCCCCCACCCCCCTTACCCTCTGGTAACCACTAAACTATTGTCTGTGTCTGTGAGTTTTTGTTTCTCATTTGTTTATCTTGTTCTTTTGTTGTTTTTGGTTTATATACCACATATCAGTGAAATCATATGGTTCTCTGCTTTTTCTGTCTGACTTATTCGCTTAGCATTATACTCTCAAGATCCATCCATGTTGTCACAAATGTTCCTATATCATCTTTTCTTACCACCGAATATTATTCCATTGTGTATACATACCACAAGTTCTTTACCCATTCATCTATCGAAGGGCATTTTGGTTGTTTCCATGTCTTGGCCACTGTAAACAAAGCTGCAATGAACATTGGAGCACAAGTGTCTTTATGTATAAATGTTTTCAGATTTTTTAGGTAGATACCCAGGAGAGGGATTGCTGGGTCATATGGTAATTCTATTCATAATTTTTTAAGGAACCTCCACACTGCCTTCCAAAGCTGCTGCACCAGTCTGCATTCCCACCAACAGTGTATGAGGGTTCCTTTTTCTCCACAGCCTCTCCAACACTTGTTACTATTTGTCTTGTTGATGATAGCCATTCTGACTGGGGTCAGGTGATATCTCATTGTGGTTTTTATTTGCATTTCTCTGATGATTAGTGATGTTGAGCATTTTTTCATATTTCTATTTGCCATTTGTCCTCTTTGGAGAAATGTCTCTTCAGGTCCTCTGCCCATTTTTCAATAGGGTTGTTTGTTTTTTTGTTGTTGAGTTTCATGAGTTCCTTGTATATTTTGGATATTAGCCCCTTATCGGAGGCACTGTTTGCAAAACTCTTCTCCCATTCAGTTGGTTGCCTCTTTAGTTTGTCAATGGTTTCTTTTGCTGTGCAGAATCTTTTAAGTTTCATATAGTCCCATTCATTTATTTTAGCTTTTACTTCCCTTGCTTTGGAGTCAAATCCATAAAATGCTCTTTGAACCCAAGGTCCATAAGTTTAGCACCTATGTTTTCTTCTATGCAATTTATTGTGTTAGGTCTTATGCTTAAGTCTTTGATCCATTTTGAATTAATTTTGGTACATGGTGACTGTTAGCAGTCCAGTTTCATTCTTTTGCACGTGACTGTCCAATTCTCCCAGCACCATTTATTGAAGATGTTCTCTTTTCTCCATTGTATTTTTTTAGCTTTTTTGTCAAAAAATTATCTGTCTATATTTATGTGGTTTTATTTCTGAGTTTTCAATTCTATTCCATTGGTCTATGTGCCTGTTTTTCTGCCAATACCATGCTGTTTTGATTATTGTAGCCCTGCAGTACAAGCTAAAGTCAGGGAGTGTGATACCTCCAGCATTGTTCTTTTTTCTAAGATTGCTTTGGTTATTTGGGGTCTTTTTTGGTTCCAAACAAATCTGATCATTCTTTGTTCTATTTTTTTAAAAAATGCCATTGGGATTTTGATGGGGAATGCATTAAATCTGTGTATTGCTTTGGGTAATATGGCCATTTTAACTATGTTGATTCTTCCAATCCATGAACATGGAATGTCTTTCCATTTCTTTGTGTCTTCTTCAATTCTTTCAAAAATGTCTTATAGTTTTCAGCATATAGGTCCTTCACATCCTTGGTTAAGTTTATTCCTAGGTATTTTATTCATTTTGCTGCAATTGCAAAAGGAATTGTTTTTTGTATTTCTTTTTCTGAGATTTCATTGTTAGTATATAGGAATGCAATGGACTTTTGTACGTTGATTTTGTAGCCAGCAACTTTACTGTATTCATTGATTGTTTCTAAAAGCTTTTTGGTGGAGTCTTTAAGATTTTCTATATATAGCATCATGTCATCTGCAAAGAGTGATAATTTAACTTCTTCATTCCCAATTTGGATACCTTTTATTTCTTTCTCTTGCCTGATTGCTATGGCAAGGACTTCCAACACTATGTTGAAAAGCAGAGGTGATAGGGGACAGCCCTGCCGTATTCCTGAACGGAGAGCGAAGGGCTTCAGTTTTTCACCATTAATTATGAGATTATCTGAGGGTTTGTCATATATGGCCTTTATTATGTTAAGGTATTTTGCTTCTATACCTATTTTATTAATTGTTTTAATCATAAATGGATGTTGTATCTTGGCAAATGATTTTCCTGCATCAATTTATATAATCATATGATTTCTGTCCTTTATTTTGTTTATGTGATGTATCACATTGATGGATTTGTGGATGTTGAACCATCCTTGTGCCCTGGGGATGAACCCCACTTGCTTGTGATGAATAATCTTTTTAATGCATTGTTGTATTCGATTTGCTAGAATTTTGTTTAGGATTTTTGCATTTGTATTCATCAGAGATATTGGTCTGTACTTTTCTTTTTTTGTGTTGTCCTTACCAGGTTTTGGAATCAGGGTAATGTTGGCCTCATAAAATGAGTTAGGGAGTACTGTCTCTTCTTCAATTTTTTGGAAGAGTTTGAGCAGGACTGGTATAAGGTACTCTTTGAAAGCTTTGGTAGAATTCACTAATGAAGCCATCTGGTCCCGGACTTTTGCTTTTGGGAAGGTTTTGGATGACTGATTCAATTTCATTACTGGTGATCGGTCTGTTTAGCTTTTCCAGTTCTTCATGGTTCATCCTTGGAAGGCTATATGTTTCTAAGAACTTGTCCATTTCTTCTAAGTTATTGAATTTAGTGGCATATAGTCCTTCATAGCATTCTTGGATGATCCTTTGTATTTCTGTGGAGTCCGTGATAACTTCCCCTTTTTCATTTCTGATTTTGTTAATTAGTGTCTTCTCTCTTTTTATCTTAGTGAGTCTAGCCAAGGGTTTGTTAATTTTGCTAATCTTTTCAAAGAACCAGCTCTTTGTCACATTAATTTTTTCTATAGTCTTTTTGTTCTCTATTTCATTTAGTTTTGCTCTGATTTTTGTTATTTCCTTTCTTCTGCTGGCCTTGGGTTTCACTTGTTCTTCTTTTTCTAGTTCTTTAAGGTGTAAGAGGAGGTTATTTATTTGGGATTTTTCTTGTTTCTTGAGATAGGCCTGTAATGTTATAAATTTCCCTCTTAAAACTGCTTTTGCTGCATGCCAAAAATTTTGGTAGGATGTATTTTCATTGTCATTTGTTTCTATGTATATTTTGATCTCTCCTCTAACTTCTTCTTTGACCCAGTCATTCTTTAAAAGTATGTTGCTTAATCTCCATGTATTTGTGTTTTTTCCTGCTTTCTTTTTGCAGTTGATATCCAATTTCAAAGCCTTGTGATGAGAGAATATGCTTGGTATGATTTCAATCTTCTTAAATTTGCTGAGGCTGATTTTATGTCCCAATATATGGTCTATCCTTGAGAACGTTCCATGTACAGTAGAAAAGAATGTATAGTCTGATGTTTTAGGATGAAATGCTCTATATATGTCAATTATGTCCATTTCATCTAATGTGTCATTTAGGGCTGCTATTTCGTTATTTATTTTCTGTTTGGATGATCTATCCATTGCTGTCAATGATGTATTTAGGTCCCCCTAGTATAATTGTGTTTTGGTCAATTTCTCCCTTTAGTTCTGTTAGTAGTTGCTTGTTATGTTTTGGTGCTCCCTTACTGGGGACATAAATGTTGATGACTGTTATGTCTTCTTGTTGTATAGTCCCCTTCCCCACTATGAAATGTCCATCTTTGTTTCTTGTTATCTTTTTCATCCTAAAGTCTGTTTCATCTGATATCATTATGGCTACACCTGATTTTCTCTGCGTACCATTTGCTTGGAGTGTCAATTTCCACCTTTTCACTTTGAGTCTATGTTTGTCCTTGTATCTGAGATGTGTCTCTTGGAGACAGCATATGGTTGGGTTTAGTTTTTTGATCCAGTCTGCTACTTGGTGCCTTTTTATTGGTGAGTTCAGTCCATTTACATTTAGGGTGATCATTGATATGTAAGGATTTCCTATCATTCTCTCTTTAGTTTTCTGGTAAGGCTGTGTCTGCATTATTTCTTTGCCTTTTTGTTGCTGTCTATTATTTCTGTGTGGTGGTATTCTATGATGTTTCCCTCTGTTTCTTCTTTTATTACAGTATATATTTCAGTTCTGGATTTTTTTTTTTTTTTGAGTGGTTACCCTTAAGTTTCTGTAAAAGAAAGTTTGATATTTAGAGTATTCCATTTTCTTCAGCATGCTTACTTTCTCCATTCCCATATTCCGGTTCAGGCCTTTACTCTCCCCATTTTTATGTTTCAGTTGCCACAAAATGTCCCTGTTGATGGTGGTCGAATAGCCTCCTTTAGTATTTCTTGTAGTGCAGGTCGTGCATTAGAAAATTCCATCACCTTCTGTATGTCTGGAAAGGTCTTTATTCCTCCTTCATATCTAAAGGATATCTTTGCTGGATATATTATTCTTGGCTTATAATTTATCTCTTCCAATAGTTTGAATATTTGGTTCCACTCCCTCCTGGCTTGTAGAGTTTCTGCTGAAAAATCTGATGATAATCTAATGGGCTTTCCTTTATTGGTTACCGTCTTCTTTTCCCTGGCTGCCTTGAGGATTCTTTCTTGGTCGTTGATTTTAGACAGCTCTAATAGAATGTGCATTGGAGGAGGCCTGTTGGGATTGAGGTAATTAGGTGCTCTATTTGCTTCTTGGATTCGAGGATCCAGTTCTGTCCACAAGTTTGGAAATTTCTCGTCGACTATTTGTTTAAATATACTCTCTGTTCCCTTCTTTCTTTCTTCTCCTTCTGGTATGCCCATTATTCTTATATTGCTCTTTCTGAGGGAGTCAGAAAGTTCTTGTAGAGATCTTTCATTTCTTTTAAGTCTCGAGTCTCTTTCTTCTTCCATCTGTATAATTTCCAGGTTTCTATCTTTGATGTCACTGATTCTTTCCTCCACCTGGTCAACTCTACTACCTAAGCTGGTTATTTCATTCTTAATGTCTTCTATTGAGTTCTTAATCTCCAGAAATTCTATTTGGTTCTATTTTAAAATTTCAATCTCTTTCGTAAAATGCTCATGTTTTTCTTTGATTGTGTTTCTGAGTTCATTAAAGTGCCTTTCTGTGGTTTCTTGCATCTCGTTGAGTTTTTTTCAGAACTGCAATCTTGAATTCTCTGTCATTTAAGACATGTATTTCCATATCTTTACGTTCCTTTTCTGGAGACTTTTCACTTTCTTTCTGAGCTGTCTTATTGCCTTGGTTATTCATGGCAATTACTGATTTATTATTTCTCTTCCTAGACATCTACAGGAGTGGCTTCTGCAACAGGTTGATAGGAAGAGGTCTTCTTTTATTTTCCAGTACTTGTTGGTAGAATGTTTATTTTCTCTCTGACTGCAGCCTTTTCTTTCTCTCTCACACGGTAGTGCTATGTTTTCTCTGCACTATTCTGGCTTCTCACACAATGGGTGATTCCCTGGGAGACGGGCTTCTCCTGTAGTAATAGTTCGCCTGGGTCTCAAGGCGCATTGTCCGTGTGGGTATGCAGAGAGCTTTTGAAGTTCCAAAGCTCTTCCTGCACCAGATTCAGAGCCTGTATGTTTCAGCAGCTCTGTTTACTCCTGCAGGGATCCGCCCAGATAGGTGGGGCCAGGGGCGAGGTGATTTGTAAGAGGTGGCCCAGAGTAATGGCGGCAACCACCACCACAGCCAGTCCTGCTTCCACAGCTCCCTCCCCTTTGCCGGAACTAGTTGGGCTGCGAATCTGTGTCTGCGGTCCACAGTTCTCAGAACAGCAAATATTCTGTTCTTTTGATCTGACACTGCTACTATTCCGCTTCTAGCACTGGGCAGGTGGGGGTGAGGCGAGCTCTGGGAGGGTAGGGAGAGGGCGGCTAGTCTCAGTGCCTACGGCTTCCGTTCTCTGCTCAGCAGTGAGGGCTTAAAACACCGTTTTCAGCCTTCTTCCCTCAGTCTTTTCTCTGAGGTCTCTGCCGTGAGTGTTGGGTTCAGCCGTGTTATATGCTGTCTCCTCAGCCCTGTGGGTCATAAGAGAAGCCCTAGCAGTCCGAGTTCTTCCCTCTCCCACAGCTGCGGTATTTCCGGGATGGAGCGAGCTCGGAGCACTGAGCTAGGTCTGTGTCCTGTGCCCGGGCGGCTGTGTCTCCGCACTTCTCCCTTCGCTCCTCCTGCTCGCGATTCGCCCACCTTTAGGTGAATTTAGTAGTGGGCCTCTTCGTCTTGCCTGCCTGCTATGCAGGGAGTTCTTTGTGGACTTACTGTTTTTCGATTAGTTGTAAATTTCAGGGGAGCTTTAAAGAGGCTCACCTCACGCTGCCATTTTGATGACGTCCCAATAACTCTGGCCCACTGATTTCTTTTCCCTGTCTTTCTTTGAATCAGTAAACTATTGCATAGAGTGGTGAGGGGAAGGCACTGCTTATCTAACACACAGCAGATTTCCCCTAGAAAAATAGTTAGGAAAAACAAACAAACAAACAAACAAAAATAACTGCTTCTAAGCACAAGAAACATGAAAATGCATTTGTATTAATGTCCAAAAGAATCAAGTCAAGTGTCAAATCAATATTCAACGTACGTTCTTAACCAAGGAACTGATTTTTAACAGAACATTTTCATATGCATTATTTTCCATGGCTAGAGTTTTATTTTCTGAATATATTTGAAAGATTAGACAGCTCAAGAAAATATTTTGAGTTAAAATTACGGCAATATTCTAGTTACTGACTGAGAGACTTGTTACAGATTATTTAGTTTATTTTATGAGATTCTCTAGTGCTCTTACTACATAGACATCTTAAAGAACAACAGCAAATGAAATGTTAATTTAATGAGAAAATAAAGAGATCTTTGGGACAAAAATAATACTTTATAAAAATAACAAAAAAGAGAATGATTTCATATTAAGGAACATATGTGCGTATATTGAGTTTAGCATGGGCAATTAACATTTGATATTTTGAAACTTGCTAGACAGCAAATATATACATTATATATATATATATATATATGTAGTCAAAAATGTATACATATTTTAGGAAAGAAAAAAAAGAAATTGTAATAAAATTGTAATAGAATGAATGATGCTAGCATTCATTCATTAATGCCATCTTTTGAGGGAACATCATACTACACATTGCTACCATAATTAAATTAAACTTTGAAAAGTAATATGTAATACATAGATAACATCTCTTAAAGTGTGTACAATTTGTGGAATCCCCGATTTTATATATATATAATTATATATACATAAATATATATATAGATAATTATATATAAATATATATAATAATATATAAATACATAAAAATGCATATATAATTATATATAAATACATATACAATTATATATATAAACAATTATATATTATATATACACACACACATATGTGTAATATATATATATACACATATATATATATATATATATATATATATATATATAGAGAGAGAGAGAGAGAGAGAGAGAGAGAGACGATGTTCTTTATCAGAAAGAAAAAAAAAAATAATAACACTTGCCAACACCTCTTCCCTTATGGTCATGCACAGATTCTAATTATATTTTTGGTATTTACTTTTAAATATAAAGGTCATCATAGGGTCAGCAGGTATTTTAATTTTAGGATAAACCACAATATAAATGAAAAGTCTAACAAACAGAAGAAAATGCACACACACACACACACACACATGCACACTCACAAAGGCATTGCATAGAAAGAAAATAACAAGAAAAAAAAATGCAGTTTTAAATAACGTTATAGGAAAAAATCTATATCCATTAAAATACTTAGCGTATTTTAATAAATGGTATATCAGAGTTCAAGAAACAGCTCTAAGAAATTAAAGATATGATAGCAGAAAACAAAAATTAAATAAAAAGTTGAAACACAAAGTTCTGGTATATTTTAGATATAGAACCAAACAAGCAATTATAGGAGAGGGAAAAAAAAGAAAGTTAGTGGTCAGTGTAGGTAGGTGGTCAAACAACCAAAGGAGCATCAGAAAATGGAAACAAAGAAAATTAGGCAAAGGATTTAATCAAACAAATATTTAGGAACATTTCCCTCAAATGAAGAACATGTGTATCCAAATTGAAAACACCCACTGAAAGGTATGAGAAAATTAATAGGAAAAGGATCCATACCAATGCACATCGTTATATACTCAAAAACGATACTAAAAGTTTTCTGGAGTAAGAAGTGGGAAAATAGGTTATCCCGTAAAAAGAATGGGTGATTATAATAATACTGAACCTTTCAATAGTTATACTATGAACTGAAAAGCATTATAAAATTCTGAGGGGAAATTATTTCTAACCTAAAATTCTATACCTCATCAAAATACCACCCAAACAAAACATATGGCTGAATAAAGACATATTCAAATACGCAATGACTTAATACTTTTACCACCACCTACCAATTCTCATAAGTTTCTGGTATATATTTTTCTTTAAAATAAAGAATTAAAAAAAGAAGAACACATAGGATGCAGGAAGAAAAGAAAGGGAAGAAAGGCAAAATAAATTATTATGCTGTCTATAAAAAGGAAATCATAAAGGCAAAAAGAGTAAAAAAAGGGAAAACAATTCCAAAAGCATGTCTCCAAAAGAAATTAATGGAATTAAGAAACCATCTAACATATCCATACATATTCAGAGATTTCACAGGATTGAAGAATTTGGGAAAAAATTTATGACAGACACTTTGATAACCAAACAAATTAAGAAACAAAGCATCTGAAAAGTCACTCAAGAAATTCATGTAGAGAGTACCACATGGCTGATATATGAACAATGTTTACATAGTCATAAAAACAAAAACACTAAATGCCAATGTATTTGAAAATTGAGAAATAAATGAAATGGGAAAATAGGAAGTGAAGGGTGGAGTGTATTGAATGTTAGTCATGTATAAAAGCCCAGTCATCTACTTTCTTAAGAAGACATCAGTTCAACATTCACAAAATAGGAGTATAAATACAGTATTTGGAAGCAGAACTAAACGACAAATGACCCAATTAAAATAATTTAAAGTGATTCCTTTAGGGAGTGGGCTGGGGGATACGAGGGGGGATGGTTCAAAAGAATTAGGACAACTAACTGCTTATTCTCTTTTTCTCCTTCTTGCTCTCTCCTCCCTCCCTCCTCCTGTCCCACTCCCTTCCTTTCTTGTCCTACGTTTGATAATTCTAACACTTTTTAACCATATACATCTATTAATTCAATTAAAAAATAAAAGATAAACTCTTACGATATTTAATTTAATGATATATCTCTATTTAATTACTGTTTATTTTTTCAAGCATTCTTGTGCTGTATCATTGAACAGTTACGCAAAAGGAATGGAAAATTTTTATTCCTACATTAGGCACTGGTGAATGTTTTCAATGTTAAGACAGTAAATACAAGGCACAGAGTATGTACAAATAAATATTTCTTGACTTGATCAAATTGAATTAATAGTTTCATTATTTCAATCTCCATTAGTTAGTGAATACATGGAAGGCATACACTAAATTTAAGTTATTACCACTCACTGTGTTTTACCCAGTTATACTTAACATAGGAGTGGTTTGTTGTTATTTAGATTAAACTGGATAATCACAGTATATATTTCTAGGATGATCTTGGAAAAAAATACTAATTCAAATGTCCTCGGCAAAAACAAACAAACAAACAAACAAACAAACATGTAATGTAAACATGTAATTTTGGGGGAGGTCATTTTAGTAAACTGGATAATTGTTATTTATTTTAAATGATGATTGTGTAATGGCAAAGATTGAATATTTAAAAGTAATGAGTTTAACTGATAGTAGGAGATTGCTACTTTGGAGGTTATACAATAACTGCTGGTGACTATTTACTGCTTGCAATAAGTACGGGTGAACAGGAATTAAATCTGCATTTTCAATATGTTAAAAACAAAAAATGACTATTTTCTCCTGTGAGAAGTGTTGTGACAGCATTTAGAACCCTAGAGCAGATACTGTTTTGGCTGTTTGACAGGTCCATGGGTTGTCACTTTAAGGAAGCTGCATTCCTCACAGCTCTTGATCGTGGGTGAGGCCCATTCCCTCCCAGGACTAGTTATCCCAAAGGGGGATAGTTCTATATCTTTTTAAACGACTGTGCCAAATTTGGGAGAAGAAATGTGATCCATACTGTGCTCAATCTTCAATTTACCCATTGAAGGTGGGATTTAGGGTAGTTACTGTCAGCAATAAAAACTCTGTTTGCTGGACTATCACTTTGTTTTATCTGTGAACTATTGCTTCAGTGTGTTGGGCGCATACCAGAGTAGGGTAGTAGAATAAAACTGAGCATATCTCCAACCTTTGGAAAAATTCTAAGATATCGCTATATCTTAACTCACATCAGAGAGAGTACTATTCAGTCAACTTCATAGGTTAAAAGAAAATAGTTCAGCTCTGAGCCTCATTAATCCTGTTTGGGGCCATTTTCTTTAGCTTTTGTTAGGACATTTTATCTTGTAGATTTACAAAAAAATAAATAAATAAAATAAACTGACTTCCTAATCCAGTGACTTAATCATAGTCCATAAGTCAGTAATCATTTCTGTAAGAATAGATGAAAAATCCAAAATGCTACCAAAATTACACAAAAACATACATTGGGTCTTCTGAGTCAAAGTAATAAAGCTAGAAAAACAAAGAAGAAAATAATTGCATATTAAAACTAGAAAACAAAAACAAAAAAACAAAAAACGAAACTGTGTGTGTTTGTATGTACCCAGAAAGGAATACAGAGAATGAGCACACAGGTAGGGAATATTACACAAAATCAGTAATTCTTTTCTTCTATTGCTTTGTTCTAAAACTTTATGAAAATCAATTATTTGAAAATTTCCTTCACTTGGGAATATTGTGGTTTTCACGTCAATGGCATGAATTTCAATTATCAAAGTTCTGTTTCCTTTGATAATCCCATAAACTGATCCCCTCTGCTGGCCCGGGGCCAGCTTTTTTCCCATTTTCACCAGGCTCTGACAATGTTGCAGAAAGCCCTAGCCCCAGCCACTTTAGCAGTATTTTCCAGGCTTCCATGTAAGCTGATTTCTGGCACTAATGGTTTCCTGCTGTTGCTAAACTCTTGATTTTCTCACCATCCCACCATTGGCTTTTCAGCTGTGTTGGTCTCTGTAAAACTTTCATTATAGTCCTTTGGTATAAAATACTTAAAGTAGATCCTCCCACCGCTCACCATTAGACCTTGATTGATACAACCACAATGTCGTCAATTAGGATATTTTTAACGTGAAAGATAGAGAATGCATCATCTTTAATATTGCTTTACTTCTGCGACAAACTAAAGTGGGACTCAGAACTATGAGCCACTCAATATCTGGTTGCTTGTTTCAAATACTGTACAACAAACTTGTTAGTGGGAGGGATTGCATGTTTATAAGGTGGGTGCTGACCATGAACAATAAATTTCAATCAAAATATGATATCCAACAGCGAAAAGGGAAACATTTGTGGAACTATTACATCTTATAAGAAAGAAATAATTTTCTTTTTAATTGTAATTTCCAACATATCTACAATTACAGATTTCCAACATAAAGCTAAGGAATGATCCATATATGGGATAAAAAAATAAAAAATATCATAGTAACAATGTTGGCAGTTTAAGTTTGATTTTTCTATGAAAACTCCCTTTCCCCAATAATTTCTTATTTTTCTATGATAAATGTCTCCAACTTAAGATGAGTCAAGCCTAAATAACGTAGCAGCATAGCCTGTCACTTTCCCTCAATTGATCTTCGTGACCTATTTCTTAGTGTAGGTTACTTTCCTCATTTTTCAAAGAGTAAAGAGAAAATGGATTCCATATGGATGCAATATGTCTATTAAAGCAAGCCAAGTGGAATAAAAAAAAAGTAGTAAGGAGAGGATATAAAATATTTAAAGGATTATTTTTCATCTTAAAAAGAGAAGAATCCATTACTCAGTGAGAGAAGAGAGTGATTGACTGGGGAAGCAGCATGCACGGTTTGAAAATACTGTAAGCAAAATACTCCACAGATTTTGGGAAGGGATACTGTGGTATTAGGACCATTTAGTTCCTCCAGAGGGTCCTCACACCTTCACCTTCTGCCCTGAGAAAGGAAGAATAACAATAGGAATAGTAATAATAGGAACATGTTCACAGCTCTTCCACATGTAATAGATCATTTCAGTAGCAAGGGGCCCTGTTAGAAATGAAGATAGTGGTTCCAAAATCATGCCTGACTAAGATCTTTTTATTTTCTCTGTGTCTTCCATGTCACCTGACTAAGATCTTACACGTGTCACGATTCATATTGCATGTCCACAGTCACTTTTTCATTGTGGCTTCAAATTCTTCTTTGTGACTCTACACTCTTCTTACCTTCCTTCCATTGCACTTTCTGCTGCCCAGTTTGTCTTAATATAACACCACTTATAGCTTCTTGAGAGTCTCTTCAGGGGCCTTGAGCCTTTAATTCAATGTGGATGCAATAATATTTTCTTTCTTTGGGGTGGAAGGTTATATATGCAACTGATGTTCCTTAGAATTCTAATATCCATTATTCTATGTATTTCTGTCACATCAAGTGTCTTAAGGACTTTGTTCTTTTCTCTGGGTTTTACAGCCCACTCTTCCCATCACCAACTTAGTGCAGAGATGAGAAGTCACTTGGTAAATACTGATTAGGTTCTTCATTAGTTGCCTAGGTTCTCTATCAAATTGATCTTCTATCTCTATTACAAATTTCGCTATGTAAAATATGGCATTTTCACTCCACTCCAGTCAAGCTATTCTCTCTATGCTCAAATATCTCATGCTCTTCCTACTTCTGCTTATAATTTCCATCATGGGAACAATCTTTTTATTATAACCCATAACCATTTGTCACGCTCTTGTTCAAGTTTCATTTGTCATATCAGGTTAACTCTCTAGTATCTACTGTCCTCATCAGAATTAAACTGCTAATTGTTCTCTATTCCGTTTCTGCTAATACCAGTAAGAGTTAACATTTATTTACTGAACCCACACTGAACCGTGGGGTTCAACATGGTTTAAGGAAGCATTATGTTACAGTTTGGTTTACATTAAATTTGCTTGGGCACGTTCTGGAGTAGATGTTGGTGTTGTTACTACCACCACCTCAGAGATGAGGAAATCGAGGATTACTGTGTTTTAAAGATTCCTAATGTCATAGTAAGTGGCAAAAAAATGGATTGTAATCCTAGGTTTTTGATGTCTAAGCTAGGACACTGAAACATTGATACGTAACCTCACTAGACACTTGAATCAACCTGAAAAGTCAGCAAAGATAGTTACAATGGATTATATTTTCTCTGTGTCTTCCATGGCGCCTACAATATCGATCCTCATGTGATCACTGGCTGATGGCTCAAAATGCACATCTATCTCCTTTCACAGTCAACATTGTATTGTGCTCTAGAACTCAATTAAACTCAAAAGTAATATAGGTGAAATTTAAATAGTTCAAGTCAAATAAAAAAATAAATGGATAAACCAGTTTTCTGTCTTTAAAAACATGTCTTACGATAGAATATAGGAAAAAAATAGATATGTGATAGGATTTTCCCTTAAAAAAATTGTTAGTTTTTTTTTTTAGGTGTCAATAACTCTTTAATGAAGTGAGATCCTATGTTTTCTTCTTACTAGTCCCTGATTATTATTAGTATTATTAAGGTTTTATCATTTTCCTACTATCAGTTGTAAGTTTATAAGTTAATTCTGTTTCATGCATTTAATTTTCACCTGAATTTTTGACAATCTACAATAAATTTCAGTATAGCCTTCAGTTTGTTAACAGTAATGATTTCTATATACTTTAAATTTAAGACTGGGTTCTATTCCATCACTAATCATTTCCTATTTCAAAGTGTCAGTCATTATCAAAGTGTTGTTGATAAGATGCATTACTGTATCTTTTGTTGGATATTTTTCTTTTAAAATGATTTATTAGGCTTTTATCAAACTGATGGAAATGAAGGCTGGAAAATGTAAATGCGACAGAGGTCTAGAAAGAGCTGCAATGATGAGCAGATTTATAAGAGTGAAATACCTCCCTGCTTTTAATTCTGGATACAATTTATAGGTATGCAAGCAATCAATGTTTTATATACATGATGTCAACTTCCCAGAGGTTGAGCAATTCACAGTGATGGCATTCCCATGATTCTTGGTAATCATAAAGGCACATCTTTGGTAGTTTTGTTTGCATTTGGCTATTTTACAGACACAGACGTTATTTTTATATACTGAATAGTTTGATAAAATATGTTGAGTGAAAAATCTGCTGTATTTGAAAACCAGACTGGAGGAAATTAGAGGTGTCAAAATAAGTGGTTGTTAAAGTTCAATAATTTTTTTTCCAAACCAACATACAAATCAAGAAAACCTAAATTTCCTTGGAAATATTTTAAGTTACTGTGACAGTGAAAACAATGGTAAAATAACAACTGACTAAAAAACAGCTCTATCGCTTTATAGCCTTGTGATCTTGCGTAAATCACTTAGATTTGACATAACGCAGTCTTCTTAATTTTTGACATTCTTTAAAGAATGACAGTCTATGAAACAATTATTTCTATTGAAAACTATGCTGTTTTATCTTTAGGTTTTCAAGGAATTTTGAATAATTTGGTGATCGGGGAATACCAAAAACATGAAGAGATTATGCTTATATTCTTATTCAAACTTTCTGAAATTAAGAGGAAACAAACACAGAATCAGATTTAACAAGGAAATGAAATACATCAGGATTGCAAGTGAGTAAGAGCATAAAACCACACACACACACACACACACACACACACACACACACACACACTGTCTTAAAAGAAAATAACAGAAACTCCACAGCATCATCTTTTGAATGAGTGTGAATGGCCTATCTTTCTGAGTTCATTGATTGGAAGAAAACAGTAGCTGGAGAGATAATGAATACGTATCTGCTTGAGTCCGGCATGCGAAGAATAAGTGGCAGGTTTAACACTCAGTTATCTGTGAGAGCTTATATTGAACTAAAACTTCTCTTTGTCTTTTTGTTTTCTGACACAGACATATGCACACAGATGTAATTCAACAAAATTTTAACAAAGATAAAACTTCTTTTTTTTTTTCCTTTTGACTCTTCCTACCATGTCTTTGTACCCTTTCTTTCAGTCGCTTCTCAATTCTCTCTGCTCCTTCTTAGTCCAAAAACAATCTTGGCCTTCATTCCTTTGTTAAAATGTTCCTTATTAAGGTATTATTTATTGAGAGTTGTGCTTATTTTCTTCTCTCAAGACTCTGAAGGCAATAGGGATAGATCTTGAATGGCAGCACTTCACATCCTATGACTAGCAGAAATGAAAATATTTGAGGATTGATATACTTTAACTGACACGATGAGAAACATGAAGGGATGCTTTAAACCTATTTTAACTCTAGACTAAATTTTCTGCAATTGGAATTTTGGGGTAGTGAATTTGTCAGATGAGGTCTCAGTAGACTGTACTTTAGGTTCCCTTTGTGTGATAAAAAAATCTGTCTCCAGTTTTATATTTTTGCTGACCATTTTTAAGCCTTACGCCTCCGTATTCCCATCTGCCCTACATATGGACAAGCTAATAAAAAAAGACTGGTGCTTTCTCCTTTGTTGTTAGAAGTTCAACCATGTGCAGGAACTCTCAGCCTGGCTCTATTTCCAAAATAAATAAATAAATAAATAAATAAATAAATAAATAAATAAATAAATAAAAAATAAAAATCACCAAGCCAGTCTCCTTCCCCTGCTCTTAAATCCATTTTAGACCCACTTGTGATCTAACTGCTTTCTGCAGAAAGCCCCATTTATATGAGTAATACGCTCTTCCTACCATCTCAGTGTATACCTGGCAGCATGAGTCTAGACCTCCAACCAGATATTGGGTGGAGGAATCCATACTGTTATTGCAGAGTGGACACCACACCTTGCTATTTCTGAAAAAAATGATGGAGGGTTAGTGGAATATCTCATTTACTTCTACGATGTAGTATCTTTAAGGTCAGGTAAACACATCCCCACCCCAAAATTGCTGACTGTGAACATTCTGGAAAAATCCTCATTATTATTTCCCCTCCCTTCTTCACCGTTTAGCCCATTGCCATCATTCCCCAAATTTGATAGTTTGTTTAGATAAGTTGTCCCAGATTCAGTGATATCTGAAGATGTCTCAACTCTTCTTGTGATCTCCCTGATATCTTTGCAAACATATAAATTCATAAGCATTTCAGCCAGTCCAATGTGGATAAAACCTATTGCAACCAATGTTTTCTTTATCGTCCTTCCTCATACCTATATTCAACTTTTCTTCTGTTGTCCAAAGAAAAGACCGAAGTTGTGATTTATTCGACATTTTAAATCTTTAGAACTAGTTAATTGTACATGAGAATAAAAGTATTGACATATAAAAAAATATCTATTTTGATGTGGACTGCATATGTATATAAACTTAAAATTATTCACGTACAAACTTATAATTATACATACATATATGTATTTCTGATTTTTCACTATACACATGGGCTTACACAAACTTTGCTAATTTATATGGTTATGAATATTTATTAATTGAGGAAAAATGCACTGCTATTTTTAAACAAACACTATCATAGATGACATTAATAAAATGAATGGTGTTCTGCTAAATAGAATCCAATAATTATTACGTTTCACCCATGTGGCCTTGAAAAGTAAGGTTCACTGAAGACATTATGTGAGGCAAACAGTACACTTTACAGGTTTGGAGTACATTTACTGAACATATTAAATCACACTCCAAAGTAAGTGCAGTTCACATTTCATTGTTTCAAAGCTGCTTTATTTTTCTCCTTAGGAAAACTATTTATATGCTAAATTAGTTATTCTAAAGCTGTCTTTTTTCCATTTATAACTGAAAAAATAAAAGAGCACCAGGACTGTATGTGTGTGAAAATACTCATTTTGAGGAAAAAAAGATTGGATTTATAACTGAGATAATTTTATTTACAGTTAACTTTATGATTTTAGAGTGTCAATAAAAAGCACGCTAGTTTTGAAATATATATATACACCCCAGAGGCAATCGAGTTCACAAGAGGAAGAAAGGGTAGAGGCAACAATCTAGTAGTATAACCCTTGGGTCTCCCACACAGATATCTTAAATTGAGAGATTTTCCTCCCTCGAAGAAATCCTTGATATCATCATAATTTTCCCACCCCTCTCCTTCTCCGTTTATCAGTCACAACTCTCACCTGAAAGCTCAGAAGGAGGAAAAGAGACCCATGATGTGGGTACAATGAATAAAGGAAGACTTAGTAGCATCAGTGCTCTGATTCTACAATCTCCCTCCCCAATCCCTGTCAATGACCCCTGTGGAATGACTGCTCTGACTGCTACTGAGCCCTGTAAAACATGTTTACTCATCAGAGTTCTAAGGGCTCAGGTGAATTCACAACACATCAATCAGACAAGCAGAAACAAGTAGGAAAAGAGCCCTTTGTCAACCTCCATTTATCCTTTTCCCCTTAGGAAGATACCTGTTCTCCCTGCAACTCTCCCCCAAGGTAAGCGCTTAATTAAGTGGGACTTGATTTCCATTGGTTTATAAGAATAATTTGTTAGAAACAGGAGCATATTTGTATTGAGTGTACTGATTTATCTTGTCTAATATTTTAATAAATAAGAAGCAACATAAAGAGAGGTCAGGGTTAGCAAAGCAAAACAAAAATAAGAAAAGAAAGTATACCAACCTATTAGAATAAGGGGAAAGGGTATTAACAAGAATATTCTTTTCTAAATGAAAGACTTTATTAAAAATTAATATATATATTAATAAACACACACACACATATATATATATATACATTTTTTTTTCTTTTTTCCAATCAAGCCTTAGGTGCATAACCAGAAAGTATGAGAAACTATAAGGGTGAGTTTAGTGCTTCTTGGGAAATCAAAAAATATGGAAAAAGGCCAAGAGATAAATGATACCATTATGTCTTTCTGAGAGTATGGGTGATCCATCGTTTCATCCATCCAGTAATTATGTGCCAGACACTGTGCCATGCACAGGGAACACAAAGAGAGAAATCAAAATTCAATCCATGACTTTAAGTGCCTGAAAAGTTCGGCCATAATTTTTCCCTTCTACTTGGCTCCCGCACATGCTAAACAGCCCCTGATTTGAAAGCAAATCAAATGAGTAGATAGGAAGTTCTCAATTATTAATCATGAATTCAGGACTCACCAGATTCTTGACATAGTTTAAAATAAAGTGGTACACTGCTACTATGGTAGCAGTGCAAACAGAGTGACATTTGGGCTCTCCAGCCTTCCTGCTCCAAATAAGGAAATAATGAACCTCTGTATTTCCAGACTTTCTTTACTACACATTCAAAAACATTTTTACAGAGGAAGAACAAGAGAAAAATAAGTTAGAGCAAGTGGTATTTGTTCTCTCAAAGGAAGAGCCGTATTTTCTAAAAGCAAACTCTTCGTATAAGGTTCTGGTTACTTGCCACAGATTTTGGGAGGAAGAAAACATGTTTTCCTAAAATGGCCTACAAGCATTTTTACATCTTTAACATAGCTTGTGCCTCACGTCTTTCTCAGCACACTCCAGTCTCACTGGTCCCATCTGATTCTGTCCCTTTGTCATACTACCTTCTGCCCCAGGGCCTCGGCTCATGCTCTTCTCCTACCTGGAAGAACTTACTGTTCCTTGTTCACATAGTCACATCGAAGCATACTTCAGATTCAGCATCAACTTCTACCATGGATCTCCCATCACCAGCTCTGAAGCACTGGGCATCTCTTTTGCAGCCCTTTCCCACTAGTTTCATTGACTGATTTGTGTGATTGAAATTTTCTTTCTTAATCTCTAAAGTTGAGGGCCATGATTTTTTTTTTTCAATTATCCCTATGCATAGAAAAATAAGTATTAAGGAAAAATATTTGGTAAGATTAAAAGTATGCTTTTATTTTGTTTTTATGTTTTCTAAATATTATAAAGAATTTATCTGTAAAAGTACTAAAAAAATTAATAAGAAAAATAAATAAAAGGCTGTAATGAGTTTGTGTCCCCTAAAAACATGATAGGTTTATAGCCTAACTTACAGGGCCTCTTAATGTGACCTTATTTAGAAGGCAGTGTGGAGAGTCCTCAAAAAATTCAAAATAAAATTACCATATGACCCAGCAATCTCTCTCTTGGATATCTACCCAAAAATCTGAAAACATTTATCGGTAAAGCTATATGTGCTCAGATGTTCATTGCAGCTTTATTTACGGTGGCCAAGACATGGAAACAACCAAAATGTCCTTCGATAGATAATTGGATAAAGAAGTTGTGGTACATATACACAATGGAATACTATTATGCCATAAGAAAAGATGAAACAGTACCATTTGCTACAACTTGGTTGGATCTTGAGATTATAATGCATATTACTGAGAAATAAGCCAGACAGAAAAAGTAGAGAACCATATGACTTCACTGATATGTGGTATGTAAAACTGAAAACAACAAAGGAACAAGACAAACAAATGAAGAAACAAGAACTCATAGACACAGACAACAGTTTAATGGTTACCAGACGGTAGGGGGGATGGTAGATGCGGGTAAAAGGGATCAATGTATGGTGATGGAAGGAGAACTGACTCTGGGTGGTGAACACACAGTGTGATATATAGATGAGGTATTATAGAATTGTACACCTGAAACCTAGTATGTAACTTTATTGTCACCCCAATAATCTTTAATTAAAAAAAAAGAGAATCAATGTCCTTGCATTTGTAATTAAGATGCAAGGTAAGACGAAGTAATATTAGGTTAGTGTGGCTTCTAAATCCAGTCACTATAGAGACAGATAGAGAGACACAGTCATATATGGAAGGAAACCAACCACGTAAATATCGAGGCAGAAATTAGAATGATGAAGCTGAAAGCAAAGGAACACCAAGGGTTACTGACAACCACCAGAAGCTAGGAAGATGCAAGGAAAGATCATCTTCAGAGCCTTCAGAGGGAGTATGGTTCCACTGACTTCTTGATTTTGAGCTTCAGAACTGAGAGAGTATACATTTCTATTATTTTAAGACACCCAATTTCTGTTACTTTGATATGGCAGCTCTAGGGAATTAATGCAAAGGTCTATGATAATCCTCTACAAATATTATTTTTGTAATCAAGAATATTGCTGAATAAGGATATGGATTTTGTATATAGAACTGGCCTTTTGAAATCTGCACTCGTCTCATTAAGCCATCACGTCTTTCTGTGTACAGTTTGTGTGTTAACCTAAATTTATTTGCCTTCTTTAATGAAACCTTGACATAAAGTCATGATCAAGCAAGCATACAGGCTAAAACAACAACATCATCATCATCATTATTACTATTATTATTATTACATGTGTGTGTGTTGCAGATGGAGTTACCTACCTAAATAACAGTGCCTGCTTTTTTTTTTTTTTTTTTTTTTTTTCCTTTTCTTCCTGAAGAAAACTTTGTGGTTGTGTGGTATACCCAGGTAAAAACTGAAACCAGTTGATTCTATCACTGTTTCCCCCTCTCTGTGCTGAGTATATGAAGCCTTAGGGGGTAGGTCTCCCTAGTATATTTAGTTTTAAATACTCCACTTAAGGGCATACTCAGTAGTCAATTTACATAGCATCAATTCTGCTTATAAAATACAAAGCGTAAACTTGCTTTACCAGCCAGCAAATCCTGGGCTAGCCAACTGGAAAGAGATCAGACAATCCAAGGCCTTTTTGGCTGAATTCATCACTTGATAAAGGGGAGAGATGTCAGCAGTATCAGTTGAAAGCTGAAAATTAATGCTGAGGGGAACTTAACAAGCCCTGAGTCACCAGCCTCCAGGTTCTGGTGTTGCTGCTGTTGGAAGGAAGCCCAGTATAACAGCAGCAGCACAGACTCTGGAGTCAGGAGTTGCTTCACATCAGCAAATGACATGCTTTCTGTGCTCCTTATTTTGCTCATCTATAAAATTTTAAAAATAATACTTGTGTTAAGAGTAATTACTTGTGCCCACAAGCAATTATCACTTGTTAATTATTAATAAATACTTGTGTTAAAATTCAGCGAGTCTAAATTCGTATAAAAGTCCGACATAGTTTCTAACATTTAATAAATACTCAATAAATGGTAACTATTGTTATGGTTTTTATTTTGTTTTGCAAGGTGGTTGTTCAACTAATCAAGCCTGTTTAGTTTCTTGCATGGATTCAAAAGGAGTAGAATGCTTCCTGCTTTTCACATACTATTTAAACTTAACTCTCTCAACCTCAGCTTCTTCATCTGTGAAATGAGAAAACTGAAGTAGGCTTCTGCCGGCCCCCTCAGTCTATGATTTTAACCATACCACAGAAGAACTGAAAAATGCCAGTTTTCTTTCTGTCATTCTGTCTTGAATTAATTGAGCCATCTTGATAGAATTTTTTAACCACTCACATATATAATATATACATAAAGTTTACTTAACTAGAATGGTTAAAGTACAAATTTAGTTTTCACCAGGCATCTTTTGTGAGGTGAATACTTTTTGATTAAAATGTAAGAAAAAAATCTCATTTTCTATGATGGAGTGAGCGAGGGTAAAGAGTTTTGGGTGTGACATCTGGGTAGATGGGCAGAAGAGGCAACATATTGAATATATATGACCCCACAATATAATGGGGTCCCCACAATATAATGTATACCTCGTAATACATATACGAGGTATGGCAATTAAGTTCGCAAAATCATCCTAGAAAAAGTACTACACAGCACATTGATGAATATCACTACAGTCACCTTTGAAGCACGTCCCTTGGGAAGCTATGCCCGATGCCAGTGTCTAGTCCACCCTTCACAGCAATTTTGGAACTCTTTTTCTGGAATCGCCATCAGAGCTGTCATTGTATTACCCTTGATGTCCTGAATGTCCTCAAAATGTCTTCCTTTCAATATTTCGATTATCATCGGGTAAAGAAAGAAGTCATTGGGGGCCAGATCTGGTGAGTAAGGAGGGTGTTCCAATACAGTTATCTGTTTACTGGCTAAAAACTCCCTCAAAGACAGTGCGGTGTGAGCTGGTACATTGTCGTGATGCAAGGGACATGCATTGTTGGCAAAAAGTTCAGGTCGTCTAACTTTTTCACGCAGCCTTGTCAGAACTTCCAAATAGCAAATTTGGTTAATTGTTTGTCTAGTTGGTGCAAATTCATAATGAATAATCCCTCTGATATCAAAGAAGTTTTGCAACATCATTGCAACAAGTTCTGGAACTTAATTGTCAGAAATCGTACACATATATGTGTATGTACAGACACATATATTTATATGTATTATAAGTGTATTATAAAGATGCATAAAAGAGTTGTCATTAAATATAAGTGGGAGTTATTTCAGTGTGGTAGAATTTCAGAAGGCCATGACTTTCTTCTTCATATTTTTATATACTGTTTGAATTTTTATAATAAATACATTTTATTTATATTTTCAGACAAATACAATATAATTACATCCTCGAGATAATCGAAAATAATGTACACACTACACTGAAATACAAAAAATAAAACAGAAGCTTGATTTATTTCATTGTATTGCAGCCAATACACACTTTCTCATGAATTTCCTTGTCCCCGGACAATTGAAAAAGCAAATTTGCCAGTTAAAGAAACATCAATCTGTGTCCTTTATGCCATTTTGGGAAGGATAAATTTTCAAAGGTGGTATTTTGTTCCATGAGCAATTTTTATTGCCCTTATAGGAAAGTGGACCTGGTGTCCATATCAGATCACATTAGGGTCTTCTAGCATTTTTCAAGACTCAGTGGCAATTTCACTTGTGTCATCTAAGTTTCAAATGTGCAGTTGGCAATTGCTATGAAAGTCAGTGTATGTCAAAAAATTATGTAAACTCTTACCCAACTCTCCTCATATCTCATTTAAGAGTGGATCTCACCCCTCTTCTACTAGTGTAAATGTTTTTCTCTCAGTCTCATAGTGCAGGCTGCCCATCTAAGATTCTCTTTTATGGTGCTTTCGGTTCACAGGGTGTCCTGTGCCAGGTCAACAGATCCGAAGCTCTCCCATTCCACATCTCACATGGGTTCCATCCCATGCCACATAAATGCTGAGGAAGACTCCTCAATGCCACAGAGGGATTACTACTCTTTGCCAAACACAGCACACTGCCATTACACTGTGATAACCACGCAGGTTCGAGTTGGAGTGGTACCTCCCAATTGATTTCTTTTTAGAATCCAGGGGCCCAAAAAGACCATCCTGGAACTTGCTCTCACTTTAGCTCTTTAGTTTTTCTCCTTAACCCAGAAAGACCATTTCTGTCTGAAAGAAACTTCTCTTATGTCATATGTTCATTTTCCAAAAAGTAGCATTTGACATTCTCATGTCCTGGATCTAATATGAGTATGGTAGAGAGGGTACTGGGAGAGAAATTGATCTCAAAAGGAAGATACATCAGAAGGTATTTTAAAAATATTACACCTTTAATATTTCTTGTTAATATTATTGAATTCATCACATATTCACTGAGTACTTCCTAAGGGACAGCTATGGTATTAAGCAGCTATAGTATTAGTAAAGATTCAGTGTAATACTGAAGAACAGAAAGTATAAAATACTAGTATTTTAGTAGAGTTACTCAATGTACCTGAGCTTCAGTATTGTTTTTTGTACAATGATGACAATACTATCTGACTAACTAGCTTATTTTGGATGCATAGACTTTGGATTCCAAATACTTGAATTTAATCTCAACTCTTCCACTTATTGCCTATGTAATTTTGAGGAAACCTACTTAATCTCTTTTGGCTTTGGTTTCCTCATCTGTAAACTGTGGATTAATACTAGCAATAACAATGAAAATACCTACCTCATATATTGTTGTGACATTCAAAAAGTAAATAATTGTACAATATTTGTAACAGTGCTTGGTATAAATAATAAGTGTTTGATAATTGGTTTATTTTTCAGAATCGTTTAAGTGTTAAATGACAAATATGAATATGAAAGAATATAGTAATTACTAAAGTGTTTTCTAAATTTAGTTTATTAAACTGCCACTATTAATAATATATTATCCACATCTATTTATCCAATATTTCTGGTTAAGCCAGGAAAAGTTTGTAAAATTTATTTTCACAATAGACTCATCCGGCAGTAATCCACGATTATCAAGTAAATCATACAAACCAGAATAAAAACACAAAAGCATTACCAAATTTTTAAAGTCATATCTAAATTATTTTCATAGTTCAAATAATCTATTGAAGTAAAAGGGAAGGCAGAAAGGAAATGTTTTTAGCAGAAGATGTGTTTCTCATAACCCGGGTTATAGAGTTCCCTTGGGCAAAATGAGCATATTTCACTAATTAAATATGATATTGTGTGGAATGTATTGGGTGTGGCTTCCTGCCTTTCCACTATTGAATTCCAGGTGTGCTACAAAGTTGAAACAGATTAAGTAAACCAAAAGAAGTGCTGTGGAAAAGAAGTTGTTGGGGAAAGTCATCAAGAAGGTGTGAATGCTGGTTTGACTCGTGAGCTTGACCTGGGCAACTTGAGGTTCCTCCCCCCACCCCCACCCCCGTTTTTGGAATGTGCTTCCACTTGTGTTCCCCACTCCCAGAAGCTGCCCCAAAGATACAGCCTTGCGAGACTAACGTGGTATTGAGACTTTCTGAACTGGATACATGACTAAACGCAGTTAAAGCCCCTATATAAACGTGTAAGATTTAGAGGGCAGGTACAAAGATCTACCTGCCTTTCAGCTGCCCAAGACAAACCTCGTAAATTCCCTTCCATCTTGTACTTGCCACCTATCAATCTGAAATGGTCTGCCTTTTTCTCTGGTCTTTCCCCACCCTCCGGAAACAGGCCAGTTCAGACTACACCAGGAAAGCTCCCAAGGAGGCTACCACCCAACAGAATTGCTGATTTTTATGAACCTGGTAAAGGAACCACCAAATACAATGGGATCTGCGTGCTAGCACATAAAAACTATGACTCTTTTCTTCAGCACTAGTAGAACTACTGAGGATTTTATAAACTCTATTCATGATTATGAGTGATCCTGGCAGAGAAAATAACAGACAGCTTGTCACTATTAAACTGGTGCTTTTGCAGAATTGGGTTTTAAGAAAGAAATGATATTATTTCAGAATTAAGATAAGATCCAGAATCTTGCAGCACAGGTTTTCTTTTTTAACCAAAAATGGTGCAATCGCCTTCTCTTTCCCTTTTAGAGATGAAAATGTAGGTCATTCTGATAATGTCTCCATTCATTATATCTTGTCATTCAATTTGTTATTCTCTCTCTTTCGTGCCCTTCTACTGCCCTCTTTTACTTTTAATAATTTTTATCTTAATTTTTATTTTTATCATTGTCCTGCATATATGGCATATTTTCATTGTCAGTTCCTCTTTATAAATCTTCCCCCACCCTTACTTTTCTAGTTTTGCCATTAGGGGGAAAAAGAAGAAGAAGAAGAAGAAGAACTTAATGGACACACACAGCCTTCAGGCAAGCACATAAAAAATGCACACAGAATGCATGAAAAACCAGGTGACTCAGTGAACTAAGCACCACCAAAGAAACTTAGGTTGTAAAAGGTCTATCTTAGTTTCCTTGCCTAATTTCCATAATTTAATCTTTTCGTAGTTCCCTGGCTATCAAATTGGATCGTCAACATATTTCAGAAAGTTACTGATGCAATTGTAATTTATAGCAAAGACTTTTTTTAAAAAAAATAGCAATGCAGAATTTGTTTAAAAAAATAAAATGGAAACGGATTGTAGGTAGAGAGAAGCAGTATTCTAATTTATCCAACCTCAGTTTTTGTTTATTTGTTTATCTGTGCAATGGAGAAATTCTATACACCTCATACATTTATTGCTTTGAAAGTTATTTGGCTTGAGTAAACTGAGAGAGTGAAGAGTGGTTGTTATTTATTATTAACACATTTCTACCTCTCAGATTTTTCATGCATATTGCAAGAGATTTGCCGTTAAAATTATAAAGCTTTGAACTACATGCCAGCCCATTCATATGTAGATAAATATATTTATAGATATATAGATCAAGATAGATGTAGATGTAGATATATCTCTCAAGAGAACTCTAACATTTCACAAGTATAAGGAACAAGTATTTACTTTACCACTGTAAGAACAAAGAAAGATTGCCATCAACTTTAGTGACTCCCCACTGCCTACAGGATAAAACACTCCCTATACGATCAAATGTGTGTGGTCTGAACCTATCTATCATTTCATCCTCAACTCATACAAGTCGGTATCCTCTGTTTCAGCCACACACAATCACAAAGTGGCTGTTTCTCCTTTTCTCGGAGCTTATTACTATTCATCTCTTTACCTGGAATGCATCTTATATTTCAACTTTAGATATATTTCTCTCTCTCTTTTTTTTTTTTCCTTCTGACACTTCTCTTCCCAGAAACATTTTATTCAGGAAATTTTCTCCTGTCTGGCTGGGCATCTACCACTCACCTTTCAAAATTTAGTCCAAGTTTCATATGGACATGTAAGGTACCCAGAATAGTGGGAAAAAGAACAACAAAATTTAATGACTGACATTTCCCAATAATTATAAAAACTCACTACAAAGTCCCAGTAACTAATCAGTGTCATTACATAAGACTAAACATATAGATCAACATGAATGGAGTTGAGAATGCATAAATGAAGTCACACATCTACGCATAATTGATTTTCAATATGGATGCCAAGATGCACTATGGAAAAATAACGATCTTTTCAACAAATGATACTAAAAAAACTGGACATCTACAACCAAAATAATAAAGTTGAACCATTATATCACAAAATTCCAAAAAAAGAAAAGATAAGAACTCAAAATGAATCAAAGACCTAAATGTTAAAGCTAAAACTATAAAGCTTTTAAAAGAAAACATACATGAAAATCTTCATAATGTTGGACTAGCCAATTGTTTCTTAGATGTGTTATCAAAGCATAAGCAAGCAAAGAGGGAAAAAAAAGACAAGAAGGATGAATTGGATTTCATCAAAATTAAAATCTTTTATTCATCAAAGGACACTATCAAGACAGTGAAAAGAAAATCTACAAAATAGGAGAAAATATTTATAAATGAATACTGATAAGTAACTTATACCACTCAATAGTGAAAACATAATAACCCAATTAAAAAAAAACACAAAAAACAAAAAACAAAACAGGCAAAGGATCTGTATAGACATTTCTCCAAAGAAGATATACAGATGGCCAATAACCACATGCAAAGATGCTCAACACCCTTAATCATTAGAGAAGTGCAAATTAAAACCACAATAAGCTACAACCTTATGCCCAATAGGATAACTATAATTTAAAAAGAAACAAACAAGCAAACAAAAACAAAACAAAAACAGAAAAAAAAATAACCAATGAAGGCAAGGATATAGAAAAATTGGACACCTCATTTATTACTGTTGAGAATTTAAAATGGTGCATGTGGTATGGAAACAGTTTAGCAGCTCTTCCGAAAGTTACACATAGTTACCATTTGACCCAGAAATTCAACTACTGGGTATATACCTAAGAGAACTAAAAACACATGTTCACACAAAAACATATATGAACATTTGTAAAAGCCAAAAAGTGGGGGAAAAAAATAAAGCAAAAGTCCATCAACTGATAAATGGGTAAAAAATATATATTGTATATCCAAACACGCACAAAAAATCATACAGCCATGAAAAAAAGAACGGAATAGTAAAAGCATGTCAGTGTGAGGCATCACCCTTGAAGTTACAAGTTGAACAACTACAATTCAACACAGGATTCCCTGTGCAACACACAAATACATCTGAGAGATCCACCCATATAATCATCTGAAGGTGGGTGAATAGGGATGAACAGGGAAAGAGGGAAGGAAGAAGTACAGAGATAGGGGCCACAAACATAGCCCAGAGATCACTGAGATCCCAGGAGAGGGGAGGACGGAGACTGCAGGTGCACTTTCTGTGGCTCTGAGCACTCCAGTCTGAGGGATCAACATGTAATACAGCTGAACCCAGTGATTGTAGTGGAGACCTCAGGCCAGAGACCAAATATAAAAGTATGACAGCTGTGGTTTAACAGCCTTCACTGCCAGACAGAAAACAAAGCCATGGAGCCAGGCCGTCTCCCCACCCCCTCCCAGAGTTGCCTCCCCGGCACAGGGCTAGCAATGGGATCCAGAAAAAAAAAGCTGTAGCAATGTTGGGTTAAAGAGCAGAATATCTATGGCTCTGAGAACTGGAGAGACAGTTCCTGAGTGGCAGATACACACTGAGGCTAATTCCAGTGACAATGGAGGAGATACAGGGGCTAGGCAGCTCAGGTCTGACAGTCACTCTTACTTGCAGGAGAACAAAGCCACAAACACACCAGCAGCCTCTCCCAACCCACCCCATCACAACCTTTTGTGACTGATCCCAGTGAGTGTACACACGGCTGCTGAGACTCACAGCTCTGCATCTGGCTGTAGGGGCAGCACTTGAATTTCAGGGACTTAGAATCCCATCACTCACCACACCCTCCCACCAGGGTGGTGTCCTGAGACTAAGGCAACCTGATCACAGAGGAGAAGACAGCCTCCCCAGGGAATCTTCTACTCCAGAAGCCGGAACAAGTCAAGACAAAATAAAATGCTCAGTGCTACCAACTGGAAAACAAAAGAAAGACTTTTTCATATCAACCTTTAGAGAATTCATTCCCAGAGATGCCCAGGAAGAGAAATAATTCAGCAATTACCATGAATAACCAAGGTAATAGGACAGCTCAAAAAGAAAATGAAAAATTTCCAGAAAATAAACTTAAAGACATGAAAATATATGATTTCAATGACAGAGAATTCAAGATTGAAGGTGGGTGAATAGGGGTGAACAGGGAAAGAGGGAAGGGAGAAGTGCAGAGATGGGTTTTGCAAACATAGCCCTGAGCTCACTGCGATCCCAGGAGAGCAGAGGACTGAGACTGTAGTTGTTGTCTCTGTGACTCTGAGCATTCCTGTCTGAAAAAAAAACAACAAGATGCAAGAAAATTCAGACAGACAGTTTAATGAACTCAGAGATAAGATCAATGACAAAATGAATATTTTACCAAAGAAAATAAACTTTTTTTTTAATAGAAATTTTGGAGCTGAAGAACTCAATCAAGAAATGAAGAATGAAACAGCAAGCTTAGGAAACAGAGCTGACAATATGGAAGAAACAGCAATATTGAAGATAAACATCTGAAAATGATGCAGATGGAAGAGAGAACTCTGAGAGTTAAAATAAATGAAAGAACTCTCTAAGAGATATCTAACTGCATCAGAAAGAGGAAAACAAGAATAATGGGTATACCAGAAGGACAAGAAGGGGAGAAAGGCACAGAGAGCTTATTCAAACAAATAGTTGATGAGAACTTCCCAAACCTATTGAAACAAATGGATCTTTGAATGTAAGAAGCAAACAGAATACCTAATTACCTCAATCCTAAAAGGCCTTCTCTAAGGCACATTATACTGAAGCGGTCAAAAATCAATGAAAAAGAAAGAATTCTCTAGGCAGCCAGGGAAAAGAAGACAGTAACCAACAAAGGAAAGCCCACTACATTATCAGTTTTTCCAGCAGAATCTCTACAAGCCAGGAGGGAGAGGAATCAAATATTTAAACAATTGAAAGAGAGAAATCACCAGCCAAGAATAATATATACAGAAAATGTATCCTTTAGATGTGAAGGAGTAATAAAGATCTTTCCAGATATACACAGGCAGAGGGAATTGTCCACAACAAGGCCTGCATTACAGGTAATGATGAAAGAGGTAATTCTACCCAAAGAAAAAGACAAAAGAATAAAAAAAAAATAATAATAAAACTAAGAGTAATATTACTAACAGAGAGTCAGAAGCAGGAAATGTCAACCCAAACTCAGAATAGGATACTATACCCTTAAATATAATGTAAACAGTAAAGAAGATAAAACAGAGGTGTGGGGGGAGAGAGGGAGGGAGAGAGAGAAGAGTAAAAATTAATGGATTACCACCAAACTAAAATGACAGCTAGAAACACAAAGGCAAATAACAATGGAGACACCAAACTATCAGAAAACAAAAGATAAAATGGCTATAAAAACTCCTTACATATCAATATAAGTGGACTGATCTCAGCAATAGAAAGGCACACAATAGCAGATTGAATCAAAAAACAAAATCCAACTATATCCTGCCTCTAAGAGACGCATCTAAGCTGCAAGGACAGATATAGACTCAAAGTGAAAGGGTGGTAAACATACTTCAAGCAAATGGCATCCAGAGAAAAGCAAGTATATTCATACTTATATCTGATGAAATAGACTTCAGGATCGAAAAGGTAATACGAGACAAAGATGGGCATTTCATAATGATAAAGGAGACTACACAACAAGAAGACATGACACTTATCAATATATATGCTCTCAACCAAAAAGCAGATATATATATGTAATATTAACAGAAATAATGGGAGAAACTGACAAAAGCACAATTACAGTAGGGGGCTTAAATACGCCACAGCTATGGCTACATCATCCAAACAGAAATCTATAAGAAAATAGTTTTAAATGGCACATTAGACCAAATAGAAATAATTGACATTTACAGAGCCTTTCATCCTAGAACACCAGACTACACATTACTTTCTAGTGTAAATGGAACATTCTCAAGGAGAGACCATATGTTGGGACACAAAACTAGTCTAAGCAAATTTAGGAAGACTGAAAACATACCAAACATATTTTCTGACCCCAATGCTTTAAAATTGGAGATCAAATGGAAAGAGACAGCAGGAAAAAACACAAATACATGGAGATTTAACAACACGCTACTAAAGCACAACTGAGTCAAAGAAGAAATAAAAGGAGAAATGGAAAGATACACAGAAAGAAATGAAAACACACTTTATCAAATTTACCGGGATGCTCTAAACACAGTTTAAGAGGAACATTTATATCATTAGATATGATAAGAATTTTCTCAAGAAACAAGAAATAGCCCAAATAAAGAACCTAACATTACATTTTAAAGAACTAGAAAAAGAAGAACAAATGAAACCCCAAATCAGCAGAAGATAGGAAATAAGACAGGTTAGAACAGAATTAAATGAAATAGAGAACAAAAAGACAATAGAAAAAATAATGAAATAAAGAGCTGGTACTTTGAAAGGATTAATAAAATGAAAACAAAACAAAGCAAGAAAACCCAGCTAGACTAAGGAAAAAAGGAAACGACAAACAAAATCAGAAATGAAAGAGGATAAGTTATAATGGATACCACAGAAGTACAAACGATCATACAAGCAGAATTTTTAAGGACTATATGCCACCAGATTCAATAACCTAGAAGAAATGGACATGCTCTTAGAAACGTATAACCTTTCTAAACTGAATCATGAAGAACTGGAAAATCTAAATACACCAATTGACAGTAAAGAAATTGAAACGATCATCCAAAACCTCTCCAACTGCAAAAGTCCAGGAACAGATGTTTTCACCAGTGAACCAAATATTCAAAGATGATTTAATACCTGTCCATCTCAAAGTCTTTCAAAAAATTGAAGAAGCAATACTTTCAGGTCAACATTACCCTGATATAAAAACTGGTAAGGGTAACACAAAAAAGAAAATCACAGACCGATATCTCTGATGAATACAGATGCAAAAATACTAAACAAAATACAAGCAAACCAAATACAACAATACATTAAAAAGATTATACATCACGATCAAGTGGGATTCATTCCAGGGGCGCAAGGAAAGTTCAACATATACAAATCGATCAGTGTGATAAACCCCATTAGCAAAATAAAGAAGGGAAATCAAAGGATCACGGGAATAGATGCAGAAAAAGCATTTGACAAGATACAACATACATGTGTGATGAAAACACTCAATAAAATGGGTATAAAAGAAAATTATCTCAACATAATAAAGGACATATATGACAAATACTCTGCTAATATCATACTTAATGGTGAAAAACTGAAAGCTTTTTCTCTACGGTCAGGAAAAAGACAGAGATAGCCCCTCTCACCACTGTTATTGAACATAGTATGAAAGGAGAAATAGGGAGTGATTACTAATGGGTGCATTGTTTCATTTTTGGAATGATGAAAATTCGGGGGAATTAAATAGTGGTTATTGTTGCAAAACTACAGGACTCCACTAAAAAAAAAAAAGTAAATTGTACACTTTAAAATGGTAAATTATATATGTAAATTATATCTCAATAAATAAACACAAGGGAAAAAAAATAACGTAGTTGAAGCCACACCTCTGTAACTGACATTTTAGGCTGACGACAGTGTCCATTTTATTCCTATTTAAACTTATTCTTTTCTGGACTACTGTTACATATTTTGTAATCAGTTCTCATGTATCTCCATCCTTTCTGGATCCTTAACTTCTTGAATAAGGAGACTTTCTTATGCCTCCTGTGCTTCACTTATAATAGTCACTTGAGAAATGCTTATAGATTGAATAAAGAAGGGCACTCTTAGAGTGTATAAATATATCTTGAGAAAAGGATGAATCCATGATCATGTGTATTTCTTTTACTTCAGCAATCAAAAGGCTATTGATAAGTATCTTGAATAGTGTGATACAAGTTTGCTTTCACAACCCTAGGGCCACTTGAAGAAGCTGAGAGGTGTGATCAAACTATATGGCAAATGTTTAAATTTAAATATATATACATATATATATTTAAATATATATATATATTTAACATATATAAATATATATGTAATGCATATATAAATATACATATATATATTTATACATTACATATATAACAGCAAAAGACATATTGTCATTAATCCCTCTCAAAATACACCCCCTCAATCCAACACATTTATCCCATTGTTCTTGCCATTTTCTGAAGCTGTTCTGTAAGTCCTCTTTCATGAGTGTCTTTAGTTGCACTGTCGTGGCTGTCTCAATGTCCTGAATCATTTTGACTTTGGGGAAGAGTCAGAAGTCACATGGTGCCAGATCCAGTGAATAAGGTGGATGTGGAGACAGCGCGATGTTTTTATTTGACAGAAATTGCAGTACCAGAAGCCATGTGTGACACAAAGTGTTGTCATTATGTAGGATGATTTATGGCATACATTAAAGCACACCTTCTCTCAACCGTAGCTCACACCCGACTGATTGCACTGAACAAGGTGAAACTTGTCACACATTGTTACTAAGGTTCCACATGCCACTTCCTATATTGAAGATCCCTGACTTTCTGTTTGATGGCACTCGGCAGCAGCATTCACCATATTTTGTGATCACAATGGAAAGGTGCTATGTCACACATCAAGTCAGGTGTGGCGATTTCTGTCAAATAAAAACAGTATGGTGTGACCTCATCCATCTTATTCACTGGATCTAGCACTGTGTGACTTCTGGCTTTTCTGCAAAGTCAAAATGACAAAGAAAGGTAAATGTTTTGAATCATTTAAGGCAATGTCTTTTACTGTAATAATTTTTTTAATTTAAATATTCTTGATCACACTTCGTATTTGCTATAATAACAATTTGAAATTCTGCAATTCTTTCTTATGACAACTTCTAAAATATTTGAATTGTATTCTAAATGTTTTAAAATATGTAAATGTACAGTTTAACATTTTTTTTTTTTGACTAATAGACTAAGAGTTCAAACAGAAGTATGTTTCAAGGACAACATAAAATGCCAACAAAATTATACAATTTCAACACCAAGTCAAACATCCAAGACAGCTAAGTTATGGAACCATAGTAGCAAGCTTCCAGATACCCAAAAGAGAATCTGAATTTTCACATGGCTATCTATAGTTTTAATGAAAATTAAGTAAATGCCTGCAGTTTATGTTGCCACAAAGTTACTCCTAAAACTTCCAGGTGACAACTACCTTCTCTACATAGAACTAAGAAGGGGCCCAAAAGTTGCTCAGTTGCTCTAGGTCCCAATAGGAATTCCTCAACGAAGAGAGGGTTGGAAAATACCAGGAGGCATTACCCTGGCCACTAAGGGCTGCTCTGTCATGTGGGCACAGTAAATATAGAACGCATTTTGAGAGGCTGTACTGCTCTGGCCTTGCTTATCATCTTAATGTAAATCACCTGTCTTAAGGCAAGAGAGTCATATGTCATCATCATCTACCACATTATATTCAAATGTGATTTTATACCAGTCCTAATTATATCACAGTTACTTCACGTTTAAGAAATTGGCAGAATTTCTTCTGTGTTTTATTATGGACTACACCTATTAAATGGCAATATACATTTTTGAATTATATTTACCAAAATGATTCTTATCCTATGTTTTGTTCTGGTTTAGAGAAGAGAAAGTAAAATGATTAGAGGTTTACCAGTAATTGCAATTATCATGTGCTACACACTTGGAAAGCTCAAAAAACTAAAAATAATTGTTCTTGTAACTTAATTACAGACTGTTAAATAAGGATGTGTTGAGGTTACCTTTCTTTCAGAAAATGATACAACTCTGCTGAAATATCACCTTGCTGTTCAGATTTTTAACACATTTCCTTATTAGTTTTAAACCTTTTTCTTCCAAGAAAATCTTATCTCTCAAATTATATTCTCCTTCTTTTACCTTTGAATATAGGGTATATCCAGATAGGTAACAGATACCTGAGGAAAGGAATTGTTAATCTGGTTTTCATGAGTCCACAAGGGAATTTATCTAAAGACTGCTTTTTTTCCTAGGGGATCCATGAATCCTCTGAAATTATAGGCAATTTTTTAAACTATGTTTTTTGGGCAGTTCTTTGAAATGAAGGTACATTTCTCAAAGCTGTCAGCACCTGAGGGAATGACCACCACTTATTTTTTGTGTCCACCATCATTAATAACAGTCATTCTTTTGTTCGGGAATAGTATGTCCACAGTATCAAGCTAGACAGTATAAGGAATTAAAGGCAAATACAAGGCATCATTCATAGACTCAGGTATTCAATCGTGCAACTAAGAGACAAGACATGTCTTCTACTTCTTCATTTTTATATAGAACAAAGTGCATTCATGACCTCCAGGATCCCTTCCAGGGCAAAAACTCTAAAATCGTAAATCATTATTCACATACAGCAATGAAGTTAAAAAGAGAGAACAGAACTAAATAATGCAGGAACTTTGGACCTTCTCACACTGCACTCAGCCAACTGAACCTTACAATTTCAAGCTGAAAGATGTATAAAGTAGGAACATCTGGTCCAACCCCCTCATTTCATACAGGATCTCTGTCTTTCTACTAGTGATTGTAGTGTGTATGATGTGACAGGCAGTATGTGCAGCATTGACTTCAAGATTTACCTTTATCCTCCTGAAGTCTGCTGAAAAAAAAAAAGGCTTTGCACTCACTCTGCCAGACTAGCATGCCAGGGCAGTTTTTGCACACTCCTGCGGGGTTCCATTGTGTTGCCAGAGGATGTTACAGTGACTCTTTCAAACTTCTCCTGCCCTGTTCCTAACTGCCATACTAAAAATGTACACAACACCCATGTGATTACTTTGCCGCCTTCCCTCTTTCCTCTGCAGCTACTCATCCAGCGTAGCCGAGGCAGTGACTCACTTGGGAGCACCTGTCTCTTCATCTCTGTTGACATGACAGTGCCCCAAGAACAGGTATATGACCAATACAAACCTTGTTTCAGGGGGAGGCAAGAGTGTCTTGGACTTGAAGGGGACCTGAGTTTTCCCTTTAGGGGTATTGATTTTAAACTGGTTATTAAGAAATAAAAGACTCAGAAAGAACTTTTGATCCACCCCCTTTCCTTCCCAAAAGCTTCAGGTGGAAAGACCTGTTCCAGGAAAGAAATCTTGGCTTACTCAGCTTAGCCTAATTTGAATGGAGTTTGGTAAATACGAAGGTACTAAGCAGAGGCCTAGTAGCTAGATCACCCCTATGTCCCATTGAGGCCAAAATGTTCGTGCCATATACGTTCTGTACTTCCTCTACCACCTACAAGTTGCCTACTTCCTTTGAAATCTCAGATCCCATTCCCCCTTTTCTCAGCTGTCCAAAATGACAAACATAACCAATTTTACCTAACTTACATTGGAATTTTCATGTTTATACAAATTCCCCATGCATGCATATTAAACATTTGGTCTTCTCCTGTAAATCTACTGTATACTGTTTGAATTATTAGGGCAGGTAGTAGAATTTAGAAGGTGGGGACTTTTTTTTTTTTTTTTTGTAGCCTCCATACACGCCTGTCCACATTTTAATGACAGGGATTATCATACCTGAAACCTGAAACTGTTTATAGCAGTTCCAGAAACTCAGTCTCTGGTTTTTGGTTCCTCTGCCTCTTAAATTGATGACCTGCCCAGCACCTCTGTTGTTATATAACTGGGACCCTGTTACACTTTTGATAATTTTCTAATGGGAACTGGGTTCTGCTGCAGAACCCGGACCCTGAGGTTGACCCAAACTCCCAGTTTCTTACCATCTACGAGGGCTGCCCTTTTCCTATTCTGTCCCCCAGCAACTAAACATGAAGCTGTTGCTTTTAGCAGGAATTTAAAGAGGATTTGGGATCACACACGCAAAAAAGAAACAATTCAAAATTAAATATTAATCATCACTATCCTTAAAAATGGATTGTATATTTCTCATCACAGGGACTTGATTTCAAGTCATGTCCTCCCTTAGAATCAACTGAGTACAAGCCATTGTAACCTCTCTGTTCTTTTACGAAAAGTTTTTATTTTCCATCTCCAGCTTCTACTACAGAATCATACTCCTCACATAGCTTTGTGTATCTAAAAACTCATTTATAAACTTTACTAGTACAACAGTTGCATAAGTCTAGTTTCTTCCAGCACTCTAAGGTGACTGAATAGTAAACCAGTCTGTGCTTACTTTATTTAATATTGATTATGGATTTCAAAGCTTTCTTGGAATATTGAAATGATGGAGACTTTCAAAGAGATACCATAGTTATCAACGTAAGGGTGTTTATGGAGCAGGTGAAAATTTGTGTGAGATGTATTCTGGCAAAAATTGCCTGAAGTATATTATATTTTTGCCCTATTGCTTGACAATATACATATCTGTATTATTTTAAAAACAGTCTCACTTTATCATGTTTCAAAAAATAAAATTTTATCTTCTATTCTTCACAGAAATGGGAAAAATCACATATGGGACTAGTTAGAGAAGGATGTTTAAGAATTTTGTTCGAATTTATGTTTCAACAAAGCAGATTTTTAAACATGGTTAGCAATGAACTGGCACAGATCATGCTGAGTAAAAGATTAGTTGAAATACACTGAACACTGATTTTGTAGACTGTACAGATTTTCTACACCAAAAATTCAATTATAAATCTAATTACAACTTTACCTGTTAAACAATCAACTAGATTATTATTTGTTGCTGGATGTCTTGTTTCCTGCTGACTCAGAAGCAGGTGCACCTGCAGATGTTAACTTTGCCATCATCATGTGACCTAACAGCCCTGCCTTATCATGTGACCTAACAGCCCTGCCTTTTCCTACTTTCTTTATTAGTATATTTTCCATCATTTATTAAGTTTTAAAAAATGTACAAAAGCTGAGGTACAAACCACACATCCCTACGTAAACGTATAAAACTAGGTAAGGATTTGTGGCAGGAACGGAAAGGGGGAGGTGCCGTAGACCAGCAATCCATCCCACATTACTTTGACTCCAGAAGAGTCCTCCCAGATGCTCCTCTAAAAATGAACTCCATGGTCAAGCAAATTTGGGAAACTTTCCAAATTGCAGTGTCTGGGGAATTTTGAAAAACACATCACGATAATAATTGGTTTAGAAGTTCTGTAGTAAAAAGAAGAAGGAAAAATATTTAGCTTAGTTTAACCCTCCATTTCCTTAAATTTACTGAATATACTTTTGTGTTATTAAGTCAAAAGCTTGAGGAATTAATCAGAAAGTTAGGGAGTAAAGAAAAGAAAGGCTTTTAGGAGTTCCTGTGCCCAGTAGAAAGACAGAAGGGTATTCAATAATCACATGGGGTATATGCCTGCAAGTCACAATCTTTGTGAATATACAGATGGTATGCATCATTTTATGTTTGTCAGATATCATAGAAAGTTCATTACCTGACATGTTTCTACTAGACAGTTAATTTTGCATGCAAAAGAAATAATAAAGCCTGGTGTTTGGCTTATTACGAAAGCAGTCCACGTTTATATTCCTCAAAAGTTTCACACTGAGATAGTTATCTCTCAAAAAATGTAATATTCCCAAGACTTAATTTTTCAATTCTCACTGAAAAATTTAGGACTGAGAGGCTGTTGATAGGCAAAAAAAAAAAAAAAAAAAAGTAGAACACATTTTTTTCATCTAGGATGCATCTTTCAAGTGAAATTGTATGGGACTGAAATTTACAAGGCCAGCATCTTGAAGCAAATGCAATAACACTTTAAAGTAGCATTACAAGATTTATTTTTTACATACTTAAAATTCAAAAACTCTTTAGAGAATACTGGAAATGGAAAATGTTTACTTTAGGAGCATTCAACTATGTTTTGGTTCAACACTAACCTGAAAAAGAATACACGAAGCATACCTAACATGTGGTTCTTAGAGTCTGCTTTGTAAATAGATTTTAAATAACTGAAGTAGTAAAAAAGACAAACACTCTTTAATTCTGCAAGATTACATATAGAAAGTGTCTCCAGGATGATATAAACCAGTAGAGAACCACCAAATTTTGTATAAAATCACATTGTTTTAGGCATTTACTCTGTAGCACTCATCCTATACAACTTCCTTAATGATGGAAATGCACACGTCACTATTGAACACTTGAAATGTACCTAGTATAACTAAAATTTTAACTTTATTTAATTTTAATTAATTTTTTTTAAAATTAAAAAGTCGCATATGGCCAGTGGCTACCATATTAGTGCAACTCTAGTCCTTCTAACTTACAACCAAGAATGAAGTTAAAACCAAATTTCCATACTAGACATAGAGATATCCCATTCAGATGTTCCATTCTCTCAAGGGAGAACTGAAAATTAGGTAGTTCCAAAAATAGCTTATTTAGCTATTTTTCTATTTGAAGTTTAGATTCATTTTATAATGAATTTGAAATAAAGCTATAAAGAAACGGCACATCTTTACTGTAATAGGTTTTGCAGAAGGAGAAAATTATACAAAAGTCAAATGTCGTGTGTGTGTGTGTGTGTGTGTGTGTGTGTTTGTAACAAATAGTAAACTTTCATATGGATAATCAGCACATTTCAGCTGACATCAGATGATACCACATTTTAGCATTTTATAGGTATATAAAGTAAATTAATTGTAAGTGAATGATTGAAAAAAATATTTAGTAAATAAATAACTATGAATAAAATGCAATATTATATTATTGGGTACTACTGATTTAGAGGGTAAGGAAAGTTTGTTGGAAGGAACAAGAGACTCCTATGAACAATTCTATGCAATAAATTAGATAATATAGAAGAAATTGACAAATCCCTAAAAACATAAAAATCTACCAAGACTGAATCATGAAGAAACAGAAAATCTGAATAGACAAATTACTAGTAAGGAGATTGCCAGTAATCAAAAACCACCCAACTAAGAAAAGCACAGGATCAAATGGCTTCACTGGTTCATTCTACTAAACATTTAAAAAAGTAATACCTACCCTTCTCAAATGTAAAAACCAAAGAGGAGCAGGGAACATCTCCAAACTCATTTTGTTAAGTCAACATTACTGTGATACCAAAGCCGGACGAGTACAACACACACACACACACACACACACACACACACACACACACACACACACTCACAAATTGCAGGTCAATGTCCCTGATGAACATAGATGCAAACATTCTCAACAAAACAATAGCAAACAGAATTCAGCAGTACATTAAAAGGATCATACACCATGATCAAGTGGGGTTTCTTCCTGGGATGCAAGGATGGTTCAGCATATGCAAATCAATGTGATTCACTACATTAACAGAATGAAGGATGAAAATCATGTCATCACCTCAATAGATACAGGAAAGACATTTAACAAGAATCAACATCCTTTCATGATTAAAAACTCTCAACGAATTGGGTATAGAGGAAACACTTCAATATAACATCAAATATGACATAAAAAAAGAATCCCATTTACAATAGCACCAAAAATAATGAAACACTTAGCAATAAGTGTATCTAATGAGGTGAAATACCGAATACTGAAAACTATATGGCATTGATAAAAAAAAAGTATAAAAGACACAAAGAAATGGATTAGTAGAATTAATATTGTTAAAATGTGTATAATACCTGAATTGAATTACAAATTCAAAGCCATCCCTGTCAAAATTCTAATGACATTTTTCATAGAAATAAAAAAAACACTCCGATAATTCATATGAAACCATATGAAACCATAGCCAGAACAATGCTGGAGGCATTACACCATTTGATTACAGATTATATTTCAAAACAATAGTAATCAAAATAGTATGGTATTAGTGTAAAAATAAACATATAGATCAATGGAACAGAACAGAGAGCCCAGAAATACACCCAGTCATATATGTTCAATTAATTCAGGACAAAGAAACCTAGAATATACATGGAAAAGGGACTGTGTCTTCAATAAATGATTTTAGGAAAATGATATCCACATGCAAAAAAAAAAATGAAACTGGACTCCTATCTAGCACAATCCACAAAAATCAAATCATAATGGGTACAGCTACTAGCAGAAAACATAGGAGGTAAGTCCCTTCACATTGGTCTTAGCAATGAGTTTTTGGATTTGACACCAAAAGCAAAGACAAAAAAAGCAAACATAAACAAGCAGTATTGCCTCAAACCAAAACACTGCTGCACAGAAAAGGAAATAATTAACAAAATGAAAAGGTAACATATGGAATGAAAAAAAAATGCAAATCACATATCATATTAGGGGTTACTATCCAAAATATACAGATTCAAGAACTCATTAGTAAAAACATAAAATAATACAATTGAAAATGGCCAGAGGACCTGTATACACATTTTTCCAAAAAAGACAAATAACCAGTAGGTACATGAAAAAGTGTTCAACATCACTAATCATCAGGGAAATACATATCAAAACCATAATTAGATATTGCCTTATACTTGTTAGAATGTCTATTACCAAAAAGTCAATAGACACAAATGCTGGTGAGGATGTAGAAAAAAGGGAACTTTTGGTGGGAATGTAAACTTATATAACTACTACAGAAAATAGTATGGATATTTCTCAACAAATTAAAAATAGAACTACCATATTATCCAGCACTGCCACTTCGGTGTATATATCGAAATGCAATGAAATCAATATCTCAAAAAATATCTGTACTCTCATGTTCATTGCATCATTATTCACAATTACCAAAGCATGAAAAGAACCTATGTGTCAGTGAATGGATGAATGGATAAATAAAATGTGGGATGCATATATTAGTACAATGGTTATTGTTCAACTTTAAAAAATAAAGAACCTGCCAGTTGTACCTACATGGATCAAAACTGAAGGGTATATACTAAGTGAAATAATCCAGACAGAGAAGACAAATACTGCACGGTATCACTTACATGTTGAATCTTAAAACAAACAAACAAACAAACGAAAAAACGTTGAACATATAGTAACAGAGAGAGGGGAAGAATAGTGATTTCCAGGGACTGGGCTGGAGGAAACAGGGAGAGTTTGGCAAAGAGGTACAAACTTTCAGTTGTAAGAAGACTAAGATCTGAGGATCTAATGTAGAACATGGACTACAGCTGACAATACCGCATGGTGTAGTTGAAATTTTTTATGAGAATAGAACATAACTGTCCTCACACACCCCACCCCGCCCCACACACACACACAAATGTGTATGGTGATGGATGTGTTAATTAATTCAATGGCGGGAATCCTTCACATTTTATACATCTATCAAACCATCATGCTGTGCACCTTAATTATATTGCGATTTTACTTGTCAAGTATACTTCAATAAAGCTGAAAACATTTTTTAAGAAGTTAGAAAAATAAAAGGAGTTCATGCAAGCCTTAATTACCTTGACCTACTTGGGGAGAATTAAGCAATAAATAGAGCTTCACATTTAACAGGGATATAGAAAATCTTTCTATGGCCATTGTATAGCTAAGTACTAATTTTCAGGATGTTTGGCATAATATAGATTATTTTCTGCCACTAACCAGAAAAGAAAAAAAGAAAATTAAGTCAGAAAAACCACATCCTAGTTTCTGAAAGATATCAACAAAGGATAATTCTGAGTTGACTAAGTGATTTGGAAATCAACTTCTTAAGACATTGAGACTTTATATACAAGGCTATGAGAATTCTGCAGTATAATTTGCCATATACTGAAAATTCATTCTTCATAATAAATAGTTCAGAAATAAAAAGATTGCTATTATCTTTATGTTGCCTTTATTATTTATAATGAATGTAAAAAGCAGACTATATTGACTTTTATAAATTCGTATCTGACATTAGTTCTACTAATGATATTTTCTCTAAGAAAAGTTCATAAATAGTAAAATCTCCTGATATTTTAGTTTATAGGTTCTGACCATAGCAGATAAGAAAGCATAAACACTGCTTGAGAAAAGTGAAATTAATTGTGTTGATCAGCATGATTTATTATTTCTCAGGCTCATTCCTGTTCTTTTATGCTATTTCAGCTGATATTTTCTGCTCAGCTATTGCCAGTTCCTTGAAAAGGTGGGTTTATTCTAATGATGGAACAATAACTTGAGTCTTTGCAAAAGATAATCAGATGATTATATTTTACACAGTTTAAAGCTATTAAATAAAAAGATTAATAAAGATGGGGATATGACAGGCTCTGAATATATTCACTAAAATAATTTACATAATTTTGTGACTGAAAAAATAAAGCAGTCTTTTGTGTTTGTTTTCTCTCACACTTTTTGGTTAGTTAATTAATTGTTCAATCTATTCACTTTATAATAGGCAATTTCTATTTTTTATAGATAAGGGTAAAAAACTGTACTCTGGAAGAGTATTGGTAATTGGATATAATTCAATCTAAATTTATTCTGATGTCATATTAATACAGTCTCTATGCAAGCTTTATAATTTTACCATTATATTTCACCTTCAACATACCCTCAATGTACTGAAAGTAGGAGAAAAACAAAATGGAAGCTAAACTTTTTTCTGACTTAAATTTGAATCTTTCATCATCACACCAACTGCAACTCTTATCTTCATAAATCTCATTTACCTAAGTTATATGGTGGATTCAAAATAATAGTGGGATCCTCATTAGGATAGAAGTTAGACAACTTGAGATTTAAGTGCTAATTATGTTAGTCAAGTCACTTTGATTAAGGATCAGTTTCTCCAAGGATCAGTTTACTTATCTATAAAATGGGACAGTAAAAGATGTCCAATTGAAAGCTCTACTAAGACAAAAAACAAGCGTTATAAAAATGTAAGATAATTCTATTATTGTTTCAATTAGCTTCTCATTGTTAAAAAAGAAAATAAATAAAAGAAAGAAAGAAAAAGAAACAATAATCCTAAAGTGGAGTTACTTGCCCCCAGGACAGCAAACCAAGACTTACTTGCAGTTTCAGCCCCTCCAGGAATGTGCCTTAAACTCATCAGATTGAATTTCCTGATGAACACTAGTAAGGTCATGTACCTGATAAGAACACTGCCTCCTCTCCCATCAAAAAAGGTGTCCTTTCCTGAAGGAAACATTTCTTTGTGTTTTTTTTTTTTTTTTGCTAATAACTTTCTTGTCCTTCCCTATAAGGTTCTGCCTATAAAAACCTTCCATTTTGTACTTCTCAAGCATCTCTCTATTTACTAGATGCGATACTATCCAATTTGTGAATCTTTCAATAAAGCCAATTAGATCTTTACATTTACTTGGTTGAAATTTTGTTTGTTACATTTTATTCATTGTGATGGAAAAGTGCTGATGGATTTTTTTTTTTAAAGCAATGGATTTGATCCTCGTAGAATCACCACAGACTTGTGTGAAAACTGATTCTTAAACACATTGTCTCTATTGATAGAGTATGTGTTTAATTTAAAATAGAGACCTCCCAGTATAATAATAAGAACACTCTGAGTGACTAAGAGTGTACTATATGACACATATTTCCTATGAACAATAATAATTCAAATATGTTTTCTAAAAGGATGTAATCTTAGACATTGCAACAATCAATTGGAAATTTCTCTGTTTGGGACAAAGAAAACTTATGCAACCAAAATTATTTTTCAAAACAAAATTTAGATTTGGATGGAGGAATTTGAGTTTAAATAACCTCTCTTCTCAATATGTTGTGAATTAAACTTTCTGAAAAAAATCAAACAGCTTAACAATGAACAATTCTTTAAATAGTTTAAAGACTCACGTTGAACAACATTACATGTAAATCTGAAGGCTCAGGACACATACAGGAACCACCAGTTACAGTCGAATAGTAAAACTACAGACACTTTTCTCCCCCAACCAATTGACAAGGCATTTCATGCTGTGAATATCCAACATTCGCTTTGACAACAAGGCATATATTTATATTCCCTGCTATCCCAGTCAGGGAATCTTTTAACATTGTCTCAGTTGATTTAGTGCCAACTCGTCAGTTTTTTGACATTCGTCCAGGTAATTGGACCAAGAACCCCTGGTGAAAACTTGTCACAAATTATAGTGATATTCTTTATTCTTTAAATGGTTTTGGTTGGTAGAGGTGATGTTGAACAGACAGTAGGTAAACAACACACTGATCCAATGAATTGTAACACTGGGGATATTAAATAAACTGTATCATTTCATACACTTCACTAGAGTGTATGAAACGACTGACTTTCCTCTCTGGAATTTAAAACAGAGAAAAAGGAAAAAAAAAAAAAACAAAAACAAAAAAAAAATCTGGATTATAACAAATAGTGAGAGGGATTTAAACACAAAGCTTTAAATCAGGATGGATTTCAGGAAATAGGATATAAGAAAAATTAAGTCTAAGTCATGATAAAAGAAATATCTTGGATTTCAATTAACTAGTAGTTCATAGACTAGCCAGACAGATATTTAGAAACGGTACTGAAATTAAAATCAACTCTGTAGCCAACGGAGGTTTCAAAAGATAAATTATTAAAGCAAGTATATGGAAAGGATTTCTAACTCCTATTACTATATATAGCCCTTCAGATAACAAACAATCTTAATGCTTAGAAATTAGGAAAGATATTTCCATTTTTCAACATATGCCACATGTAATACTTGGTAAAGTGTCAACTTCTCACCTCCCTATTTTTAAACTCATCCCTTAGCCTTCTGATTACCTCTTTGTTTTGAGCCTTAACCTACATAGCCAATTGATAATTTCAGTCTAAGCACATTTTGATTATAACTGATGGCTAGTATTATAATTATGACAAGTTCCTGTAAATGTCAGTTCTTATACACCATTTACGTGAGTCCCTAGTTAACATGTTCAAATTTCTTGTGCTTCAAGGTTGAGAATAGAATTGTGCTATATGTCTCTTAGAATTCTATAATTATATGGTTCTAGGGAATGAGATTTGCTTGGATCAAAATTTAATATAATCGAAATACTAGTAGAAAGTTGGTGAAAGCAGTTATGATAAAGTTTTTGATATTTTAGACACTTAATCTATGAAATATTCAATAAATTATCAAATGAATTAAGAAAATAGATTTTGATATTCTAATATCTTAATTGGAATTTCAAAACTTTTTGAATCAATGGATTTTCTGCTATTTTGACTGGCAGAAGAGATGTGAGAAAATTGACAGAAGCATTTAAGGAGAGGAAAAAAATGATGTGTATTTTGTAAACAAACCCGTCAAAGTTAAGTGTTTATAGTCCAGGGGTGTCCAAACTTTTTTCAACTTTTTTCACCAAGAACCATATGTGGTAAAATACACAAAGAGCCGGGCCACTCACTTGAGGTGAAGTACTTATTGCCTCACCTGATTTATTTAAGTAAACTAAACATATTTTTGGAATTTGCCGCGGGCCAATTAAAAATGGATTGCGGCCCGCAGTTGGCCTGCGGGCCACAGTTTGGACACCCCTGGTTTATACAGACTTTTTAAAAAATTAATTTTACTTAGGTGAAATAAAATCAAGGTATAGCCTGGGATCCAAATCATCAAAGACAAGTAATCATGTTAACGAATCCAGTCATTCACTCAACAAATATTTACTCAGAGCTCACTGAGCCCAAAACTTGGGTTGAGGATCTAGAACACATATGTTTCTCAATCCTGATTGTTGTAGAGGCAGAAAAATGAAAGGCAGCGATACATGATGCTGAAAGAACAGTAACATGAGGTCACAAAGTTTAGGTCAGAAGTCTCAGTAGCCCAATTCAGATGTGGTAGATGATAAATAAATTTCTGCAATTGACTGGTTCTCAAAATTCAGTTGCATCAGAATCCCCTGGAAAGCCATTTAGAAACAGATGATGAGACCCACCCTCAGAGTTCCTGTTTAAATCTGGGGTGGAACTTGAAATTTTGCATTTCCCTACTAACAATCTGTGAGACATACAGATATAGATAGACAGATAGATAGATAGATAGATAGATAGATAGATAGATAGATAGATGATAGATAGATAGATAGATAGATAGATAGATAGATATATGATACTCCTTCCTATTGTGACAAAAAAACTCAGAGAAGATCATTAATAAGACAAATGAAGTTAAATGTTAGTTTTTGTTAAAGCAATAAGACATTCTTTTCTTTGTAACATAAACAGACAAATAACACAATAATAATTGTAGTAGACAAGAACCATTGGTGGATGTATGATAAGAAAGAGGATGTTTACATAATCTCATAGTACCTCTTTAGAAGGCATTCATCAATTTCAAAGAAAAAAAAAGTAACTATACAATGGAAAAAAGCTGGCAGACAGCAGCATAGCCAAAGGATCAAAGTTATCATTATGAGAAATGAGACATATCCACAATATGTACATCCTCATGTGACGCACTGAGAAGGGCACAGCTTCTCTGCTGCAGTATCCCTTCCGAAAGTGAATAATTACAATCTAATCATTAGAAAATATTGGGCAAAATCAATGGAGGGATATTTTACAAAATAATCTGCCAGTATTCTTCAAAGAGTCAAGGTAATAAAAGAAAGACTTTCCCACATTGGAGAGGATTAAGGAAACAAGGCAACTAAATGTAGTACTGAATTCTGGATTGGATATTGGAGCAGAGGAAAAAATAAATAGTGCAAGAATTGGGGAAATTTGAATAAAGTCGATAATTAGTTAATAGCATTATAGTAATATTAATTTTATTAACATTAAAAACTGTACTATATTATGTACGATGTTAACATTAGATGATGCCGGGATAAATATATACAGATTCTCTATATACTATATTTGTAATTTTTTTGCAAGTAGAAACTATTTCAAAATAAAAGGATAAATAAACATTCAGAGATTACTCAAAACTGGCCAACATTTTTCTAGATACGACTGATTTGTACAATTATGAAATGATCTGAGTCAAAATATACTAAGAATAAATGTTGCTAACTGGGCAGTTTACCAATTTAAGCAGAATATCCATCTGCCTAATTATCTACTTTTTGGTAGTGTTGCAGCCCACTGATTTGCTACCAAGTGTTACAGCCACCTGCAACCACCTCTAAACTGAGGCATTACAACCCAAGAAGTTAGAGCATTTGCAAATAAGAGAGCTGGAACGATATTTTCAGTGATGCCTGGAAATTATAGATGAACACCTCTAATTTTACTTTCAAAATTGTAATAATGAGACAGTAGACTGTACAAATTACAGATCTATAAGGTCCCAGATAAAACTCTTACATGGATTATTAATAGGGTATTTTAAAAAACAAAGTTGTGATCAGATTTCACCCCCACCACCAAATGACAAATTATAACTCATGTTTGACTCAATTTACTTCTTTCTAGGAGAAAGTTATTGATTGATTGGTGAAGTCCAGAACAGCAGGGCTTCAGAAGATAATTAGTAAAGTCCTTTGTGATATTTTGTGGGAAACAAGGAAAATATTGGCAGAACACTTGGATAATTACATGCATTTTATGTTAGTTTAATTAGTGGTTGAAGTGTCATGGTTAATGGGTTAGTGTCACACTGGAAGAAGGTCCAAAGAGCTTTTCTTTCAGCCAAGTCTATAATTTTGTCAGTGACACATTGGACAGAAATTCAATGATGTAGTGAGCACCTGCCAAAATCACATTGTCTTCTTTTCTGTGACATGACACCCACTACCATGAGCACAACTTATTGGGAAAGAGAAGAATGTTAGATACAAAGATGGCCATCTCTGTGCTTCCAGAGACTGGCCAAACCAATAAGATCCCTTCTCCTAGGGGAGTCACACAATTTGACCATATGAACTCTATTCGTTCCAAGCATTATTTTCCACCACTTTAGTCACCTAACTTGACTATGTGTACCTCCAGACTCTGGACTTAACTTTATTACACCTACCCTAATGCAGAAGACATTTCACATGTCTAGGTATCTATATGTGTTTTGCGCCTACAGGGAGTACCCATCACACACATGGTGTTAACGTATCTTTTCATTCAATCAATCATACCACGTAAAATTTGTTTTCTCTTTGTTCGTTATACTGCAATTTATTAAGACCAGAAAAGTCTATTATAGACTTTTTAAAAGTTTTATTCCAACCAATGAATATTCTAGCATTTGAGAAGATACAAATAAAATAAAAAAAACTTTTTAAAAAATGAAGTGGTAAGAATTCTTTGACTTGACTACCCTTTGATTAATTTAGGTAGCATGCACTTATAAGTTGCAAACTTGTAGTGCTTACAAGAATAATAAAGATTAACTAGGAACTTACTGATACTTGGGTAACCAGGCGTTGAAGGGTCTCCTCCTGGATTCAGTGACACCATGAAGGTATCATAGCTGAGATTGGCAGTCTTTGGTAAATCGCAGGGATCGATATATAGAAGGACACCTCCAAATCCAGCTTTTTCCAATAAGGAAAGCTAAAAGAGGAGAACAAACTGTTAAAAATAGTGTCATATGCATTGAACATTCATATACTATCATTTCATGAATGTGACTAAGATGACTCCAATTTATGAGGTTATTTTTTTTTCTTTTAAAATAAGCAGACACTTCAGATTTCCCCTTTATCAAGCCCAGCCAGTTATTCTACCTGCCTTGCCCTTTCTTCTCTATGTCAACAATACTTAAGCAGCATTCCTCTAATTTCCATACTTGATTTCAGTTGTCTGACTATGAAATTTCTTCCTCTCACTTTTTCAGTTGGTTCCTGCCCTCTGTAAGTGTGGTATCATGCTGATCTCTACCACTGATGCCTTACGCTTAGCAGGCACATGGTAGGCATTTAAGAGTATTGCTAAATTAAAGAATGGATGAGGGAGATGCTGGTTTGGCACAGCAGCAACACTTACAGAAAAGAGATCTCCGAGAAAATATTTAGGATGCACTTCTATTCGGAAGAATAAAGCGTGTATACACAACATGATCTGAACCACATCAAGGAAATACAGTGTAGAAAAACAAAAATTGATACTTGATATAAGTATTTCAAACTATAGCATATTTTCAACTCCTTTAAAAGTGCTTCGTAGTTTCCAACTTTTTTTGTAAAAACAAATATGTATTATTTTTATAAAACAAAACAAACAAAAAAAACAACTGAACACTGAGAACCTAAGCACAGTATAATTGACTCATGTATCTTCTATAACAAACTACTCTGATCAGACTAAGGTCATTTTTTCCCCAGCAATGTTTAAAGAAGAGGGGGAAATAATTTAGTGCGAGTAAGGAGGAGAGAAGGAAACAAAGAATATGAGAATAAAAGGGCCGGATTTAAGACTGACTCTCCAGTGTCACAGTGAATTCTGTAGCGAAAGCTTCTATTGTTTCAATGCTGAAGTTGTTATTCTTAAAAACAATGGTCAGTGGGATGATTTTGAATGTTCTGTTCATTATAGGAAAATATATGAAGAAAAAATAAGAACTTTAGAAAATAGTCTTTTAAATATGAAAATGTACTTTTATTATTACTAAAGTAGTTTATGATAATTAGAGAGAAAAATAAACATGACAGAAAAAAAAGCACCAAATTATCCTATTTGTCAAGAGGTAGCAAATGTTAACATGTTAAAGTTTCTAGACACTCTGATTAGGGCTTATGCACATAAACACACTTACGAAATATGACCACATATCAACAATAGTATTTTGCAATCTTTTTTTTTCCAATTAATAGTACATATTAAATGTTTGTTTATGTTGCTATGCACACCTTCATATAATTTTAATAACTAATATATATTATAAATGGCACTATATAGGAGGCCATCAAATATTATCTAAGCAATCCCTAACTGTTGGTTATGCAAATTATTTCTTTCTTTTTTTTTTATATTATACTTCAAGAAACTTCCTTATAGTTAACTAATTGCACACATATCTATTTTCATGAAATACATTTCCACAGGTAAAATGTGTAGGTCGAAGTAATTCTGTTTTTTATGATTATTGATAAACATTTTCTTTTGAGAATCACTTGCATGTGAAAAAACTATTTTTACAATTCATGAGCCCCTTATCCATTCACAACTATATATTGAGTATCACTTTATGTAGACATTGGGATATGGAGATAAGTAGGAGAAGGTCTCTGCTCTCAGGAAGTTTAGTTTCCCAGTGGAACGATGAAGTGTTTTCATTGAGTGCTAAGCCCAATTAATAGGCAATGAGTGGCTGCCTAGAAAGGACTGTGAGGCCAGGTTCAGCCTCAGTGGAAGGTGGAAAATGGTTCTATGAGAGATGTCTGCCATGGACACAAGACAGGGATGGATTGATTCACTTTTTAAAAATTTTTTTTTTAATTTGCTGACCCTGCTTTAGTGGGATAGTTAAAATATCTTCGAAATCTCTTCTAAAAAGGTCAGTATAATAATTGATATTTATGAAACATAGTAATTTAGATATAACTTATTCAAAAATAAGATGCTAGAATGCATGTTTTGTCTCGATTATATTCAGTAACACATTGAGACCCCTTTTGTTATCTACATATGATGGCATTTTCATATACCTGATGGCCTACAGTGAAGCAATGTGTTTTAGCAGTATACTATCTTTGGCCAAACTTGATTATATCCCCACAACCCTGAATAGATAGACCTATATGCGATTTGGCCCCCTCTTTCCATTCTCTGCCTGCAGTGGTTGGATCTGAGGTAGACACCTCTTGAATGTTGTCAAATCTAGTTCCTGGTTCAGTGACTCAATTTCAGAAATCATCTATTGCTAGATTTCCAGTTAAGTAGGCAACAGATGAAACTGCCTATATTAAATCAAATAAAAAGTGTCCCTCTGCATTTTTCACATTGCATTTTGAACATGGTCAGGTAGGGGTTCCTCAAAATGTTCAAAAGATCTAGTATTCTGGTAAGATACATATACATACATACATACCTACACACACACACACACACACTTATATATTCAGTCAAGGCAAGCCAGTGCAAAAAGGATGAAGCCAGTTGTCAACTGGGCTGTCTGCTTTGGCTGGTGATAGACTATCCCTGGGTGCACAGGTGAAAGTTGTTAGCTTTGCTCAGGTCCCCTCATAGCTTGAGACCTAGGATGACAATTATACTGGGGGCCTATATCCTGAAAATAGAAGGTAGATGTAAAGCCAAGATTTCCTGACATCACATTTCAAACATCCTTTTCTTCTCCCTCTTAAATATATGTGTGGTAAGTGTGGGGTTCTTCACCGTACTTACCACCTTATAAGCTAAGACATTTGACATAAGTAGGGCCAGTAAGAAACTAGAATTGAAACATAACAACGAGTCAGGCAGATGATGTTGGACCCAAGTTTGGTAAGGTCATGGAGAGACAGGCCATGGCTCCTGGCTCGTGTGGTACACAGACACACTAGGCTATCGCCCTGGAGGGGCACCATTTCCCAATTCACACAAAGTGCTGCATGAGGAAGTGGGTTCTCCGTTCAGAATGAATTACCTGACACCCACAAACTAGTGTTTTCAGGACATGAAAACTATGAGCCTTGCCTAGAAAACTGATGACGAAAAAGGAATTCAGAAAAAACAGAGGGGAGTGGGCAAGAAAGGGAATACCACACATGGACTTCATGTCCAGTTGTGTTCCTTTCAGTCGGACTGGCTGAAGTCTTTCTCCTTTTTTTGAGAATGTTGTGGTTACTTGCAAATAAACCAATCCATACCCAAGACAAGTGAAAAAATATTAGATGGGGAAATGTTAGTAGATTTTGGTACCAACCTTGACACTTAAATGACTATGTGACATATAATCTTTCTAGGCGTTGGTTTCACCATCCACAAAATACAAAGATTGAACAACATTACCCTTAAATATGCTTTCTGCTTTAAATGAAAAATGATGTAGTCTGATCCTATGATTGAAAAAAATGTTATGGAGACATTAATTGTACTTTTAAATATATGGTCACACATGAAATTTGCTTTTACCTATTAGTAAGGAATAGTTTTGAAAGATAACAATTTCTATGCCTAAAAAAGACCTTTCAAATAATTTTATGATATGGTTTCTTATAACGTATAGTATAAATATTTTAATCTTGCATTAAACTTTTATTGAGGACAAAACAAAGAAAATTGAAATACATAGATTCTATACATTAAAACTGTTCTGAGTAATTGAATCATTCCTCCCTTCCTTACTAAGTATAATTTAATGGTACACTATGAAGTGCTAATTTCATCTTTCAAAACTACTTCACATGGCTTACATGCCAAATCATGTTGCATATATATGAAAATTGCAATAAATCATGCAGGGTTAAATTAATACTATTTTAATGCAGCTATCAGCATTTTGCTTATATTGGGAATATTTCTACTCTACTAAGTACTTCAAACAGTATTTTATTTCCAGGAAAAAAGTAAATATTATGTAAAGTTACTGAGCATGTTTATTCAAAACGCCCATCAGTGATAATTATTAATACCCCATAGCTAAGGATTCCTCCTCCTCAAAAAAAAGAAAGCCACATTATGTTTCTCTGAAAACAGGAATCATTAACCAGCCTCCGATACAATGCCTCCCACCATCTTTTATTGCGCAGAGAACCACTAAGTGCTGAGACAAAATGATCCTTGCCCACGTTTTCATGAGTGCTAAAATCTCAAGTGCCTGAGATAATGTAAGATAGCTGCTAGATTAATAACAGAAATGGTCCTTAGTCATCCTGTGACACTTTTCTGTTTTTATACACAGTCAGTCAACTTTCTTCAAGCTATGCCATGGTTCCACCAACAAAAAATACATTATCTGAAGCATTTACAAAGGTCCCAGTCCCCAAAGTGAAATTTTATTTTTTTATCCCCAGGAATTAAAAAGGATTTAGTGGGTAACTTTGGTAGCACTATACTGTGACCTGATTGAAAACAGAAACACTACAGCTTCATTTTATATTCCCAGTGCCTAATATACTGCCTGGTACCAAATGATTTTTCTATTGTTGAGTTAATGAATAAATTAGTATATGTATCAGTGAATGAATGAGGGTATAAAAAACAGCATATATGGGTACAAGTATATTAAGTGAATGTTATTTTGCTCTACAGTTCACACCTACTGACTGAAAAAAAATACTTATGCAATATATGTTGTTGTAGCATCATATATCTATATTGCTTAAAGTGTGAATGTAAGTATTAAGGCAGCTTATTTCTGAAATTAAAAAAAAAACACATTCAACTAAATATGTTATGTTGTCTCCTTATACTTTTGTAAAAATACATAATTAAAACAGGTTTATTTTGTTTTGCTTTTTGTTTTATGTTTTATCTAAGAGTAGAGTAAGAATGGTAGAGATCAGCCCGCTGGTATTTGATGTGAATTTGTCTTGATAGGGTCTTGTAGCTAAAATGTCTTTGCCAACTTCAAGGTGGCTAATCCCAAACTTATTGCTATGAACCATATTAATACATTTCTCCTTGTCTATAATATATAAAGCCAGCTTTTATCAGTTGCCAAATAATCACCTCTGAAATAAATGGGACTATAAATTTATGGACAGGATACAGCAGTCTTATTGAGCAGACCTTAGAAAATTCAAAACTCCTTGGAAATTATTCACTCGGGGAAGTAGTCTGGTAACTGAAAATAGTCCAACATACGTTTACATTCCCATTGCCTTGGGCAGGCAGCATATGGGCTGTGAGTAGCTGCATTGTATTCAGATAATCAGAAAAAAAATCATGAAAAAAGCAAAGAAACAAAAAAAAGCCAAGGAGAATAAAAGAGAAAGGACCCTGCTTCACTTCCTGCCACTTAAATTTTCTCCTTATTAATTTCTACTCTTACTTTTCAACCCAAACACCTGTTTCTATACCAGAAGGAAAATAGTGTGGTTATTGTCATTTAGGCATTCCCCTTTTTCACAGTATCCAGCGAGGGAGTATCTGTTGAATTCCACAACTAGGCTTTAAGCCATTCACAGATGCTCCTAAATTGTCAGCTTACTCATTTGAACCCATTGAGTGTCAGCCTCACGTGTTTCATTTTCACTGGTCACAACGCATGGGATCCCTGAACTGCTTCCTGAAATCAAGAACCAGAGGAAGCTTGTGTTTTTCTCTGTCATTTAACTTCTTCAAAATATTAATCCAGCACTAGCTTCCATAGCTAGAAATGTTTTCTGATTCTTCATGTGGAAAACAAGAGCAAATGAACATAAGAAGACCTCAGTGTCACAGATAAAATTGCTATGAGCTTAACTGCATCCCCATGAGGTTTATATGTTTAAGCCGCAACCCCCCAGCACACCATCAAATGTGACTGTAAATGGAAATGGGGCCTTTCAAGAGGTAACTAAGGTTAAACAAGGTCATACGGGTGGGCTCTAATCCAATATGACTAGTGTTCTTGTAAGTAGAGGGAGAGATATAGAGATGTGTGTACACAGAGAAAAAGCACATGAGGACATAGCAAGAAGGCAGTGATCACAAGCTCAGAGGAAAGGCCTGAAAGAACCAAACCTCTCAATATCTTGATCTTAAATTTTCAGTCTCCACAATTGTGGGAAAATAAATTTCTGTTTAAGCCACCTGTGTGGTTTTGTTATGGTAGCCCTAGCAAGCTAATACATCCACATAAAGTTAATATCTGCCACACTTTACATGGAGATTCAAGAAAATAACTGATTAGAATCTAGGTGTTCTGAATAATCTTTAAGCTAAATCATCAAATACTAATTGCACATCTACTACGGGCCAGATACTATCTCAGAAGTTATTTGTTGATTTTTATTCAGAACATTTGATATGTCATTTCAATTCCCATTATAGTTGCAGAAGTGTGATTCAAAAAGGTTAAGAGCTTGATCTAAGGTCAGACTTAATAAGTGGTAATGCCAGGGATCAAACTCGAGTTTTCTAAAATTATGTCTGGAAATCTTTCCACTAAAGCACACCTTTCCTTTCAATTATACATCCATCTTCTACAAAAACAAATAGACTGGCTAGAGGGTGAAAAAAAAAAGCATTAGATGCTTTTTGCTGTGATCTGCTTTCTGAGAAGACACTGAAATCAATACTGTGTGAATTATATATCTGTTTATTTAGATTGCTAAAAAAACCTGGATTTTTACAAAATACTATCATGGGGGTTAAAACGTATGAAAACAACAAATTGAATACATTTTTTAAAATTCATCACTATAGAAACAGAAAAATTAAAAAAAATCTTCTAAAAAGCATGGATCTACATTTCATAATACATTCTTATTCATTTAAATAGCTATGGTATATGTAAAAAAAATAATAATGGACATGTAATAAGCAGTCATTCCTTAAGCAGAAATGTTGTCCGGATGGCTCAAATTTTACGTTATTCTTTTTTCTTGAGATTGTTTTCCTTTCAATAGGTTTTTTTGTTTGGCCCTTTAATAATATATAGTATTGTTAGGATACCATTAAAGAAGTCTGTAGGATTCCAGTTTACTTTGTTATGTTTCATAAATAAACTCACTTTGTTAAAAAAACAAAAACAAAAAAGACTTATTGTGAGGAATATTCACTGTAATCATTCAGTATATCCAAGACATAGTCACAGTATTCTTTTTCGATTTCACTGAATACCTTTACTTGACTTTCAAAATTGCTTTACTTCATGTATCCAAAGTTATTTAAATAATTCTGGTGAAATTGATAAGAAGCAATGACCTTCTGCTTTTGGAAAGAAAAAAGAACTTATTCAGAAAGTTAAGCCTGTTGCCAGAGTTCTAGAACGAATCTTCATTATAGTTCAGGAAAGAGGGAAGGAGGGAAGGAAGGAAGGAAGGAAAGAAGGAAGGAAGGAAGGAAGGAAGGAAGGAAGGAAGGAAGGAAGGAAGGAAGGAAGGAAGGAAAGAAGGAAGGAAGGAAGGAAAGAAGAAAGGAAGGAAAGAAGGGAGGGAGGGAGGGAGGGAAGGAAAGGAAAATTTCTTATTTTATAAGGACTCATTACATATAATTTTTAAACCCACTTTAAACTAATATCTTGTTGTGGTCTGTGGAATTATTCTTTTTATCACAAGTGAAGTAATCATGACATAAGAATGACTACCTAAAGACCACATAGTTAATTAATAGCAGACTTTAGAGAAATATGTCTTCATAATTGATTATCCTATGCTTTTCCATTTAATTATATTGCTTCCAAATAACAATATTAAAAAATAATAATAATGTGATTTTGCAAATCTAAATTTTTAAAAATTCATATTATTTGACAAACTTTGCAATGTTTGCTGTATGAAAGAAGCCTGATATTAAAAAGAAAAAAAAAAAGAATCTTTAAAAATGTGATGTTATGTTTCCACTGTAGCTTCAAAATATGGAAGAGAATGCTTTGTTTTATTTCTCTACTCCTTCTCTTTCCTATCCATGGATCCACTTATGTAGTATGTATCCATTACTCTAGGTTCTAGGTTGAGAATACAATGATAGAGTGGGGACCAGAAAGTATTAACCTAAATCCTTTTATTTCAGCGAGAGCTATTTGAGATTGGGATAGGAAACACAGTGGCCTGGGGTCTTTCCCTCTGTCGAGGAGGTTCATTAATTGAAAACATTAAAGGGTATTTGTCCTTAATAGGTTCTCTAACATGATTTCCTTACTTATAGCCAATATTGGGGGGAAATATAAAATTTCTATTAGTAAATATATTTCTGACATTACCAACTGTATGCATTTCTCTTTCCATTTGTAGAAATTCTATTGCTTTTAAACCAAGCAAACCATGTTCAAAAAGAACAGAAAAGAATATTAGCATTAAATACTGGGGAGCCAAAAAAATGGATGTACATGACTTGTATTAATGTTTTGTTATCAGTATTTATTGAGTATTACAATTTTAATACAGTTTTTTTATTTCATAAAATGTGTGTTCATTTTTTTGGCACCCTCTGTGTTATGTGTGTGATATATATATGTATATATATATATATATATATATATATATATATACATATATATATCACACATAAGAAGCATGAAATGTTACATAATGTGTGAGGTATTTTGTTTTGGTTGTTTGTTTGTTTGATAGTAAGAAAAAAGAGAAGGAGGAGACCCAGGTTAATAATTAAGGGAATGTAAATTTTTTTTTCATATATATATATATATGAAAAGTCAATAAGACAAACTTCTGATTTACCAGCTTACTATTTTTAGTGCTTATACATGTGATGGAGAAAATATAGCTTCACATAACCACATACATGAGTCTCTGGGATTATGTAATTTTCTAGTTCAATAAACAAGATCAAAGAAAAAGCACAGAGTTCTTCATATCATTTAGTCTTTGAAAGTTTACTATTTTTAAATTTTTAATATATGTTACCAATCCTTTTAACTAACAGCATATTTAACTAAAGTCGTAATGAATGGGGAGAAATCCATGGATAATACATGATAGAATTATCTCTAGAGGTATATCCAAAATTAGCTATTGTTGAGGTTTATTGCCATTGTCTGATTTTTTAATGTGTTGACAAGAATCAATATTTCTATTACTACTGCCTACGGAATTGCTTCTATAACAGAAATACTAAACCGGGTTGCCAATTTTGTTAAATAAAATAAAACAAAACCTTGGTGACTAGATATATATTTAATGTGCAATCCTTTCTTAATTTATAGCATTATGAAACATCATATAAATGTTAAAAAAGTCAAGTTAGCAGTGTTATTTTTTCTAACTGAAATCTTTATATATAACTCTTCTCCAAGGTGAATGGATATGAAGGGAACAGATGAGGGAAAATTAAATGGATATTAACATACCAAAGCATATTATCAAATTACTTTTAAAATTTCACTATAGGAAAACTTCAAATCTTGTACTACTTGTAAGTATTATACTACAGCTGTTTTAAGCTGTTAATAATACAACTGAATTTATCAAATTGTTTTTCTGCAGCTTGGCTTGCAAGTAACATGGCAGATAAAAAAAGCACTGGACTAAGAGTAAGAGGTCTTGAACTGGACCAGCCATTAGGCAAGGGATGCTACGTAGGCCACTGAAAAGCTGTACAATTCAATTTCTCATCCATAAAAAGAAATGGCATTTACCCTGCCAGTCACACAAAATGACTAGCAGATTCAAAGGAGGTAATATTTCTTAAGGATTTTAAGAAGCATGAAATGTTACATAATGTGTGAGGTATTTTGTTTTGTTTGTTTGTTTGTTTGATGGTAAGAAAAAAGAGAAGGAGGAGACCCAGGTTAATAATTAAGGGAATGTAATTTTTTTTTTTTTGCATTTATCTGGAGAGTGATATCACAGAAGAAAAAAATAACAACCTAGTTATCCTGAGGAAAAAGAAACAAAACTGTTTCTCCACATAAAAAGGTCCCATGTGTTTATTTCCAAAATTAAATATTCATATAACTTAAAGGTACTCTTCCATTGTCATTCACATATTACTAGACTTCGTTTGCTTTTGTTACATTGGAATAAGCAGGAATGAAAAATGCTAAGATCGTTCAAGTCATAATTATTTTCCTAATCTGCATTAGGCTTTTTAATTTTTTATAATTCTATTACTTAAAATATTAGCTTAAGTCCTTTAAAATTTGGACAATGATGATTACTTTTTCCTTACCAATCAAGGAATCATTAATTTTGTTACCTTATTATTAATTTTTCTTCATTAAAAAAAAACAATCTACTTCACTGAGACATAATTTATCAACCCCTCCTGAAATTAATTTATTCAATTATATACAACTTGAGATTTTAGTCAGGCATTGGATAAGTAACTAGGCATGAATAGCTAAGGAATATTCTCACTCCCAGGCATGTTAAAGGATTACTCATACATGGATATGAAGTATTTGTAGCTTCTTTATTAGAGAACTAATACAAACATCTTGCAGAAGATTTGATCAGAATAGAAATAACTTCCATGTTATCCTTTCTAATGTTACTAATAAGAAAGATTTATAGTTGCCAAATAAGAGTCAGAGTGCATGTATCTTGTCCCTGTGGTTTATAGATCATCAGTTATGGTCTGCAATTCTGTGTGGTTGAAATTGATAAGGGTTTTTTACAGTACAAATACATCAGATGTCATAGTCAGAGTTCTCAATTCCCTGGTCCAGCAAGGCTGTTGATTTATTTTCTTGAGAAGCACTATTCTCTTCGGGAGGGTGAAAAAATATCTATAGGTATATTTTCATTCAGATTTTAGATACATTTAACTAGATTAGGTACCAAAGGTTCATTCTGACTCTGAGCTATCTTTTGAACATGTATTAACTGTTAAATCAACCTTCTATACTTTTCATTACAGATGTGTAGGAACATAGTTCAAAGTATTATTTTACTGGACTGTATTCTAGGAGACCAAGTCATCCACAGCAAATATCCACCATTCCTTTCTCTCCCTTCTAGTACTGTATTAAGGCAAGATGCTGGGCAGAGAACACCTCCAGTTTAATGTCTGAATACACAGAAAGGAAGAAAAAAAGCTACCTTAGATGTACAGTTCTCAACTAGCCCCAATGTGATGAACAGCATTAGAGTACCAAGGAACAAACAAGACACACAATAGAAATGGGTATGAAAAACTGAAAGAGGAAAAACACATTAGCACAACTGATGTGTTTTATGGCTTCTTTCCACGTGGCTTCATCTCAATAGAAAATAATTTTCTCTTCTCTTATGAGAGAATGGTTTCCTATAAATAAATGTCTATTCCATATGAATACGCCTGTACATATTAAAGCAATAATCTTTAAGCAAAAATAATTTTTAAGCCAGCATATCTACCTCTTCTAGGCATTTCTAAAAGCTTTATAAGCTATTGTGCACATCAAATGGGAGTAAATAATTACTTTGTTTTCTTGTTTGATTGAATGAGTTTTGTTCATGTTGTGGTAACAGGTTTATTTGAAAGTGAAAGTAATTTGCTATAGAACAGCAGCTTTTATAAATGGAAATTTCTACAACAGAACATTGTGAGATGTTTAAATATTAACCAGACATATTGTTCACTCTCTACACTAAATTTTAAAAACTTAATACAAATTAAGCACATACTTTATTGCTGGATCTTGCTTACCAGAGCTAAGAAATCCACAATGTTCAATTTTAATTAAAAATGAAATTGAACTACAATTCCCTATAAAACAAGGGCTGATCAGACTCAATAAGCTTTGCTTAATTTACTTCAGAAACAAAATAATTGAGTTGCTCAGAGACAAAGAAAAATATGCTTACATTGTTAAAGAAATACATGCTTCCAAATCGTTTGCAATTCTATTATATTTTCTAATGTTCACAGCTGATTACATATCACATATATATTTTTAAGGTATTTAAGGGTCCAAGAATAACTTTCTCTTATCTTCATAACTTCTGTATGTATGCTTACTAGGGCTGCATAATAAATTACATACTTGGACAATTTTTTACTTTAAAAGAGATATTTAAAAATATTAGTCTTTATTATAATTTTAATATCACACACATACACAGAGGGTGACAAAAAATGAATACACATTTTAAGAGAGGAAAATATTTATTAAAATTGTAATTTTAAGATTAGGACTTTTAAAAAAGAATATTCCCAAATGTTTGACTAATATCTAGCATTAATGTTACAACCACCCTAGAAGATTTTTAAAATTACTCTTATTACTTTTCTTGTTTATATTTGCTTTTAACTTAAGAAAACTGTGGCTCAACGAGGTGATTTTCCATGGTTATGTAGCTTGTGACACTGAAAATGTGAATATTGGTTTAAAATAGTAGGAAAAACGGAAAAATAAGCAGGAATGAAAAGTACACTGTTGACGAAAGAGCAGAATAAATGCTTTCTTGCTCTCCTGCCTTTGTGTTTTCAGTGGTTTAACATAAGGAATCAATTTGAGATCACAATGGTTCTAACAGGTCTGAGGCCAGATGTTCAGAATGAAATGACTTCATCTTCAGGAAGTGTTCTTTGGATACGAGGATGAATTAAGGAACAATGTTTCTAGAATAGTCCTTTAAAGTATCTCTACAGAGCTCTGGACTTTCATATATGAACAAACGTTGTAATAAATTGAGTTGCCCAGCAATGAAATAAACATGAATACTTCCTCAAGAGATAAGATTTTATGCATGAGAAATGTCCATCTGTCAAAAAATTCATAGAAACCACCCAGGCACTGGGCAGAGATTTTATCTACGTCTACTTTTCTACTAGTACTTGTTTTGAAAAGGACAAATAAATATGATAAGGTAAATGAGATATTATATGATAATACTTTGAAACAGACATCTGTAAAATAATATCAGTGTCATCATTAATTCTGCAATATACTTTTTATTAGAGGATCTCAAAAATATTTAAGATAAAAAAGTATGCATGTAATACAGTTGGATGAACACATCAAATTAGAAAATCGGGGTGAAACTTAAGATAAAAAATGAACACTAAGTAAAGTAGAAGAAAAAAATTGGCTAATACGTTTTTACAATGAAAGAAACAGATGAATTATCCCATTAAAGTCAAATGTTTTAATTGAATAGAAGGGAGTCAAACCCTAGAGATATGTTTTTTTTTTTTTTAAGAAACTTTCTAGAAACAAAATAATGAAGATTTTAAAAATGATGAGCAAATAGACACCTGACAAATAAAAGTAAAGGGAGAGAAGAGGCAAATCCATATATAATATAGCTGAAATTAAAAGCAATGAATATTAAAAATATATACTATAGATTGATGAAAACATCAAAGAACTAGATAAAGGATATCCCATAAACCTGAATTAACTAAACAACAAAATGGGAAAATAAAAATATGTTAGAAATGAAATATAGAATCCTAAACATAAAATTATGTTAGAGGTCTACTTCTTTCAGAACTGGACAATTTCTGAAAGCCAAAAATTATAAGGATATACAGAAACTAAAAAATGAAATAATGAACTTAAGATAAAGAACTACGTTTCTTACACAGCATACATATACCAGCGAATAATCATTTGACATAAATTTGCCACAATGAAAATCTTCAAAAAGTTCTAAAAACTAGAATTTTATTGGCCATATTATTCATCGCAATCCAATCAATTCCAAATTAATAGTAAAACCACAAACAAAATTAATTTATTCCCAAATAACTGACTCACAGAGCAATGGAAAAGAATCTGGAATGCAATGAATAGTATAATACATAACAATGAAACTTTTGGGATACAGTGGAACTTATGTTCAGCTTAAAATTTATAATTTATATAGTTCACATAAAATTTACATAGAAACATAGTTCTCATTTTAATAAATTAAAAACATAAACATTAATTAGGAAGAGGAAATCATTTAATATAAAAGAAGAAAATAATGAAATAGAAAACATAAAATAGAGTAGCATACAATTATTTAATGTATGGATCAGAAGAACTATTTGCACATTATAACATCTGCAAATGTTCAGTATGAAACAGATTCATCAGATCTGACAACAAGCTGAAGCAAGTTAAATATTTCGAAAGCAGCCTGACCATGTCCCTAGACTCAAGTCAGACAAAGTCCTCAGCAGTGGAGCATCTGGTCCAGCAGCTGCTACACTCAACCTGTGAGTAGAAATGAGCACTGGCTTCACAGGGAAACTAAAAGAACCGGCTGCCAAGGGAAAAGGCCTTTAATAGAGCCAACAATGGGCAGACACAATACCACATCAATATAGAAATTAGTACAGGCATGTGTCATTTTGTCTCAATTACAAAAGTCAAATCTGCAAAGAGGGGAGTCATATCAGATTTTAATAGAGGCTTACAATCATGGAATGTTTAGTTCAGCAACATTTGGATGTACTTGCATGTTTGGAACCCCTCAGGATAGGAGATAATGGCAAACAAAGGTGGGCCAGTTTCTTCTCTATCTGCTCAATGGAAGAGAAGGATATTACACACTAACAAGTTCATTTCTGCAAATCGAAAAGCTCGTGACTCCTGATGGTATGGCTGACACTGACACAAGAGGAACCGGATAAGTGATGATACTCACATAGGGCAGCATTTTTTTTTTTTCCCTGAGCGTCCCCACCTCTCCCATCTTGGACAAATAAATAGTAATGTTTTTTCCTCATCAAACTCGTAATCTTATAAACTGAATACTCATCCTTAAATTATTAAAAGTAAAATAAGACTAAGAAAAATTGCTACCTGCATTTGGTTATGTAAGTCTATTCTAATTTTTCTCTTATATTAATGTAGAAAAATAACTCCTAATTCTGTGAAGATATCTAGTAAAACTTCCTTTTGTTTGCTCACAGATAATTTTATGATATTTCAGAAAGAGAACAAAAAGCTCCATATTAAACCACAGCCCGCTAACCACTGCTGCCCTGTAGGCTTCATAACTAACATCTAGAAAGGAGTATAATAAAACAAGAAAATAGATAAATCAGAAAATCAAAGGAATGAGAAGTCACACCATTTCAGACTTGAAAAATTTTTTATGAAACCTGTTGTAATAGTCATGTCTAATCAAGGAAAACTTTATATCAGAATCAGTGATATTATTTACCTTCCCTGGGAGTCCGATCCCAAAGGAGAACTTAAAATGAGGATGAGGTACAAATCATTGTGCTAGAAATACTGTGTGGGGTAGTTTAAGAGAAATTATGATAACCCCATTTTTATACAAAATCTTAAAGGAAAATTAATAACATATGGCCATGAAGTTATCTGATTGACAGACTCATGTCAGGTCTTGACATACATTTTAGGGGGTTAGAAAGCAGCAAAAAACAGTTAGGATCTAAAATATGGGGAATATTTTTCTTGATAGTATTCTTTGTTCACATTATGCAGATCTCAGAACCTTCTTTAAGCATGAAGCTAGTTCCAGCAGCCTTAAAAATTACATATTTGTTATACAATCTATTTATTAATGATTAGCTTTTACCCTTAGAAAAAATAATAACCACCATGTATTATTTACCTATGTTTTGACATATACTTTGCAGGTGGATTTAAACAATAATGTAGAGTAAATATGAGTGTTATTAATTTCCTTTTACAAATAGGGAAATTGATGCCAAAAGTTTAAGTAACTTGTCTAGTTTCTTAGCACAAAGTAGAGATACTGAGAAAATTTGTCTGTCTTCAAAACCTATCTTGTCCATTATGCCATATGACATAGGGCCTTTTAAAAAAGTATTCCAAAAAAATATGATTCCCACCTAAAGCTAAGTCTATAGATTAGTCATGGTACCTGTCTGCCCGTTAAAGTCTTTTATTCTCATTAATTTTTGTACTGCTTTTAATGTTTCTTTTCAATTAATCTTTGAAACATACTTCTTTTTTCCTGCCCCCTGTAAATTTGTCTTATATTCTTTCATTTGTTAATTCTAGTCACAAATATTTATGAAAGTATTATATATAAATAGAAAGAGAGAGAGATGATAGATAGATAGATAGATGATAGATAGATAGGTAGATAGATAGATAGATAGATAGAGGCTAAATTGAATTTGGGTAAGTACCAGACTTCCTGCCCCAGCATTTACAAAACATCTCTCTGCTACATATCATGTTCTATTAGATTGGTGCAAAAATAACTGAGGTTTTTGCAATTATCTTTAACTTTTTAAACCGCAATTACTTTTGCACCAACCTATAACATACTGTGTCAGAAAAGCTCGTGTTAAAGTACAAGGTATTTTAGAATACAACATATTTAATTATTAAAAATAATATTTGCCTTTCTACAATATATGTTGTATTAAGTTTGCCTAAGTATGAGGATTAATTTAAATAGTATTTGCATTTTTAAAGGAGGTGTATATTAAATATTACATATTTCAAATAGCAAGAAACATTTACTAAAAAAATTTACTATCTAGAAGAGTGGTAAATCAATTACTGTTATTATTCTAAAACCCCTTAAGCCTCAGCTGGGCTATTACTAATTAAAATGGACAAATAAAAATGGCCTAAAATTAATCCACTGAAATACATATGTCAGTAAAACAAATGTTTGCCTTTGATTCATTCTTGCCCACTATTTACCTAAAAAAAGAACAAAAAAAATAATTAATTTACTCCTTTTTCTTTAAGTATCACTTAATTCTAAAAAAACAAAACAACCAAAAAAACCCAAAAAAGTATTACTGAATTCTTATAACATTATATAGTCCAAACTATACTTTCTTGAATATTGCAGTAGTTAATAACTTAAGCTCCGCGTGGGGGGCGGGATAATTAAAGGAGAATTATAGATTGGATAACTCAGTGTGCTTAAATAATTACCCACATTAAAACATGAGAAATTATTTCTTGTTCCTCTTACCTTAAGATCGATTACTGCTTTCTGCATCCTCATGATCAAATTCATTCTACAGTTTATCTTCTTAAAGTAAATTAAACCATCCCTCATGCTTCCAGCTAACAGCTGGCCAGTCACAAGAGTAGATTTAATCAGTTCACGGTGTCCCCCACTGGAAGGACGACTGGATTTACCGTATCTGCACATCATTCTTGTATTTTGTCTCAATTCAGATTCAAAGCAAAGAGCCTCAGATGCTCAGACTCTGAAAGCATCAACATTATTGAGTAATCCACAATGAATATCCACTGTAACTGGTGCTATAATTTAGAGCCAGATGTCATTCTTCACTTAACAATAGGGGAGGATTATTTTGGTCCAGCAGAATTTCATCATTCACATTCTTTCTGGTATACATCAGCCATTATCAATCCATCCAAAATTCTATATTTCAGTAATTATTTTCTTCCTATTTGCTGTTCTTTACCCATCCTCATTACATCAATAGACTAAATCACAGCTAATTGAATGTGCTTCCGTATGAGTTTTCATATTCAGTGAGTCAGAAATGTGTAATAGAAAAATTGGAATTAACAGTGTTTTAAGAATGCACAGCAGATAAAACAGCTGCATGCATTTTTGTAGTGGTATCAAGCTGTTCCACATTCTTTGGTGATGCTTACATTGCTGTCATTACTTTGATAGGATCAACTTAAAAATTAATCTCAATAAATAAATGCATAACAATGTGCTTCATTTTACTTGTACTTAGAAAAATTCCAATATATAGTCCCAAAGGTAGCTTAGAATATACACAAAGATTTAATAAAACGATAAGGAGAAAAAAGTGACTTGCATCTCATTAAGATATAAGGAATTCCACAAAAGTGCATTTTCCATATATATGAAAGTTGATCTTTTAAGTCCTAAAACTGTTTTTCTAGTGAAATTCAAATGATTTAGCTTTATCCTGATTTAAATGAACCCAGTATAGAAATGCACAGCATATAATAGAAAGGACTCTACTGAAGGTCAAGCCTTTAGAAAGGAAATGGGAATACTCAGCTAAGAAACAGTTGTTTCCCAGCAGAACTGGGGGTGGGGGGGGGGTTGGGTGGAGGGCGGGTTGAGAAGCAGAGAGATTTGAAAATTCAGTGGCTTCTTAGACTTAAGATTGGACAACATGAAACCAAAAAATGTGGAGTTTGAAAGGAATGATAAGATTTATTTTTTTTATTTTCTCTGTGAGATTCTTGCTTTCAGCTTAAAGAAAACTAATTGTTAGAACACTTGATCAAATTTTATCAAGTTCACGAAGAGTGATCTGCATTCTCCATACGGCTATTACTAAGTCACATCTGAGCTCAAAAGCAGTGAAATGAATGAAAGTGTTTGCTCAGGAATATCATGTCTAATAACTTATACTAATAAAATAAAACAAGCTGCCAAGTCCATCCAGTCCATTCATTGCTTGTTCAGATGAACACAGAGAGACAACAGTTTAGTGGTTACCAGAGGGAAACAGGGGAAAGGGGTGGTAGAAGAGGGTAAAAGGGGTCAAATATATGGTGATGGAAGGAGAACTGACTCTGCGTGATGAGCACACAATGTGATATATAGAGGATGTATTATATAAATATATACCCTTGATACCTATGTAATTTTACTGACCATTGTCACTCTATTAAATTTAATTTAAAAAAAAAACAAAGATGGAAACACCGAGGTGCTTTACCAGAAGTTAATTTTGAATGAGCACCAGTTTCATGAAAAACCTATGTAGAACCAAACTAAAATGGAATAGTTTATGTCAAGGACAAAACAGAAAATGTCAGTGTAGACTCATAAAGGAAACTTAACTTTACAAAAATTTACAGCTGTTCTCAGAAATCAGGAGATGATACCAGCCAATCCCAGACGCCAAGTCTGTACTCGCCACCTCTGGATTTCTTGTTCCCCTGACTCCATCCTGATCCAAATAGAGAAGAAGACCACTAGGCAATCAGTCAGTTGAAAAAGCCAAATAACTCCCTTGTTACCCCATAAAAATCCCTTAGTCTGTGAGCATATCGGAACTAATTGTGCCTGTAGCCCTGAGTTTCTTAGTTTGCAAATTGAAAACATTGCAATAAATGTATCTTTCTGCTGTGTTTTATTCAGTGTGCAGAGTTTGGTTTTTGACACATATTTAAAGCCCAAAAAGAAAATGTGGAAAATTCAAAGGTATATATTCATTCCTTATATTCAAAGGATATAAGTATTTTGCTGCTTTGTTCCCTCAAGTTTTATCTGTAAAAATTATAAAATAAAAACACATCACTCTTTTAGTTATTATTCAATATGTACTTACTGAGGGCTTCCTATATGCCAGGCACTATTCTAGGCTCTGGGATACAACAATTAGCAAACATGAATGTGCACCTACTTTTTCAAGGGCAGAAAATGTGTTCCTAGGCATTACATTTTAAAAATTCATCGTATGAGGCAATGCCAAATTTTAACGTAGAAGAAATTAAAATAATACACGTATTTTTTTCATATAAAATGGCATATTAGTTCTCTGTAAGATAAGTTACCTGACCTACATCACTATGAATATGTATCACTTACAAAAATACAAAATCAAATCCACAAGTGGATAACATCAGGTATCAGACTGAAGTAAGGGCTGATATGATACTTCATAAGTAATACAGAGCAATTTTAAAATGTGAATTACCCACAGTTAGTAATAGGTTACATATTTTAAACAAATGTAACAAAAATGACTAAAACTCAGCGATAATGTGACCCAATAGCTGGTTCACAAATGTTGTTCGATAAAGTAATTCATGAACAACATAAGAAAGTTTTTAAGCAAGACGTGGTGAAAACTGCAGCTTAAGATACAACATTTTTTAGGAAAAACTATTTATTTATTTATTTTTTTAATTTGGAGATTTTGTTCCAGTGATTGTAGCTGATAATTTGTTTTGATGCACTAAAGTATTGAAGTATTTTGAACCCTTAATTGGTCTGTCATCTTTTTGCTGCAATCCATTACTTTAAAGCAGAAGTCTGCAAACATTTTCTGTAAAGGGCCACGTAGTAAACATTTTAGACTTTGCAAGCCATATGGTCTCCAATGCAACTACTCTGCTCAGCTGCAGTCTCACAAAAGGAGCCATAGACGATATCTGTGGGCCAATGACTGTATTCCAATGAAATTTTTTTTTTAATTTATTTTTAATTTATTGGGGTGACAATTGTTAGTATAATTACATAGATTTCAGGTGTGCAATTCTGTATCACATCATCCATAAGTCACACTGTGTGTTCACCACCCAGAGTCAGCTCCCCTTCCATCACCATACATTTGATCCCCCTCACCCTCATCCCCCCGCCCCAACCCCCTTACGCTCTGGTGAAAAGGACATACAGATGGCAAACAGACATATGAAGAAATGCTCAACCTCACTAACCATCAGAGAAATGCAAATAAAAACCACAATGAGATACCACCAATGAAATTTTATTTGAAAAACATGCTGAGCTAGATTTGGCCCATGGCCAAAGTTGGCCAACTCCTGCTCTAGATCCTCCATGTGGCCTTTTGTCTAAACCTGGCTGGGGGATTATTCAAGAGCTCTAATGGCCATTCTGAGTCATCTGCTCTGGCTCCCCTCCAATTGTATCAGCCTACCTACCGGTCAGAACAGGAAGCAGATCATTCACTGAAAGGTAGAGAATGAAGTCACTTCTTTTCTCTTGGTAAACCTCTCAGAAACAATAGTGGGCCCAGTGCACACCCTCACTCAGATTCTTAATAAAATCTATTGAGATTATTTTTATGATTTGGCATTTATGCTGTGAGCACGTTCAACATACATTGTGAAAACTTAAGGGAGAACCCCAACGGACATGAGAATAAATAAACCTTCCAAGAGGAAGGTGGATATATTAGTCCTCTTGGACATTAAATCTGAGCTTCTTGTCAGCCATGGTAAAATAAAAAAACATAGGGCTATATCGGTGATTTTTAAATAGGAAGGTAGGTCAGAGTTACTTGGAAACTGTTTAAACATACACATGCCTAAGACCAAGTTGTCTGAGATCTGGTTTATCGAGTCTGTTGTGAGACCCAGCTATGTATTGAGCCCGTTGAAATAAATTGTCTCCATGACATATATTGTCTAAAGCAGAGCTTCTTACAGGAGGTATTATTGCCATTTTCGGCAGGACAACTCTTCTACTAGTAGGATTGTCCCATCCAGTGTAGAACGCAGGCTGTCTGCCTCTGGTCAGTGAACACCTGTAGCGCCTCCTCGTCACTATGACCGTTAAACATGCTTTTTCATATTTCCAGGGGGATAATGGCTGTGCTCCATTGATCTAATGACTATAAAAAGAATGTATTTCAGAAAGCTTATGGTAGATTTAATGTCATTCAGGGCAGTGACACAGATATGATCAGGCTTTTTATGAAAGAAGACAGAAATGATCCCTAATCAGGAAGATCACTTAAGGAAAGCCTCTTAGGATCCTTGGAGCTGAGACTAAACCAGTTGGAAAGTTTGTGGTCACTGAGAAAGTGCATTCCAAACAGATGATACAGCATTAGCAAAGACACAAAGGTGAGACCAGCATGGGTTTGCACAAAAATTATAATCAGTTAGGTTTTGATTGATGAAAAAGTATGAGACAGGGCATGACGAGTGTTAGGGTTAAACAGGTCAAAAGGGAACAGATTATAGAAGTCTTCCTATAAATGCTTTAGGACTTCAGGTATTTGTCTGGACAGTGTTTGAGAATCACAGAAGCATGTGTGTATGTGTGTGTGTGTGTGAGTGTGTGAGTGTGTGAGTGTGTGTGTGAGTGTGTGTGTGGGGGGCAGGGAATTGATAATTTAAGCAGGGAAGCATCATTGTTAGGCTGTGTTTCTGGATAATGCTCTGACAGTAGCATAAAGGATATATGCGAATGAACTAAGACTAGGGCCGTGGGAAGCTGCACTTGTGAAACAGAAGCACAGATCGAGAGGGCAGGAAGGATTAAAGACATACTCGTACGCTTAAAAGTTGTAAGCCTTGGTTCTAGAGTGTGAAGGAGATTTGAAGAATCAAGGGGGACTTATTGATTTCCAACTCGTGTAAGGAAGTATATTGTTGTACTACTTACTAAGGAAAAAAAAAATAAAGAAGTGGAAATGGCATGGGGAAAGAAATGAGTTCAGGTTTGTCCATGTTGATTTAAAGTACCTCTGAAACACCTAGAATTGTCCAGCATTCAATGGGTTGGACGGTGGCAGACAACCTTACTTCGCAAACTTTGTTATAAAGTCAAGACTAGTCCACTGTTTGTTGAAACATTTGAAATTCCCCTTAAACTTGCAGAGACCGCAGATGATCAGATGATTTATTTTTCATAGGATATTACTAGTGAGAATATAGTCTATGGATATATGTATTTTTATTATCCCTAATTTCTTGAAATACATAATGATGTTAACATTTAGTGAACACTTACTCTGTTTCAGGCACTCTTCTACAGGACTACATATATTAATTCATGCAATCCTCACAGCAACCATATTAGGAAAATTCTTTTATCATTCATGCCCATTTTAAAGATGGGTAAACTGAAGCACAGAGAGGCTAAGCATATTCTAACTTCTACTCAGTCACAGCTAGTAACAGGAAGTCATGCTGATCCAGGCAAACTACAGAGGATATACCACACTATAGGAACTCACATGCAGGACGTCCACTGATCCTAATATTTAAGTCCCCCCCGAGTCATTTTTCTGCCAGATAAAGAGCAAACAGCATTGAACACTGCTAATAGTGGTGACACAGCTGTCCTTGCCCATGCTACTTTACGCATGACTATTACAAGTTTCTTGATAAAGTTGTCCTCAGAAATCGTCTTTACTCTAGTTCCATAAAAAAATATATATATTTTTTTAAAATCACAGATTGCGATATTAATATGAACTTTAGAGTTAAGCAGACTTAGGTTTGAATTCTGGCTCTGAAACCTGTACAAGCTGTATGATCTTTGACAAGTTGCCACAATCCCTCAAAGACATAGTTCATATCTTTTAGTGACTGAAAAGGATATGTTTCAAGCAACAGACTCACCGCATTTTTCTTTTTCTCTGAGCTTCCTTGGTGCCCTTAACAGCTTTTGTTCTACCATCTATGTTTAGGCCTTTTGGGAAGTTCTCCAGAATCAGATCCCACACATCCCCACAATTTCCCTGGGAAGCATTCCATTTTCCTGGGTTACTTTCCTCCTTCCTAGTACCTCTGGCAACCTCCTTGCTCAGTGTATCTGAACTGAGCTGCTAGACACGCTCTACCTGGCATGGTCTGTTTTTTTCCCCTAAAGACCTTCTTTTTTGACCTCCTTTGACTTCCTTTGACCTGAAGACCAAAGGCCAATCAAGTCTACCTCTGAGTACCGCTTGAGCTATCAGGCCCCGGGCAAACATGCGATGTTCAAAAAAATGTTCTACCCTGGAACATTTATATGTACTCAGGATAAAAACAAACAAAAAAAGGTTGCTCATTTTTTTTCTACATTAAGAGTGAGATAACAAAAGCTACTAATTATGAACTGCTTTCTATGTTATATGCAGTGGGCGAGGTACTTTAAACACATCACTTAAACTTCGAAATACATCTGTGGCAATATATTTCATGCACGCCATTCAGAAGACACCACGGAAGCTCAGAGCTGCGTCTGGATAGCTATGGCTATCGGGTATCTACCACGCAGCTCCTCCGCTGCAATACTCACCTACCCTGTTTCCCCGAAAATAAGACCTGGCCGGACAATCAGCTCTAATGTGTTTTTTGGAGTAAATATTATTATAAGTTCTGTTCTTATATTATACGACCCGGTCATACAGTAAAATAATACCGGGTCTTATATTAATTTTTGCTCCAAAAGACGCATTAGAGCTGATTGTCCGGCTAGGTCTTAGTTTTGGGGAAACATGGTACTTCACAGAAACAAGCTCCACTCCAAGATAATTGATTGGGATTAGAGTCTTGAAAGGATATATCTTCCCTTATTAGACTCAACACAGATACAATTAGACTAAATTATTTCATAGTAGTAACCGATTCCTCTTTATTTTTATATTTCTGAACTCTTGCACACGGCCCACCACACTAATGACCAACGGGCATGCGTTGAATAGATGACTGAATTATCAGAATGACTCCAGAATAAATCTGCTTAGAATCTCCACAGGTGTCAAAAAAGATTAAGTCCCAACTCACAATAAAATGACTGACCACACATTTGCAGAGGCTCCATTTATTGTGCCATTGACAGATAGTGACAATCAGTGGAAATAATTATCTATGGTCCAAATCAAAGAGTTAAGCATTTTGTCGCTAGAGTTTACCAAGATTAAAAATAGCAGCCCACAAAATCACTCTCTACACATATACATACACACCGAGTTTCTGTCATTTAAAGTGCAGGTATATTTTAAAGCTGCCACAAAGATAAATACTAGCTTATATTCCCATAACTTAAAACTATAAATCAGAATAGTCCTCAAAGAGTCGAAGGCAAAAACCCTAGAGTAGAATTCTTTATAACGCCTAAAAGTCATTTGCTGGGCTTTGTTTTTCATTTTTGTTCATTTTCATTTAAATTAATGTTGGAATTTGTTTCTGGTGGCACACTCAATATATACATAGCCAATAGGCCAAAGCCTTATCTAATAGGGAAGACGGAAGAAGCACATTTCAATATGTGTGAATGAAGTCTATGCAAATTCTTTGTACAAATAGCATTCTCTGAATAATTTTGTAAAACTATCTGCAAGACTAATGTATAAAGTGTACTGGAGATTAATAAGATATAAGAAAGCATCTGCTGTATATGAGTAAAAAGCCATTATTAGTAAACATTCTTAAAGCATGTATAAATAACAATTATCCTCATTTTTTTAATCACTAAGGCACACTTACTACACTGGATAATTGCAGCTTTGGAATTCGGATGTTTTGAATGTGATTGTTTTCAGCAGTCTTGGTTTGTGGATTCTCTTTTCTCTCTCCATTATGTCATTGAATAAATGTCATTGCATTAATGGATATCCTATTCTCATGAAATTCTATGAATACTCAGGACTCTTCATTCCTTGAGATGAAGTTCCTCGAGGTGAAGTTCCAAAGTAGCCTAAAATGATCTTATTTCTATGGTATTTCATATATATTATTTTATGTAACATTTAAACTTAGTTTTATTTCCAGCTTGAATAATATATGTAACTCCAGGCATGGGTAGGTATATATGAGTTGGAATAAATTGATCCATTAATTAATATTTTACATTCACTCACAAAATTACATATGTGATGTTTAATTACTCGGTGAAGCTTATCTTTAAGTAAATTGATATTGCCAGATGAACTCATTTCCCATTCTAATTAGGAAAAATATATACAGACAAGTAATAAAACATATTAAATGGGAAAATGTCTAATTTAGATAAAATCCACCACATTTAGGGAACACTTAAAAGTTTAGGGGACTACATGTCTTAGGATTCAGAGCAATTTGACATTTTTGGCTCTGAAAGGAACTCACATAAAATTATTTTCTATTCAGCTACTGGTCAATGACATTTATGTTGATTAAAAAAACAGATATACCTAGAATTTACTTCCAGTCTAAAGGAAATTAGCAGTAGAGGGGGAATGGCAGAATAGTTCATTACAATTAATATTTATTCTCATATATCTATATATCTATACATCTACATATACACACACATTATATATGTAAATCTATCTACATTGCATGTCTTCCCGAAAATAAGACCTAACCAGAAAATAAGCCCTAGCATGATTTTTCAGGATGACATCCTCTGAACATAAGCCCTAATGCGTCTTTTGGAGCAAAAATTAATATAAGACAGGTCTTATTTTCGGAGAAACATGGTATGTATGCATATATGCCAAAAAATGTATATACATAACTTGTATTCATCTTTTGTTATCAGTATATATTATTACAATTCTAATACACTTTTTTTTCTTTTCTTACAATGTATATACATTTCTTTGGCACCGTGTTTGTGTGTACCAGGAGTACTGAAAAAATGCGAACACATTTTAAGAGATGTTAACACTTTGGTCGGCGTTGCTCAAGCAGTAGTTCGTCAGAATCAGAACTGTCCGGATGCTGGTGGTAACCACTTTGAGCACCTCTTGTAATTGCAGAAATCAAAGGTGACTTATATTCATCTTTTGTTATCAGTCTATATTGATGTATTCTCTTCTCTTAAAATGTGTATTCATTTTTGGCACCCTCTGTATAATATATATATATACATATATATATTTGAGAATAAGTCACACCAGTGGTATGCCCAAAGAAATTTATAGTGCCACTTTATCTAATAAAGTTATTGTTTTGAAGCAATAGTCATAATGGTAGAGAAAAAGCTCTGTTTCTTCCTATTGACATTGAAGGCACATATTTAAGTTTCGTTTTACCAAGAAGACAAGAAGATGTGGAGATTTTTGAAAAGCCTATGTGATTTAACATCATATCTTCTGGTTACAGTTGGGTTTGCAAAGCCACGTTTTATTTTATATTTTAAATAAATTATATTGATGTATAATTTCCATAACATAAAATACACTTATTTTTAAGTGCGTATTTCAATGAGTTTTTAAAAATACATATATTCATGTACCCACCACTACTATCAAAGTATGTAGAATATTTATTTCCTTCACCCCAAAAAGTTTTCTTATGCTCTTTTTCCATCAATCCCCCAACCACTAATTCTAAGCAACCACTGATTCACTTTCTGTCTCCACAGATTAATTTTTTTCTCTAAATTTTGATATAAATCTGAAGTTCAGAAAAGGCTTCTCCAAGATGTACTCCTTTGGCATGTGGATTATTTTGAGCTATAGGAAATCAAAATTCTGCAGGCTTAGGAGAAACTTTTACCTCTCTCTTAAAGAATTTAAATTGGAGCCTTGCCCATAATGCGGTTTATTATCAGAGATAACATTTTATGACCCATCTATAGGCAGGGCAAACATCTAATTACTACACATCTGTTCTTATCATCCTGCAAATGACCTCCCTCTCCTCTGAAGCCCCAAGGAATCTTAACTCATTCTTAGCTCAAAATGCCAAATATACCTCATTTTAACTATGTCTCTGAACCTCTCCTATATATTGATTTCTGACTCTCTCATGTTTGTGGGATTCCAATATATGTACAAGTATGCCATTAAGTCTGGTTATTTTCTTGTTGATCAAATCATGTTGATTTGATTATTAGATCAGACAAAAAAACCTATAAAGGTAGAGGAAAATTTCTCCCACCCGCCACAAATGGGATCAAAATGTGTGTATACTTTCAGAACTGTCGTGTTTTTTACAGCATATTATGTTTTCACATTTATTGTACTGCTGCATATATCATTAATAGTTTGTTACTTTTTATTGTGGATTGATATTCCATTTTTTCTGGACTATATCCACTTATCTATGTGTCTATCCTTATAGTAGTATCACACTTACTTGATTATCTATAGTTTTATAGAAATTTTGAAATCAGGTGGTGGAAATACTCCAAACTTCAGTCTATTTTAATGTAATATATATTTGAAACTTAATAGACTATTGACTTATTTATTAAAATCTAAAAATTTCAAATCAATTTGTATTTCAGAAATAATTAATATTTATGAAAAGAGATGTCTAAATATTTTAACTTTCTTGCTAATTATTACACACCATAAAAGATTACAAGTATACTACTTAATGTTAGAGATGAGGGCTAAAAATCTTACATAAACCCTTAGATAAAATAATTATCTAAGTCACAATTTAGATAAACTCACAAATAGATGAATCTTTAACCATATCAATTTTTACTCAGTTTTCCACACTATCCTTATCTGTTATGCTTGCTTTCAGGAGACCTATAAATCATCAGTTTTCTCTCTTCGGACCTCCTAAGTAACCAGTTTTACCAAAATGAAATAGAAAAAGCTTCTTGGAAGACATCCAGAGTTCAAATGTTTGACTAGAACAGAGCCAGTAACTGATTTAATTTGGCCAAAATATAGTTCAGCATCCCACAATAATGAAATGATGCTACTAGACTATATATAGGTTATTTTCAGGAGGAAAATGAAAAAAAATATATTTAACTCTCGTGCACTATGGGAACTGACCAATCGAAATAGATCCTAAGCAACTGTCTCAGGTACATTGGAGTGTATTGACTGTGTAACCACCTGGGTATCGACCTACAGAAACATCCTTAATTAAGGAACAGCAAGGAAAACCATGGATAGAGAAATAAACTGAATAGTTATGCAGTTTCCCACAAATATTTAAGGTTTTATGATGTTTAATTTTATGTGACAACTTTACCAGCCTACACAGTGCTCCAACTTTTGGTCAAACTTTACTGTGGGAAGTTTTTGGATTAACATTAAAATGGGTAGAATTAGGAGAGCAGATCACCTTCCCTACTGTGGACAGGCTCATCAGTAGTTGAAGTCTTGGATAGAACAAAAAGGGTGACCTTCCTCCTAGTAAGAGAACTGATCTTGGCTGACAGCTTTCCAATGGGGGCTTTTTCCTGCCTTCACATTCCAACTGAAACATTGACTCTTCCTGAGTCATAAACCTGCCAGTTTGGGGACTAGAAATATATAATCGATTCTCCTGAGTCTCCAGCTTGCCAAATCACCTTGCAGATACATCTTGGGACCTTGAAGCTTTTCATCCTCAATAATCATGTGAGCTAGTCCCTTATAAGAAATCTCTTTATATATATGTACGCGCGTGCACACACACACACACACACACACTATTGGTTCTGTTTTTGTGGAGAACCCTGACTAACATAGGTACAGATATTCCAGGTGAGACAAAATATAGAATTTAGGCAGTTATCTAATTTCTAAAGCTATTTTGAAGATGTTGAGTTAATAATAACTATTGATTATACTCTAGAAATCTCATTTACATTTTTTCCTAAAATTTGTGGTAAATACAGGAGTGCATCATGTCCAAATCTTGGGGAGTTAAACATTAAAATCAGTTAACTTTGATGTATCATGAGATGCTGTATGATTAAACATATAATGCTAATATTAAAAGAAAACAAAAACAAATGGAGTTGATAATATAAAGATATCAGTAGTAATTTCTGTGAAAAATTTTAGGGATATGGATCAAATTGTTTATCTTTCTTGTGTTCATTTGCTCTGACAAATACAGATTTATTCAAACCACATTTACTGAGAATGCATTTTGTCCTAGGCCCTCTGCTAACCATTGGGGATTCAAGGACAAATGGCTCTACTCCATTCCTCGGGGATCTTTTACTTCTTCCCAGTCTGTCCCACAAGATGGGGACATGTATAATAATCTCAAGAGCAAGTGAAATAAGCCAAACAGAAAAAGTTAAGAACCATATGATTTCACTGATACGTGGTATATAAAACTGAAAACAACAAAAGAACAAGACACACAAATAAAGAAACAAAAACTCATAGACACAGACAATAGTTTAGTGGTTACCAGAGGGTAAGGGGGGTGGGGGGTGGGAGATGAGGGTAAGGGGGATCAAATATATGGTGATGGAAGGAGCACTGACTGGGGGGTGAACACACAATGGGATTTATAGATGATGTAATACAGAAGTGTACAACTGAAACCTATGTAACTTTACTAACAATTGTCACCCCAGTGAATTTTAATTGAAAAAAAATTAAAAAAAGAAGGAAGAAAAATGGGGACTTGCACTACCAGATGTGGCAAGGCTTTTTAGATATGGCATTAGCTCTACCTATAACAATTCAGTTACTTAGAAACCCATAGCACTGGAGCAAACAGCATGGGCTTGAATTCAACTCCCACAGTCATCAGTTGTGTAACCTGGGAAAGTTATGTAACTTCTCTCTGTCTCAGTTCCCTCAACTACAAAGGGGGGATATGTCTACCTTCCCCAGTGTGTTGTTATGAGGGTTATTGAGTTAATACATATTAACTCAAGTTAATACATATTAAAAAGCATTTATAACAGTGCCCGGTGTATAATAAGCAGTTAACAGTGTTTGCAGTTTTTACTATCTGAGGTAGCTGAATGTTGTCTCTTGCTGAGTATATAGCTGTCATTGATGTCATTATTATACTTTGCTGGATACTTGAAATATTTTTTCATTAAAATTTTTAAAGAAAAATGCAAGATAAAATAAAGTACTGCTTACAATAAAAATCAAACCATAAAGTAACTTTGAATTAATTTGAAATATACTGCATAACACTTTTATGCAGAAATAGTTAACACTCTATTAAAAGACCTGAAGAAAGACTAGAGGAAATGAAGAAACAGGGATCATGGATGGAACAAAACAACACTGTTAATGTGGCAAATTTCTATTGACAAGTTGTAAGTTAAAATTAATTTTAAAAAATATGTATAAAACTACATATAAAACAATTTTGAAACACAAGACTATCATTATCAAATATAAATACATATTGCGAAGCCATAAACATAAAAGGGGTGGCACTGTTACAGAAACAAACAGAATAAAATAGAGAATCCAGAAGTAGAGCCATAAGCAATATAGAGGTAGCCTCACAAAAAAACCTGGAGAAAGAATGGATTTAATATATTGTGCTGGGAAAACTGGCTCACTATTTTGAACCTCGGAGACACAAGTCTTCAAAACTCCAGTTCTGCGGAGTCTCTACTGTGAAATCCTTTCTCACTGCCTGATTAGACCCTGTGTCTTTAGAGAAGTGCCTCTGATAATGCCTTGACTTACACCACACCCTGCAAATAACAACTTCGGCCACTGTGGCCGCTAAAGGCCCATGAAGAAGCTGCATAGAATGTCTCCCTGTCAGCCCAGTCTTCCTACTTTTCCCACTGCTAATCCCTATGGTGTGAATGAATTTGTCCTACTTCCACTGAATTTTCCACCATTCAAGACCAAAGTTTATATCATTTAACATAGCAACCTGCTGCCGCTAAAATTCTCATAATAAAGTTATTCCTTCCTTTTAATGTCAGTAGATAATCTGCATTTCACAATTACTTTCCATAAACCTACTTGTTTGTGCACTTCAGCTCAGTTTCTCTTTCTGTCTAACAACCAAACAAACTAACAAAAACAAAAACCTCTTAAGCTTTCGAACAAGTTTATAAAATTATTTAGAAAACAGTAAAATTAAAAATAAAATGTGCAGTTTGGATCTTCAGTTCACTTTGACAATATATTTTGTATAATGGGTTTTCTGAATACATAGCTCTTATTTCTCAATCAATTTTAATATTGTCAAGGTTAGAAATCATTGGCATGATAACTATATATTAGTGATTTAACACAGGAAATAAAATATTTCACAATACGATGATCTGTTATAAGAAACATGTTAATGCTTTGTATTTTAAACACAGAATAATAAACGATTATTAAAAGTACAGAGTAAATAGCATGGTTTATAAATGACAGACTATAATTGCTTTACACTTATAGTAAAGTCAAAAATGCAAATGCCAATATTAAGGAGAAAAAAAACCCAACAAGTTGAAGACAAAACAAAATAGGAAAAAATCGAATTACACCACTTATTTGCTTTTCTTAGTCAATTTCCTCCCACCACACTGTCACATGAGTAAATCACACTATCAGATTGCATATGAATTGGTGTATACTACTTCTCCATCTTGGAAGGTCATAAAGTTACTCCCCCACCACCCCAGAAATAAGATGCTAGTTATTTAAGAAACTTAAATGGTTTCTATTTTAAAACAAAAAGTAAACAATATCATGAGTACTTGGTTTATATTTTTTAAAATCCAAAAGATCTAATAATGCTATTTTAAATTTGACAAGGAATGTGAGGTTTTCCTATTCTAACACTATGAAGTATTGTGTAAAATGTATCTATTGTAATATATGGTACAGGCAGTACTATACATTTAAATAACCAATTTCTCTAGAAAAAAATGCCCCTGTTGATCTGACTTGACAAGCTATAATTGAAATGTTCTGTAAGATTTTAAAATATGACCTGTGACCTCTTATAAATTCTATATTAATGCATATTTTTTCCAGTAAGAATAAAAGATCAAAAATATAGAAAACAGAAATATCTCAAGTAATGAAGAGACTGTTTTGACACCTGTAATTAGCTATATAGGTAGACATACCATAGGATGCAAAGCATCCAACACAAGATGGAATTATCTTGATACTATGGTTTTGAGGATATACTTCCTCTACTTATGAACTGCCTGGGAGGAACATGAAAGCACTCTCTAACCTGAGTAGGGAAGTTTGCTAAGTCTTGGAAAACACCTATGATTACAACTCAGAAAAAACATCTTACTTGTTCATAAGCTGATACGGCTGTGTGAGATTTTAGCAGTGCTTGGACTCTGTTCTTCACTCTCAAAAGGTCCATTTCTGAGAAACTACCACTGCCACCAACTGTTCCAGTCCAGTGCAATATTAGAAGTATAGTAACTGCATAAACAGGAATACTCTAAACTCCAGCAAGCCTACTCTTAAGTTTATACCCAATAGAAATTAGTATACAAATTCATCAAAAGACACGTACATGTACATGAATGCTCATAACAACAACATGCATAACACTTCCCAAATGGAAACAACCCAAATAACAACAAACTATAGCGAGAATAAACAGATCACGGTACATATTTGTACAACAAAAGACTATACAGCGATGAAAATGAGCAAAACTACAGTGACACATAACCACATGTGGATAAATCTCTCACCAATGAAACATGGAACAAAAATAGGCAAGCACTAAGTTAGACACTATTGATTCCACTTAATGTACTCCTTCTTTGCTGACTGGGATGGAGGTAGCTCAAAAAGAAGACAACATTACAGTATGATGTGAGCTGTCATGGTAGTTTTTATTCTTGGGGCTTTATCTCTAATCATTAAGAGAGGGTATAAAGATGACATCTGGGGTGCTGTCCACACAGGCATATAAACTTTATTATTCACTTAGCTCTTTTAATGTAAATCACTTAATTATGCTTTAATTCCATCCCAATCAGAAAAGAAGTAGTACAATTGTCTCTGTTTGAAGATGACATGATATTACAAATAGAAGACTTCCCCTACCGCCCCCCCCCCCACAAAAAGGTTAGAACTGATAAACAAATTCAGTAAAGTTTCAGGATACAAAACTTAGCTGTGTTTCTATACACTAACAACAAACTATCTGAAAGAGAAATGAAGAAATAATCCCTTTGCAATATTATCAAAATGATAAAAGACAATATATTTAACCAAGGATTTGAAAAATCTGTAATTTAAAAACTATGACATTAGTAAAATAAAGATGACACAAATAAATGGAAAGATTTCACATGTTCATGGATTAAAAGAACTAATATTGTTAAAACACCCATACTACCCAAAAAGTGTTTCATAGATTCAATATGATCTCTCTCAAAATTCTAATGGGATTTTTCACAGAAATAGAAAAAAAAAATCCTAAAATTCATATAGAATAACAGAAGACCTCATAGCCAAACCGATCTTGAGAGAGAGAGAAAAAAAAAAAAAGCTGGAGTCACCTTTCCTCATTTCAAACTATATTACAAATCCATAGTAATCAAAACATATGTTTCTGGCATAAAAATAGGCTCATGGATCAACGGAATAGGGATCTCAGAAAGAAATCCATACATATGTGGTTAAATAATTTTTGACAAAGGGGCCAATGATATACAACGGGCAAAGAATAGTCTCTTCAATAAACGGTGTTGGGAAAACTGGACAGTCACATGAAAAAGAATGAAACTGGACTCCTACTTTACACCATCCACAAAAATCAAATCAAAATGGATTAACAACTTATATAAATATATACTACAGGATATTATTTAACATAAAAAAGAAGGAAATCCCATCATTTGCAACAACATGGATAAACCCGAGGAGCATTATGCTAAGTGAAATAAGCCAGACAAAGACAAATGCTGTATAGTATCACATATGTGGAATCTTAAGACAAAACAAAACAAAACAAAAAAAGTCAAACTTACAGAAAGACTACACTGGTGTGGGTTGCCAGCGGCTAGGGACTAGGAGAAATAGGGAGAAGATAGTAAAAGGGTATACACTTTCAGTCATAAGATTAATAAGCTCTGAGGCTCTAATGTATAACATGGTGATGATAGTTGACGAGAACAGAACATAAGTGTTCTCACACACACAAAAAACAAACGTGAAGTGAGTTCACCTCGATATAAACTGTTTTTGAGGTTGGTGCCATTATCAATCTAGCGAAGGTTCCTAATGAACATATAAGCATTTATAGAATGTCAGAATAACTATCAGTTCAGCTAAAAATCTGGAACATTTGCCTAAATAGCTTTCTGTATTAACTGACTACATATTTTGACATTAATATGTGTATCTTGCCTGTTTTTACGTGCTATTGGTCTTATATGCAGGTAGAGGACTTACGTTTATTTTAAATGTTAACAAACAAAACCAGAGGAGATGACTCAGGCTTGAGGAAAAAGTTTCAGAACAAAACAGACATTTCTGACTTTTTTCTGTGTCCCCAGAGTGAGGCTCTTTGTGTTACATTCTTGGAGTTTGACTGGCAGCCAACAACAAAGAGGCTACATCCCCAGCCTGGCCTTTACATTATTCACACACCTGAGTCCAGACAACAAGCTTATAGGAATACCTTTTCATCAAATACAAGGACGATTGAGTTAGTGCCAAGTTATACATTATACAAACAGGTTTTATTATTGTTATTTTAATTTAAGGGCTTCTACCCCTCGTTTCTGTTAAGAAACGTTGTTTATTCTATCAGATGGAAAAATCTGATTCTTAGAACAATCCAAGAACAGGCCACTGAGAAATGATTGTAAATTCTAAGTCATTATACAAATTTTAAGAGAAAAATAAAACAATTGGTGGAGTTGATAAGTTAACTAATTAGGAAGTCTGCGTCTTTTATTAGGGCCCCACACAAATAATCCTGGTACTTAGGAGTCATATACTGATTCTTGCATACAAGGAACATCAAAACATATTTTTTTTGTGTGCGTGTGTGTTTTTTTTTTTTTTTCCCAAATGGGAAACAGAATACAATAGTATAAGAAAATAGAATATTTAGAAGTGCTACATTCCATCCCTGAAAGTATTTAGCTTTCAGGTGCTGAATATTTCATGACTATATTCTCCATCTCTATCCAACTTCTAAAAGCAGGACCAAGAGAATTGGTATAAGTTATCCTTACATATGTATCCTCTGACACACATATGCATACACACCAGAACAAAGACAAATTAAAAACAAATAAACACAAACCCTAGTAGAAAGAGGAAAATAATATCCTTTGCCATTTTCTTTCCCATTCCCAAGGCATTCTACTTGCATTTACTTATAAATATGTTTCTTATACAAATTTATTTTGAGGGGAAGAATTCTTTTGTTTCAGGATGGACATGAGTTGTTTGATAGTGGGGCTGTAAGGTATTGGGAGTTCAAAGATGAAATTAAAGAACATTTATAGACTATTTTGCCCTTTTCCCTGTCTTAGTGTGTTTACCTGGAGACACAGTGAATCTGAGTCCTTCAGGGAGGATTAGAAAGTCTGGGAAAGAGATAAATCTCTAGAGATTAAATATAGTCTCTAATTGGACGACGTAAAAATAGCTCCAAGGTGGCAACCAAATAACCACTAAATATGTTAAAACATACTCCCAGAATAAGCGCAGGCGTCTCTAATGAGATGCCCAAGAAACTGACACAAGGTGACTTTATCCCTCAAGCAGAAGTTATTGTTTTTAATTCTGCTTTGCTGTATCAAATGTGTGAGACTTGTCCTAACTTTGTAGTCAATTTTGTGCCAACTTACATGAAAGTAAATCACTTAATGCTTACAGAATGACAGACTACGTTTTCTCTTTCTTTAACACTGGTACAGAGGCCTCTTTTTGTTGGCAGAATTGTTTTATTTCTCCAACAGATGGAAGAAAATAAACAAAATGAGTGCCAACTGAATGTGAGAACTGTCCAATGACACAAAAACTCTTTGTAAAGTATATTGAAGAAATAACTTAGTTAACATCACAAATTTTGTTATTTTAGGTAGTCTAGATGATAGCATCAAATACAACGAGTATCTTGCAGGTAGAAAATGTAAACTGCATTTACAATTTTTTTGAGATGTATGCTTCTTCATGCTTCCTATCTGCAAAAGCATTCTGTAAATGTGAGGGGAAGAAGTAATCATGCAGTTTTTAGTATATTGTAAACTGAATCTTAAAACATGCATCAAATGGATATTGAATTCATTTGAATCCTTAGAAGAGTATTATCAGTATATTTTTTAATTGAGTCCATTTCTCTTAGCTAATTATTAATTGTTGAGGCCAAGTTTGTGTCTATGTCTCCATGTACCCACCCCCTTTTTTAAGAGTTAAAAGTTTGTTAATGATCATTGCAATTGCTGATTCTGTTACTTCTAACAAGGGGAATTTCTGCTAATGAACAAATCCTGAATAATTGGAGCATGAAGTAAAAAGTAAGGGAAACATCAAAACAGAGATAATACCCTATATCACTTTCTTGAAAGTAAAGCCACACTCCCGTCCGAAAAGGAAAAAAAAAATAAACATAGTTGTGTTACAAATAACTAAGGACATTGTGGACAGAGGCTAAAAGGAATCAGGATTGTCTTCAGAACTACAGCATGACCCTTCCCTTCTCGACCCAGTGACATGTCCTTTTTATTGAGAGCTGCTGAGTTGCTGAATAAATGAAATAAACATTATACAAACTTTCCTTATAGGAACTACATATTCATGTTTCTGGTGACTCCTTACGTGGCTAGGGCTTGCAGAAGTTTGTGGGGTAGGAGATGGGTTAGAGGACATGAAGCACTATTTACAGTTAATTCATGTTTATCCAAATGTTTTTCCTTTATTCACCTCTTGTGTCTCATTCTCCCTGAGATATTTTACAGAATTTAAAGCCCATCGTGGTGGCTTTAAAGTTGTAAAAGCAGATGATGTCACAGGCTATCAAGTGATAGAAGACATCTAATAGCCTTAGTCTGTTAAGTGTTCTGTAAAGCAGAATAAAAACTGAAAAATTTTCCCGACTAGCTCTATCAAGTAATAGAACAGAACAAGACAATTTTCTGGTAACCTCAGTCATGCCATACTCATCATAGATTGATTTGGGATGTAATTGTAGAAACATAAGTCAGGTTTAAGGCTTCTAGTATATACTTAAAAAAGAAAAACGCTTCAGTATTTTCATTTATTTGTTCATTTGTAAAACACATATGGATATCAAATTTCTATTATGTGTTAGTATTTACTGTATTATAAAATCAATCATAAAATATTTCAAAGTAAATTTAGGTGTCTATTCCTTAATTGTGGTGGAGGAAAGGAGAGATTAAAAACAGGTATAAAAGAAGTATGGAATGTGATCCTTGTATTTGTTTTGCAATGATACAAATAATGTGTATCAAACAACAAAAGTAACATGGTTGCAGTGGATTTTAAATGATCCATCGGAGTCAGCTTGAATACTTAGAGAAAGGCTTACAAAAGAACTAAGACTTGAGAACCTAAAATGACTTATAAGAGGCTAACCATTTCAGACGGAAATTGAAATAAAAAGTATCTGTGAAACAAGAGAAGAAATGTATTCTTTGTCTGAACAAAATTAAAATATCCACAAGAATAAATTAAATCTTATTTGGGGAGAAAAAAAGCTTAATTACATACTAGACTGCTAGACATAATATGTGAAGTTCAGAGCAAATAGGGTATTCAACTCAAAGATGGCAATTGCTTGTACAAATACATAAAGATTTGAGCGTATTTAAATTATCTAATTAAAAATCGGTTTTAATATTCTTTTAAAATATATCAGGTTTATCAAATTGGTCAAGAAATTTAGATAAAACAGTTGATTTTGAGAAAATATAAACATTGAAAAAGATTTTTTAACCTATGATCAAAACATGTAAAAGTGAGGCAGCTTACAGCCTTCTTTAGGGACATCATACTGTGTTTACCTGAAAATAAGACCCACCCACCCCGAAAATAAGCCCCAGTTAATATCATCAGCCAGATGGACACATTTAGTACGTTATGATGATGTTCCAGAAGAAGATGACATGACTGAATTTGAATAAATGTAGATTGTTGTACATGAAAACATAAGACATCCCCTGAAAATATGCCCTAATGCATCTTTGGGAGCAAAAATTAATATAAGACCCAGTCTTGTTTTCAGGGAAATATGGTACATAGAAAGTAATACTAGAAGAGGCAATTAGACCTTAACTTGCAATAACAAATTATATTATTACTTTTCTAGGAAAATGACGTGTGTATTGTATACATGTGTATATATATATATATGTATATATAAATAGATATATATGATATATATGATATATATATAAATATATATATGATATATATATGATATATATGATATATATGATATATATGTATGTGTATATATGTATATATATATATAGAGAGAGAGAGAGAGAGAGAGAGAGAGAGAAAGTTCGTTTTTTGTTTGTTTTGTTTTGCTTTTTCAGATTATGCATATAAGTGATACTATAAAGTATTGGTCATTCTCTGTATGGTTTATTTCACTTAGCATAATGTCCTCAAGATTCCATCAATGTTATCACAAATGGTAGAGTCTCCTTATTTTTAAGGCTGAATAATCTCTCTCTCTCTCTCTCTCTCTCTCTCTCTCTCTCTCTCTCTGTGTGTGTGTGTGTGTGTGTGTGTGTGTGTGTGTGTCACATTTTCTGTATCCATTCATCCACTGACAGACACTTAGGTTGTTGCCATATCTTGGCCATTGTGAATAATGCTGCAATGAACATGGGAGTGCAGCTATCCCTTGGAGACCCTATTTTCATTCCCCTTGGACATATACCCAGGTGTGAGCTTGCTGTATCATATGGAGTTCATTTTTAATTTTTTTGAGGAACCTGAATATTCTTTTCCATAGTGTGTGCATCAATTTATATTCCCATCAACAGTGCAAACGGGTTCTATTTTTTCCTCTACCAAATGATACATTCTGTGTTTATATGGTTGAAGTTGATTAAGTGTATCAGGAAGAGGAAAGGCCAATGTGGTTCTCTCAAACAGAAGTTATTTTTCCATTTCATAGAAAGATTCTTAAGCAAATAGTGATGTTTTCAGAGGCAACAACATATATTTCAACTAGTATCTTCCACAGCTTTCTCTGAGGTGCAACAACCTGCCTAAATCTTATTCCCTCAGTATTTCCTAGCAGGGAACAATAAGATTTTTTTCCAAATACAGCCCACCATTAATGTATAATGCAGAAGAGATAGGAGGTTAGTCACAGGCTAACAACTTTTGGTCTTTTTTGTTTCTTTTCTGAGTATATGAATTTCTTCACAAAACCTTTAATGGTTTTATGGATTCTGGTAAGGGGTGGGGGTGGGGGGGTACTGTCTTTCACCTTGTTCTTTTCAAACTAGAATTTAAAACGCAGAAAATTGTTTCAAGGATGTAAATCGAGGTAATTGTTAAATGCAGAAAAAAGAAAAATCGAGATCAAATTGAAGAACTAGAAATGAGTAAAAGTTGGATAACTATTGGAACAGTAAAAAGAAACAGAAATTCCTTATCTTTCCAATTCCAGGAAGATCAGATGCTTGCCAAAAAATAAATGGATGACTGTGAGTGCTGTTTCCTAGGATCCTGTCTAAAGTTGATATTTAAAAGTATCTAAAATGAAGAAATGATAACAAAGACAACATTCTAGTTTATTTCATCAAGACAGAAGAAAGAGGAGTTACATCACAGAAATGGCATTGTGAGGGGTGCTTCTTGAAATCTCCCCTGGAAGTTACAATAAATTGAAGAGCTATAATTCAACACAGCATAAGAAAAAAATAAACATGTGGGATTACATCAAACTAAAAAGTTTGTTCACAGCAAAGGAAACCATCAATAAAACAAAAAGACATCCTACTGAATGGGAGAAGATATTTGCCAATGATACATCTGATAAGGGGTTAATACACAAAATTTACAAAAAATCTATAAAGCACAATACCAAAAGAACACACAACCCTTCAGATGACATGAAGAGACATTTCTCTAAAGAGGATATACAGATGGCCAATAGACATGAAAAAGATGATTAATGTCACTATTAGAGGAATGCAAATAAAAATCACAGTAAAGTACCGCCTCACTCCAGTCAGACTGGCTATCATCTATAAATCAACAAACAACAAGTGCTGACGAGGATGTGAGAAAAGGGAACTCTCGTGCACTGTTGGTGGGATTATAGATTAGTGCTGCCACTATGGAGAACAGTATGGAGGTAACTCAAAAAATAGAAAATGGAACTAATTTATGACTCGGCAATTCCATTCCTGAATAACTATCCAAAGAAATCTAAAACGTTAATTCGAAAAACTGTATGCACCCCTATGTTCATTGTAGTGTTTCTCACAATAGCCAAGACACGGTAACAACCGAAACGCCCATCACTAGATGACTGGATAAAGAAACCATGGTATGTTTATACAACGGAGTATTGCTTGGCGCATAAAGAAGTATGAAATCTTACCATTTTCAACAACATGGATGGACCTAAAGAACATTATGCTAAGTGAAATAAGTCAGATGGAAAAACACAAATACCATATGATCTCACTTATATGTGGAATCTAAATAACAGAATAAACAAACAAAACAGAAACAGACTCAGAGATATAGGGGAAAAAAAACTGATGATTATTAGATGGGAGGGGAGTGGGGATGAGGGAGAAGATAAAGGGATGTGAAATCACAAATTAGTGGTCACGGTATTGCCACAGGGATATGAAATACAATTTGAGGAATATAATCAATGATGTTGTAAAGATTATGTAGGGTGCCAGATGGGCACTGGACTTACTCAGAAGACCATTTCATAGACTGTGCAGATGGCTGACCACTGCACTATACATCTGAAACTGAATAATACTGAATGTTAACTATAAATATATCTATATCTAGCTATCTATCTGTCTGTCTGTCTGTCTGTCTATCTATTCACAATGGGTGCCACAAAATGTATACACATTTTAAGAAAGAAAAAAAAAACGTATTAAATTACACTAATGGTAACCACTTTGAACACCTCTTGTAATTGCAGAAGTCGTACATGACTTGTATTCATCTTTTGTTACTGGTATATATTGAGTATTACAATTTTAATATTATATGAGTGACCATAGTGTATGTGTGTGTGTACATATATGTATATATATAGAGAGATAGATTGATCTATCTATCTATCTATCTATCTATCTATCTATCTATCTATCTATCTATCTATCTAATCTATCTATCATCATGGCATGCGGAGTACAGCATAGGGAATATAATTAATGGAATTGTAACATATATATGATGTCAGATGGGTAGCAGATTGGGGGTGGTTATCACTTTGCGAGGGGTGTAAATGTCTAACTAGTACATTGTTTTGTACACTTGAAACTAATTAAAAAAATGTTGATGCAAAAAAAAAAGAAAAGAAAAAGAAAGAAGGAAGAAAAGTTCCAATTTCGTAAATATATATGCACCTCTTTTTGCTTGGCTTTTTGCTTCTAAAATTCTAGGAACCTGCTTAGTTCTTCAGTGATTAATTTTCATAAAGATTGGTTTTGATATTTGAGTGAAGCTTGTGGTATACATCTTTATCTATAATACCTACACTAAATATAGAGGACATTATTTAGAGATTGTTATAAAATTCAGGACTGTTTTTTATCATGTTGGCCTTCCTGACAACATCACACTAGATCACTCTTCCTTCTTCAAATTTCAGGAAGTAATAAAATATTATGTAATATCTTTTGCCATAAAAAGCCAAGATTGTTTGAACTAGAAATTAAAGTAGGTGGCTTTGAAGAGACATAATATATGATTTTATGCATAGAATATATTCAAGTAACAGATTTACTATGTGTTTTAACTCAAATGGGAAGATACTGCAAAAGAAACAAAAAAACCTCATGCTTTTAATTAAAGGTATATTTTCAATCAAGAGCATCAGCACATGAATCTAAAATAAAAAGTAACATTAAAATCCACATTAAGGAGGTTTAGCTTTCAGGAAGAATTATGAGCAGTAAAATCTTTTAGATGGTAGGATGGGTTTTCTTTTCCTAGAGCTGTTGCTAGAATATTTTAGTAATTTCAGTGAGTGCATTGGCAGTGATAAGGAGAAACTTCTACAGTTAGCTTAGATTAAATATCCACTTGCCCTAGGGTTCCATATAAAATGAATCCAAGTTTGAGAATTCTTTTTGTATATAACTTGTCACTGTCAACGGTGCATTACTTGGAGGGAGTGTGTCTGGTGATCTATCTACTTCTACGAGTAAAATAAAGCTCTACTTGCAACTAGTAGATTTATTCATCCTTGAAGAGTTAAACTCTTCTGAGATGAAGGACACTGTGAATTTTGCAAGAGGAAGGAAATATACGTTCACTCTATTTGTAATGTAGAACCGTTGTATAAAATAGTACAACAGAAATAGAATCTTACCTTTAGAGAAGTTACATTGTAAGATGACAGCTCCTACCTTATAGATAAATATTTCATAAGCTTCCTGGATTTTCAGATGAAATTGTTACAATTCAGAATAGAAGAAAAAAAAAAGCATGAGTTTTCCAGTCCTGGATCCTGTAGTCTAAGTTCTACCACGTACTAAACTGTCTAATCGCAAGATAATTAATCACTGAGGGCCTTGGTTTACCTGTGTGTACAGTGACTATAATATCTTAAGAAGTGGGTTGTGGAAATGATTGAATTTAAATGAAGTCACATAAGTATATCATCTGCTACACTGCAGTCACCTTCTCATCAAAAGAGATACTTAAATTGGATTTTTCAAAAGAACACGATCAAGCAAAAAGGAGGTAGAGTGCTGCAAATCTATCAAAAAGTTGGTGCACCATAGATAAGTTTCTATTTTCAAAATTATTCTCTCAGGGTTTAGCTAGTCATGCATTGGCTAAGACTCTGCTTGTTCCTTTGAACTTGAGCAATAAAGATTGTTAGACTCACCTATACAGACAGCTAATGTGATTCAGTTTTAGAGCTGAATAACAGAGTTAGGTGTGAAATTTCTCTCCGACATATTAACTAAACACGTTCATTAGTTATTCACTCCTTAAACACATAATTTTTGAGAAACACATAGCATGTATCAAAAACTAGGCAGCATGTTAAAAGTTGAACATGTAATAACACAGAAAAATAACGTCTTTTCCTTTATAACTTTATCATCTTGTAGGGAGGTCATCATATTCTAAATAACATTACACAAATATAGTAAATTATAAACAGTGATATTTTTAATAAAAAAGTGGTTATTTACCTAGAAAGTGTGACATATTCTTTGGGATCAGGGAAGCATTATCTGAAAAATGTAGTATTATGTGATCTGAAGGTCAAATAGATTTGTGTAGGGGGAAGAAGATTCAGGAAGGAAAAACTAGAAGGAATAAATGTTTGGAGAGGAGAATAAACAATATTATTTTAGGAAGTAAAAAAAAAGAAAGAAAGAAAAAAGAAAAGGTGATAGCTAAGAAAGTTGTACGACATAAGTTATGCAAATGTCAGATTATTAAGAGATTTGTAAGTAATACTAAGCATTTTGATCTCCATGTCAGTGGAGAATTTCTTTATGTCAACGCGAACCCATGGGAAAGTTTTAAGCATGGATTGATTTGACCACGTTTGTGTAAGAAAAATATCACTTTGACTGTTGAATGAAGGATAGACTGAGAAGGAAGAAGACTAAACATCCTTTTGAATCTGGAAATATGACAATTTTACTAGATTAACATACATATTGGTTTCATTTCTTCAATTTTCTCCTGTAATGGTTTGTTAATCTACAGTCTTGCCATAACCTTATGATTTTCAGAAAAGAGGGAATACATTGGGAACTTTGTCTTGATGATCATCTCATAATACCTTTTATTGCCTGTGTCATATATTTCAGTCAAAATACGGGTACTTGTTGGCACAGCAGAATTAAAATTGTATTTGCTATAATCAAATAAAACACAGATTTCAATTGGTAGTACAACACATGCCAAATATATGAAAATGTATTGCTTTCAGTGGTTGAATGCCTTTGGTCTTTGAGTGAGTATACTGGAAGTCTTATTTTGCACAATTATGAATGTTTGTTTTTTGCTAAAGTGCCCTAAGACATTCGTGGATTAGAATTAACTCCAGCCACTAGTAGTTAGCATACCTGGAAGGGAGGTTGGGGACTGGATGGAAAAAAAGGTAAAGTGAGTTGGTAAATAAGAGGATTAGTCAAATTAGTTTGTTTGCACTATTAAGGTTAAAAGATTAAAGACCTGGATTTCATTTTAATGAAAACAATGTCTGCATTACTCCAAATATATAATCTTTAGAGTTATATTTTTATGTTATCCAACTATAAAATTATATTTGAATTTTTTTTCCATATTTGCTTAGTTATTTTCACCGGAGTAGCCAAAACTACTTTCTTGCTAAAAATTGCTGAAAGCTACCAGGTTAAAGTATACATTTGCAAAGGGATCCTCAAAAGCCTTGTTAGGGCAAGAATTATTTTTTTTAATTATATCACAAAGAGAAATAGAGGCCTTGTTTGACAAACAAACTCAACAATGAACTAATTTATTTTGTTCAAATGATAGATAAAATGTATTTTATGATCTTTTTATGTTGTTTCTTATGTTTATTCATAAAAAATTATCTAATGAATACTTATAATAAATAAATATTTATAAGGTATATATTTGTATAAAAAAGCAAATTTTCCATGTGGATTCATTTTTATTGAAATTCATTATTTATGATTATAAGGAAAAACAAAACAAAACAAAAAGCATTGGAACGGTTTGCATCATGTAATTACCATACTGGTGGACACCAGAGTTGCAATCATAAATTTTAGAAAAGGAAATGGCCTTCAGAGCTTTGTTATTATCATCATTATATTCTTAACGTTTTCTTCTAATTACTGTTTGTGATAATGAGAACTGAAAGAGCTAATAGATTTGGTTGAAAACAGGCATAGTACTTAGAATTTTCATGTATTACCCTATTTGTTCTTTATAATTTAGAATTAGAACATGTCATAATTTTCAATTGGTACAATTTTGAGCTCTTACTGATAGACATAAAGATGACATTTGGAAAGACGTACATAGAAGACAAGTGTCCTCAAGATAGTTGATTTCCATCAGGCTAAAATTTGTCATAATATACTTAACTGATTTTGTTAAAAGTAGACATTTTGCTGCTGTCTGCCAGAAAATGGTTGTAAAAAACACACAAATTCCTTACTTCTATGCTGTGAATGTTGCCCATGAGATATAAACTGCATGACTGGCACTACTGTGTGAAATGGACCTGGTAGATGCACCCCAAAATTGTGTATAAATGGAAAGGCCACATGAGACTTTAGTTTTTGTGTAATTATACAAGGAAAAAAAAATTGAGAATCTTCAGATCTTCCTGAAAAATATTGAGAGTAAACTACCTCTATATGAATATATATATGTACACACGCACACAAATACATATATACTTATATATGTACTCATACATATGTGTATATACATATATATCTACATATTATGTGTATATATGTGTGTGTGTGTGTGTGTGTGTGTGTGTGTGTGTGTGTGTGTGTGTGTATTATCAAGCTATTTGGAATAACATTCTCAGAAATTGCCTGAGTTTTCGCTCTATTCAGATTCAGTCAGTCAACACCTGTTTACACACAATGAAATTGGAATGTGACCTTTAATTTCCACATTTTATTTCTACTACCATTGCACTCTGAATGCTTTCTAATGCCAGAAAAACATCTACTGTGCTAACATATCTTCACTGCCCCTATTTCTAAATAGGGTAATCTATAGCCAGTAAAAAGTACATGAGCATTGAGAAGCTGTTTGGCTAAAGTGAAATGAAGGGTCAGAAACAGCTTCATGTTATAGCTCTTAGAATTTCATAAGGATTTATTTCTTAGTATTTATAACTCTGACAATTTATTCTCAATTAAATGAACAATGTTTACTTGTGAATCGTCTATAAGAGCATGGAAAGGATAATTATGTCCAATGAATCCAAATATAATTCTAAATACATGAAAATTATGGGCCCAATTTACCTATACTCACTTGAGAAAATGGGCTTTTATCATCTTGAAGTTAGTGCACCCACAGTTCACTTAGTGAATATATTGTGGCATGTATATTGATTTTATAGATGAATAGATGGACTTGTGGGTGAAGTGACTTTTCTCAATGTCATAGGTTGAGCTAGGATTTAAGCCCCGAAATATCTGTTTCCATATTCCGTGCCATTAAGCACTAAGTTTCCCTGCCTCATTGGTTAATTTTGTGATACAATTTTAAATGGGAGAAGGCCACTGTGCCATGTTAAAACAAAGGAGTTCACATAGCTTACTAATATTCTGAAATGTGACCATGTAGCCTCTGAGTAGTAGAATAAAATTCAGTTTGAAATTCAAGATACTGTCCATGTAATATATATTCATTTATTTTACTTTCTTTTGTTGTAATGTTATGGTATTTTGAGTATTTTGGAAAACATTCCTATTTATACTTAATAAAACTTGCATTTATCTACAGCCAGTTTATATAAAATATTCAAATAATTAAAAGACATGCCTATTACGTACGCATTTTAATTTGTAGAACAATTTTAAGATATAATACTAACACATATTCATTGTAAATTACTTTTAATGAACATAAGTTTCTAAGTAAAAATAATAAAACCACATGTAGGTCCATCACAGATGAATATCTAAAAAAAAAAAGTGGTGGAAATACCCATCCTTTACCACACAACACACACACACATACACACAGACGCACACACAAAATATTCATTGTGAAATACTCTTACATTGGGGATAGAAAGGAGAATAAATAATCTCCTTTTGATGTATGCAACAACTATTTGATCTATTAAAGTTTTTTATCCTGCTTGTCTCTCATCATAAAATTAAGAATTTATAATAGGTAATCTTTAATGACAATCTTTCTTAAATGAATAAAAAATACAATGTTTTAATGTGGAAGATAACATAGTGTAGCAATCAAAAATCCTTGGCATTGGTTTGAAATTAAATATATATATATATATATTTTTAATTTGATATTATATTTGCATTTATCTTTCTATAAGTATTTCATTTTAAGGTATTCAATTATAATATATATACTTATAGAAAGATAAATGAAAATATAATATCAAATTAAAATTTGGTGAATAAGGAAGGTGGATTTTTCATGTCTATAGACACGTGTGGAGATGAATTGTAAGAACACAAAACACAGTAACAGCAGCATTTTATCAAACATTTACATTGCAATCTGCAATAATCATTAATGTTCATATATATTCATGTAAAATGTAAATTCGTATTCAGGCAAAATGTAAACAATGTGAAGCCTAATGCTTTGTAATTAAAATAAAAATACACTAAAATCATATGGGAATCTAATACTGAATTATATAAACCATGATTTTAAATAGACTAAATATTTAGAGGTAGACCTGTGAAAAACAGATACTGTATAAATGAAATATAAAATATAAAGTATAAGTCAAATATCATTCCTTTTCTTATTCTGATCGATAATTTATTTGTATATTATTACTGTTACATTATTGCTATATTGCCATGATTATGTTTACATTTGTCACATTTTTTTAATCACAGTGTTTTCCCCTATTAGAAAAGAATACACTTAAAAGTAAAATATGAGTGTCTCTCCTTAAGTCAGATAAATAACCCAAGAAAACTGAGTAAACAATTTATAGCATTAGGTTTCTATGAATCTAGACTTACAGGTGGAATAACACATTTTATATGAGAAACGGAATGCATTTTAGTGTAATTTTCAAATCTTCTCAGATACATTTTCCATGTTAAAAAGTACTTTAAACTGTTTTGTGGGATAGAGAGGGCAGTACCAGGGATGACATGTTTTAGCAGAAGTGAACCTCTCAACCCTGGATATTTATCTCATATCAAATGCAGTAGATTCAATGCATCATACATTTATGTGATCAAGTAAATTGCTAGAAACAAATTTGACATTAAGATGATAAACATGGTTATTAACAGAAATCATGGTCTACAGTAATCAGATCCAATAAGCTAATTAATCTTAGCTCTGTCACAAAGATTCCTTAAAACTGGAATGACGTAAAGCTTAAGTAGTCCATCTGATATGATTTGGCCTTTTATCTCCTTTGTGTTAAACATCAGATGGACAGGACCATGGTGACTAAGATTAAATGTTGCCTCTTCTTTTTAAAGTCTACATTGGGAATATGCATAAGAATGCATTCTTAGGCCAGTCTCTTTTCCGGCAGTCAGAATCATGAAATTATCAAAGTGACTCACTGTTATCATAAAATTAAATATAGTCAATTTTTACTCTAGCAAAGTTACATGACTTTACAGAAAAAAAGGAAAAAATCAAGTCTGGGCCGCCTTGAAATGGTCTCTGTAGATCATGCTAAGAATATAGCAGTGAGGTGTGGCAGCATTCTTTCCCTAATACCAACATCGTCCAAACATGTTGGGATTTTATTAGCCAGAGTAGCATAGACACTGGTCAGCTTCACAAATGAAAATAATTCACCCACCCGCAAAGTCCTCTTTTTACACTAAAGATTAATACTTCACACAATTTGATCAAAAATAAGTTAACACATTTTCTTAAACATAAAATACACAAAAAGGATCCTTTGGTTTTTAAAAATGAAGACACATGCTAAGGTGATACTTCCTGGAACAGATTTTTTTAAAAGTATAGAATTTGCCATAAGTCGAATGAAAAGATCCAACATCTTACCATCTTTTATTAGAATGAATTAAATGAGTTTATACATGACAAGTTCCTTCGTCTCTTAGACAACAAAACCACTACCAGAGTGTAGTAACATTCTGGGCCTTATTTTTTATTTGAGTTTTCTTATTAGGGGCCAAAGTGGTGTGAAGAGAAAGGTAGACAGTATGCAACATACTCTTATATCATAAACATTATATAAAACATAAGACGTTCTAAAAGTTCTAGAAGACAACTGGGACAACCATCTTTGGAAGCCTTTTCTAGTATTTCATCAGCTTTATTTGTAAAAATGATTTATGTATAATGTAAATGCATTTTGCTATAATTTAAGCCCATATTTTATGTCTTTACCCTCTGAAAGATTGGAACAGCTCTTAATTTTATGATGCATGAAAACTTTTTCATGTGCTTAAAGGCTGTTTTTATTTTTCTCCTTCTCAGCCTTCTTTAGTTCAGATTAAGGAACTCCCAATTAAATAAACAATCCATCACATTTTCCTGATTTACCAATTGTTTCTGAATCTATTCCTCAATTTCTCCTATCCGTTTTAAAACAAGACAAATTAAACTGAACCTGATATTCTACTAATTAACAATGTTTGGGGCAAATTATTTTTCTACTTTTGTGTACCTTTCTCTTACTAAGATTAACCCAGTAAGGTTTTGTTTGTTTTTAATGGCATTGTTCTGATATCTCCTGGTCTTTGAACCAAACTATTCATATTCCCTTGTAAGTGTGACATTTTTCTGGGATTCTAGGAATCAAAGCAGCAGGGGAGTACAATTATAGAGGGCCCCGCCTGGGGGAAAAAAATATGTATGTGCCTCCTCATTAAGATCTACTTTGCTCAGATATGTATTTTTAAAATGTGTTTTAATGAAAAAAGAATAAATCACTGATGCTTCCCCCAAACCTTTCTTATGGCCTAGCTAGTGCAATAAAATCATCCTGTCATTTTAACTCATTAATCGAAAACTATTCATTTCTGTGAGGATTTTGTTAACAGCCAACAGAAATCAGTACAATACTGGAGGACGTTCACAGCAGCCCAGCAGGCACTTCTCACGTTTCCATTAAACATTCCATATGCATCCATCAAGTCATTATAACATTCCACATATCTGTCAACCTTTACCAGACTATCACATACAAGCATGCACGGTAAGACGATTCTTATGAAATATTCATATACATTTTCAAGTTACAAATTCTTCTCATTCAAGATAAGATTTAAGGGCAACGCTTTCCCAAGGAAGTTAATGAGAATGCTTCTCTAATAATAAACGAGCTCAGATATACAAGTGCCCTATGATTTCACCAGGTCCTCTGGTCAGGATCAAATTTAATACCAATTCACATTCAACTTTCTTTTTTCAGGTGCCTAAGGCTATGTCTCCCTGGCTGTCAGTAATCGGATAAAAATACCAAAATTCAGTCAATGAGGATGTAGAAAAATTTAAGTCTAATGATGATATAAACTCCCCCCGCCCACGGTTGATTTTTACTATACTATGCATGGAAAATATCAAGTGACATTTTTTTACCCCTTAAATCGAGTCAGATTTTGGACAGTTAAGTTGGTAAGTCTGAATCCTCTGATTAGTATGCTTTATTGACTAAGGGCAAAAGCTGACTGAATGACTCTCCACATAAATGGGAATTCTTGTCCAAATGGAAAGCATGTCTCGTAACCACTCAAACAGCTCCCAAGGGAGGGAGGATAGACTAAATACCGAAGCAGAGGCGTTTTCAGGCACCTATTGAGAATGCTGGTTAAGCACAACCTCAACGCCCCCCGCCACACACACTTTAGTTTGAATTTTTTTATTTTTATGATTTCAATAGAAATGACGATACCGTATGACTAACACTTACATGCTAATCGTCTGACTTCTCCAGATGTTATTTATTTTTCCACCTTTGCTTTACCTTTCATGTGTATCTTTGTCATTCAGAACCATTTGAGAGTAATCTAAAAAATTCTTTGTTCAATTGGAAAGGACCATGTTTAAAACCACAGTGGTGCTACTGTCTGAGAGAAGGTATCTTAATATAAAGGTCCTTCCATAAACCAAAATAAATTAAGGAGCTGAGGGGAATCAGAAAGTGCACAGGGTTTGGAATAAGAGCTCTAGCTCTCCTGTGTCATGCATGTACGCCACTGAGTAAGACACTCAGACACTCGGGGACTTAGTTACTCACTGCAGAGCAGTGGCCATCCCTACTTCATAGCAATTTGGTGAGGATTATGCGTGTTTATGTGAAATCATGTATCAGAAAGAAAACTACAATGTTTCACAGATATTGTTCAGGTAATTATGTTTTTCAAAAGTCTCCAGTGAAAATAAAAACCTTTCCTTTACCATGGTTGCAATACAAAAACAATACTAATGAAGGTTTAGTGAACGTTTACTGAAAGCTAGGTGATAAAAAGACAACACTATTATCATACTGGTTTTACAAGGAAGGAAACTAAGTTTTATAGAGGTTAAAAGCCTTGAAGACTGATGCATAGCGATGAAGTGGTTAAGCTGGGATTCCAACCTCATATAGTTGATCGGATTCTATATTTTAGCCATAGGATGTGAGGTAGGAAATATATTATAGTTACAAATAAACAATGTATGCAAATATATACACATAGATTATTGGGGTCAGAATTGTGATGCATTCAAATCTGTCTTTAGCCACCCCTTCTAGAGGCAGCCCCATCGACCAAATATAGTATTCCTGTGCTTTTTTCTATTCTAAGGATACTACATTGTTATTATCCTATTAATTGCCTTTGAATAAAATCTTTGTAACTTATATTATTTATAGTTACACGTTAACAAATTCCCCATTAAATATAAAAAGTAGTAACTTCTATTTCCAGTATTTAATAAATGTAATATAAGCCAGAGAGGCTATCCCAAAACCTCTCAAATCATGTAAACATGGTCTCATACTTGATTTGTAAACTGTCATCTAGATGTATGCATGTGTTTCTCAGTTTCGGGGCAAAAGACTTTAGAATTGAACTTTCTAATCAATCAGAATTTTAAACAACCTCAAATTAATTGTAAAACAATATTTTTTTCTGGTTTAGAATTACCTGATCTGTATGCTAATTTATTTTGAAAATGGATTGTATCTACCTGTTTTATGATCAAAGCACACAAATGATGAAGCCAGACCAAAACAAGAAAAAAAAAAAAAAAAAAACAAAAACAACTACATATATTTAGTAAGACATACTAGGAATTTTTTAAAACTTAAAACATTTTCATATAGGAGGTCTGACAAGTAGGTTCATGAACTTGTTGCAACAATGTTGGTAACTGTTTTTGGTATCAGAGGGATTATTCATTATGAATTTGTACCAACTAGAGAAACAGTTAACCAAGTTTACCATCTGGAAGTGCTGAAAAGGCTAAAAAAGTTAGATGAAAACCACCTGAACTTTTCACCAACAATTCATGGCTCTTGCATCACAACAATGCACCAGCTCACACAGCACTGTCTGTGAGGGAGTTTTTAGCTGGTAAACAAATAACAGTATTGGAACACCCTCCCTACTCACCTGATCTGGCTCCCAATGACTTCTTTCTTTGCCCACAGACAAAGGAAATATTGAAAGGAAGACATTCTGATGACATTCAGGACATCAAGGGTAATAAGACAACAGCTCAGATGGCCATTCCAGACAGTTCCAAAATTGCTTCGAAGGGTGCACTAGGCACTGGTGCAGGTACATAGCTTCCCAAGGGGAGTACTTAGAAGGTGACCATAGTGATATTCAGCAATGAGGTATGTGGCACTTTTCCTAGAACGAGTTTGCGAACTTAATTGTCAAACCTCGTATGTTTTATAAATTATGTAAAATATGCCATTTGTAGCCCTGTTTCGTTTTCCAACACAAGTTACTCTGCTATTTTTCTCCAGACTTCTTTGTCTGATTTAGCATTAAACACTTTCCGTCATTTAGCTTTATTTTTTTTGTTTTTTGTTTTTTGTTGTTTTGTTTTGTGTTTCAGAATGACAAGCAATAAAGAATCCAAGATGTTGCATTTTGAAATTTTAGAAATATCATTTTACTAGTGATCCTATCAATAAATCTTTTGATCATATACTGAAGTTACCCATATTTTTGTTTTATTTCAAAATAGGCTGTTGTATACCAAAACAAGTTGAAAGAAATGACTACAAATATGAAAACAGAGAATATGTCAGCACATGTAAAACCACAGGAAAAATGTGTGGGCTGATTTGTTTCATTTTGTTTACTATTCTAAATTAGAAAGAAAAATTTTATGATGGCATTTCACACATATATGAAAGGCTTAGATAACCTCCTATGGAAGCCACATGAAAATTCTCAGTAAAGAGGGATTTGAATTGGGTCGAACAACACTTGCCTATCTGTTACATAATAGTAACTGGGAAGACAGGCCAATTTCATTTTAACCTGCCAACTATTACAATTTTTCTTTACCAGTTCTCCTCTTAAGTTAAAGAATCCTTGAGCTTCTAAAGTATATAAAAACTAAGAATACAGTTTGATATCACCCAAAATATAAGGCACAGTGTAAAAATTGTCCTTATGTCATAGATGTTTCAATATCCATAATACCATCACCAAGTTGTACTAATGTATAGTTACAAATATGCTATGATTTATAGGCAAAAAAATTGTATCAGAGCAATCAGTTATTAATTTGGATATTGGAACAACATCAAGTAAACATGGCATGTTAGAACTATAAGGGGCTCCCCCTGAATTTCATTTAATGACATTCATTTTATATATAATGAAATTCATCCTAAGATTACTTGAAAATTGTCTTTGTATGAGAATTTTAAAATAAGTCTGATATGGGTTATTTATGTACTATGAAAAACAAGCATGTTCTTTGTTGATAGGTATGGATAGTAATTTTAACAACCATATTTAGATTAAAAAATAAAATTATAAGTACAAATTGAAGACAAACACAATTTTATTTGAAAATTCTTCTGGTATTTCTTTCATGATTGTCAATATTAGTTCAAATTGAAGTCTGCTATTATACTTCATATATTTCTGGGATTATAGAGACTCTAATTTTTCTAAATTATCCAATACAAATTGATTTAAAATATGGCATTATTCCAATAATGACTGAAATTATTACTGCAGTAAGAGTTTTAATATTTTGAAATGAGGTGACTGTAATATTCAAATAATATATGCATTACTTTTTTAACAAATCATAAAATATTTATTATACTAAGTGAGATTACTACGTGTAATATAAAATGTAATACAAGAGAAAGTACATAATATTGATGTAAAGATTTAATGAAATTTGGAAATGCAAATCTAATAAATAAAAGCAACTGTTTTTTTTTTTTTGTGTGTGTGTGTGTGTGCCTGTAATAGAAACGCTTTTTTCAATGTACATTATTAAAATCACAAAACCTTTATTCTTAACTATAATATATATTAGGCTATAAAACCTTCCCAATAGCTTTTGCGTAAACATAGTAAATATATTTTTTCAGTTTAAAAGCAATTTATAAATATTTATGAGAATAAATTAACTTATGTTAATAATTACTTATTAAAATAATATTTTATTGAGTATATATTATTTTCAAAGTTCAAGTGAGAACATTTTAAGCTTGTTTAGCTATATTAAGGTTTCATAGGATATTAAAGCTTAACTTACTAGAAAAATAGAAAGTCTATTGAATTTAAAACCAGAAACAGTATACTGTGTAGCTGTAAGTTTAATTACATAAATTTTAGGGTATAGGTGCTTTTTCCCCCTCATACAGATATTAAATATTTTTCAATGATATTTCTTTCCAGAAGTAATTTAACTCTGTCTCCACATACTTTATAGAAAGAACAGATATTAGAGTAACACAAAATATATAAAGAGAATTTTTGAAACATATAGTTTTAGAAAGTAAAGTAGAAAGATCAATTGCTGTCTTCCTTTCTTCCTTTCTCCTTTCTTCTTTCCTTTTTTCCTTCCTTCCTCCCTCTTTCCCTCCCTCCCTTCTTTAGCTCTTGCGTTCTCTCCGTTTCTCCCTATTTTTCTCTCACTGTGTCGTCGTCTGTCTCTCTTTCTTTCACTCTTTCTTAGTTTTCTTAACTTATACTATAATGCTTAGTTAGAAGGAACACAATGCTTTGCATCCTTTCTTGTGGTGCCAAACTTACATGGATACATAGGGATACATGTAATATGCTAACCATATTATGATAAGATGTATGTAAAAATCAACAACCCTTCTAATACATTCTGTCACTTGTTATGTCTTCATAATATTCAAATAACCAGTAAATGTAATTTAATTATACTATTATGTAGGTAAAATACAGGCATAACTTCCACATTTTGGGATTTATTCACAACAGACTTTGTAGATTTGTAAATACATCTTCATTTGGTTTTAAGCCATGAAAAATATGTTAATATTAGGAGTAGGATCTGAAGCATTCAATTAGTTTTTCTTGTTCTAAATTCACTTTCTTAAAGTCTGTTTGCTAACTGACAGAATAATGACACAGTCTAACATTTTTCATACAATTCCTGATTAAAGTTGTAGTTCAACTAATATATTTTACTTTTTGTAGATATAGTAACATTTGGTGTAAGTCATTTAGAAAAATAACTAAAGTCAGTAAGTGAAAAATGGAAAGTCTTCTGATAAAAAGCAAACAAACAAAACAAACAAACAAACAAAAAACCTAGCAAATTTAGGTTTTGAATATACTGAACCACTGTTTTCTGATTTTGTGTTCTAGTCCTCATCATGTTTTCTGTGACCAGTGGAGCAGCTCTGTAGTCTTACAATTACAGAATATGGAGCATTGGTCAATTGTAATTACTTCTGAGAACTGAGTATGAAGTGCCTCATTAAATTAGTCAGTGAACAGCATACAATTTCCAAGTAGCAAGAGAGCGTTTGCTTTTTTAAAAAACTTTGCTCACAGAATGCCTTCAAAAATTGCCCCCAGAAAAAAGAAAAAGTTGGCCTTTATATACAAAACCATATCTAAAAACATCATGCAATCACACTGAATGAAACATTTTTTTAAATCTGAGATATTCATAGAATGTCAAGTGAATAGGTCTGCCAACTTCATATATAACAGGGGAAATTCTAAAACCTGAAAGTTTCAACAGGATAGAGGTCTTTGTGTTCTCTCCTTTCTTCCCAGTCTCACTGCCAAATCATATACAAGGTTACACAAGTTTGTATATAAATATACCATATACACAGGGCACATATGAATATTTTATCTTCAAAAAATATTGAATTCCTTTTTTATACGTAGTTGCATTATTTTACTAGGAAACATATTCTTGAGGCTAATTATTAGTCAAATGCATCATATTTAATTTTGAAATAAAGGAAACAAAATTTTAGTTCAACCATCTTTAATCGTCCACCATGTAAAGCACAGCAAAAGTTGCTTTCTGTAAGATAGGATAAAGAAAAAAATAATAATTCTTTTGAATGCAGTTATCATAGGGATTAAATAAATGTCATCAGAGAAAAAGGGAGACTAGAGTAAATGGAACTTATTGTTTAGTGAATATGAAAAGCATGCAAATGTTTCATGTGAAGTTAATATTCAAAATACAGTGTTTCTCAGCATTTGCATAAACTATGGGATTTCTTGCTGATCTTCCAATTGTCCATTCATTGAATATTGATTGGTAAATCACTAGTATCTATACATATTTCTTTCTTAACCCCCAATTCAATGTTTTAAATTTATTTATTTATGGATTAATTTGGCTCTGAAATTCAAAGCATATAGCATTTTCTTTTCTTTAAATAATTCTACTCTTCTTTTAATTTGTGGGAAACAATTTAATCAAAAGTACAAACACCTAACAGGTATTTCCTACCTCTCAGTTCCCTCCAGGCTCCTCCAAAAGGCCTACCTATATAAGCATGAGTATGGACGTAAGTGATGGTTGGTTAAGTTATACACTGGCCAAACAATACACAACAGATATTAAAATATAAACCTTATCTAATCAATAAATACAAAACTTTTAATTTGTAGGAAACTACAACATTATTTGGTTTCCTGGATCATTAAAATTGTAATTATAAGAATAAAAATGTATATAAGAAAAACATTAAAACCAACTAATATTTACTGATATCATATAACAGTGAGTACTAGGGATGTGTTGCGTATTACTTCATTCATAAAAAAAAATTGCAGCAGCATTTGTGGATTTTTGTGTGTAATTTCTCCATGTACAAAGACATCAGACATGTATTCATTGTAATTTTACTGCATATAAATTTGACTCCCAACAAGATGTGAGACTGGTAATTGGTGAGAACCTAGACAATGGCTCAGCCTCCATATTTCAGTGGGATTTATTGCATGTGTATTTGTCATGAAATACACAGTGATTATTATTATTTTTTTATTATTGATTCTTGTGAAAAGGGCTTTAAAAAGAAAGCCAAATACTTTTATTACATTTTATAGAATAAATTTCATACTGGGGTGCTATTCAGCAATTTGGGAATTTGGGGAAAAAATTTAAATCTCCTTTACTATGTCTCAGATTGTCACTGAGAGAAATGTAAGCAAATCCATTATGACATATAAGAGAATATTTTATCTTAAAGCCCGAAGAACTAAAGCACTCCCCCATAAAACAAACTGCTATAAATGCAAAGCTGAAATAACATTTTTTCTCTAAGGTTTAAGCTTAAGGGAACTATTACAAGCTAGCTCTGAGAACTTGGTTTGCTCTTTCCTTCAGCATACATCTAAAATCCTTTTATTTGCCTTTCACAGTTTCTGCAATATAATGTGAGGATTTTCTCATGAATTCCCTTCCTGGAGACTAAATTAACACGTACATAGTATTTACAATAAAACTAATGAGATCTATTCCATCTTGGCTGCAGCCTATTTTTTTCTACTCATTTAAGAAATAATTTAATATCACATTATGTTTCCCCTTTGCCCTCCTTTCCTTAGATTCAGAGATTCCCTCCCAAATTCATTTTTGAACTATGATTTAGTAACTACTGCACAGCTAAAATAACATTAACTTTTCTCTTTACTCACTCAGCTGCACGTTCCCGGTACAGATGCTCATTTAGAATCATGATTAATAGTTATGATTCACATAGAAAGTCAACTGGTCCTCTGATTTTTTTCAACCTATCTTCATTACTATACTTCCTCACTTTCAAATTGCAAGCCCAGAATACACCAGGGGTGTAAAATAAAATGTATACAAGTGAACACTTTGGTCAGCGTTGCTCATGCAGTAGTTCACCATAATCAGGATTGTCTGGACACTGATGGTAACCACTCTGAGCACCTCTTGCAATTGCAGAAGTCAAACATGACTTGTATTCATCTTTTGTTATCAGTATACTTTGAGTATTACAATTTTAATAGGTTTTTCCTTTCTTACAATGTGTATATATATTTTTGGCACCTCTGTATTTGATGGACAGGTAAAACAAGCTCGGCTGCAATCACTCTGTATAAGCTTGTCTAATTCATGCTTCCTTTTTCTGTATTACGTGAATGTTATTAAAAGTTACAGTATCAATGATTCCCTCAATTCTCTGGAATGATCCGCAAAAACAAAGAAGTGTAGAGTGGAATTGAAAAGGTTAAATAAAGGACGCCCTGTCTCCTCTACCTAAAAGATAAAGCCAGGTATGTGGCAAAGCTCTGTCTGGAGGAGGATTCTGCATAGAACTCTGAGTTAAATTTATTTATAAGCCTATGAGGAAGATGATTGGAGAAAAAATACAAAGTTCTTAATAACCATGTCCTATCCTAGATAAACCATTAATTCACTACTTTGTAAATATAGCCAAGAGTTTTTATAATGTAAATATTCTCTTTTAACCCATTATCTATGGTAAGGATTTTGAGTATTTGGCCTGTAAGCATTATTAGGGAAAAAAAAATTAAATGACTTAACTTAAATTTTTAAAGTTATTTGTTTGTTTGTTTGTTTATAAATGATATCCACAATCACTATAGAACATTTATAAATTCAGGAAAATATAAAGAAGTAGAAATCCATAATTCCATTTACCTAATGTATATAATTGACCCCTGCCACAGAGTTGAAAAAAGCAGGATTCGTGTAATGTACCCAAATCAATGTTACTTTATTTCTCATTGTCCTTTTAAAACATACCTAGAGAGGAGCATTCTTTTCCAAACACCAGAGGAAGACTTTGGATTATTGCTAATACAAAGTGCAATTTGATTCAATTGTCTTAAGTTAATTAAGTTAATAAGAATGACTAATTCTCGTATCATGATCAAAACTCTACCCTAGATTTCAAATGCCAGCTTGCCCCTCCACCAGATCATGTCTGTTGTTGGAGAAGGAGAGAACTTTATTTTATTTCCTTAGCCACGCACTAATGATACTCATCAAGGAATGGAAAATATTGTCCCTACCTCAATAATATAGTTAATGTGAAAATTAATGTGATGATACATAAAATGTGCTTTGAAAATATCTAGCCCACATTACTAAAAATATTACCATGGAACACACACATGTCCTTTTCTACTCACAGCTCGGGACACAGGCCAATCCCAAAACGGACACTCCTTTTCTGTTCATTTATTAGATGCTAAGCAAACCTCTCTCTCTCACCTTTAGAATTCTCAGGTGAGTCAGACACCTGTCTACCATGTCTTCCATATTACAAAGGACATACATTAAGCCCTCCTATGGTTCCATTGAAGCCTCAGTCACGAGCTAGCAATGGAATTTAAAATACATTTCTCCAAAACTCCTATTCATGAAATCCTGTCTCCTCAATCTCCAAGTATTTTATACCACATACATGAGTAAGGGGTTTAATAATAGTTCAACATGTTTTCAACTATTTCCTTTGAAATACAGCTGTCATGTAGCTCATTTTGAAATAATTTACTGTTATTTTTATATTAAAACCTCAGTTACAAACTGCAATTTAACATCTTCATTATCTATCTACCCATATGTCTGTCTCTCTGTCTATCTATCTACCCCAACTAGATCATACACACATATACACATACACATTAAAGGCTTATGATGTGAGATGAGACTGGATGTAAATCCCGATTGTTTTATGTAAGTAGCTGTTGATCTTTGAGCTAGTCACTTACCCTTTTTCTTCCTTAGTTACCTAACCCATAAAGAGAAAATAGTAGTCTTTACCTCAGCAATACAGTTATTGTGAAGACTGATGTGGTAACACATAAAGAGTGCTTAGAAAAAAATCTAGGCTATATTACTAACAAAGTTACCTTTACAAACAACCATAATATAAACTTTATTATAATTATTATAAATGTGCTCTTTATAACTTATTTGTTTGACTTACGAGAATTTCCACATCATTAAATATTCTTTTTTACATTATAATTGTTTTATAGTATTCAGCTGTACAAATGTGGCATAATTTTCAATACTTAATTGGACATATATGCAATTTCTACTATTTTGTCACATCGTTGGTCATCATTATATTTATCAACTCTCTTTTTTTTTTAAGTGGAATTACTGGATCAAAATGTGATTATTTTAAGGCATTTAATACATGTTGACAAATTGTCCTGCACAAAATTGATATCACTATATATTATATTTTCATGACTACCTCAAAATTTTGGCCAGTTACCAACTATCAACTGATATAAGCATAGGGCATGCTTGAAAGACAATGATACATAAATATAGGGTATTTTCTTATCTCCTTTAAAAGTGTGACAACAGATTTCTGGAAACTTTTTCAGGCTTGGAAATTAGCAAACCTAGGATTGGATGAGGAGAAATCCAATATATCTTCAGAATCAGAGAGTTCCAGTGAGATAAATACACTGACCATTTTTCTTAATAGAAAAAAAAAAATGAAGGAAGAATGAGTGGTAGTGGCTGTCTATTGTGGTGGCTCATTATGTGATACTTAGATCAAACTGCTTCAATTATGTAAATGATCTAGTGGATGAGTGTTAATAAACTTCTCTTTAAGTAAAATAAATCAAAATTCTGCTTCTTCTTAGCATATTATAGCTTAATTAAATTCCTGAGCACAACTATGAAGTTATACAGTTGACAAAATCAATCACTAAGGCGTGTAAATCATCTAGATACTAGTCTAACATAAAGTACATAGTAATTAGTCAGTTTTAATAAGAGGAGTTTCAAATATGTCATAAGAATAGGACACTGTGATTGTCACTTTTAGCATTCCATTGGTATTATTGTGAAGAGTATGACAATTTTATCAAGGTTCCATGAACTAACCAATATCTGGCTTAAGGTATCTCCCGTCTTACGTGATAAGGACATCCATTTCTTTTTCTTAAAGATCTTAATTTAAAATGTTCTCTCTTGGAAAAGCCATCTTCCTGTGACATTTTCTGTCTCTCTCTCTCTCTCTCTCTCTCTCTCTCTCTCTCTCTCTCTCTCTCTCTCTCTCTCTCACACACACACACACACACACACACACACACACACACACATACACTCCACACTCAGAGAGGCATATAACACCAACAAAGCAAAACAAAATATCCATCTCTACACCAAAAAACAGCCATTGGACCAACCTTATAAAGTAGTGGCAATTTTCCCAGTTTTAGGAGTGCAATCTGGTTTGTTGTATTTTTCATTTTTTTAATCCTTTTTAAATCATCTGCATTTCCATAACTTACATCAATGACTTCAGCCTGAAAGAAAAGACAAAGAAAAATGAAGCTTTGTAGGAGGAATGGCAGCTGATTGCTCATTTGGTATGACAAAAGCATTTGTAGTAATTTAAAATGTTCAAAGGAGAAATAATTCTTTTACCCTGTCCCAATCACCACAAATGTGACCTTTCTGTTTCTATCAAGTACAATTATTGTAGTCACTGGAGAAAAAGTTTGAGGGTCATTTTTGCTTTGTCCTCCCCATCTAACCAAGTTACAAAACAAGTTCATGACTCTAGGAGAACACTGAGTTTATTGTATTCTACATTTATATTTCTGGGATTTAAACCATTTTATAAAACACTGCAAGATGAATTTCCTTAAGGTTCAACTACAGTCCTACTATTCTCAGGCTTGAGCCATTCAAAGATTCTCTATTATTATCCAAATTAAGCAAATCCCATCATGTACTTGGAGGCTGTGCATTAAAAATCAGTAATTACAGAAGTCTCAATGTGCGTATAGTTTGACAGTTGATAATAAAAATGTATGTATTGCCTTCAAAGGATGCCTCGGAACTAGAGCCTCTCTGAATGTCTTTTCTATTTACCCTCAAGAAAGCTGAAAATCACAGCTGCAAGAAAGCACATTGAATTTTTCTTAGACACAAATCAATATACAATGATATGATAAAATGTCAAGCCATTTCTTTCCACACATTCTTGATGCTACAGTGAACCTCTTTTTATTGCATGTATTCTGTTGCACTAGAAAATCACCCACTCAGCTGTTTGGCATACTATGTTTAATTTACATCCAAATACCAAAGATTAAGTCACATCTGACTAGTCCCTTTGGGAACTGTCAAATGAGCAGGAACTTAAGTACCTGTTGAACTATTCACTGTGTACACCTGTTTTTCTATTGCGGACTTGCCTGACACATAGGAGAGAGTAACTGAGAGGTGCAGAGTAAAATGGAATTACTTCTATTTTTCTGTAAACATTGTTATTATTATTTTTTTTTTACCAGAGAAACATATACAAAAGTTCCCACATTAATTTTTATTTAAATTCTGTATGTTAACTTTGAATTAGGAACAAAGAACTTAAAACAACAGCAACAATTCAGACAGAAAACCAAATATTTTATACTCTGTTATAAAGTATTGGGATTACAACAGTGAGTGGTGGGCCTTATAGAACTAGCTGAAGGAAGGTGGACACACTTTGGAAACAAATGTTAAACATTAAAATATAATTACATTCTATGATAAAATATGTGATTAGAAAGAATCATAAACCAGTTAGCAGTGGCTAAAAATCAAAATATTAAAAAGTGACATTTTATTACATAAGTGATTCTGATATCGTACAAAAATGGAGACATATCCTGAGCAGAAGCAATGGAAGACAGTGAATAGAACTGAAGAGTGAATAGAACTGTTTTTTCCTGTAGTCAGCTAAATAAAATAAATAGGACAATCATAGAAAGTAACTAGGTTAGAGAAGTGTCCCTGGGGTCGTTACACATGGGTAGCCTAGGCTCCACATTGAGGAGCAATCCAGTGCCACGTTTCTCTTCTACCCTGAGGCAGCAAACATTATTCTTGCTTATGAAATGATATGTGCTTTGAAATTTTTTCAGACTTAACACTTCAACCAAATCCATCACTGAATCCTCCTAGTTCTCTCTAAGACATATTCTGAATTTACAAAATGTTTGAAAAGCCTGCTTTGACTAAAACAGTAATTTTCTACTCAAAATTAGAGATGGTAAACCCAAGCATTTCTCATACTGACAAAATACATTATCAGTAGTACCATTCATCTCAATACAAGTATTACTGTAGACATTTTCTATCTTATATAACCCACAGTAGCTTTTGAATATTGTTCAAAGTAAATTGTTTACTTATTAAAAGCATGTAAAGTCAAAATGATCTCCCATATTTACCTTTGTCCTTTCTAAAAATCATGACCATATTAGTATTTATGAAGGGCTCAAAATTCAAAGATCATTAGAACTTTATTAGTACTACTTTTTCGAGTTCAATCAAAGGTTTATATCAGCGACGTTATCATGAAAACCACAATTCATTGAAGCATGAAAACCAATGCCACTTCCTCCCACTCCTGTGGTCGATATCACTAATCAATCATACCTTTTCAAACTCCTTCTTGAAACAGTATTCTAGCTAATCAAAACCAATTAGAGATTAGCATAAGCAGGGAGCTATACACAGTTTTTAATATTAATGAATTGCTCATTTAAATAACTAATGTTTAAATTAATATTTCATTATTTACAATATTTAATAACTGGGACAGCACAAGTTCTAATCAGTAAAAAAGGACTCCCAATCAAGCACAAGTGTGTGAAACTAATGCATCCCAACTGAATTACTGAATTGAGCATTAAGCATGAGAAACACAATCCTTTTTTTTTTTCTTTTCATCTGGTTTAAATGATCAGATAAAGGGGTGGCTTGTCAATTTATTACTTTTTTATTTTTTATTTTTTACTGGAATATATACACGTGCTGAAAAAAATATTAGCTACAATGATATATGAAACCATGTTTTGATAGCAGAATAACAAAGGTAAGCCAGAATTATTACTTGTCTTGGCATGCAGTAATTATTTAACATATTTGCAAAATGTTTCATACTCCAGCATATTACACACATCCATCTAAATAATAAAATTAAGTTAAAATGATTGTAGTATAGAAATTTAACCAAAGTGCAGTTCGGTCAGAATTACATTTCCATGTTTTAATTCTATAATCTCCAAAGTCAATAGAAAAAACCATGTAAGTTTAGAATAAGATTGCATACAAGATTACAAAAATGCAGACTGTTGGAAAGAAACATATATTTAAGTTGTCCCAAATTAACAAATAGAGAATTTTTAAATATTCATTTGTATTATTTGGCCAACATTCAAAAATAACAATCAGCCAGAGTATCTGTCCCGTTAGCCATTTATGTTAAAGTCACTTTAAAAGCTAAAACTATATCTTTAAAAAAAGAAATCATAAAAATATGTATAGAGATAGGAGAAAAACCAGGAGAAAACAGAGCAAGTCTAAAGAAGAGAGAGTATTAAAGAGAGAATTTTTCCCCCCAACAAAATAGTTCAGGTCATATTTTAGTTTCTGAAGGTATGGAGGGAAGTGAATTTCACAAATGGCCTTCTGTGCTTACTTTATCTTGCTGAGATGTTGACAATAAAAAGTAAATAAAGAAATGAACAGTTCAGAAGACTTCCAGTTATGCTATGCCTTAATGACAATAAAAAAGGGATAACAGAGAATGATGCACAATTACATTAATAAAGAAGTTAGGGAAGGCATTGCTAAGGGGATCACATTCAAATAATGAGGAGCCATGCACTGACCTGTGGGGATTTTCTAGACTTAGGGAAATGCAAATTTCTTAAGAGAATGCACACCTCTATTGAATGAAACATAGATACTGAATATGTTAAGATATAAAACATGACTGCTGAATTTTGAAATAAGAAGTTATTGATTTTCTTATGGGGTGGGGATTAGATAAGATTGGAATTTTAGTAAATTTACCAATAAAGGAATGAGCAACAGTTAGGTGGTACTCCACAGAAGTAACAGCTAGCTGGTGGACGTGCAACTGAGAAAGGTGATGCTATATCGTTTGGCTAGTCAGCTTTTACCAAAACAAAATGTTTATACAAAAAGATAAGTGTTTATAGACTGAAACAAAGCTTTAGCCTGATTTGGTCTAAAAATCCTGGAAATAAAGTATAGCAAAATTGGATCTAGAGTAGTCTTAAAATAAGAACAAAATAAATTTGTGTAATAATGATTAATCCTACTTCATTCATATTTCCATGAACATGAGTGATGACTGAGTATGAGAGTTTCTGTAACTTGATCACTTTTCCTGTGTTTAACCCATTTACTCTGTAAATGAAGAATAAGACTCTTTAAAAAAATAACAGCTGCAGTGCTGGTTAATTGCTCCAGAGATAAGCATTCTGGAATGACTCAGTTATCTCTCCTGGGTGAGGCAATGGTAAATGGGGTCTCTGTCTTGAAAGTCTAGGCAGAGAGCTGGTGGACAAGTCCCAGTGTTTTGAGGACAAGAATGGTAGTTCAGCAGATATTTTGCAAAATGTTCTAGGAGCCAGAAGTATCCCAGAAAAGTATACATGTAACAGATAATTTGAGGAAATTCTTGAACTTCTCTCTTGATCTTCCATTACCTCAGTCTAGAAGGGAAACTCTATCTGACCATGAAACTTTTGCTTTCAGAGAGAAACCTGAAGGATATCGCCTGACCCTTACAATACTATTAACTTTTGAATGTCCCCTGTGGCCCTAAATGGAAAGCGTATGGAGTTAAAGTGGAATCTGAGTGCATTCTTACTTTCTACCAAATCACATTGCTCTTGGCTCTGTCCAATATACATAGTGGCCCTTATATAGTGGCCATGCTGTAACTGGTATACCAGTCTCTGGCTGAGTGCTGAGTGCTATGAAGTTGTATGCTAGCAAAGCTAATCTCTGGGACACACACACAAACACACACACACACACACTTAAAAATAAAAGCTGATGTGTATATTTGAAAATTTCTGTGGCTTAAATATCAGACCACAGTTAGAAAGTTTCACAGAATCAACTTTCACCAGCAGGAACAAGCTGGCCTGTGCCAATCCAGCATGCCACTCAGATACTTGAACCTGACCTTTTAACGTGGTAGGACAATACGTTATTCAGGGCTTTGCTAGGTGGCTAAAAACAGAAATACATATACATTAGAGATATTGGTTGACACTCTTGCCTAGGCCTTGGCAATGTGGGAAAAGCCAAGACGTATCAGAGGGCAAGATGTGGGTAACAGCAAGAGAGAACTAAGGGCAAGAGTAGCATCATAGGTAAGCCCGACTGTTAGAAAACTGGAAATTGAATATGGAGCCTTCGAGTGTGCGTGCGCACATGTGCATGTGTGTGTGTGTGTGTGTGTGTGTGTGTGTGTGTGCAAGTGTGTATGAAAATAAGGATTAAATTGAACAGAACATGAAATTATATAAAGGAAAGAGAAAATACTTTAACATTTATGTTGTCTGTGCTAGGCATTTTACTATGGATATAGTATAGTTTTTCAGTCTATCTTCAGAACATTCATATTTGGTAGATATTTCTGCCAACTTTTTAGATGAGGAAACTGAAGTTTAAGATAAATAGCTCACTAGTGTTCATAGCAGTACTGAGTTTTGAAATTGCTGACTTAACTGCCAGTTTCTCCTATTGGACCATCAGCAATATATGGGCAGCGTCCATAGCCCTCTTATTAATCACTTTGTCCCCTGTGATTGGCATATAAAAGGCACTCATTATGTATTTGCTGAATGTTGAATGTCCTCTGTTATATTAATGAGGCCCAGCTGTTTAAATTCTATATTATTCAGTTAATCTTTCAGTGTCAAATTAAAATATAGGGAAATATTAATAATCATAAAACACTTTATTTAATAAATGATACTCAACTTACTAAGATAAGGATATCGAAGGAGTTGACGATTCATTCAAGAGAATTTTTCCTGGAGGCATTGAAAGTACTATGACAGAATTCTGTTTCTTTTAAAATCAATTAGATTAGTTTATCCAAGTAGTGCGTAAACCTAAGGATCAACCTTTGCACAGATCCCTCCAGCTCTGAAGTGTGGTAAATCTTAATTGTAAACTGCATATTCAAATACTGGCATTTTTATGGAAGTTAAAATATAAATTAAATCTGTTAAGAAAGTTTCATTACCACTTAACTTTATAAGTGGCATGCTTTAAATCATATTAAAAGTAAAAATAAAAGGAGTACCACAGAATGTTCTGCCAAATAATATGTAGTTATGCAGACTCAGTAACTTTACAAATAACTTTAGCCAAATTAGGAGTCTATAGTCAAACATTTTCTCACTAAAAATGCTATGTTTTTTCTAATGGAGACAGGAAAAGGTCCTTTGCACTTTAACCACTTAGTTTAATTTATCTATGCTTGTTTTAAAACTTTTATTTTATAAAATAAGTTTTTGTTCTCTTCCCTAGGTAGAGTATGTAAACTCTCTAACAAATATTTAACTATGGACAATATGTTGTGATAGATTACTTCTTTTTCTGTAAATGCTTATGTCTAAATTTCAAATACAGGAAAAATGTGTGTGTGTATGTATGAATATCATCCTCAAATAAAAAGGCAGAAATATGGAATTGTTTTGTTAATACAGTTAGTGTGCAGAGCTCATGAAATCAAAAATAGAAACTCATATTGGACAAGGGGATTTTATGTAAATTAAAAAAAAATAATAATAACTTTATATACAACTGCCAGAGCCATTTGCCTCGCGATTGTTCACTGTTGATGAAATGATGGCTCCCAAGAGGAAAAAAAAGGAGATGAATAAAATGCAAAGTAATTTTCTACATTGAAAAACTACTGCAAGCTCACTTTTCTCTGTTGATGAGACAGTAGCTTCATCTTCATACTCAGTTGATAACGCAATTTCATTCCACTCCTTTAGCTTTGTGATATTTTTATCTATGACGGAATCCTTTAGAGCGAAATGCATATAGCTTTGCTTTTGCAGTAACACTGGTAAGTTTGTTTTTGTTTGAGAATATTAAAGAGAAACACAAATTTTTCCTAGCCATATAAAAATAGACATCTGATTGTAAGTTACTCAAAGATACCATACAGTAGTTATAGTTTTCTCTCTTTAAGATTTTTTTAACAAAATATTTGATACAGTTTCATATGTCATATGTTAAACTATATATTGCTATTTTACAAAAAGAAAAAAAAAGAAAATGATTTTGAGGTCCAACATGGTGCAATTTATCATCTGCATTCAAAAATAAAATAGTTCATTCGTAGTTTCTTTGAGCTTTCAGTTTTCAACTAAAAAATATGATCAGGGAGTTACATATAGTTTATTCTTTATTCATACTTATCAAGGCATTTTCCTCCCCAGTGATTAATATTTGACATGCTAAACAGAAGACACGGAGATTATATTCAGACAACAAGGTAAACACTTGTAATTTCAAATCTTATGCTACATAGCTATGGCATTTTCTTAATTTCTCCAATTTAAATGTGTCTACTTTATACCAAATAATAACAATGATAATAGCTAACATTTACTGAGTGCTTTCTAAGCGCCAGGCACTTTACATGGTTTATGTGATTTCTTCCCCATGACAACCGTTTGAGATAGTATTATTATTCCCCTAATACAAATAAGAACATTGAGGCTTACAGTTGTGCAGCTGATAAGGAAGGGTGCTAGCCTGGGCTCTCTGAGTAATGGAGTGATGATAAATGTGTTGATAACAATATTTTATCCACAGTTAGTGAGTTGGTGAAAATTAATTTCTCCATAAAATCACATTATTTTGCTTGTCATTCAGACACAAAATAATGCTTAACAGAAAGAAAACTCCAAAATCCATAAAAAGTACAGGAATAAAAACAAATCCCCTGTTCAAAAATAAGAACATAGATAACCCAATATGACCAACATATATTAAATATTAATTGTTCCCTTTGTGTTTCTGCATCCATGTGGGTTTTGGAAAGGGCAAAAGAAATAACTGCACAAGGATTACATGAAGCCATATAGTCTATTTATAAAACTGACTAGGACAAAAAACAAAACAAAAACAAAACTGACTCGACATTGTCAGCACTCAGTACCAATGTCTTTAACATTAGGATGATATTATAGTGGATAGTCACCTTTTAATAAAAATAGAAATTACTGTTTATTCCCCAAAGCTAACTTCATTCATGCTAAAATATTTATATATCCATTTTAATATGTATTTTGCATCTGACAGGACAACTCTCCCTAGGACCCTTTTGCTGACCCACCTGTCATTATGATGGGGTAAACAATGTCACCTTTCCAGCGCACAGTGAATTACAAAGAAGTTGCCAAGTACACCATCCATCATGCTGGCACTAAGTAGGTTTTCGAAGTAGATCTCAGATATCACAAATGCTGTTTAGACTGTTACCAGAAAGCAAAAATTGGAAGCTTATACAAAATGGTCATATGATGAATGGACATGACAGCTCTTAAAAGAAAAGGGGCACTCCTCTTCTACAAATAACCTTGTCAAAAGCAAAAGTAGAGGGGCACTTCTCTGGCAGTCAGACTGGAATAATTTAAGAACTTGTTAATGGCTCTGCATGATAGAAATTCATGCAAACACAGTGTACTCAAAATCAAAAATTAGGTATGCCTGAATCAGCAGCAGCACCCTCTCAAGCTTGATTTGAATTAGAAAATGATCTGAAGGGATACAGAAAAATCACCAGTGTCCTATTAATTAGAATATATGAGTTTCAATAATATATCTGTCTAAAACATGCATATAAGATATATTCAATTATTCTATATGCATATGAAATAGTCCCCTACAATTTGTTTTTGAAAATCATAATACTAATATAGAGTTTAAAAAATCAATATCAATAACATATTATATATTTTATTGAATAGATATTTAAATTAATATGTAATTATCATAATAGAGTTAAATTATTAATATAATTCTAAAAAATAGTTATTGTCAGTGTTTTCATCTAATTTGACTGGTTAATTTCTCAAATTATGTTCCTCAGATAGAGGTGTTTGTTTTATCCATAACTGCACTTTAGTTCCTTTAATAGTACCCTTTTTATTTAGGCCTAATATTTCAAACATGGAGTATATTTCTACACCTACAGCTAACTTTAATTCTCTCGTTTTATAGCTACACTTTATAGCTACTTATTTATTTAAAAGTGTAGTTTTTATAGCATTTATAAATGGTAGGAGGGTCTCAAATGACTTATCACTTCATGGATGTTAAGGTAATTCTATGATTCAGTAGTAGACCTTGGTTTGCTTTTATATGAAAAAAAGACAATTTAAACATCTATAACTGATAAAAATAAATGTGTAGAAAATTCTCAGAGGTATGGTCAAATAGGAACAACAACAACAAAAAATTTCAATGGGCCCAGCAGATTATAAAAGAGGGTCACACTAATGAAAGAGGGACGCAAGTTGTAGTGTCATGTCTTTTCCATTTAATAACCTCAGTTAAGGAAGAATGAATCTTCACCACAGGAAATTGAAAATCAAATAAATGAGGAGGGTTCCAAGGACACACTCAAACTCCTCCTGGGATTCTGTCGTTTTGTGCTTTGGACATACTTCTGTATAGCGGAGGAGATGGCTGTATTAGAGTTCAATTAACTGGGATAAGAGAAGGCCGGAAATGTGTGGGCTTCTGCAGGATTGGGAGTTTCAAAGAAAATATATTGGGTGACTTTAGAATCTTGAGTTGAGACCTAAGTTTCTGAACCAAAGAAAGAGTGCTTGTAGTGTCCCTCTATTTTTACTAATACACAGATGTATTTCTTTTATTGCCTTCCATAACTGGCATATATTAATCAAATCAAATTATATGAGTCCTATACTAGAAATACTACAGACATTAATATTATGTTAACCTTTAATTAGTGATGGGCTTTTCAAGGTGGTGCTGTTTGTATGTAGGCCTTTTGCTAAACCAGAGAATAATATGACACAGAACACACATAATGCTAATCCACCCGCAAATTTACCCGTGAATTGCCTCTCCCCACCTCATCACCCCTGCCAAAAAAATAAATAAATAAATAAATAATTATACACACACACACACACACACACACACACACACACACACATACATGTTAGGAATAAGCATGTATTTCTGCAAAGTAACTTTAAAGGTTTTAAATATTTCATGTATTAATCAGAGTTAATAAGAAGTTAGATTCTTAATAATCTGTGCCAATAATTAACAGCAATCAGAAACATAACATTATTTCATTTGTATTCAATGAGGGAATCTACCGTCTCATAAAAGACTAAAACTGTTTATTAAATTGATACTTTAAATAGACAACTTGCTATTTAAGAAAACTAGTGGCCAATTATATGTTGTGTCTGACTGGTGCTGTCCTTACCAAGGGCTAGGCTTTGTCCTCCAAAGTTTACATATATTAGTTAATTCAATTCTCACAACAACCTTGTGGTTTTAGAATTATTATTATCCACATTGCAGAGATGAGGAAACTTAACCCTAAATGGGTAAGTAACAATGGAAAATTGGGGAGCTGAGATTGAAACTAGTTCATGTGTCTGTAGAAGCCATGCCCTTAACCACAATGCCAAAAAAGCAGGACACAAAAAAAAGAACAGCTAACCCAATCGTAAAGCAATATTCCTCGCCTGGCCGCTAGCTCATGTGTTTTCCATTAAGAAAGCAGCAACACAGTATTTCAAATCCTAAATGTGTGAATAATCACATCAATTTCCCACTCTATTTCTTGCATGTATGCATAGCTTCAAAACACAACCATCTCCATTTCTATTTCTGTCCATATCAATCTACGTATTGAAATGTGCCTTTTTAAAACCAAAGAATGAAATGAACATGCACTATGTGAACTAAGCAAAATGTGAATGACTCAGTCACACATTCAACACTTTTGAATTAAATTCTTCTAACACGTTTTCGCTTTCAAAATATGACAAGGAAAGGGCCAGGGAATCCAAATCTCCCTTTCCCTTTCCTGGCACTTCCACACTGAGAACATTTAATGGTTACTTTTGTATATTGCATCATGCCAGTTAGTTCAATTTAGATGAAAGCTGTTGTTTTCTAATTTCATTTCACTATAAATGACAGAGACAAATGGTCATATTACCTCGAGAGTTCCTTTGGCAGAATAGGCTGCGTATGAGTAGAGCAGATCTTGGCTGCTATGTTTTCTGGCTTCACTGCAAGGCTGGCCATTAGGATGAAAGCACTGGCCGCTGCTGCTCAGAGTCACAGAGCTGGGAGAAGGGCCTGGCAGACTAAGCAGGACTGAGTAATTGACAAACTGTATATCTTCCAGGCCCAAAGACGTCCACTGAGTCTTGATCTCCTTTGAAATCTCCGTGTCATCTTCACTTTTGTACAGCTGTACCAAATTTCTGAAAGAAATTTAAAAAGCATACTGTAAAAAAAAAATCTCTATTCTTTTGAGTTATGACTGTTCAATATATGTACAATTATTAATAGCCGTGGGATATGAAAGATGAATGAGGCAGGACACTACAAAAGAAACTCATAGGTAGAGGTGATGAGTTTGAATAGAAATTGGCCTAAATCAAAGAAGAATGAATTAAGTTCTTAAGAACTAATAAAGCACTATGGGACTGCAGAGAAGAGTATGATTAATGCCAAATACTTATTTTATTAGTCTGATCCTTCTATCAACATCAACACAATACATTTGAAACTCAGTTCCAAAACTAGGAGTCATGCTGTTACGGTGGCTCTGTCTTATAGTTGCTATGATTCCATGTAAATCCATGTAATTAATAGATAGCTACTGTTATATAAAATGACACAGACAGAAGTCTTTTAGATACAAATTGCATGCCAAATTACATGATGCTATGACCACAATGACATGAAATAAAATCAGTATGCCATGGTAAAATCATGGTTAAAGATTATCAAACCAATAAGGAATTAAATTTTTTACATTTACCGAAGTCTATATAGTTTTCCTATACCTTTTCCATAATCCACATGATACTATCTATTTTTGCTTATGTTATCCTAGAAGCCAGAGAAATCTGTTAAAAATATGTATAGAACCTGGAATAGAATCAGACATAGGAAATTAAATAAATAAGTAAGTAAATCAATAAATAAATAAACAACAATTCAATAAAGGTTTTTTTGTTTTGTTTTGTTTTGGGCTGGTAGGCAAAAGGGCCAGATTCTTTTATTAAAGGGAAAAAAAAGTATACTTAAGTATATATACCTTCTTATGAGAATTTTACTGCAATTGAAACTATTACCTAAGTGGATATTTTGATATCATTGTAATTTTTTTTTTTAAGATTTTTATTGGGGAAGGGGAACAGGACTTTATTGAGGAACAGTGTGTACTTCCAGCACTTCTTTTCCAAGTCAAGTTGTTGTCCTTTCAATCTTAGTTGTGGAGTGCGCAGCTCAGCTCCAGGTCCAGTTGCCATTACTAGTTGCAGGGGGCACAGCCCACCATCCCTTGCAGGACTCGAGGAATCGAACTGGCAACCTTGTGGTTGACAGCCCACACTCCAACCAATTGAGCCATCAGGGAGCTCAGTAGCAGCTCAGCTCAAGGTGCCGTGTTCAATCTTTAGTTGCAGGAGGCGCACTGCCCACCATCACTTGTGGGACTTGAGGAATTGAACTGTCAACCTTGTGGTTGAGAGCCCAGTGGCCCATGTGGGAATCGAACAGGCAGTTTTCGGAGTTAGGAGCGTGAAACTCCAACCGCCTGAACCACCTGGCCGGCCCCTCATTGTTATTTTTGCCCATCTGATTATTTTTCTCACACATACTTGTTTCTTTTAGAACCCTGTTTATTCAAGAAACCCAAAGTGAAACACATCTGAAAAAGGAATACAAATACACACAATGGAAAAAGAATACATACAATGGTTTAGGAAGGCATTTCTGAACACAAAGGGTAAGTCTATTGACAGCTTAAAAGGACACAATAATAAACAATTTGTGAGTTATTTTCTTTTTAAGGCTATTTCTATTCTTTTTAAATGTCTAGTCTGACCAATCGTCAGTGCTATATACATTTTATGGAAGATCTGATTAAATAATTCCATTTTTTAAAATTCTGAGTAAGACTGTAGCCTGGCTTCTATCCTGTTTTAGTATTTTTGGTGGGGGAGGTTTTTTGAGGTATAATTAACAAATGAAATTGCTTATATTTAAAACATACAGTATGATGGCTTGATATACAAGTACACTGTGAAATGATTACCACAATCAAACCATTTAATAACACATCACCTCACACAGTTACTTTTGTGTGTATGTTTGTGTGTGTTTTGAGAACACTTAAAATCTCTCAGCAAATTTCTGGTATACAATGCAGTATATTAACTATAGTCACCATGCTGTACATTAGATTCTCAGAACTTATTCACCTTATAATCAAAGACTTGTACTCTTTAACCAAAATCTCCCCATTCCCCTTCAGCCCCCAATCCCTGGCAACTATGATTCTACTCTGTTTCTATAAGTTTGACTTTTCTTTCTCTCTTTTTTTTTAGATTCCACATATAAGTGATACTATGCAATATGTGTATTTATTAGTCTGGTTTATTGCAGTATTGGACTTTATCCCAGTGTCCTCAAAGTTCACCTATGTTGTGGCAAATGGTATGATTTCCTTTTTTAAGGCCGGATAATATTACATTGTACGGATATATCACTTATCTCTGTCCGGTCTTCCATCTTTGAACATTTAAGTTGTTTTTATAATTTGACCATTGAGAATAATGCTGCAATAAACATGAGAGTGCAGATATCTCTTCTCGATACTGATTTCATTTCCTCTGGACATATACCTAGAAGTGGTACATATGGAACATATAATTCTATTTTTAATTTTTTGAGGAAACTCCATGCTGTTTTCCTTAATGGTTGTACCAGTTTACATTCCTACCAACACTGCACGGTTACCTTTCCTTCATATCTTTGCTGGCACTTGTTATCTCTTTGATAACAGACATACTAACAGGTGTGAGGTGATATTTCATTTTGGTTTTGTTTTGTATTCCATGATGATTAGTAATGTTGAGCACCTTTCATGTATCTGTTGATTATTTGCATATCTTTATTGGAGAAATGTGTATTCAGGCCCTTTACCCATTTTCAGTTTGTGTGTGTGTGTGTGTTCCCTATTAAATTATATAAGTTCCTTACACATTTTAGATATTAAGCCCTTATCACATATATAGTGTGTGTAAATATTTTCTCCCATTCTATAGGTTGCATTTTCATTTTGTTGATTATTTCCTTTGCTGTACAGAAGCTTTTTACTTTGTTTATTTTTTCTTTATTGTCTGTGCTCTTGTTATATCCAAAAAAATCATTGCAAGACCGATGTCAAGAGTGTTCCCTTCTGTTTTTCGGTTTTTTGTTTTTGTTTTTTTTTTCTTGGGAGTATTTCAGTTTTGGGTCTTACATTTAAGACTTTAATCCATCTCAAGTATTTTTTTTTTGCATGTGTGAACACTATAAAACAGTGGTCCAATTTCATTCTTTTGCATGTAGATATCCAGTTTGCTCAACAACATTGATTGAAGAGACTACTCTTTACCAATTTTGTGTTCTTGAATCCTTTGTCGAAAATTAATTGACATATATACATGGGTTTATTTCTGGCCTCTCTATTCTTTTCCATTGATCTATTTTTGATCATTGGATCTGTTTCATTAATCATTTTCAAGTAAACAGATTATTGACCAGTTTTTATGTCAATGCCACAATGTTTTAATTACTATGCTCTTATAGTTTAAAATCAGGAAGTGTGATGCCCACAGCTTTGTTCTTCTTACTCAAGATTGCTTTGGTTATTCATTTGTTTTGTGTTTCCTTACACATTTTAGGATGTTTGTTCTATTTTTTTGAAAAATGCCATTGGAATTTTGATAGCGATTACACTGAACTTGTAGATTGCTTTGGGTAGTGTGAATATTTTAACAATATTAATTCTTCTAATTCACGAATGTGAGATTTCTTTTTTTCCATTTATTTGTATCTTTTTTCAATTTTTTCTGTCAATGTTTATAGTTTTCAGCGTATAAGTCTTTCACTTCCTTGGTTAAATGTATTCCTAAGTATTTTATTGTTTTTACTGTATGGTAAAATGTATTGTTTCTAAATTTTTTAAAAATATAATTTGTTCTGTGTAGAAATACAACTAAATTTTTATACTAATTTGTATCCTACAACTTTACTAAGTGTGTTTATTAGTTCTAATAGTTTTTTTGCAGAAGCTTTAAGATTTTCTGTATATAAGATAATGTCATGAGCAAATACAGATACTTTTACTTCTTCTTTTCCAATATGGATCACTTTTATTACTTTTTCTTGCCTAATTGCTCTGGCTAGGACTTCTGATAATAAGTTGATAGAAGTAAAGAGAGTGAGTATCCTTGTCTTGCTCCTCATCTTACAAGAAACATTTTTAGCTTTCATTATTAAGTATGATGTGAGCTGTAGGCTTGTCATAGATGGCTCCTATTATGTTGAGGTATATTTCTTCTATACTTAATCTGTTGAGAGTTTGTATCATGAAGGATGTTGAATTTTGTCATATGCTTTTTCTACAGCTATTGAGATGATTATATGATTTTTATCCTTCATTTTGTTAATGTGGTGTATCAAATTTATTTATCAGCTTATTTTTAACCATCCTTGACCACAGGGATAAATCACACTTGACTGTAGTGCATAATCATTTTAATATGTTGAATTCTACTTGCTAGTATTTCAATGAAGATTTTTACACCTTGGCGAAGCAGGGATTGTGGCCTGTAATTTTCCTTTCTTGTGATATTCTTGTCTGGCTTTGGTATCAGGGTAATACTGGCCTCATAAAACAAGTTTCAATTGTTTTGGAAGAGTTTGGGAAGAAAATTGGCATTGATTTTCTTTTAAATGTTTGGTAGAATTCACCAGTAAAACCATCTGGTTCTGGGTTTTCGTTGCTGGGAATTTTTTGATTATTAATTCAATCTTCTTTGTAATTGTAGGTCTATTCAGAATTTCTATTTTTCTCATGATTCAATCTTGATAGGTTGTATGTTTCTAAGAATTTATCAATTTCTTCTAGGTTGTCCAATCAGTAGGAATATAATTGCTCACAGTGGTCTCTTATGTTCCTTTTTATTTCTGTGATATTCGTTATAATGTTTACTGCTTTATTTCTGATTTTATTTGCATCTTCTCTCTCTCTCTCTCTCTCTCTCTCTCTCTCTCTCTCTCTCACTCTCAGTCTAGCTAAACGTTTTCAAATTTCTGTATCTTCAAAAAAAACTCTTAGCTACATCAATCTTTTCTATTGTCCTTCTAGTCTCTATTTTATTTTATTTATTTCTGCTCTGATCTTTGTTATTTCATTCTTTCCGCTAACTTTGGGCTTAGTCTGTTCTTCTCTAGTTCTCTGAGGTTAAAGTTAAGTTTCTTATTTGAGATTTATTTATTTTTTAATTTATTTTAATATAGGCATTTCATTTTATAAACATCCTCAAGGAAGGGTTTTTGCTGCATCTCATAAGTTTTGGTATGTTTTGTTCCTATTTTTGTTTGTCTCAAAATATTTCTTTGATTTCCCTCCTGATTTCTTCCATGATAAATTGGTTGTTCAGGAGTATGTTGTTTAATTTCTACATATTGTTTAATTTTCCAACTTTCTTCCTACTATAGATTTTTAGTTTCATAAAATCATAGTGAGAAAAAAATATTTGATATGATTTCAAACTTCTTAAATTTGTTAAGACCTGTTTTGTGACAAAACACATTATCTATCCTGCTTGGTACATGCTGAAGAAATATGTGTATTCTGTTGCTGTTGGGCAGAATATTCTGTATACTATATTTGCCATGCATAATGAACATCCAAGTTTTTGGCACAAACTTTCAGGGGAAAAAATATTTTGTTTTATTATTTTAGTACTACCCATGTATAATGTGCATCATTATTTTTCCCTTCCAAATTGGGGGAAAAAAGTTCATATTATAGACAGCAAAATACAGTATATCTTTTAGATCCATTTACTCTAAAGTGTAATTCACCTCCAATATTTTCTTATTGATTTTCTGTCTGGATGATAGATCCGTTGTTTCAAGTGGGGTATTGAAGTTACCTACTGTTACTGCATTGATATCTATTTTTGCCTTCAGATCTGTTAATATTTACTTAATATAGAGGTCTCAATGTTGGGTGCATATATATTTACAATCATTATAACCTTTTGAAGAATTGACCCCTTCATAAGTATATAGTCACCTTTTTTGTCTCCTTACATTTTTTGACGTAAGTCTGTTTTGTCTGATAAAAGATTGTAGAGTTCCTCAGTGACCAAGGCTGTGGTGTACACAGTACTGGTGAGGGTAGTTGGGTTGTGGGGGTTAGGAGCCACACTGGCATGCAGACTGTTCAAACTGAAATCAGTTAAAGCCCGAAAAACTCAAGAAGAGATTTTACTTCCCCTTTTTCTTAAAAAGATTCAGATAATAAAAACCTGTTTTGTAAAGGGAACCTTGGCATAATCACCTTAAGAATGTTCACCCTAGAATTAGTTAGGAAGACTCCAAACATGTTAGCTTAGGTACCCTCGTCTGTCCTATTGTTGAGGTGCCTAGCAAGAATCTGTCTGCCTTATATTTTCTGTTCTTCCTCAACTATCTGAAAATCACCCCTCTCACTTCTGAAATCTAATACCTAATACCCCACTCCTCCTCTTTCTTCTTGTCCAAGATGTTATATGGACATATTGGAGATATATATATATATAACCAATGTCAGGAATTTTCATGCTTTTGTGAATTCCCCACGCAGACATATTCTTTTCTTTCCTAAATTTTCTCCTGTTGATCTGCTATATGTTGTTTGAATTATTTGAATGAGAGAAGAACTAAAGGGGTAAGAGGATCATTTCCTAGGCCCCAACAGAGTTTTGGGAGCCAAAGACAGCTTGTGACTTCCTGTATGTGTGTGACAACTACATATATATATATATATATATATATATATATATATATGCGTATATATATATATATATGCATACATACATATGTGTGTGTGTGTGTATATATATATGTATGTGTGTGTATATATATTTTTGTTTGTTTGTTTGTTTGTTTGTTTTCCCTCTGTCTCAAAAGGGATGTTGTGGCCTAGGGGATCCCTCTTGGTGCCTGGTCTCTTTCCCTTCTTTTTATAGATTTAACATTTATGCATGCATATGTCCTCAACAATTAATTCCTTAGCATTATGATTTTATTTTATTTTTTAGCTTTCTATAATTGGTATCTTATTGTTATGTGGTATCTCAGTCTATGGGTAGCAATGTTGTCCATTAGAAATGCCTGGGGGCACTCACCTGAGCCTTGGTGAGTTTCCCACAGACATTTTCCCTTTCTAAACCGATGTTAGGACCTACACTTGTGGCTCTCATTATGATTGCAAGACACCCTTCACCAATAACAATTTGTAAACTTTGAAGAAACCAGTGTTTACTACTTACATGCTCTGAAGTGTATAAGGCACAGCAGGGGGCACACAGTGAGGTCATGAGCGAGAGGAGAGAAAGGGCATGGATGGGCCTGGGGTTCCGCTTTTATTGGGGTTGAGGGCAGGGCCCAAGGGTTCACTGGCTCACTCTTTAGTGTTGAATTTAAAACTTAACAGCAGTAATTTACAGCATGGTAACAGACAAAAACAAGTAATCCAAGTGGTCAGTTATCAAAGTCAACTAAGGGCTTTAAAACAAAGGAGCCTCAGTGCGGAGAGGCCGCCTGGCTCTTTCTCAAGTGTGTGGCTGGCACTGTGTTTAATTAGGGATACCCTTCTTTGAAGCAGATGCCTCTTTGACGTGAATGCCTTTATAACCAAAGCTTAAATTGAGCATTTGCATCACAAAAAGAAACGCAAACTATCAGGGCTTACACTACACTTATATATGTATTCTTTTTTGCAGCTTTATTGATATATATTTGACACATGACGTTGAGTAAGTTTAAGCTGCACAATGTGTTGACTGGGTACACTTACATATACTGCAAAATGATGACCACCATCGCATTGGCTAATACCTGCCACGCATCACAAAACTATCACTTCTTTTTTGTGGTGAGAACATTTAAGATCTACTCCCTTAGCAATTTACAGCATGGTGATATAATTACTATGTGTATTCTTCTGTGATTTGCTTTTTGCACTCAGTATTAGGTTTCTGAGATTCCTGCAGGTTTCAGATTATTTAATAAAGACTGGTAGTGGACATCCATGGTGTATTCTAATTATCAGGTTAAAGATCTTCCACTAATTCTTATTTTGATAAGGGACGTTTTATGAATGGGTATTGAATTTTATCAGAAATGCTGATGCATTTATTAAGACAATCATACTAGCACGTCTATTGGGTCATCTAGCACATTTGAAATGTGAATAAAGGCAATGGAAGAAACATGAAAGCTTATAAAAGACAATCATATTATCCTTTTCTTTGATATAGTGGATTACATTAATTGATTTTTTTCACATTCACTCAAACTTGCATTCCTAAGATTAACTCTACTTAGTAGAACGCATTACTGTTTTAGCTATTATGTGATTTATATTGCTAAGATTTTGTATATAACTTTCATGTCTATTTTTACAAGTAAAGTTGGTATGCAATGTTTCTTTCAGGCATCATTTTTGTCTGATTTTGGTCTGAAGTAATACAAACCTTATAAAACGAGATAAATGTTCCCTCTCTTGATCTGTTCTCTGGGAGAGCTTGATTATTATAATTTTAGAAAAATAGGAATCATTCTAAACTAAAAAAAGTTTATAGTCAATGTTCTTAATATGAAAGAACTATGAACTTCTGATTCAATAATTTACTGCTATAAGAATTTTATTATTTCTTCTTTGAATCATAGCTCTTTTATTGCTCCCTGTGCAACCTGCTATTAGTCCTCAAAGTTCTAGGTTTGTGGTTTCATTGCTCGCTACAGTACTTTCTTTCCTAACTTTTGGTTCCCTTGTGGATTTCTCTTACTATACTGTTAGCTTAGGATAGAGGTGTTGTAAAGGAGTTTTATTAAAATGAAAACAGCATCTATGTGTTTTTCAGAAAAGCTATTTAAAAATAATACAAAAAACAAAACAAAACAGAAATTCACTAACTTAAGCATCTAACCCCTGTGTAAGACATGATTTCCTTGTAAATACTGATTGCTATTCCCACTGAATCCAAGAGAGAAAACTCTAGAAATGCAGCTAAGAATTATGAACTAAGTTCCTATATCTTCTAGAGACACATAGAAATGTGTTCAAAATTTATTGATATTATATCATTTTCCACATTATCTCTACCTGATAGAGAGTATACAAATCTTGTATATTATGTGATTGATTGGATTTAAAGGAGTATGAGAACCCCTTTATAGTAATCTGAAGACCAGTACTATATGAACATTTAAAAAATTTCAACCTAAAAGATGTAAAAGTTTCACATACACATGGTTATAAAAACATTAGTCTCTAAAAAATGACAAAAGAAACATTTTTCCTTAATGAATATTGCCTAACATTCCAAGTAATTAGTAAGTTAATAAATACCTATTCAAGTCCAGTCTTCCTAAGATTACATTTTAATTCTGCTGCCTTTTAAAATAGTATTTTAAATTTATAAAATTTTCTATTCTGATATTGCTGCTTCTTCCAGTCCCCCCCTCCCCCACCAACAAAAAATATTTAAAGAGGCCATATGAGTTCTAGGTTCTGAATGATGTAACCTTTAAATATAAATTGTTTTACATAAAACAATGGTCATTAAAATAAAGTCTTATTAATACAAACGGTTTGGTCAAAAAGACTCTATTCATTAATCATTTCACATCACTTAGAATATTAAAATGCCTAGATTTTATTGAGAATTTCCAGTTTTCTGAACATTTTTTTCCCCCATCACAATAAATATTTTGGGATTTTTATGGTGAACCTTTTTGTTCTAATTAGTCACTTTGCTATATTCAAAGAGAAATGTTATTAAGTAATTAAATGCAAGTAATCTCAATTTACTAATTTCAGAGAAAGCTACAAAACTAAAAGTGTGTCACCTAAAATCACAAGGTATTTATTTGACAAAAAACTTACTCTGCCTTAATTTTTAAAATCAGAGTTTCCATGGGCTGGTAGTTTTGGCAGACAGCATAATAAACTGTCATGCCTGAGACTTAAATTTGGAAGTGAGTTTGGCATTAGTGTTCTGTTGGCCAGTGGAGACTGGGAATTGGCGGATTTTGGATTTGGTAGACCCAATTTTGTGTATATCAGTGTTTAACACCTGCTACTGGATAAGCCACAGAGCAACAGGGATGTTAGAATTGAAGAAGTGATGCATGTAGTATTCTTAATACGAGGGAGAGTGCCAAGATTACACTCTAAATGCATAGGAAAATGACACATCTAAAGAAACATATTAGCATTACCCTCCCAAAAAATAGCATATTTACTAATGTCTACTGAGATTTTCTTATGTGTGTATACAATAACATACACAAACTCATTCTGTACTAATTGACATTTCTCACACATTAAAAAGGAAGAAGTTTTTCTAAGGTCGCTATTTGACTTGGTATCCAATGTAGTAAAATTCTGTGAATCGTGTACTCTGTGTGTGCAGTGAATTTAAAGACTCTATAGCATGATCTGACTTTTTATCTCTTAATTTTACTTTGGAAATATGAAGACTAAAATGCATGATAAAACCGTATCCTACAGAACAGCAAGAAATTAAATGGTTAGAGGGAAAGACAGCATCCCTTCACCTTCCCTGCCAGCCAACCACTAACGCCATGCCAAATAAAAGCATGATTACTTGCTCAACTGTCTCTTGCTTTCTAAAATAATATACTAACTGTAAATTGTATATGAACTGTCTACTACACAGACTGAAAATAGTGTTCACAGTCATTGCACACATGAAAAATACCTTCATATAAATAGTGTTACCATTCTATAGATAGATAAGAAAATTGGGGTTTAGGTAATATAATCAAGACGCCAAAGGTCCCTGATTAAATAGGTCAGATTTCTACTATAGCACATTGTTTTTCAACTTTCCACAATACTACACTGCTATTTAGAAGGAACAGATAATCTTCCAAACATAGATGCTTCCCAAAAGCAATAAAAATGTTGATTATTAGAAAGCAAAGTGACTGAGTCAAATACAGCCAAATGGTATGAGGTTCATGGAAAGAGATCTTTACGCTCAGGAGAAAATAAGACAGAGGAAAATCAAAGTGTTTCAAGAATACAAGAGACCAAATTCCAATGTTTGGGAACCATCTGAACAAGAAAGAAAAAAACAAAACAAAACTGCTTCTAGTATATTTCATTAAAAAAACAAAAAAAGCACTAGCACAGAAGTAGATTATCTGAAAGATTATATGATATTATCTTAATATCCCCAGTCTTTGTGATTAATGACAACATGGGACATAGCTATCTGCTTTGTAAGTTATGGAAGGTGTGCTGGCAGCTTTGGTGACCTCCAGCTAAGTCCCCAACATAAAGGTCAATACATATTTGTTTAATTAATTCAATATTTCTTTCAACCTATGTTGTACAAATAGTAAAATAAGCTCGATTAAAAAACAGGACACAGAGAAATAAAATAAATTGCCAGCACATCTGTTACTACCTGAATCAGAAAAAAATAACAAAATAACAAAATAAAAGAGTCCATTGGTATAACTCTGTATCTTTCACATTTGCACGTATTTGTATAGGGATCATTTCATCTCTGATTAATATTAGAGTGCATATTTGAATTCCAAGAAAAAAAGCCAGTAGTATCTCATGATGAAGCATTTAAAAATACATTTCAGGGGCTGCCGATGGCTCAGTTGGTTAGAGTGCGAGCTCTGAACAACAGGGTTGCCGGTTCGATTCCCACATGGGAAAGTGAGCTGCACCTCCCCACAAGTAAAGATTGAAAACAGCGACTAGAGTTGGAACTGAGCTGCGCCCTCCACAACTAGATTTAAGGACAACAACTTCCAGCTGATAGGCCCTAGATAAACACACTTTTCCCCAATATAATAAATAAATTAATTAATTAAAAAAACATTTTAAGAAGAAACATGACTGAACAAAATGAGGCTATCCAAGACATGGAGGCTAATAAGATTTTACAGCATATACCAACCCTACACAAGAGTACTACACTAACTGTTAATAAAGTCTGACTTGTGAGACTCTCTTTATCTCTGGTTTTCAAGAACAAGTTGTCAAAGGCCACCTTTCATATGAAGTCCCTTTAATTTATCTAACTAAATCTAAAAGGAGACTCACAAATGGGAGAAGCTAATCCAATCAGTAAGACATACATTTTCAATTCCATCTGTTGAATGATTTCCTTGCTCTTTAAAGCAATGAAAACCTTGGATGGAATGAAAACTACTTATAGGGACTTTTGATTTCAAGAGCTCCGACTCCATGATGCAATGTTCCTTTAGGTAACTGAAAGATTGCTGAGTAAATATTGAGAGAAACATTTTCCATTTCGATAAAATTGTAAGAAAAATGACTGATTTCCATCATACACTCCCAGAGTAAGCATATTTACTAATAATTTATTCTCAACTACCTAAAACAATAACACAATCCCATTTTCTTTGTATTAATATAAAACGGTTAACATATTTTACTAGTTTTCAAAAATCAACTTTTTAAGGACAAGTTGTAAGTCTTACCCCTTTTACCACATTCTGAAACACCAACTATAGTGTCTTTTACCTCATAAATGGTAACCATAACAAATACTGAGTAAATATTTTTCACTACATATACATTGAAGATTATATTGAAAATATAATTTTAACATGATGTGTAGGTTTTTAGTTTATTTTTCAATATAGCAAATTAAATCTTGAGTAGTACTATAGGTTGACTAAAACAATGAAGGTGCTTATTTATAATAGGGAGAATCAATATATTTAAAAACAATTATTTAAATACTATCTCTCTGTGACATTGCAGAAAAGTTAAGGCTATTTTCAGAACAATGTATGATAAAGTCTGTCAGGACAATAATCAACGTTAGTAAGGATTTAAATGTTACTCATCACTTGTTAATCAAGACTAACTTTCTTCAGGGGCAGACTCATTTCAGCACCCAAGAGTGAAATCTTCTCTATTACATCATACTCATTACATGGCAAGCTGCATAAATCATGAGCAAAGCAACTTTAATACACCACATTTTATGAAATGCATCAAAATCAATCTGTAGAAATGCCTGGTCTTTGGAAGTCATGACAGTATGGAAACAAAAATGAAAACTCTAAATGCTAAAAATATGGAAGACAGAGTTTTGACAAGGAGAGCATATTTTGCAATTGAGATATTTGAATAAGCTATCATTTAAGTGCTTCATCTCTATTGTATACATACAGGAATAAAAAGGTCTTGTTGCTAGTCAGGAATGAGACACATTGATGTCGGTGTGTTTCTGACATATGCTATTCCTAGTGGGCCAGAACCTAATCTACTGCATTTAATGAATAATCCAGGATACTTGGACAGCTAACTGACAACAAAAGATTGGCATAGAATAAGGGGTGGAGATGGTGGGGGAATGGGAATTCTGGAAGGAGTAGGAAGTAGAGTGAAAAGATGTTGGATTTTGCATTCAACAAAGGAGGGCTTAAATTCTGGTTCTCACATACAAGCTCGATGACCTTGTCCATATCAATGTTTTGAGCCTCAGTTACAACATTGTAGTATGTTAAATTCTAACGTTTTATGTTTTGGGTTTTTTTTGTTTTTTTTTTTTTTAAAGCATTAAAAAAGATAACATAGGTAAAATATTTAGCACAGTCTCGAGCACCTTCAGGAACTTAATCATGTTACTTTTCTTTCTTTCCTAAATGACCTGTCCCAAGCACTGAAAAAGAGGTAAAAACATCAACTTTACTATAAGGACTGCACTAGAATACACACATGAATTTAACTTTGATTCATGGTGAAATTATATAGCCCTATTAGCAAGTTTTCCCTCCTTACTTTTGAAATTGTCCATGATATCTGAACATATTGACACATATTTGAATTCTATATGTTGGATTCAAATTTTTATATATTTTCTTTCCTTCCTACAAGTCATTAACAGTGAAGGATAAGAGCACAGTGGTGAAGTTAAGTTTAGAAGCAAGGATCTCAGATTATTGAGTACTTATTTTGCATTGAAAAATTAAAAGCATCTCCCTTTTAAAACATCATTTGTGTTTTTTTAAATTTCGTAAGTAATTATATTACCTGTATATAAATAATAGAAAACACAGATCAGCAAAAAGTTTAACTGAAGAATGCAAGAAAATGATCCCAACACGAAAATGCCCTACTGCTAATTAAAGAACTGTATTACTAGTGGCAAAATTGAATTTATAATTCAAACACTTTTGAAAGTAAATATCCATAATAGTTACTGCTACTTACACTGTCATCATTACCAACATTTTCTGAGTGTCTGCCTGTGCCAGCCATTGTTTTAGGTGGTTTATATTCATAAGCTCAAATTCTGCACACACAATCTTAAATTAAATTAAAATGAGCCTAGAAAAGAATAATTCCTAAGTTTTAAGAAAGGAGATTATAAATTTGCTTCTCTGCCCACACCGAAGCCAAACAGCTGAACATCATGAGGTGGCTGTCTTAATCCAGTGGTTCTCAAAGTGTGGTCAGAAAATCCCTGGGGAGCCCGGAGGCCCATTCAGGAATCTATGAGACCAGTACAATTATTTTCATAATCATACTAAGACATTATTTTCTGTTTTCACTGTATTGAAATGTGAACTGATGGTGCAAAAGGAATGATGAATAAAACAGCTGGCCTTTTCGCACAAAGACAGTGTTAACAAATTTAATAGTTATTGAATTCTCCACTATCATCCATTTGCAGAAAAAAAGAGGCAATTTTATTCAACACTGATGTACCTGTAACACTTACTAATTTTATTAAATTTCAAACTTGGGTAAATGTTGTTTTAATAATCTTTGTTATGAAATGGGAAGTATACATAAAGTACTTTTGTGAAATACAGAAGTGTAATATTCTTCAGAAAAGCACTTGTATAACTTGTAAGCTGATTTTGTATTTCTTTTAGTTTTTAACTTGAAATACCATTTTTAAGTTGACATAATTATGGATAAATAAGTTATGTTAGAGCAGATTTGGTATTTAGGAGACACTTCTCAAAACTAAGCAAATTAGGAATTCAAGAATAATATGACAATTGTTTTTATGACAATGAAAATATTTAAGTTTTGAGTAAAACTTTAAATTTTGGAAAACTTGTATGTGTTACAATGAGCTTTTCAAGTTCCTAAAACATAAAAATGTTTATGAGGAGATCAGTCGTAATATGAAAAAATGTGATCTTTTTCTTTTAAATTATAGGGAATTTTAACACTGGGAAGATCTGCATTAGTGAAACAATATTTTCCAAATAGTAAGCAATGTATGGTACAAAATCATGCATGGAAAAAAGACCCAATTAAAATGTAAGATTGGCCATTTTATTTAACTATAATAAAGTATGAAAATTTTATTGAAATAGTTTCAGATTCCACATCGCAACTATTATGAAACTATCACGTGTCGAATTTGGGTAAAATTTTGATTATCCACAATTACCTGAAAAGGCTTTTAAAATGCATCCCCTTTTCCAACTATATATATATGTATAAGGCCATATTTTCTTCCTAAAACAATTTAAACTAAAATAACATATTGTGACTGACTGAAAACTTAAGCAAGTGTGAGAATCCACCAGTCTTCTATTAAGTTAGCCATTAACGGATGTGAAAAAATATAGAACAATGACACTCTTTCCACTGTTTGCTTTTTTTTTTAATTTATTTTTAATAACATATTTTATTTTTGTTAATGTGTTATGGGCATTTTATTATTTTTACATAAATTGACAAAACTTTTAAATTTTTCTCAGTTTTAATCCTGCTATAATCAACGAGGACATATATAACTTTTATAAACTTAAACTCTTAGGAGAGCTCAATAATGTTGAAGATTGTAAAACAGTTCAGAGACCCAACCATTTGATAACCTCTACTCTGGTCCATGCTTAAATGCAGATAGTAATGAGAGATGGCTGGAAACATTTTTGAATATAATAAATAATAGGCATTTTTCAGGTCCTGAATATAGAGATGTCAGGTAATGAAGGCTGGCAGAGCAAGTTAATAGCATCATCTCTGGAGAATAGATCAATAAGCAAAGTTTCAGAGAATTGTAAGTTTTCCAGTAAGAAAAAGAGATGGTGAACATTTCTTGAATCTAGGTCAAATATGTCTTTTTTGCATATGGGTGTGGGTGTGGGTCTAGGTTCATTCTATCCACTGTATATATCAGTGATGGTAATCCAATTGATGAAAGCACATACAGAAGGCTAATATGCTACCAGGTGGAGGGAAAAAAAATAGTACTCTCATCATTGACTATCTACTATGTACGGGAAATGTAAAAACTTCCATCTAGGCAGAATCTAGGCAAACCATTTTAACTTATTGGACAATTGGTTAAATTTCACTTTATGCTACTTAATGCACATTTTCTGGAATTTACCATTGGATACCTTTTCTCACTCTCACATTCATTCATTTCACACCCCCAAAAATAACCACAGAATATGTACTGTATAGCAGTCACTGGGTGGCTATTGGGGTAAGTGATTAAACCAAACAGACAAAACTCCCAGATCTCTAGTGAAATGAGATAGCTTTCAAACTTATAAAGTAAAAACTGAAAGTACAAAGAAATATGTAAATTCAGACATAGGTGAAAATTTTGAGAAACCCCTTTCAGTAACTAATAGAATAAGTAGAAAAAGAAACATAAGGACATAGATGCTCGAATAAGATAATTTTAAAAATTGACCAATTTGACAAACACGGAAAACTATACCCAACAACCTTATAAGAGCACATTGAACATTTACTAAAATTGACCATATGGTAGGCTATAAAGCAAGTCTCAACAAACTTCAAAATATTAAACTCATATAGAGTCTATTCTCTTAACACAGAAAAATTAGGCTAGAAATCAATAACACAAATATAAGTAGAAAATCCCAATTGCTTAGAAAGTAAATGATCCTTCTAAATAACCAATAAGCCAAAGATAAAATTAAAATAGAAATAGAAAATACTTTTAAATGAATGGTAATGAAAATATGCCACAGCAGTACTTACAGAAAGAATCTCAAATGCACTGTCTTAAATGAGTATAGAAGAATGGCAAAAGGTCAATGATTTCCCTTCAGTTTTAAGAAATTAGAAAAATAACAGCACAATAAACTAAAAAATTTAAAAAATAATACAAATAATAAAAACAAATGAACTAGAAAAAAATACAGAAGAAAAAATCTTGTGGACGCCCTGATATGCATTTTTGGCATGTCTTTTTTATATAACCCGTGAGTTTTCAATAAATATTCTTTAAGTATCTACTGTGGATCATTTATATAATGCATGAATATTATATATGAAATATAAGGAATATACTTACACAATATATTAATTATATGATACGTGAAATAATTAAAAATTATGTTTCATTTTATCCTGAAAATTTAGCTGACAAAAAATTGAAATATACCAAAGTAATTTCCAGAAATTTGGTCAGGCTATTCATTAAACATAGTTAAAATTAACACATACATCGACCATTGGTGTCCGTTGGCCCTTTCCTTAGCCTCTGCCATTTCTGTGGCTCTGTATACACAAACTATGATTCAATTCCTCTTATGAGCTTATATGTTTGGATTTTGCTAACAAATATAAACTCCAGTGAAGACAAAAACCAAGAGATAACAGATGAAAAATATAAGGAAAATGAACTAATTCTTAAAATTATGGGCAGAAGCTTCTTTTCACATCGGTTCACATCGGTTCTCACATTGGTTCTTTTCACATGGTTGCTCAAGGCCACTAATGCTTAAGTTGGGATATTTAAGATTAGAACACCAATTTTTCTTATAGTCAGTCACAGCTCTTTCACGTGCATAATAATGTTATATAATTATACTGAACTCTGTTAAGCTAACTGTGAAAAATAAGTGCCAACTAAGCAACATCTGTTAATTTTCACCTTTAGGGTAACTTTTCGTGGATGGCCAGCAGATTACTTTTAGAGTCTTTAAAAATATATGCACATATTTCAAAATTAAGTCATGCCATTTGGGAATACTTCAATTAATTTTTGGTCCCTGTGGAATTAATAGAACAAAATCATTTGAGTCCTAAGAAAGATGGTGCAAAGCAGACTTGCTTTTTTTGCTTATTACTATAATTATTGTTTTTGTTTTTTATTTTTGTGGTGGGGGGACAAAAAATAAAAACACTTCTGTGGGGACTGCAAACTGGATATGAGCTCATGCTGAGCAGGCTTCCCTCCATTTTTTGTTATTTTTTTCTCAAAGAACTCAAGTGTCCTTATCTTTATAGTCTTCTACACTTCCTCTGTAGGTTTTGGATATATGTGCCTAGCTGGGCTGTACTTATATATACTGAGAGATAAATGAAAGAAACAAAACTGTTATGATTTTTAAAAATTCAATTATATTGTAAACATAATCTGAAAACAATAATACAAAAAAACACCTATAGTGCATGTGAGTCAACGTTTTAGATACATTCCAGAGATTGAAAATTGCATTTGGTATTTCCATATCTTTTGTTTTACTAACATTTAAAATTGGGAATTTTTAAAAATCCATAATGTTTGGATATTCTATTTCTGCCCCTTCTTTTCTGGTCTCATTTTAAAAGTTGAAGACCTGACATCACTGGCCTGGAATTCTTACTTCCCGACAATCTTCTGAAATGGGAGATTATTTGGCTATTTTAGGTAGGGTATAAGCTCTACAGTTCACTACATAGCTCCATCCCCAATAGTCTAGCACTTACCTCTCATTATTGTATATTATTATCTAGTTGGCCCAAGTAGGCCTTTAAGTTTTTCCTTTTTTTTTCAGTCCTTATCCTTACAATATATACTCTAGAAAGATATAAATTTTAAATAATTCCATGAATTTGTTGCAACTATTTTCATCTATCTTAAATGAAGAGTATTTTTATACTCCCATGAGGCCTCATTAAGCCTGAGGTAATTTAACTTATTTCCTAAAAGCTGAAGGAAATAACAATTATTCTAAAGAAAACAACCAGGAAAATTTAATTTTCCTTTAATATTAATGACATTAGTATATGTGAATAGATGAAGAAATTGGGAATCAGGATATGTAATAGTCATAATTGGTCATCTTTTTTTCATATGACTGCTTTTATACGATTTCTTGTCATACGGAAAGTCAAAAAAGAACTTTACAAACCAAACAAGAAGCCAGGCAGTACATTTGTGACAGATTATTGGCAGGCTGGAAAATGCATTTAAGTTATCTTTGGGAAAAAATGATTACAAATTGGTGCTAAAATTATTCATCCATTAAGGATCTACTGACATGTCATCGTGTCACAGAAATTAATGGAAAAGAAATCTTTCTATTTAGAGATAATTCCATTTAGTCCTACATTTTTCTCCAGGAATATGTTTATTACCACCTAGCTTGTCTGCCTGATTAAACCAATCCTTAGAGACTTACTTCCTGACCCATCCAAAAGAATAATTTTAATTATAAAAAGAGTCAGGCCCTGAATGATAGATCATTTTACACTTGCTCAATGGAATGAGTTGTGGTGGCAAGAAATCAAGAGCTGAATTAATGAGTTAGGTGTGGAGAGACAACCAAACCATTTCCAAGAATGATGAAAGTAATTGACTAACATGACTTCTGACCCAATGGTTAAGGGGCATTACTTGTAGAATTCCTGGGGCCAGGATTCTCAAAGGGATATTAAGGAAGCCGTAGAAGTGGCCTGAGAGATGGCGATACTATGGTGATGAGAAATCTAAGACCGGACCATGTGCAAAATTCCAGGTAAGCAGTTAATTGGCAGATAATTAGGTAACAGATAAGCAAGACTCCTGCATAGGTTTATAATTCTTGGGCATATCTTCAATCCCTGGGCAGAGAAGAAAAAGAAATGCCAGGCAAAGTGCCATGAGGGGAAAGATCAAGTGATGCATCAGGACTGGGATTCGGAAATTGGTATCTTGTTAGAGGAAAAGAGACATAATTTTAACATGGGAGTAAAGCAAAATTTTCTTGGAGATACTTCTTTGTTATTGATGAACTAGCACTAATAATAATGATGATTTATCAATATGCACATCAACCCTGAAAAGTATTTGCACTGAAACATAGAGATGAGGAAACAGGTTTGGAAAGATTGAGTTAGTTAGTGACTCCCCTATCTCACTGTAACAGTAACTAATCTCAGAGGCTATGATGGTGATTTGGCTACATGTATGTAGACATCAAGTAACTTCAGTTAGGAAAGAAGGGATCCATGATCACTGGGAACCACTAAATGAGCTCATATGCAGGAAAGTGATTTGTATTATCTAAAGTACAAAAAACACGTAAAAAATAAAATAAGTGAATGTTATTAATTGACAGACACATGTTGCAGTATCTGTGCACTGTAAAGTAACCTCCACAAGCAGTTATGCATAAGACATTAAATTAATGCATAAGAACATCTATACTGCTGAATTTCATGCCCTAATGGTTAGGGCTTAAATCAACAAGGAATGTGTGCAAAAGAAATCTTACCCTTATTAATTACATTTAATTTTGAAATCTACATAGTTTAAAATTTCCAGATAAGTAAAAGCAAACAAAACTGGCTCAAATTTTATTCTTAATATTTCTATTACCTTCATAGTTTCGTCAAACAGCACAAGCATACGTTTGTTGTCTTTTAAAGACTCGATAAGAAAAAAAAAATGGTTTTCTCATGACATCTGATTTTTACTTTTCATGGGTCAACCAAAGAAGACTGATGACAAGTAATAACTTCACTCACCTGAAGCTCCGACAGGACTTATATAGATTTATCAAAACTGAATCAGTAACTGACATTTTTACAAAATATGCAATTAATACAAAGGTTTAGAGTCTCTCAAGATAAATAACTGTCAGGAAGCCATCCCTTATTAAAAAAATGTTTCATTTAAAAGACAGAACAATTTCCAGCTCTGCTGTGAAAGCCAACACAATGGTGTTGACTGGTTTCCAAGAAGTGTGTCTAATATTCTATGATTTTTATGAAAATTATAAATTCGATACTTTGATTTATTAGGTAAATATGTTGTCAGATATATGACAATAATAAGTAAAACCACTACAAATAAGAGCGATGTCAGTGTTTCCAAAATGTCTTAATATTTGCTTTGAAAAATAATTTCAGTATTTATATAAAATAGATGTCGGCTTATATCCTGTATGTATTGCTTGCAAAATACAACAATGAAGTTCCATTTTCATATTTTCACAAAGCTCTCTTCCTGTTATTTTTATAAGACCATTTGGGGCACTGAATTTTCATTTAACCTTAAGAATTCCCTCTCACAGTCCATAGGTATAGAGTTGTAAAGTAAATGGGATATTCTACTTCATATGAGAAAGGGGAATGTAGGAGGAAATGCAGTGAGGGGAATTAAAAATGTGGTTCTGGAGACAAAATGTGCTCAAACCTCTAGTATGCCACTTACCAATGAAATGATTTTGGGCAGGTTATTACAGATTTTAAACCTCAGTTGCTTCACTGGAAAATGGAGATAATAATAGTACATACATTATTAAAAGTTGCTATGATTAAATATGATAATTTCTATAAAGGATTTAGTTCAGTGACTATTCAGTTCCCATTCACTGCTTGATCCATCATACTCTGTCTCCTGTACCTACTAAACTACATAAATGCATAGTACCTATCTAGATTGTTTTTGCCCAGGTATAGAGTAGATATGCATAGCCATGCATAGGTCTCCATGCCTTCAGTAGCACTGGGTATTCATTTGATTATGACATATCACTTAGCTAGCTTCTGGTGACTATCTAATTATCAACTAGCAGATAGCACTAGCTGTTTTGTGACCTACCCCTATAACCTTTGGGAGCAGAGGAAAGATTCCAGACATGGGAAGTAGGTATTTTGTTTTGATGACATGATTTTTCTTCAAGGACGTATGCATAACCTCCCTTATTATCTACATGACAAAGCCACAAATCTATTTCTCAATATTTAGTTTTGGTTACAGCCTGGCCCCCACTTCCAGTTCTAAGTTGATCTGCTGCAGTATTCCCCGCTGTTGGATTAAGCAGAGGCAGCACACCAGGGTACTTAACAATAGGGAATGGGAACCAGCCTGGCCTAGACCTTCCTACTATCCCGATTTGAGACCTTGGACAAAATATTTAGCCTCTTGGAACCTCAGATGTCTCATAATGATTCCTACTTCACTGAGCTGCTGTTAAAAACAAAAAACAAAAAACACTATCTGTAACCTGCTGATTAGCACAGTGCAGGCATACCATCAGCACTCAATCAGTACCTTCTGCTTCAAGCTTGGACTTACTTCTGCCAGGGCTGCCCATCACGTGAGGCTGCCACACTGACTGCCACTGCCACTACCTGATCCCATCACCCGCTCCAGGAAGCCACTGCTGCACGGACCAGTCACCTCCATGTGCTCTGTCTTTCCAACGTTTGGCATCCTGCTTATAAAGCATTACATAGACCGCTACAGTTATTTAAATATTTCCCATAACTTTTAAAATCAGCAGTTCTTTTCTTATTTATATAAGTGTAGAAGTAAATAGGCTTTTAAATTTCTTTTACAGCAGCTCCTTTCTTAGAAAGCTGACTTAAACTGATCCTCCTAGTTGGAAATCAATAAATCAATCCTGGCTTAAGGGAGAGGACAAAGAAGGGGGATGGGGAAGAAGGGAGAGAAAGAGGAAAGAATGAAGTGAGGCGGGAAAAAAAGGAAGACATTAATTTACAATGTCTTCTGCCCATTATTCAAGTTCCTGTTCCCTAAGAACCTTTCTGAGCATGTGCGTAAAACATAATAAAGACTCTGGAATATCTGTGTTTATTTGGTATTGTTCCCAAGGATGTTTCAATAGATTAAATTAAAATGTGTATCACTCTAGATTAAAGCACTCTCTCCCTCCCCACAGCTTTAAATTGCTCTATTTTAAGCTAAATTTCTCTATCTTAAACTTTTAATCTTATGGCCTAATTAAGGGGTTTCTATCGTTGTTTGAATATAAAGGAAGCTCAGAGATAATGGTCTTTCTGTTTAAAATGTTAGATTCAATTCACTGTGAATAAAATTTTACAACATGGAAAACAGTAGGTCTTATTTTTAAAACACTAGTCAAATACGGTAATTATGGGAAATGCCAATAAATTAATAAATCTTGCTTAGCTTCTATAGTCAGAGTAATATTAAAAGTGGATAAGTTGCAAAAAATATTTCAACATTTGTAAATATAAAGATATTTTTAAAAATAATATAGTCAGTATAGCATAATAAAACAAGGTACTAGCAACATGGACCTGAAGCTAATACTTGATTTTTTACCTTTTTCTAGTATACATGGAACATTCTCAAGGATAGACCATATATTGGGACATAAAACTAGCCTCAGCAAATTTAAGAAGATTGAAATCATACCAAGCATATTCTTTGATCACAAGACTTTGAAATTGGGTATCAACTGCGAAAAGAAAGCAGGAAAAGCCACAAATGTGTGGAGATTAAACAACATACTTTTAAAGAACGACCAGATCAAAGAAGAAATGAGAGATAAAAAGATACATAGAAACAAATAAGAATGAAAATCCATCCTCCAAAATTTTGGGGATGCAGCAAATGCAGTTTTAAGAGGGAAAATTATATCATTACAGACATATCTCAAGAAAGAAGAAAAATCCCAGATACATAACCTCATGTTATACCTTAAAGAACTAGACAAAGAAGAACAAATGAAACCCAAGATCAGCAGAAGAAAGGAAATAATAAAAATTAGAGCAGAACTAAATGAAATAGAGAACAAAAAGACAATAGAAACAATTAATGTGACAAAGAGCTGGTTCTTTGAAAAGATTAATAAAATTGACAAAGCCGTGGCTAGACTCACTAAGATAAAAAGGAAAAAGACACCAATAAACAAAATCAGAAATGAAACAGGGGAAGTTATCACAGATGCCAAAGAAATACAAAGGATCATCCTCGGATACTATGAAGGACTATATGCCACCAAATTCAATAACCTAGAAGAAATGGACAAGTTCTTAGACACATACAATCTCCCTAGGCTGAATCACGAACAACTGGAAAATTTAAATTGACCGAGCACCAGTAAGGAATTTGAATCAGTCATCCAAAACCTTCCCAAAAGTCCGGGACCAGATGGCTTCACTAGTGAATGCCACCAAAACTAATACCTGTCCTACTCAAACTATTCCAAAAATTTGAAGAAGATACAATACTCCCTAACGCATTTTATAAGCCAACATTACCCTACTACCAAAAACCTGGGTAGGATAATGCAATAAAAGAAAATTACAGACAATATCTCTGATGAATACAGATGCAAAAATCCTAAAAAAAATTTTTTAGCAAATTGAATGCAACAATGCATTACAAAAAATATTCATCACTACCAAGTGGAGTTCATCTCAGGGGTACAAGGATGGTTCAACATACCCAAATCCACCAATGTCATACACCACATAAACAAAATAAAGGACAAAAATCATATGATTATATTAATTGATGCATTAAAGCATTTGACAAGACACAACATCCATTCATGATTAAAGCACTTAATAGATATAGAAGGAAAATACCTTAATATAACAAAGAACATATATGCCAAACCCTACGCTAATATCATAATTAATAATGAAAAAGTGAACCCCTTTGCTCTATGTTCAGGAACACGACAGGGCTGTCCTCTATCACCTCTGCTTTTTAACATAGTGTTGGAAGTCCTCGCCAGAGCTATCAGGCAAGAGAAAGAAACAAAAGGCATCCAAATAGGGAATGAAGAAGTTAAATTGTCACTTTTTCAGATGACATGATGCTATATATTGAAAAACCTAAAGAATCCACCAAAAAGCTATTAAAAACAATAATTGAATACAGTCAAGTTATTGGCTACAAAATCAACATACAAAAGTCCATTGCATTCCTATATACTAACAATGAAATTTCAGTAAAAGAAATTTAAAAAACAATTCCTTTTGCAATTGCAACAAAAATAATAAAATACATAGGAATAAACTTAACTAAGGATGTGAAAGATCCATATGCTGAAAATTTTTAAGATATTTTTAAAAGAAATTGAAGAAGACACAAAGAAACAGAAAGACATTCCATGCTCATGGATTGAAAGAATCAACACAGTTAACATGGCCGTATTACCCAAAGCAATATACAGATTTAATGCAATCCCCATCAAATTCCCAATGGCATTTTTAAAAGACATGTAACAAAAAAATCATCAGATTTGTATAGAATCACAAAAACCCCGAATAGCCAAAGCAATCCTAAGAGAAAAGAACAATGTTGGAGGTATCACACTCCATGACTTTAGCTTGTACTACAGGGCAACAATAATCAAAACAGCATGGTATTGGCAGAAAAACAGACACAAAGACCAATGAAATAGAGAGCCCAGAAATAAACCCATATAAATATGGACAGATAAATTTTGACAAAGAAGCAAAAAACATACAATGGAGAAAAGACAGCCTCTTCAATAAATGGTGCTGGGAGAATCGGAAAGCTACATGCTAAAGAATGAAACTGGATCACTATCCATCATCATGTACCAAAATTAATCCAAAATGGATCAAAGACCTAAGCATAAGATCTGAAACAATAAAAATACATAGAAGAAAACATAGGTACTAAACTTATGGACCTTGGGTTCAAAGAGCATTTTATGAATTTGACTCCAAAGACAAGGGGAGTAAAAGCTAAAATAAATGAATGGTACTATATCAAACTTAAAAACTTCTGCACAGCAAAAGAAACCATCAACAAAATAAAGAGACAACATACTGAATGGGAGAAGATTTTTGCCAACAGCGTCTCTGATAGGGACTAATATCCAAAATATACAAGAAACTCATACAAGTCAACAACAACAACCAAAATAAAAAAAAAAAAAAAAAAAACAACCTCATTGAAAAAATGGCAGAGGACCTGAAGAGACATTTCTCCAAAGAAGACATACAAATGGCAAATAGACATATGAAAAAATGTTCAACATCACTAATCATCAGAGAAATGCAAATAAAAACCACAATGAGATATCACCTCACACCAGTAAGAATGGCTCTCATCAATAAGACAAATAGTAACAAGTTTTGGATGGCTTTAGAGAAAAAGGAACCCTCATACACTGTTGGTGGGAATGCAGATTGGTGCAGCGGGTATGGAAGGCAGTGAGGAGGTTCCTCAAAAAATTAAGAATAGAATTACCATGTGACTCAGCAATCCCTCTACTGTATATCTACTCAAAAAATCTGAAAACATTTATCCATTAAGACATGTGTGCTCCAATGTTTATTGCAGCTTTATTTATGGTGGTGAAGACATGGAAACCACCAAAATGTCCTCCGATAGATGAATGGATAAAGAAGTCGTGGTATATATACACAATGGAATACGATTATGCCATAAGAAAAGATGAAATAGTACCATTTGTCACAACATGGATGGATCTTGAGATTATAATTCTAAGCAAAATAAGTCAGACAGATAAAGTAGAGAACTTAAGATTTCACTGATATGTGGTATATAAACCAAAAACAACCAAAGAACAAGATAAATAAATGAAGAAAGAAAAACTCATAGACATGAACAATAGTTTAGGGGGTACTAGAGAGTAAGGGGGTAGGGGGCTACAGAAGAGGGTAAACAGTCTAATATATGGCGATGGAAAGAGAATGGTGGTGAACACATAATGTGATACATAGATAATGTATTACAGAATTGTACACCTGAAATCTACGTAACTTTATTAACAATTGTCACCCCAATAAACTTTAATTTAAAAAAAGAAAATAAAAGGAGAATGCTAGATTTATTTTCTAAAATTGTTCTAATAATTATATTTTACATTTTGTGCATAGATATGTTAATCTTTTTGGAAATTCATTTGTTCAGGTTTACGTTAAAATTCCACTTTATTTTGAAATGGCTTTCTTTTTTTACAAAAGTCATTTATTAACACATTTTCTATTAGCCACCAAATTAAAGCATTCTATTTATTGTAGGGAAAAAAAATTCTTATTTTTATAATCAGATTGTACTGGATTTTCTATTCGGTTCTGTAACTTTTTATCGTGTTGTTGTTTTTTGTTTAAATCTGGATTCATTTCAGTGTGTTTTTTATAATGTTTATTAGTAAGGAAAACATGAAATATTATCCTGCTTCATAATTTCCTTGCTTTGTTCAGGTATTTATTCTCCCTTATAAAGTTTAGAAAATATTTTTCAATCAATTACAAAACTGTAAGTTTTTTAACTAAATCTGCATTAAATTTATATATTGATTTTAGGAAAATTTATACCTGTTTGATGTAAAATTCACCCATAAATTAAGAAAATATATCTTTCCATTTGACCAAATCTTAATTTATATTCTTCAAAATTGTTGTGTTCTTTTTTTTTTTTTTTTTTTTTTTTTTACTATTGAGAATTAAGTATCACCCTGATTCTAGGTGTCAATTGCTTGTATGGAGAGATGTACCTGTTTTTCTCTATTTATCTTGTATTCAGCTACATCATCAAGTTCATTGCATTTTAAAAAATCATTTGGATTTTCTTAGTGTGTGTTATTATCATGAACAAGAAGGGTCATTTTTATCTACTCTTTTTAATGTCTAAACTATCATTTCTCCTGTCATTAAATTTGTAGTGCTTAGTTTATATTGCTTTAAAATTTTATTTTAAAATAACTTTCGTTTCTTTCCAGTTTTGAAGTCTTTTTGTATTTAAGTATTTTCCTTATGTTCTCATTCTCTTTGAATTTGTTAATGCTCATTTTGAGCTTAATTATTCAGAGAGTAAATCTACATTTGTTGAAAAGGTTACAAAAGAATTATAAGATACATGTCCGCACTCTACAATAATTGGTTTAATGTACGTGCAAATAGAACTGAGAACATACAGAAGCTGATTTTTTGTTGTTGTTTTTCTACCGTTGTACCACAATATCCACAAAGTAATGAGACAGGTTATTATGACATCAGGCAGTTAGGAATTCCCTGGTAGACTGAGCAGAAAACTGAACTGACCATGTCTTCCAAGCCTCAAAATAATCTCCTCCTACAGAGCAAAGACCTTAATCGTGCTCTGGGGCAACCAGAACATTTCAAAAGTCTCCCCTAGGCTGAAGCAGCACAGCACATCTGATAAACATCATACTGCTAGACACCAGTATTCCAACATTCCCCTGCTGGTTAGAAATAGAAATATATAAGTAAAAGCTTTTGCCTTAGCTAGTGGGCATCCCAGCTTTGGGTACCCCCTCCCTCTCGGGAGCTGTAACTTTTCTCTTGCTTTAATAAACTATCCTCTCTTGCAACTTGTTGCCTCTCCCTGGTCCGTGTGTCCCTTCTTTGGCTTCAGGAGACTTCAACTGGCACAAAGAAAACATTCCTACATCAGTAATACAGTTGAATTAGTAAATGCTACTAGAGGAAATAGATTTTGAGGCCAGTATTGAGAAAACATGTATCAGGCTAGGACTTATATTAAATGAGATGTGAAAGGAAGGCTTCCAAAGGTAGAAAGGGGTCTGCAAATCCATAAATTTAGATTTTCAGTCCTTTGTGATTCAGTCTAGAAGGGTTATATATTTCTAAGAACTTGTCATTTCTTTTAGGTTGTTGAGTTTGGTGACATACAGTCCTTCACAGTATTCTCATATGATCCTTTGAATGTCTGTAGTATGTGTTGTAATTTATCCTCTTTCATTTCTGATTTTATTTGTGTATTTTCTCTTTTTTCTTTAGTGAGGCTAGCCAGGGGTTTGTCAATTTTATTAATCTTTTCAAAGAACCAGGCCTTTGTTGCATTATTTTTTCTATTGTCTTTTTGTTCTCTATTTCAATTAATTCTGTTTTAATTTTTATTATTTCCTTCTTTCTGCTGATTTTGGGTTTCATGTGTCTTCTTTTCTTAGTTCTTTAAGATGTAGTATTAAGTTGGATTTTTCTTGTTACTTGAGATAGGCCTGCAATGATTTAAATTTTCCTCTAATACTGCTTTCGCAGCATCCTAATAATTTCGATTTGTTATATTTTCATTCTCATTTGTTTCTATGCATCTTTTGATCTCTCCTTTTATTTCTTCTTTAACCCAGTCGTTCTTTAGTAACATGTTGTTTAATCTCCACTTATGTATGGTTCTTCCTGCTTTCTTTTTGCAGTTGATACCCAATTTCAAAGCCTTGTGATCAGAGAATATGCTTGGTATGATTTCAATCTTCTTAAATTTGTTGAGGCTATTTTTGTGCCCCAACATATGGTTTATCCTTGAGATTGTTCCACATGAATTATAAAATAATGTATATAGTCTGGTGTTCTGGGACAAAAGACTCTGTAAATGTCAATTATTTCCATTTATTTTAATGTGTCATTTAAAGCTATTTCCTTATTGATTTTTCTGTTCGGATGATCTATCCATAGCTGTCAATGGTGTATTTAGGTCCCTTACTATAATTGTATTTTTGTCCATTTCTCCCTTTAGTTCTGTTAGTAGTTGCTATATACATATCGGTGCTTCCTGATTGAGAGCTTATATATTGATAAGTGTTATGTCTTCTTGCTGTATTTTCCATTTTATCATTATGAAATGTCCATCTTTGTCTCTTTTTACCTTTTTTTATCCTGAAGTTTGTTTCATCAGATATAAGTTTAGTAAACTTGTTTTTCTCTACATGCCATTTGTTTGGAGTATCATTTTCCACCCTTTCACTTTGAGTCTATATTTGTCCTTCCAGCTGATATGTGTCTCTTGGAGGCACAGTTTTTTTGTGTGTTTTTTTTTTTTTTTTTTGATCCAATCTTGCTATTTTGTGAGTTCACTCCATATAGGATGATTATTGATATAGGAAGATTTTTTTTTTTAACTGGTGAGTTCAGTCCATATAGGATGATTATTGATATAGGAAGATTTCCTATAGCCATTTTATCTTTTCTATTCTGTTAGCTCTGTGTCTCCATTGTTTCTTTGCCTTTGTGCTTCTGTCACTTATTTTAGTTTCTTGGTATTCTATGACATTTTCCTTTATTTCTTCTATTTTAATGTGATGTGTCTTAGTTCTAGATTTTTTTTTTTTTGAGTGATTACCATTAAGTTTATGTAAAAGAAAGTTTCATATATACAGTGGTCATTTTTATTCAGCATGCATCTTATCTCCATTCCCTTTTGAAAATTCAGTCACTGACCTCCCCCCCTTTTATGTTTTTGTTGTCACAAATTATCCCTCTTTCTGCTCTGAGTTCATTTCTGAATTGCAGTAGCAAATTGTCTTCTGTTTTTCAAGTTTTATCTTCTTTACTCTTTATGTTATGTTTAA